>NC_138765.1:74608589-75208589 GCF_965113315.1 Podarcis vaucheri
CTAAATGAACGGTGTTCTGTTGGGGTTTCGTGGCTGTCTTAGCATTAGGGAAAGTGTGTGTTTCACCTTTTGCAACAGGGATGAGGAGCCTAAGGGCCTGTAGATCCTGTTGGGCTACAACTCTCTGACCATCAGCCACTGAGGGTCTCAGGCTCTACAGACGGGTTTTACAATACACACCTGCGAGTTTCATCCAACCAAGTTTTGCTGAGAGTAAACCTGTTGAAATGATCGGCCTTTAGTTATGTCTGCTAATTTCAATGGGTCTGCTTCTGAGCAGGAGAGAACCCTGAATGTTTTCTCTTTCCTCCCAAAGCAGATCTTCAGCTCTTGACGGTAGCGTCAACTGCACTAAATTGTGTTATGTGTATGTTATATATTTGTGAAAAGGCGACTGTTGTAAATGTTTTGTGTGCTAGAATATTGGATTTGGGTTTGTTGGCCGGTTCTGAAATTGGGTATGAATCAGGCAAAATGTTGTTGGCAACATTTGGGAGAGACGTTTCAACCAGCTTTTTAGATGCCTTGGTTTTGCTTATATTTTATAGTATGATTATGTTACCGCTGTCACGAGTTTTCTAGAGGGCGGAGAGTGCACTGTTTTTGAATCACAGTCTTGCTTTCTAATCTGTGAAAATAGAGCTTTGCTTTAAAAAGGCAATGACCTCCCCCCCCCCAACATCCTTAGATGCAAGAATTAAGAAAAGGAACAGAATAAAGGACTTAAGGTTGTAGCCAGCAAAGCCCTCCTGCTCAGAGTAGACCCACTGAAATTAACAGACCTAAGGTAGTTGTGTCCATTAACACCAATGGATCAAACACAAACAAGGGCTGGTATTGAATAAAACCTTTTGATATGAAGTATGTTGAAGGATTAATATGCTGAGGAAAGACTCATTTGCAAATGAGATGACAAAATAAAACAAGACTTATTTAGAAAATCTGGGAGTTTATTTTTTTGGTAAACTCCCCCCCCCAAATAAAATAATTTGGCATCTTTAGTGCTTCTTATTATTTAAACGAGTAATGTTTCTCAGGATATTTAAAAAAGCAACTCTGGATTCTTTTGTTTTAAGTAAAGATTTTATATAAGGTCTCCCCAAAAAGTCTTTCATTACTGCCTCCAAACTTGATTCAGTTTACTAATGAGATCTTATAGTGCACAGGTGAGCTTTAACTTGCTCTGCTGGGATCCTGAGCAAATATCCTCCTCCCCTGTTTTCGTGATTTAATTGGTTAACTGTCTCCTAACCTAATTGCTGCAGGCAGGCAGACAGGGGAGCAGGCAACAGAACCTCTCAGAAAGGTAAGCAGCCTAAAAAAATTGTACCTGGACCTTCTGGCCATACTGTTGCAATTAAAGGTGGCATCCTGGTTGTGGCTAGGGGTGCTTTTTTGCTCCCTCACTTTCAGTACTAAGGGGTGGGGGACCTTTAGCCCTCTGGGTATTGCTGGACTACAGCTCTCATCAGCCCCAGCAAGCATGGTCAGTGGCCAGGGATGTCAAGAACTGTAGTTCAGCAACATCTGGAGGGCCAAAGCTCCCGCCACCCTTACAATGTGCCATTGCCTTAAGGCAGTTCATGGGGGCCTCATCTGGTCCTTGCACCTGCTGTTGGGAACTGCTGTCTGTCCTCTGCAAGGTTGAGAGTTCGGCTGGGCGCCATCCCATCATGTGGTTGGGCACTGAGCAACAAGGCCTGTTTGATTTTCCGTAGTTCTTGCAGGTCTTCCTCTTTAGCCGCTGACTGGAAAGGAAACTGGTTCCCGAGCCGGTTTTTGTTCTAGCGAAGGGCTCCCAGAGTGCAACCCCATTTAACATTAACACTACAGCCATCACTTCTCCTGGGGAACAGACAATCTGCCGAAGGTTGGCGGTTGCGCAGAGCTTCATTCTACAGGCTACCTGCCGTGGGGAATATTAAAGCCCCGTTTTCTAGGCTGAGAAAATGAGTAAGCGGAAGGCCTAGGCAAGGAGGGAGCAGGAGAAGTTAAAAGCTAGGTTCTCCTTATTACAACCCCTCCTCAACACTGTCCTCTCAAGGAAACACCAAAACAGAGGTCAACAAACACCGCCTTCCTGCATTCTGGGTTCTTGTTTCAGCTAAGTAGCTGATGGTTTTTTTTTTGCTTGTTTTTGATTCGCTAGGTGTTTAAATCTCAATCTCTCCCTGCCCACCACCCCTTTACGGGCAGGTACGATGAGTAACAACAAGCAGCTAGCAGAATGGTGAACCGATAGATCAGCTTGCCGGGAAAGTTGCAGGATGGGAGTCCTGACCGGAAGGTGGAAGTACAGTCAGGCGAAGGGACTGTTCACAGGGAGTCACCGTAGAATCATTTCAGAGTTGGAAGGGACCTTGGGTCCCTTCTGCATTGCAGAAATAAGTAGGTGTGCTGAGAATATGGCGTGTTGGTTGGATCTCCAAAGAGGTCCTTGGCCTATGCTTTAATTCAGCATTAGTTAAAATGTCGGGTGTGTGTGAACAGGTCTGATCATCCACCAATCCAATAGGTTCCCCACTTGTCTGTGTGTGACTTCTGCTTGGAAGACCTGGTGACATCCCTGGCCTAAGCCTGCTCCTTTCCTTTACAGAGCTTTGCATAGGTGCCCATTCCAGGCCTAAAACATGGCAGCCTTGTTGGGTGTAGCAGAGAAGGGACAGAGTGGCAGGCTGGTGACAGCGTGGGGTGGGGGGAGGGTGTCAGGGAATACACAGTCCCACAGATGCTGCTAGAATCCCACCTCCCATTGTCCCCAACTATTGGCCTTGCTGGCTGAGGCTGGGGGATTTGGCGGGGGGGGGGGTTGTCGTCCTACTCAAGAGCAGACCCCTTGAACCCGTTTGTCAAGGTCATTAATCTCGTTGGGTACAACTCTGGCAGTCTAATAACACCAGGAGGTCCACAGGTTCCCTAGGCCTGATGTGGTTCATTCATTGTGTGTCAGAGGTCCCCCGCTCCTCCAAAGAGGCAAGCCTTGTTTTACTCAAAACTTTAAAAGTGTTGATGACATGGCGTACCGCCCAGAGTTCTGAACTTTATAAAGGAAAAAATAAAAAGCCTAACGTTTCATATTGTTACTGCTTTGAAAAAGACTTGTTAAATATTGCTGAGAGAGCAAAACTATTTTCCAGACCTTTTCAATAAACCATTTTTTTTCCAAAGTTGGTGTTTGTGCCGTAGCATTTTTTAAAATAATTTTTTTTTGCTCTTTGCAAGGCATTAAAACACAGTGCCTTGTTGCAGGGGGCCCACAAGTAAAGGAAATAAGAGTTATGTCTTGGTTAATCTCAGAGGTTTGTGGAAGGGGAGAGAGAGCTCAAGACTGGACCTACTGCATCAGTCCTCTTAATGTCCCACCTGCTTTCATGTTTTCAGCAACGGTGAACCAATCTGCCCTTCAAATGTGCTGGGCTCCCAACTTCCCATCATCCTTTGCCACCATGGCCAGTCGTCAGGCATGAACAACCACATGGGCTATCTCTGGGCTGAGAAGCACCATGGAAACTAGAGAACATAAGAGGAATATGCTGGATTAAGCCAATGAGCCACCTATTCCAGCATCCTGTTCTTACAGTGGCCAATCAGATGCCTGTCTGGTAAAAGAGTGCTCTCCTTTCCTGCGTTTTCCACCAACTGGTATTCAGAAACTTTACTGCCTCTGACCAGAACATAACCATCATGGCTAATAGCCACTGAAAGCCTTACCCTTCGTGAATTTGCCCACTCAAAGCCAATCCAGTTGGCGGCCATTTTTCTTGTAAGCGGAAGCTCTCATGAGGGTTAACAGTTGGCGGGAGTGCCACCATTTTGAAAGGTTAAGGGGAAGTGGAAACATTACAGGGGACATGGGTTGGGAATGAGAGCGCTACAGTACTTCTCTTCCCGCTGTCCATTGAGGAAAAGTTATCCTTCCAAAAGACGGATAATTGTTCGTTTTGTCACAAGTATGCCATGGTGTTCCTTCTAAAGGGCGATGTTTGTGCAGAGTTGTTGGTGGTTGAGATATAACAGGCGGGAGCAAAGTAAATAGAAAGGAGAGATGTGGAAAGAACTCTTAAAAATAAATAAACGGCAATCTTTTTTGTGGAATGGGAAGGGAGGAGATTTTTTCTACGCAGCTCGTTGGCTTTCAACAAGAACCAAGTCGATGGAGGCAAACAAGGATTGAGCAAACCCCCCTGCCTGGCAACTAACAATGAAAGTAATGGGCAGGATGTAATCTCACTATGTGCAAATTTCATATTTTCCTTTTTTTAAATTGCTTCCTTTTGGGATAGGCATCGTTGAAAAACAAACAACCCCCCCAATTGGTGGCATTGACACTTTATTGAAAAATACAAGGCCAGTAACAAACCTCTTAATAAATTAACAAAGCTTTGAATTACTGTATTAAACATTCTTTTCCCTTAATTTAAAAAAACCACCCTCACTGCTGTTGAAAAGCGCATCAGTTAAGACACTCACATAGGCTTGGTTAGTTTGAAAAATTAGGACCAAAATAATAATTTAGGGTGTGAAGGGAAGGAATCAGGTTAGGAGGCAGATAAATTATTTGGGATTTAGCAAGAAGTCAGCCACACGAATACCGACAGAAGCAAATTGCTGAAGCTTTAGCCAGTGGGAGGTGGAAGCACTGTCCAAGCAGCTTGTGGGCAGCTTCAAGGAAAGTGTCCCACACAGACACACACACACACAACTTGGTGCCCTCCAAATGTTCTGGGCTGCAACTCCTATCAGCCCCAGCCAGCACAGCTGGGGGTTGTAGGCCAGAACATCTGTAGGGAAGCAGGTTGGCAAAGGCTGTCCTTGAAACAAAGGCTTCCAAGGCAAAGCATCTCGCAGGCACCAAGACACCCAGCTCCGGGTGCATGGTTTCCCTAAATGGGCAAAAACACAGCCTGTGCCTCCGTGGGGCTTGGGGAGGGTCTGCCTTACCCTTGCAGCGCTGCAGGTTTTGTTCCGTGGAACAAAGCGGCAGACTCCCATCACTGAGGACTGATGTGTGATCGGCTGTCTTTCCGAGGAAAGTGGGGTAGACAAGCCCACAAGGGCCTCTAGGGGGGCCTATTAAGCCAACAGGAAGACTGGGGCCAGCGTCAAGCTGGCCATGCTGCTCCAGTTTTCTTGAGAGCCCCGTGTGGAAGGAGAGCTCTCCCCAAAGCGCTGTAGGCCAAACATTTCCAGGGTGGGGTAGGATTAGCAAAGACATGGAGGAACCTATGGGACCCCCAATGTTCTTGCAACACTCAACAGCCCCAGCCAATAGTTGGGGATGTTGGGAGCTGTAGTTGAACATATGGAGAATTGCCACAAGCTGCTCACCCCTTGCTTTCGTGCAGGTGTGCGAAGAAGCCTCTGGACATGCAAGCTGGTGCTGATGGGAGCTGGGAGTTCGGCACAGCTGGTGGGCCAGAGCTTCCCCACACAGCAGCTTTAGTGCCACCTTCCAGATGCTGTTGTCAGGGATGGGAGGCACTGGGCAGCAACGTCTGGGAAGCCGCAGATTCCTCATGCCTGTCTGAATCTCTCTCCTGTTTTAAGGCACAGACATACTCCTTGGAGTCAGATTCTGGAGTTGGCTGGGGTGGGGGGCAGCCCTTCTCCATGTAACCTTTGGGGTAGGTGCCTTCCCTTTGCCCCAAATCTTCAACCATTCTGAGGGTGCTGAATCAGCCACTCTTCCTGGGGCAAAACTGGAACTTGAGGTTCTCCTGTTTCTCAGGCCCTTGGCCATCCACCAAAGGGTTGGGACCAGAGGCCAAGAGTGCCAAGACAAGTAAAAACAGTGTGTCTTGCCACCGTGAAGGTCTTCAGCAGCACGGAAGCCAGCAGGTAACTTCAGCACACACCAGCATCAGTACTTGAGTGTTGTTCTGCCAGGGCTATAGGTTATAGGCTAGATGGGGCTGGCCAGAGGGGTCACGGTGGTTCTGCAGTTTGAGCCCTATTTCCAGTTTCAAACCAAACACACCCATTTGGATTTGGGTTAATGGCAGGCGAGATGGCTTTGCAACCGCAGAGGCGCTGGGTTTCGAGCGGCCTTTGCTGAGCTTGTGCCCATGAGATGTTTTGGACTACAACTCCCATCAGCCCCAGCCAGCGGTGCCTGGTGCTGATGGGAACTGCAGTCCAGAACATCTAGAGGTGGTGCGTCCCAAAGGCTGCATGTGGTCCTCGCGCAACTTTTTAAGTAGCCCACGAAAGCATCAAGCTGCCTCTGGTTTTCTTCCGCTAGATTTCTAATCTTTGGTTCTTATGTGGGAGGCATAAATTTCACTGGATGGGGCTGTCATCTTAAAACAGATAAAACTTTGGAGGATTGTCAGCTCCTCGTTTGCCAGGATGAGGCTCTTGGCAGTGAAATACGGCAAATGAGGGCGTACAGTGCTGGGGCTGTCGCTTAGGCCCTCCCCGCCTGGTTTGCAATGCCCAAAGCTAATCTAGGTGTAGGATTGCGCTTGAGGAAGAAAGCACCAAATGAATGGTCCGTCGGCAACACTCACCCTTGGGAGGCAAGCCATGGCAGGAGGGGGTCGTCGTGGCAGCTGTTTCGAAGGCGGGGTAATGGGTGAAGTGGTATCTAGCGTAAACAAACAAACACACCGGAGGAATCTTGACGGGGTTGCTGCATGCAGGAGCTGTTTGGCAAAAGGACTCAAACTTGACGGAGCAGAGTTCCCGCAGCAAGCCCCAGGAGGTGGAGGGTTGTGCAAACGTCTTCTGTTGAACTGTGGTCAAGCTGCTCCTGCTACGACCTGCCTTTCGGGGCCCCACTTTCTTGGGTCGGAGCAGGGAACTGATCTCCCGCAGCACACCTTCACTTTGTAAGAGTGCCGCCCCGTACCTGGAGAAGGCATCGTGCTTCACGAGTCAATCCTTCCATAGGAAGAAAACACTGCAGAGGTGGGGGATAAGAGTCGCGGTAAATGATAGGAAGAATCTCGCCGTTTTTTAAAAAACATTAAAGAGCTTGCAGGATCAGGCCAGTGGCTCATCTGCTTCGGCATCCTGTTCTCACAGTGGCTCAATGGGAAGCCCACCAGCAAGAGTGCAACAGCGACTCTCCCTACTTGCAATTCCCAGGCAACTGGGATTCAGAGGCATACTGCCTCTGACGGTGGAGGTATCACAAAGTCATCCTGGCTAGCTGGCCATTTCTTAGTATGCTAGGCAGCTCCTTCTGTAGCCACTTTGGCAATACACACTACACTGATGCTGCAGGGAAGGCGCACCGAATGCAGCGGGTGTTTTGTGCTGATTGGTGGCCCTCTCTATCAATCAGCATGCAGTCTCCGCCATTTGGATGGGCTAAATGAGGCTCCTTCCTCAAGTGTCCAGGAGCAGCTAGCAGTCCATCAGGCTATAGCAGAGGGTGAGGAAGAGAGCACTGAAGAATCTCTCCATCAGGTTCCTCTCTGTTGCCAGCCATTCCAGGAGGCTGCATCAGAGGGAGAGAGAAGCAGGGCTGCTGCATCAACTTCAGTGGAGAGAACAGCAACCGACTGCACTGGCTGCCATTTGGTTTCTGGGCCCAACTCAAAAGTGCTGGTTTTGACCCACAAAGTCTTAAAACGGCACAGGACTGCAATGCCTCAAGGACCACCTCTCTCCATATGAACCAACCCAGACCCTGCACTCATCAACTGAGGCCTTTATTCATGTGCCTCTTCCACTAGAGGTCTGGAGGGCAGCAACACGAGAACGAGCCTCTTCTGGGGTGGCTCCCCACTTGTGGAATGCTTTCCCCAAGGAGGCTTGCCTGGCGCCTTCATTGCATATCCTTAGGCGCCAGGCAAAAACATTCCTCTTCTCCCAGGCGTTGGCGAATTAAACAATCTGTGGCCTTTTAACCTTTGTACAGGGGGTTATTGTTTCTGTTATTAAGGTATTATTTTTGTAAACTGTCCTGTAATCTTCGGATGAAGGGTGGTATAGAAATTTAATAAATAGTAATAAGTTTCACTCCTTCACTTCTCCTTGAACTCTCTTCCATTCCAGCTAATCACTACTAAAAGCTCTGTAAGACCTCCAGCCCGAATTTGCCTTCCTCCTCCCTCCTCCCTCCCAATCCCTTTTCCTTTTCTGTCTTGCCTTTTAGATTATAAGCTTGAGGGCAGAACTTATCTTACTGTTGAGTTTTGGAAACTGCTCTGGGAGCCTTCTCCATCCACCCTAGCTGCAGAGCAGGGTAAAATGCTTCAAATAAATACATGCCAGCTGCTTAATATGAATTTGGACAGGGGGAGATAAAGTTCTTTTCACTCTGCCCAGCCAGATGTTCCAGTGAAACCCATGAGCTGGACATGAATGGTCCATCCCACTCCCATTGCCTTCAATCCCCAAATTCTCTGGGCTTTTCTATGTATGTGTCCATCTGTTTTTCCTCCCCCTGGATTAATCTCCTCCAATACTCACTCCTTTCTCTCAGCCCTTGTCCAAAGCTGTGGTAGACATGGAACAACGCCCAGAACAGGACACTTTTGATCATCACAGAAATGCAGGAACAGGTGATGACAGCTGCTTCCAGCGCATAGGAACTCCCTTGTCCCCACTCTTCGATCACCTGCGAAGAAAGCACATTCCACGTAAAGAAATAACATTTTCAGAGAGAGAAATGAAAGGAGTGAAATGGGCAGGGTGGACAATTGTCCCATCTACCCAATGTTGCAGCCGGGGGCGAAATGATGCACCTGCAGGAGAAGTGATGCTTGGGGAGCAAGAGGAGAGGCGATGGAGGCCCCACAACAAGTGGGCATAAAACAATCTGGAAGACAGGCTCTGGGGCAATTTGCAATGCCAGAGGAGACAGAAACATTTTGCTAGTGGGGCACTGTGGTTAAGAGTGTTGATCAGGAGAGAGAGGTTCAAATCTCCACTCAGCACTCTTCCTCGGTCTAACCTATCTCACAGGATTGTCATGAGGACAAAATAGATTTCTCCTTGGAAGAGGAGCAGAATACATATGTAATGAATAACATGGGAAGCCAGCTGGTCCTCAGTCAGGCCATTGGGCTGCCTAGCTCAGGACTGTCCACAGTGACTGGCAGTGGCTTTCAGGCAGGAGTCTTCCCCCGCCCCCAGCCTTAGCTGGAGATACCACTGAGAACTGGACCTTCTGCAAGCAAAGTGAATGCTCTATGACTGAGCTAGGGCTTTTCCTTAACATAGGAAGCTGCCTTCCACCAAGTCAGACTATTGGGTCCAGGTGGCTCAGTGACTGGTGGCAGATCTCCATGGTTTTGAGACAGGGGTCCTTCGCAGCCCTGTCCAGAAATGCAGGGGATAAGCAGCTGCTCTGCCACTGAGCTCTGGCCCTTTCCAGAGCTACTGCCAGCATGTATGGATACAGCAGGAATGGCAGGAGCTGTCCCCCCTTCCTAGCCTGGACATTGTCGCTGACTCTGCTCCTGGACCTGATCTGGGATGGAAGCATGTTTCGAGGGGGCAGGCAGCAAGACAGCCAGAACTGCCACTGAAATTGGCTGTAACTTCTAAGAACTCAGGCTTGAGCTTGCTATCTCCTTCTCCCTCCCCTTCCTTTTTCCTCATGTGCTATGTCTTTTGTCTTTTTTTAAAAAAGATTGCAAGCCTGAGTGCAGTCTCAGGACTTTGTAAGCCACTTGGAGGGTTTTCAGGCTACAGGGTAGAGTTTGAATGTCATAAGTAAATAAACAAGCAAGTAAGTAAGTAAGTAAGGCTCAGGAGAAAACATGGAAATTCCTGGGAAGAATTTAAATCATGTTACTGACAGCAACTGAGAGCAGACAGGGAAGGGGAAGGGGAAGGGGAAGGGGAAGGGAAAGGGAAAGGGAAAGGGAAAGGGAAAGGGAAAGTGTGTATAGTTCTGGTTGCCTCAATTCAAAAAAAGATATTGTTGAGTCAGAAAAAGATTCAGAAAAGGATGGCGCAACTCTCCTGCAAGGAAAGACTGCAGCATTTCATACTTTTTAGCTTAGAGAAAATGCAAGTAAGAAGCGATGAAATAGAAGTTTATAACATTATGCATGGCGTGGGGAAAGTGGAAAGTTTTTCTCCCTCTCTTATAACATCCAATGAGGCTGAATAATAAAAGATTCAGGATAAAAGAAAGTCCATCTTCATGCAACACAGTGTTAAACTATGGAACTCACTCCCCCAGGAGACATGCACCAAGTTGGATGGCTTTAAAAGAGGATTAGATAAATTCCTGGAGGAAAGGGCTATCGCAAGATACTAGCCATGATGGCTGTGCTTGTAATGCTTCTGAACGGTTGCTGGAAGCCACAGAAGAGGGAGAGGGCTCTTGGGCTCGGATCCTGATGGAAGGTTTCCCAGAATGGGCATCTGGTCAGCCACTGTGAGAACAGGATGCTGGACTAGATGGGCTCTTGGCCTGACCCATATTTATGAAAACTAATGACATCCCGCCCCCCAAAAAATTGTTCTAGTTTATTGTTTGTTTTGAATGGCAGTGAAAGACGGAACGTGGGACAGCCGTCCAACAAGACCACCATGCCCTAAAATCTCTTGTGTTGTCTCTCTCACTTCCACCTTGGACTTGCAATCCCAATCCCTTCACCTCCGCTGACCTTCTCGTCTCCCACGCCCACTCCTTCCTCCCAACCAGCCAGGCCAGCTTGACCTTTCCCATAAATCCCTGCTGCTTTCCACACAGCTGTGGCGAGAGAGGAAGCTGTCAGATGGCCGGTTTTTGGAAAGCATTGCAGTCCTTGAGATCCCTGTGCTCCTGCTGCTGCTATAACATCAAGAAACCAACCACCCCTCTGTCTCCGAAGAAAGCGAAAAGCTTTCCAGTTTCGGTGCAGCAGCCAATCCGAGCCGCTGGTGTGTGAACAATTCATTCTGAAACAGCAGGTTTCATTTCCGTTGTGTTAAGTGCCAAGATGATGGCTCCCTAGGGGAGCGATGAGATGCCAACTCTGTTCCCAAAGGATCACGGGAGTCTCATGACTGGGCTAAGTTTCTGTTGGCTGGCACAGGAACAAAGGGAGCTACCGCATTCAGAGTCAAATAACTGGTCTGCCTAGTTCAGTATTGTTTACATCAGGGTTTCCCAAACTTGGGTCTTCAGCTGTTTTTGGACTACAACTCCCATCATCCCTAGGGAGCAGGACCAGTAGTCAGGGATGATGGGAATTGTAGTCCAATAATAGCTGGTGACCCAAGTTTCGGAAACTGGTTTTAGACAGGAGACCTCTCCCAGCCATACCTGGAGGTGCTGGGGACTGAACCTGGGACCTTCCACTTGCAAGACAGATCCCTACCACTGAGTTACCCAAAGAAGAGTCTGCCTTATGAGACAGACTATCAGTTAATCTAGCAGTGCAACTGCACCACTCCTCAGATGGTGTTGCAAGGAGGGGAGGGGGTCACCCGGCCCAACCGGCCCACTTCAGAACTGCCTGAGGACCGTCTCTGTGATGCATTTTTAAAAAAGAGAGAGGGTTGTTGCTGTGTCTGAATTTTCCCTGCTTTGCCTTGACCGGAAGCAAAATCCCAGGGCGCCCTGACACAGAGGGATTTCAGAAGCCTTTTGAGCACCCCGACGCTAACCCTCGGATGCCTGGCGATGGCGGGACGTGGGAGCGTTTGGCCGCAATCCTGGAATGTTCTGAGCCTGGCTTGAGTTAACCGCTTCCAAGGGTGAGCAAAAGTCATTGGAAATGTGGGACTAGCACTGGATAGGCATCTGTAGTGCATTTTTCTCAGGGGCTTTTGGCTCAAATAAGCCACACATACACCCCAGTTAGTGGGGGGATGATAATTTATTAGCCCCAGTTTTGGGTGTTTATCTTGTTGGGTCTATTGGACCAAGACAGATGATCATGTTAAACCTGTAGCGGGTGGCCTTTTTGAGCCCTAAAGTATGCATGTTGTGGTGGAATAAGAGCCACACATTTATTCTCCCAGTCCCACTACAACTTCTGTACAAAGAGTTGTGAGGTCTAAACTTGCCCTGATGGTACATTGAGCTCTCAGCATCCTCCCTGTGCCCCCTGCCAGCTGCTAGGCACTGGGCACAGCCAAGAAGCAACAGGATTGGTGTACTAGTCAGCTCTCCCTCTCCTGCTTCTCCCCATCCTGGTCCCCCAGCTGTGATTGGTGCTGTTGACTACATTAAAAAAGGTAAAGGGTAAAGGGACCCCTGACCATTAGGTTCAGTGGTGGCCGACTCTGGGGTTGCGGCACTCATCTCGCTTTACTGCCAAGGGAGCCGGCATACAGCTTCCGGGTCATGTGGCCAGAATGACTAAGCTGCTTCTGGCGAATCAGAGCAGCGCACGGAAACACCGTTTACCTTCCCGCCAGAGCGGTACCTATTTATCTACTTGCACTTTGATGTGCTTTTGAACTGCTAGGTAGGCAGGAGCAGGGACCGAGCAACAGGAACTCACCCCGTTGCGGGGATTCGAACCGCCGACCTTCTGATCGGCAAGTCCTGGGCTCTGTGGTTTAACCCACAGTGCCATCCGCGTCCCGTTGACTACATTGCCTGCCCCCCAACAGAGGCTGAGGAGAAGGAAGGTACATGGGGAGAACCATTCTTGTGGGTTTATCGTGCTCCAAGCAGCAGTCACCAGACAACCCAGAGTGAGCCACATGGGGGCCCTGTAAGGGTCAGATGCAGCGCACAACTTCCCCACGCCCTGTGGGACCTACTGTGGCTTAAGTGCCTGGAAATTAGCCAGTGGCTAGTACACTCTCCTCTTCCTTCTCATAAAGATAAGGCACAAAACACAGTTTCCTGGTACATAGGAAATGTTAACGAAGAAACAGGGAGTTGGGTCCAATGCCCGCCTTACTCAGGGTAGGCCGTCTGCAGTTATCAATCTTGGCTAACCTAGGCCTATTCAGTTCAATGGGTCTCCTCTGAGGAGGACTTGGCTGGATACAGGATCTGAAATGTCAGGTTTGTCCCAGAGTAGTTAGGATCACGTTGATAGTCAGTACCGGCTACTTCGATTTTGCCCATTTGTCCACA
This sequence comes from Podarcis vaucheri, assembly GCF_965113315.1. Taxonomy (NCBI): domain Eukaryota; kingdom Metazoa; phylum Chordata; class Lepidosauria; order Squamata; family Lacertidae; genus Podarcis; species Podarcis vaucheri. Next base: position 74,621,578 of record NC_138765.1, read on the forward strand.
CAGCCTAGACCTGAAACCATAGGGGCTAGCAACCTTTCTTCTTAAAAATAAAGCATTAAAACAACCCAACTTTACATGGTGAGACGGCCAGTTGCCTGCACTCTGGGAACATGCAGCCCTTCCTTCAGAACAGCCCCTACAGAAAAAGAGCCAGGGGCTTAACTTGCTTGCACTAGCAATCAGCATCTTGAGACTGGAAGAATTCCCCCTGCCCTTCCTTCTCATTAAATCAACAAAACCCTTGGCAAGACTTACCGTGTAGATCAGGTAGGCGAGATAAGCAACCTCGGGCAAATTCTGACTCAGAAAAATCCAGGCTAGAGGTTTTAACTCTTTTAATATCTGGGAAACAGGTGGGGGGGGAATGAACTGAGTTAGCTGCACATTCATTGGTTGGGTCTGCTTTAGCTATACGTAAGTCTAGCTTCCTCTCAAAGTAGTCTCAAGAGTTATCATAAGCATCCCATCAAAGGCTGTGGGGCAGAGCTAGGGCAGCCCCCCCACCCTGCTACCCCCTACTGGTAAAACAGTGGCAAAACTAGGAGGCAGTCTGAGCAAGGAGCCTTCTCCTCCTTCGCAGGCCAAGAGGTGGGCTTTACCAGACACTTCAGAGCCAGCCAACCCTCACCCCCATGCTGGAGAAACCACCAGCAGCTGAACAAGGCAATGGCACTTTCAGGCAGTGGGGACGAGACCTCCGGTCTGGGAGTCGAATGTGGCCCCCAGCCCTCTCAACCTGGCCCTCAGAACTCTCCCCGACCCCGAGTGGTGTTGCTTGCCTGAAATGTGTCCCTGAACTCTGATCATGCCTCTTTCTTGTCTATATGGAGCAGAGAAAGGGGGTATGGGCATTTGTAGTACCTGAGCTACTCCACAAAGGTAAGGTTTAACTCTGTTGCCCCGCCCCCTTTGCCTCTGGTCCTGCCCACCATTGGCATGCGGCCCCCAGAAGGCTGCCCAGAAGGGATTGCGGCCCTTGGGCTGAAAAATGTTCCCTGTCCCTGCTTCCAAAGGGAAAAGGTGGCTCCTCGGAGCATGAGGGGGAAGCTGCAAGACTGGGCTGGCCACCATGCAGAAGGCTTTTGCAGGTCACTGAAGCAAAAGCTCCCTTTCAGGCAGTCCTTGGTTCAGGGAATTTCGCCTGGCCTTGGCCTTGCCTAAACGCAGTCGAGCCACATCTGTGTCTACCTGAAGAGGCACCACAAGCGTAGCCTGCTTGGAGCCCAACTAGCATAAAAGGGGACGGGACAGACAGCCCCTTTCCCCATATAGCTGTAACAACAGATTTTGGCATCTGGCAAGACAATATCCAGGGCTCTGTGGATCCCTCAGAAATGGAACAGGACCCAATTCAGGATGCAGAGTCCAGCGTCACAGAACTGTCACTATCTTTTCTTTCTAGCCCTCGTGGTTGCGAAGAATGTGCTAGAATCTGAAGGGCCAGACGCATAATTCACATAGCTCACGCCAAGTTGCAGAACTTTGCAATTTATGTTAGTGCTTTGGCACAGAATGCTGCTCCTTCTAAAAAACAAATAAATCAGGGCCCAGCATTTCTTAGAGGAAATGTCTCTGGTTTACCCCCAGGAAATGCCCATTTGATCAAGGGGGGGAGGGGAGGTGCACTCACAGCAATGATGCCACAGACAACTTTCAGCCCAGCCCAGAGAATCCCAACCGCCAGGAAGATGCTGTGCAGAACTGAGATCTCCCGAATCGAGGTGAGCAGCAGAACGCACAAGCAAAGCTGGAAGGCAAAAAGAGAAGTCTAAGAGGTTGCAGCAGCTGCACACTTCCCCTTCCTGCGCCCCTTAACCATTTGAAGCTCACAGTCTGTTGTGTTAGTTAACTCACTCGCTTTCCAGAAAGGCAGGCCATTTCATGACCTGTGCTGGGGTCTTTCATAGAAGTGAAAGGGACCCTGAGTTTCATCTAGCCCAATCCTCCGCAGTGCAGGAATATGCAGTTGTCCCATAAGGGGATCGAACCTGCAACCTTGGCCTTATCAGCACCACGCTCTAGCCAACGGAGATATCCAAGCTACAAGGAACACTTAACAAAAATGCAGCTATTCAAGGCTCAGCCCCTCCAAGCGACCATTCAGAACTGCTCTGCAATTTTAAGAAAACTGGTGCCTGAGGTCCACTGATTTCAGTGGGCCTACTCAGAGCTAAACGCAAGATGCAACACCCATGCTACATGCTTTTTTTGTAAAAACACATTTAACTCTCAGTTTCCTTGGCTTTTTATTTTTATACGAGTTGCCCTGCATGTACCTTGCAGAAAAGCAGTTGAGAGAAATGCAAGGCATAGTTGGGAAACAGACGGGCCAAGGGATTCAGGCTGTGGTTTGGACTGCGGCCTGGGCCTACCTGAGCCTGGAGGTCAAAGGTCAGCATGGAAAAGCAGAGGTTGAGCATGAAGTATTGGGCCTGGAGGCTCTCCAAGGCCCCGCCCACCCGGAAGGCCATCATGCTTTCGGTCTGAATGAGGACCACGGCGCAGATCACGTCGAAGGCACCGACTAAAAGGATCAGGACAAAGCGGGCCTTAAGAGGGAAAATGGAAGCAAGACCGTCAGAATGGACCACACGCCCCTGCGGCAGCAGAAGAACCTCCACCAGATTCAACGTGTTTGATGAAGAAAACAGGGAGACAAGTGTGAATACTGCTGATGGCTTGGCAAGAGGTTGCAGAGGAAGGACGCAAGCTGGCAGAATTCACTAGGATGCTCTACATGTAAGGTCTCACCTGCACTGCACATGCAAAGCAGCACCATGCCTCTTTAAAGAGTTGTGGCTTCCCCCAAAGACTTCTGGGAAGTGTCATTTGTTATGGGTGCTGTGCATTATTAGGAGATCTCCCTGTTCCCCCTCAAAGACCTACAATTCTCAGAGGACTGGCTGTTAAACACCCCACCCCCAGGAATTGTAGTTCTGCGAGGGGACCAGGGTCTCTCCAAGCAGCTCCCAGGAGTCTTTTGACGGAAGCCACAGCTGTTCAAAGTGCTGTGATGCTGCTTTAGGTACCGTGCAGATGGGGCCTAAGCAATGCAATCTGAGCAGCACAGAAGCAGGAATTCAAATTCCACACGGACGAAAGATTGGAGCCTGCTCTGAACAGAGGGGAAGTCCAGACCTGCCCCTCTCCTGAATCATAATGTACTCTGCTGCCTCACCATGCCCAAGTCCTTTTGGAGCATGTTTATCCCTCCATCAAAGGTGACCTGCAAGGGACTGAAGTGTACCGGTTCTGGGTGGCTTACATTTCTGCCCTCCCTTCTCGGTTCCAAACCAGTTATGCATCCTTCTAAAAGGGGGGCAGCCATCTTCTTAAAACCGGGGTGCAGCAGAGAAAGAGATTTGTTAGAAGGTGATGCAGGAACATCACAACACACACAACCCTGGGCTGAACTATGCTGACAACAGGCCCCAGAGTGATCTTGCATGATCTAGGAAGCTCCCGCCAGGCCCTTAGTTCATGGCAAAGACCCAACCGCTGACCACTCACGAGCAGTTTGGGCTTTTGTTCGGCAGGCAGGACGCTGAAGTTGACGACTGAGCGCAGCATGACGAGCGCAATGGAGAGGACGAAGACGATGAGCTCCTGGCGGTTCTCTTGCAAGATGCCCCGGCTCACGTAGTAGATGCAGAAGACTGTCGGGGAAAGAGACAAATCCCGCCATCAGCCGTCTGTGCAGGGGAGAAAAAGGAGCCTTCCAAGCTGAAAGGGGAAGCTGAAGGTTGACGTCAACCTAGAAGGCATTTCTTCATTTTTTAAAAAAATATGTATATTTAGAGTTAGGTTAGATTGATGAGGCTTTTTTATCTCCAGGGTAGAGGAAACATCCATTAATTGGCTCACCTGTCCTCCCAACAACCATCTTGTGAAGCAGGGAGCTGTTCCCTGGCTCTGAAGGCAGGGAGTGGAGGCTGAGCAACAGGGAGGTCATTTCAAAAGCCTGCGGTCCTCACGAGTGATTTACAACTTTTTAATGTGTTTTTAAAAGCTAGCACTATCTTGAAAGAGGCACTAGGTTGTATTCAACTAAGACCCTCTCTGTCTCCCTCTTTCCAGGGTAGAAGTTTCCTTAGGATCCATTGGCTGCTGCAACCCCAAATATCTCCGGAGAACCCTAGAAAAATTAAAGGTGTGGTTTTTCTAGGCGGGGAGTGGGCAGGAACGAACAGGAGGCAACAGTAATGGTTCTGGATCGTGCCATTCAAGTCGAGACATTTCTGTGTCCAAACCTGATGACAAATGGGATCCTATTAATTGGGATTCTGTCGAGACGCATCTGCCCGGCAGTTGCAAACACAGAGGGAGGAAAGCAAGGTGGTTTTGTGCAGGAGTATTTCTGAGCAAGGCGAGCCCTGGACTCACCAAATGCTAAAGGTGGAGGGAGGGGGATTGGCTGACTTATCTGTCTCTTTTTTTCTTTTCCACAATGAGTAGGGAGCAGTTGAGCTTGCTATGCGGCAAGGGATTTTGAGGGTGGCAGAGCAGGAGGCAAACATATCTGACTTGGCAAACTGGGAAAGGACCAGCTCAGTGGGAGACCTTAGGTTCAGGTCCCAGGTTCTGTAGGGATGGGTAGACTCCCTGCCTGGGACCCTGAAGAGCCACTGCCAGCCAGTGTGGGCAATACTGAGATAGATGGACCAAGTTGGTTATTACCCAATTCCATATAGCACAGCACAGGGAAATGCTTGATTGGCTTAGTAGCAATTCTTTTAATATACAGTACATGAACTGAGTGCAGTCCTCTCTCGCTTTAATTGTTGGCCACCCAGATTCTGTGCGAAGAAGAGTTGCTGATATTTCTGATGGTAGAGAGCATAGCTTTCGGAGGGGGTGAATATTTTGCAGTTTCCATAACTTTAATGAAGTTTGAATCAAAGCCCTAGACTTTAACACTATAGAGCATATGAGTAACCAAATATCATTAGGGCAGGTTCAATCGGCAGGCCTCCCTTATTGTAACAGAACTTCATCAATGCCCTAGCGGTTTCTTGTGCTTTGACTTTCAATGCCTCCAGATGACACTTACAAGAGAGGGTTTCACTAAAGAGTAAATCTAGGTACCCAAATAAGAGGGCTTGTTCTATAGCTTGGTGATTTAAACACCATTTATACCTAGGACTGTGTTTGCAAAAAATCATCATCTTGGTCTTATTCTGTTTACAGTATGTGCAGAAAACCTGCAAGAGATTTTTGAGGCCCATTCGGGAAAATGAGAAGAGCACTAACCAAGATTTCTTGTTCTTAATAACTGGAGATACCCTCTCTATATATCAAGCTCTTATCTCTCCATTTTGGGAGAAAATTGTTCAAGGACGGGGGTGGGGAATGAGACTTTGTCGGTTGATAAGAACAAGAAATGTTTACCTTCTATGGCCACAGCCAAAATTAAATCAGTCCTAATCTAATTATTGCTTATAACAAATCTCTTGAAATGTAATTAACATTCAGCCTGGGTAGCATCAAGAGCCAACATTATGGTTATTTATGATTTTACAGTACCCATGACGGCAATTGCCTGCTCTTAGGTTGCAGCTATACTCTGCCCATATTGTTAGTATTTTATTTTTTGAGGTGATCTATGCTACCTACTGTCCCAGTCAGGCTTCTAGACGCATAGCAAATACACGGGGTCTTAGAAAAAGCTCAAAAAGGTCATCACTGAACTTAAGTTTACTGAGAATTTCAATGTCTTGGGTTTTTAATAGGCTTTCTCTCTCTTTAGGACCACATTTTTGATTCTCATGATTGCAGAGGTGTGCTCCAAAACTGCTGCTGAACCACATTGCTTTCCTGGTCCTCAGGATCAGCTAAACCAGAAATTAATTTTTATCCTTATTTTTGTCAGTCAAAAATACACTGTGCAAGGTAGCGTGCCATGAAAACTGTACAAAATGGGAGGAAAATTGTGCAGATGTTACTTTACTGCCTTCACTGTTCTCGGTTCGGGAAGCCAGCCTTTCTCGGCAGAGAACATGCAGAATTGTTGTTGGAGCACAAATGGCCTCAGCTGCCGGTCGTGCCTTATGTTTGTATCTTCCTTTCTCCAAGTTCTCAGGGACCTCTTCATTACCTACTGCCCGATCGTTGCAACCGGACTGAACCCAACGCCTTTTGCATTCAAAGAAGGTATTCCACTTTTGTGTTGCAACAGAGGTGTGAGGAACCTCAGTGCCTGGCGGCCAAATGTGGCCCACGAGGACTCTCTGCCCGGCCCCTAGAACTGTCCCCAGGCCACACCCCTAACCAACCTGCTATGCACCCTGCCTGTGTGCTTTTGCCCCGCTGGAAAGTGTGACTGAACTGTGATAAGGTACCCTGAATGCCTGGAGATGTGTGTGTAGCCCAGTGCCCCAAGTCATGCCCAATGCTCTGCCCACTTTTCGCTCTGGCCCAACCTGCCACTGACATCTGGCCCCCGGGAGGTTCCCCATAAGGGAATGTGGCCCTTGTGTTCTAACCCTGTGCCACTGTCTCTTTTAAAAAAAAATATGGGGGGAGCGGGGTCTAGGCTGGGCCCTCAATATTATATCCAACGGACAGGGTTATATGGGGAAATGGGGAATACCACCATAAGCTATTGGAGGATACAAATGTAACCATTTAAATTTGTAATAATAATAATTATTATTATTATCAATGGGCCCTGCCAGGCTCGTTCTTCTCTGCCCTGCCAAAACCTGTGTCAATACTAAATAGCACCTGATGTTTTTGACCAATCAGAACCTTAGAACCTGCCGGCATTCATATTCCAACTGCAAAACATCTCAGGAGGCCAGCGCCTGTGAAGTATGAACCTTGTCAAGGGCGCCATGGCAGATTCATGGTTTGATTAGAGAACATGAGGCAGGTAGTATGATGTTCACGAGGGAGGAGAGGGGAAAGGGAGGTGGCGGACCTGTTGGCAGGGGAAAGGGGGAGTGTCAGTAGTGTTGCGCAGCTCCCTGCTTGCCTCACAAGGTGGTTCTTGGCTCAAAGGGGACCATGGGGCGCAGTGGTACAAAGCATGGGTGGGCAGCTTTGGGCTCTCCTCATGTTGCTGAGCAACAGCTCCCTTCGGCCCCCAACTAGCATGGCCAACGAGCAGAGATGGTGGGAGTTGTTCAGCAACATATGGAGGGCCAAAGGTTCCTCACATCTGGTACAGAGACAGGAAAAGGCCCTAGATCAGCGGTTGCCAAACTTTTTGGACTAAGGGGCACATTTTGGATTTTGAGAGAGGGATGCCAGTCACAAAATGGCCGACATGGAGGGTGGGGAGGTGGCATAACACAAAATTAGAAAGAGTAGGAAGTCCCCTATAATACCGCCCGTGGGTTCCATCAACTGGGGGCCTGCAATAAAATGTTGCAGTGCGATGTGCTTCTGTCACTGGGTTCCATTCCCCCTCCCAGTTTTCTTTTTCCCTCTGCCCACTGAGCATGCACAATCCACAGTGGGTTGTTTGGGGTTTCTTTCTCCTTCCTCCTTTTTTAAAAAATAATAATAAATGCCCAGCTACATGACAATCTTGAACGTCACCTTTTGATTTCTATGGGCAGGTTTCACCTCTGCCTGGGGTGGGTGGGGGGGGCATTAAAAAGAGCTTCACGGTGTGAACCAGGAAACAACCTTTTCACACGCCGAGTTGGTTCTCTCTAGCCTTTTTATATCTATGCGTCTCCCTTTGCAGCCGCCATGCCCCATTCTGCTTGGTTGTTGCTTTTTCTCTTCTCTGACAGTCAGCATTCTGTAGCCGTTCAGTACTCACTGGACAATTCTGGGGGGGTTTCTGTGCCTTGCGGCATTTTTTTTTTTTTTTAATGCAGTCCTGCAAACCACCAAGTTATCCTGCTGATATGTATGGTTTGTGTGGTTTTGGCTTTGTATGTGCAAGCATGCACGCACAACCATGTCCAAACTCAAAATGGAATGGTTATCTACTAGGGTTTTGAAGTTCGACAGCTGGATTTGGACGTAGCAAGCGGGAGGGGGGGAATCCTAACCAGATTCCTATCAAGGAAATGGTTGGGCTAGAGGCGCCACCTACAGTCCGTATGTAGTATTGCCCACAGTTCCAGGACAATGGAGGTCAGAAAACAGAAAAGGTCCAAAGTCCTGGGAGACTGGGCTTGGGTGGAGACTCAAAGGGCACCAGTGGTTATTTTCTTAGGCCTTAGTTTTTCACCTGCAGAAAGTGAATGATCTCTGCCATGGCACTGATGTGAACAGGAAACGCTATAACGATTGCAGGAATGCAAAAGGAGCATAGAGAGCTGTCTTATACTGAATCAGACCCTTGGTGCATTTAGCTCAGTATTGTCTACACTGACTGGCAGCAACTCTCCAGGGTTTCTGGCAGGGAGTTACCAGAGACTGAACCTGGGACCTTCTGCATGCAGAGCAGGTGTTCTACAGCTCTTTCCTGTGGGATTAACCATTAATAAGCAGAATTAATAGCGTCTGGGAGAAAATAAAGTAGCTTGTCCCGTTCAGCTCCATGCACACCTGAATAATGCCATTTCTTGAAGAAATTATCTCCACAGTTGAAGGAGTCAGGAAGTTATTTATTTATTAGATTTATATGCCACCTTACCCTCCAAGGAGCGCAAGGTGGTGCACATGGTTCTCCCCATTTTATCCTCACAACGACCCTGTGAGGTAGGGTAGGGTGAGAGGCATTGAGCGGGGAGTCGAACCCTGTTCTCCCAGGTCACAGTCCAACACACTCAGTCGGTGGCTCAGGCAACTGCAGGAGGGAGCTACTTCCCTTCTGCCTTGTTTTCCAGCTTCCTGTATGTATCTGGTTAGCTATTGCATTTTCCTCTAGAGGGGTCTTTGCTCTGATCCAGCAGCTCTCTTTTTTAACAGATTATATTTTTTGTATTATATTCCCATATAAATTATAGGTTCCCGTGCCCTATGTAGGACAAAGCAACCAGCCTCCATTTGTTGAGAGTGGGGCAAAGCCTCCCTCCCTCCCTCTTGTCTAGGGGTCAGAACTGAGTGGGCTTAGCCCCCCACGCACTAAGATTCTGCCAAATGCACCTCTTGACCAATGGTGGCTTGTGCTTGTTGGGACTGGTAGGGTGAAAGGCAGGGAGGCCAACAGTAGATGGCGCCAAAGCCAATGACAGGCAGAGCTGGCTAATTCTAATTTGGCCTGAATCCACCTCCCTGCCCAATTCTACAAGGTTAATACTGAGACTTAGGAGGAGGAAGCTGACAGCCCATGCCACCAGCTGGAGTGGTTCTAAGAAGACAGGCAAATGGGGGCGGCTGGCTGAAGGCAGTTCCACTCACCCCAATGGACCAGATACTCTTGACTATCCCTTTTATAAACATGCTGCCATTTGTTGTATGGTTAGATTGCAGAGGCTGCAAAATGTCAGGCCAGCACAACCTTCATTAAGAAGACTCATGTTTGTGTGCTTCCATGTACAGACACATTTCCTCCCCTACCTCTCACCTGAGGCCTCTGCAAAATATAGCCCTTCTTCCCACCCATCAAAAACATAAAACGGGCATTTTGCTGTAGAGTCCCCTCTTCCTTACCAACGCCGATCAGCTGAATGAGAGAGACAGTGAAGTCTTCGTCCTTCTGCTGAACGAGGTTCTCTATGGTTAATCCGATGACGCTCAACAGGGAGAGGATGGTGACGCAGAAATAGATCTTGACCGGAGAGGACAGCTCCGACCATGGTTTGATCTGCAATCAGAAAGGCATGTAAATGTTCTCTAAGCAGCTTTGCAACTAGGTAAAAAAACTACATGGTTTCATAGCAGCCCTGCAAAATAATCCAGTGTTGTTTTGGCAGGGTGTGTTCTTTCGAACTCCCTGCTCATATGTAGCAGGCAGGGACCTTCCCTGTATTGTTTCCCGTGCCTGAGTAAAACTTATTTGTTTAGGCAAGGCTACCCAGGCAGGTAATTTTAACAGGTAGATCTATTTTCAAACTGCTTGTTTTCTTTATAGCTTGTTAAACGTTATGTCAACTGGTTTTTAAGGATTGCTTTTATCAATATTTTTAAATGAATCTATTGTGCCAACTGCCAATTCCAGTGGATGCTCGGGTTGCGAATGTGATCCATGCGGGAGGCACGTTCACAACTTGCAGCACCACATCTGCGCACGCGCAGGTCGCAATTTGGTCTTCTGCACATGCGCAAAACGCGATTTAATGTTTTTGCGCATGCACGAGCGCCGAAACCCGGAAGTAACCCGTTCCGGTACTTCCGGGTTTGGTGCAGTGCGCAACCCGAAAATGCGCAACCTGAAGCGTCTGTAACCCGAGGTATAACTGTAAGTGGTATATAATTTTTGTTAAATAAATAAAAGTTGGGAGCTGGGGAATGGGTGAGCCTGAGAGATGGTAGTTAATGACAAAGTGGTGTCCCCCCCCCCCCGTTTTTATTCATTCATTCATTAAATCTATCTATCTATATCAGGGGTTGGCAACCTAAGGCCCATGGACCACAAGCGGCCCATGAGGGTCGTTTTACCGGCCCACAAGCCGCCCACTCAGCGAGTCCCCCCCCCCCCCGTGCTGCACTAAACCGGCACAGGGGACTCACTTTTGCAGCGCCAGAAATCGTGTCTGCACAGACACCAGAAATCATGGGTGTGCACGCTCACACGCACACGTGATCCCACCCATGGAGTAGGCTCAGCGGCAGTGAACTGGCCTAGGCAAGGTAAGCCTTGCCGACCCCTGATCTATATCATGCCCTTCCTCCTGAAGCAGCTCAGGGCAGCAAACCCATCAAGCAAACTTCATAGTGCTTTTCACCAATAGGCTCTGTTTTCAGGCTTTCAAAATAATCAAAGTTTCCTGAATGATGTACATTTACGTATGTCAGGTTTTATTATCTAAATGGAGCTTTTTTAGAGCAGAGGTTTGATAGGTCCCCGCCCCCAAGTGACTTTTTAAAAAAGTCACATGGAAAACAGAGAAAGTAGGTGGGGTAGAAGCAGGAGATAAAACCAAAGAGGGATATGTCATTACTGCAACAAACGCAGAAGGCCAGGTGTAGCTCTAAGCATGATAAATGCAACTGAAACTAACAGGAAACCAATTGGTTCAGATACTTACAGGGCCACATGGGGTAGGAATGAGGTCTTGATGTCTTGGGGTTAGATTTGGCACCACAGCGGTTAAAACTTCATTTGGCAGGGGAGGATCTTGCGTCTCCTCCGAAGGGAAAAGTAGGACCCTGGAGGGAGAGAACAACAATGAAAGGATGTCTGGAGGTGAAGCTAAGTGGAAGTTTTGCATACAGATGTGAGAAGGTTTTTGGGTTCACTGGGTAGCCTCTGACAAACCATGGCTCCTGCCCAGTCAGTCTTTTACTGAGCTGATTTCAGTTTGAACTTCCTGCTGCAACTTTTTGAATTGGAGACCTCATGGGCATGCGGGGGGGGGGGGAATCCCCACCAAGATGCCCTTGCTGTTAGCTAGCATAACAAGCATACTTGCAGACGCCACAGGCTGTTGTGCGAGAACAGAGGCAGCTCCTTTTGTGAGTCAGGACTGCAAGAACATGCATGCTTTTCCGCTGCATGGAAATCTGGACCACAATGACATGCTCAAGGATGTCACGATCTCTTCCCCCATCCTGTCCGCACTTCTAAATTTCAACTGAAAGCTAAGCTTCTTTTGCTGCTGAAGTAGAAGCAACCAGGGTGGAACCTTCCCCATGTCATAGTGTGGTGTAATGGTTAGAGTGTTGGATTAGGACCTGGGATAGCAGGGTTGAAAGCGAAGCCACAATGTATGACTTTGGACTGGTGACAATCTCTCTTGCCAAAACTACATCACTCGGTTGTTGTGAAGATAAAATGGAGGGACGCATGCATGCCTCCATGAGCACCTTCTAATACTAAATATAATTATTACTTTCATGGCATTTACTCATTGCATTTATTTATTTATTTATTTATTTACTTGCACAATTGGTCACTTTTTTAAAAAAAACAACCAAGGTAACTACATGGATCTGTATAAATTTAATAACGTTTTTAAAACAAATTAAGAATATTTGAAGGGCTTTTTTCTTTTCTTTTTTTTAGAAAACATCTCAGAATTCAAAGTTTGGTGGTGGTGGTGGTGTGAAATGTGACGTCAACGGTCGCGGTGAGGTCGCGACGTGACGCGGCGCCGACGTCACAGTGCCTGCAACACTTCAACCACTTTAATGCGGGCCAGAAGGAGAACTCTCAGGTCCAGACTGGTAGCTCCACCCTCGCACCCAACCGCCGCCATCCCCCGCCCCCCTCTCGCTCGCTACGGGTCCCGGCGAGGCGCAGGCGGCGGCAACTACCTCGTGTCGGGAGGCTCCATGGCGACAGAGTCAGTTACATGGCCCGACGGGGAAGCGAGCGGGCGCCAGCTCCGCTTCCAGGCCTCAGGCGCGTTTTCGGGATCTGGTAAGCCATAGAGACACTGGCCGAAGTCCTAGACCGGTGAAACTTCCGGTAAAAACAGGAAGTGTATGCTGCTCTTCCGTCGCTCTTCACTGTCACTTCTTATGTAGAGACTTCGCGTTGGGAGTTCAAAGGAGTAAAGCCCGTAGAGATATAAATTTAGAGTGACGCATAAACGGAAGTACAACTTGGACTTCTAGAAAAAAAACAGACTTGGTTTTTTTTAAAAAAAATTAAAAGCCCCCTTTCACTTTTAAAATGTTTTATTGTAGTGGGGTTAAAAAAAAAAAAGTTGCCGTTTTAGTCATCGCTTCGTATGGATGAAGAGGTGCCTGGTGTGATGCAAACCCTCCACTTTTAACTGGAAAGTGGATTTGTTGTTGTTTAGTCGTGTCCGACTCTTCGTGACCCCATGGACCAGAGCACGCCAGGCACTCCTGTCTTCCACTGCCTCCCGCAGTTTGGTCAGACTCATGTTTGTAGCTTCGAGAACACTGTCCAACCATCTCGCCCTCTGTCGTCCCCTTCTCCTTGTGCCCTCCATCTTTCCCAACATCAGGGTCTTTTCCAGGGAGTCTTCTCTTCTCATGAGGTGGCCAAAGTATTGGAGCCTCAGCTTCACGATCTGTCCTTCCAGTGAGCACTCAGGGCTGATTTCCTTCAGAATGGATAGGTTTGATCTTCTTGCAGTCCACAGGACTCTCAAGAATCTCCTCCAGCACCAGAATTCAAAAGCATCAATTCTTCGGCGATCAGCCTTCTTTATGGTCCAGCTCTCACTTCCATACATCACTACTAGGAAAACCATAGCTTTAAAAAAAAAAGTGGATTTACTGAGATAGAAAGTTTACAGTGAATAATAGAAGGCTCATTTTGTTTTATTCCAGACCCATTGGAATAAATGGACATCAGCCCCATTCAACCCCTACTTCGTTTGCCTGTAGCCCTCCAAATGTCATTGCACTACAACTCCTGTCAATCCTAACCATTGACCATGTTGCCTAGAGCTGAACCATTCTGAGAGGGAGCCAGTTTCCTCAGTCCTGGTTTGCGGGGGGGGGACGGACTTTAGGCTGGAAGTGCCCATAGGAACTGAACGGGGGAGGGGGTGTCTGTGCAGACACCCATGCATTTAAATTACACCTTCCTCCTGGAAACTAATTTGTTTAGGCTGATCGGTGAGGGAGGAACTACAATTCCTAGCATTCTTGCAGGATGGGGGCATAGCTGTCAACTTTCAGATTTGAAAATAAGGGATCAGCAGCCTCAAAAATAAGGGATCAGCAGCCTCGCCTGTCCCGGGAACAGTCTACGGGATATCTAACAATCCAGGATAGCAGTGGGAAGCAGCGGGAAACAGCGCTGAAATAAGGGGATTTCCCGCAAAAAAGGGAAGTTGACAGCTATGGATGGGGGTCCTTTAACTATATTGTGTATGCCACAACATTCACACATCTCCCCCCTCATTCCTGATTCCTGGGTTGGAGTAAATAAAGTAGGGAACTTCCTCAAGTGGACTAGAAACTTGGATTTTCTCATATTTTGTTTGCTTGCTTATTGGAAATATTTCAGCTTCGTGGCGGCGAAAGAAAGAAAGAAGGAGAGAAAAACATTATTTCCTCCCTCCCCGAAGGTGAGGGTGTGTGACCTGAGTCGTCTCTAGAAACTTACAACTCTGTTATATCGCTAGCCCCTTCTTGTATTAACTAACGCTTGCTAGTTATCTTTGGCTGCAAAATCTCTCACGACAGCAACCCGGAAAAGAGATGCCGGGAAATTCGTCGCGCTCTGCACGTGCCTTGAGGCACAGTCACCTTGCGATGTCAGGTTTGGGGCCGGGCAAAGGAGCCTGGTCCTAAGTGCCAGTCGCTCTCCGTCACCTTGAGAATTAAAGTATTCATCGCATTCATAGAATCGCAGAGTTGTTAAGGGATCGCGAGGGTCATCCAGTCCAACCCACTGCAATCCAGGAATCTTTTGCCCGATTTGGGGCTCGAACCGGGGACCTTGAGATCTCTTTCTCACTCCCCACAACACCTTGCTCCGCCCGATCAGAGGAGGAGCCCTTTGCAGACCAGGCGGGGCGTCTCCATCCGCGGAGGCGGCCGTGATCATGGCTGCGGAAGGGGAAGGCAAGAATTGTCCGGGACCGCAGGCAGGTGGGTGTGTCGGGGGCTAGCATTGTGCGATTTCATTGCAATGGCGGGGGTAATTCCCTCCCCACCCCACCCCAAATTTGGGAAGTTGCTGGAGACATTTGCAAAGCTTAGCGCCGCCACATCCACCCCCCCCCGCAAGGGCTGCGCTGCAGGGATTGCAATATATTGTTTTGTGGGTTCAACACAGCAACGCGGTGCGTGTTTGTGTGTGTCTCTTTGAATGGTTAGTTCTGCCGCGGCATCTTGCAATTGTTAATTTTGGGGCGGGGAGATGCCTGGATGTTTTTTGAATTATTGCCAGGGCTCAGGAGCTCTGAATGTAGTGGTCAAACTATTGAAGTGGGTACGGGTGGGTGTATTTCTCATCGGCTGAACCAGGGATCACCAGCCCGCCCACGCACCCCCTTTCAAGGGTAAAGAGGGGGGTGGTAGATACGGCTGAAATAAAGGCTGGCAGTGGTGGTATTGTAGTGGTGATCTTTGAATTAACCCTGGAACTGAATCAGAAATTAGCACCTTAAAGTAAGGCTGCATGCGCACAGAATAGGGTTAACACACAATTTTTCCTCTCCCAAAGAATCCCGTAAACTACACTCCCTAGGAATCTTGCAGGGTGTGCTTTAAAAAGTTATGTGGGTATGCAGCCTAAAGGCTTAATTGTGCCATGAACTCTTTGGCACTTCACCAGATCATGTAGAGGTGTGTACCTGTATCCACACTGTGTGTTTGTGTGTATGTAATAGCACGCTGATGTTGTGGTGTAGTGGTTAGGATCTGGGTAACCAGGGTTCAAATCTCCCCCACTTAGCCATGAGGATCACTGGGTGAGCTTGGGCCAGCTACTGCCTCTAAGCCTGACCTGGCTCACAGGGTTATTGTGGGGATTAAGTGAGGAGGGGGAAACCATGGACTCCACCTTTAGTTCATTGGAGACAAAGGTGGGGTATAAATGCAGTAATATAGATGCACAGATGGGTGTGTAGAAAAATGTGAATGGCAGGTTTCAGCAGGAAAGAAGCACGAACAATAAGCCCCTGACCATTCAGCTGAAGCTGAAATGGATGAGGAGAAAGCACAGCGACCATTCCAGGACAGCAATTTGTGACTGCCACCCTAGCTTTGCCTTTCGAGTGGGACAGGAAGCCAGTTTTTCCATTCAAGCCTCAACTAATAGAATCAAACATCTTGATCCATTGTCACTTCACCCTGGTGTCTCCTTTTGCAGTTCCTCTGGTGTCAAATAGGCTTCTGGTGTCAGAGCTGTGGCTGCTTATTCTTTTGCACAGAGACAGACCCGTTTGTCCTGGGGAGGCAGGCATTGTTAACAGTAGACATATCACATTGATAAAGAGAAATCCAGGAAGATCAAAAGCTGCAACTGCTGGCCGGTCAGTTAAGCTTGGCAAAGAATTATCAGGTGCTCGGCCTCTTTTGTCCCGTGCTCATTTGGCTCCACTGTTTTCATTTGACTCCATTGATGGGGGGGGGGGGACTCAGGCCTTGAGCTCAAATAGAACTCCAGGCATCTCTGTCTAGGCCTCAAAACTCTCCCCAGGCCACAACCCTCAGTGACCCAAGTGTTTTGGCCTGGCTGGAACTCTGACCGTGCCTCTTGCTTTTCTGAATGGAGGCTGGAGGGGGAGGTATGTGTGCATGCACAAACTAGTCTTCTACAAAAGGTATAATTGTATTTGCTGTTCCACCTACGTACTTTTGTCTCTGGCCCTGCCCAGCACTGGCATGTGGCCCTTGGAAGATTGCCTAGTAGAGAAGGTGGCCCTCAGGCTAAGAAAGGTTCCCTGTCGCTGCTTATCATTCTCTGTACTTAGGTGTATTTAAATTACAGCTATGGCTTGAATCCCAATGCATCTGATTCAAAGAAGACACATGCCATAATAGAATTGGTTAGTCTTTAACATGTCATGAGACTCTTGGTGGTGTTTGCTGGAAGAAGTCTAAGACAGTTGCTTTTCTTGAGTTTCAAGAGCTTCATTTGACTTGGATTAGACCCAGAAGCTTTTTCCAGGGTCAGTATTGCCTGTGTGTGTGATTAGGTACAGAATGATATTTATTACTGTCAGGTAGGTTAGGCCATGATGGGGCGTATAGTTGAAGATCATCAAAGAGCTTTGTCACTGAGTGTGAACCCTGATCTTTCAAGTTTAAATCTGACATGTTCTGCATTTTACATGTTCCTCTTCTTCTTTGGCGATCACTCGTAGCCATGAACACGGTCTTAACAGTGTCTGTAAGTGACTGTGAGGCCAATTCTGGATCCACCCATCCTTCCACAGTGGGGACATAGGTTTCCAGGCGGGAGTTAATCATGGTGAGGGTTTTCCTCTTAGCACATTTTCCCCTTTCGTCCTGAGTTTGAGCGTCTTCAAAGCCCATGGCACCTTTGGTAAAGGCTGTTCTCCAATTGGAGCACTTGCAGGCCAGTGTTTCCCAGTTGTCAGTGTTTATAATACATTTTTTTAGATTTGCCTTGAGAGAGTTCTTGAACCTCTTTTGTTGACCACCAGCATTACACTTTCCATTTTTAAGTTTGGAATAGAGTAGTTGCTTTGGAAGACGATAATCAGGCATCTGAACAACATGACCAATCCAATGAAGTTGATATTGAAGAATCATTGCTTTGACACTGGTGATCTTTGCTTCTTCCAGTGCACTGGTATTAATCCACCTGTCTTCCCAAGTGATATGTAAAATTTTTGGGAGACACCATTGATGGAATCTTGGTTGGCAGTGTCCGGGCCGTGTGTGTGTGGGCGGGGGGGAGGGAACTGGCCCAGTCCTCACCAGCGACGCCACGGTGAGGACTGGACAGAGCAAAGCAGGGCCACTCTGTGCCTCCTGCCTGCCTACACGGGGTGGGGTGGGGGAGCCCGGCTGGCCAATGTGGCCCTTGGCGGGTAGAAAGGAGCAGCATGCCGGGCTATGCTGGGGTCACCTGCATGGGGGTGCCTGGTTCACGCCCCCTGAAAAAAATTGTGTGCCTGGGGCTATGCCCTGACTCTGAGAATTATGTAAGTTGAAACTGTCCCATTAGGAAAGAAAAAAAGGCAAAATGGCCTTTGCATATGGAAGGTCTGTTTAGAAATCGTGACTAACTGAATGCTGATAGACTTGCCTTTACCATCATGACTTTATCTAATCTTCCTCATTACTTAATAAGCACCCTGCTGGATTAGGTTAAAGTCCCATCTAGCCAAGTGTCCCGTTTCCAACAGAGGGTGGCCAGAGGCCTGTTGAAACAGGGCATGAGAGCTACGTAGCTCCCTTGTGGTTCTGTGCATGTACATGGAGGTTCTACTTAGCTTTTGTTGTTGTTTAGTCGTGTCCGACTCTTCGTGATCCCATGGACCAGAGCACGCCAGGCACTCCTGTCTTCCACTGCCTCCCGCAGCAAATGCTATTTATTGATTTATAGCATGTGTGTCCCACCCTGTATCCAAAGGGTCTCTCAAAGTGGCTTTCAAAACTGATTGTCTCTGCCCCCAGGTTACAATATAAAGAGATTTGAAGCACGAGGGGGAAATGAGTGGGGGGGAGTGGGAAATGGAACATCTTAAAAGTTACAGATCTTAGCATTACAGTTGATATCAGTGGCAGTTCTGGCCGTCTTGTTCTTGATAAAAACTCTTCTCTGAAGCACTCTTCTTCTTCCCGCCTCATCCACAAAATCCCAGCACCTGCCTCACAGTTCTTCATTCAGAAATAGGATAGACCTAGCCTCTGCAAATATGTCAAATCTTCTAAGTTATTTGAACTAGGGGCACCATTGAAATGAGTGGGACAAATGATTCATGACTTACTTTCAATTGATTTCACTAAACACTACGTTCAACTACCTTAGTCACTCTGGACCCAACCCTATTCTTTGTTAAACTTGAGGAGGCTCCTTGCACATTGAAATGGTAGACGATAAAACATATCCCGCAAAATTAGGTGAAGTAGAAAGCACACTCCCCCCCCCCCCGAGAAATCACACAAATCAGCAAGAGCTATCAGCACAAAAAGTTAAGAGCAGAGCACCAGAAGAAATAATTTTTATTTTATTAAGAACACTTTTCATCTAGCTCTTGGGATAGCTTATAGTTAAATATAAATCTGGAAAGCAGTGAGGTAAGTTATAAAAGAAAAAGGGAAAACAAGAAGAATAGGAGCTTGTGCAGGATCTTACCTGCTGGACCCAGCCACTGTTTACTATCCTACCAATTTCTTATGAACTCCCATAGGCTCCCTGCCTCATACAGTTTAAAGTAAATATACCTGCTTTGCCTAACTTTTTACTTTACTGTGGATACTGTCGCAGCTTGTTCCTTTAACCTACTACTAATCTACTAACCTACTAATCTACTACATATAGTAGTGGGATAGAGGAGATGAACAGACCCACAGAACTGTACCAAATACTTTTTAAAAATATATTAATATATTAAAATATTAAAAAATATTAAAATATTTAAAAATATTAAAATATTTAAAAATATTAAAATATTTAAAAATATTAAAATGTTTAAAAATATTAAATGTAAGATTTACTTGCAAAGTAAACAGCTCTTGGCTTTGATTCTTGCTTAAATAGGTCACTGTCGCTCAAAGTATACAGTTGCTTGAACATTAATACTTTAAATTTTATCATTGCTGCTTCAAAAGAGGTGGCTATAGAGTTGCCCTCGTTCTTTGAAGGCTAAGCAAAGCTACTAGCCAGTTTTGCTGGTCTCCTGCCCTAGTTACTTCTGGTCACGGGGCCACAGAAAGGATAAAAGACATCTGAAGGCAGCCCTGTTTAGGGAAGTTTTTAATGTTTAATGCTGTGTTGTGTTTTTAATATTCAGTTGGGAGCCACCCAGAGTGGCTGGGGAAACCCAACCAGATGGGCGGGAGTATAAATAATAAATAATTATTATTATTAATATTAGTAGTAGTAGTAGTAGTAGTAGTAGTAAAGCAGAGTCTTTTCAGCTGTCACTCCTACTACCCTTAGGTTTGCTTCAGCTTTCTGGTGAAGTCTTCCGTCTGGTTAAAGACCAGGACTTGGTCACAATCAAAGATGTCATGGTTGCTTCACCTGAAAGTCTTCCAGCTTCCTGAGGCTAATAGTCAGCTTCTGGCTAGACCAACAGCAGCTATCTTGGAGTAGTCCCCCTGGAGACTCCCCTTGGCTTCCCCTTAGGTTTTGCATGCTCTTCGCCCCCTGGCAAATGACTGACTCCAGACAGTTCACTGCCAGAACATATACAGTATACTCGAGCCAGAACCCTCTGACCAATCACAAGTTTCTCCCTGGAATTCGGAACCCTCACAGGCCTATAACTAGAATTCTGAGTCCTCATTGATCTGAAACGATGGTTTGGGATAGGGTGGTCTGAGTGATGGTTTGGGATAGAATGCCCTCTGAAGGACCTTGCCACCAGCCGACCCTTTTCCATTCACCTGAGCCATATAATAAGCTGGATTCTGTTGCACCCGAAAGAGGAAAGCCTTGCAATTACATAGCAAATGCACCTATTCTGAACAGCTATGCTGCTTCTTGGCAAACATACTTTGTATCTTTTCTGGTTCTGAGAGTTGTTAAAAAGGTAAAGGGACCCCTGACCATTAGGTCTAGTCGTGACTGACTCTGGGGTTGCGGCGCTCATCTCGCTTTATTGGCTGAGGGAGCCGGCGTACAGCTTCACACGGAAACGCCGTGTGGTACCTATTTATCTACTTGCACTTTTACGTGCTTTCGAACTGCTAGGTTGGCAGGACATCTATTTCCCATAGTGGAATCTTGTGTTACGTACTGTCCTCCTTGTGAACGCTGCGGGTTACAAGCTCTGCTAACCCGGAAGTAGATGTCCCTTGTTGCAAACTTTGCCCCGGGATGCGAGTCGAAGTCATGTGCCGGTGGCGAAAGCGCGCCTCATGTTATGAGCAGTTTGGGGTTACAAATGGACCTCCAGAACGATTAAGTTTGTAACCGGAGGTCCCACTGTATAATAATAATAATAATAATAATAATAATAATAATAATAATATCTTTATTGTCATTGCCCCCTCTCGGGGACAACGAAATTACTTGGCTGCTCCATCCACCCAGGTAGGGCACTCCACACAAAATCAAAACAACTATAAAAACACTAATTAAAACAATACAGTATAATACAGCAAGGAAGATTAGATGACTTTCAAAGTCCAGGCTTCCCATTCACCACCAGAAGTGGGTTAATCCCTCTTCCCAGAACAACTCTGAGAATCGTAGCTCTGTGAGGGAACGGGGGTCTCTGTGAGGGAACGGGGGTCTCCTAACAACTCTCGGCACCCTTTATGAACTACAGTTCCCAGGGGGAAAGCCATGACTGTTAAAGTAATATTGTACTGTTTTAAATAACTAATGCAGGTGGGTGTATGGAAACTATATACAGTGAACCTTGGGTTACATACGCTTCAGGTTACAGACTCTGCTAACCCAGAAATATTACCTCAGGTTAAGAACTTTGCTTCAGGATGAGAACAGAAATCGTGCTCCGGCAGCGTGGCGGCAGCAGGAGGCCCCATTAGCTAAAGTGGTGCTTCAGGTTAAGAACAGTTTCAGGTTAAGAACGGACCTCCGGAACAAATTAAGTACTTAACCCGAGGTACCACTGTACAGATATGGCCAGTCTACTATTACTTGGTTCCTTTTTAGGGTCAAGCCCCCTTAAACACTGCTTCCAACGATATAAGCTTCCAAAAATATAAGCTATTGTGCATTTAATTTATGAATTGCTTCCCATGGCACACCCTGAAGCAATTTACAATTTAATCAATTGCTATCCCCCACATTTCATTTATTTCTTACTACTTTATTACATTTTATACCCCATCATTTCTCCAAGGAGCTCAAAGAGGCAAGCATGGTCCTCTCCCCCCTTTTATACTCACAACAACCTTGTGAGGTAAGTTTGGCTCAGATTTGGTGGCTTGTCGCCTGAGGTCACGCCATTAACATCACAGCCCAGCAGGGGTGGGGGTGAACTCGGGTCTCCCCAGTCCACCGCCCTAACCACTGTGCCACATTGCCCACCGCACAGCAGGATCGCATCACACTCACTTTATGGGGTGGAGAGCCCCTTAACAGAACTTTCAAATATTTTTCTCTGTGTGTGGTTCTCTCTGACCCTCCTCCATCTCTATTCCAAGGTACCTAAACAGTGGGAAATGTTATGAGTGTCTTTTTGCCGCTGTAGTAACCACAAAGTATTGTTTTCGACCTCGTTGTTTTTGAAAATGCAGACATACATTCTGGCAGAGAGTGAGATTGGGGGCTGAGAAAGAATTTCCAAAATACGTGGCATATAATCACTGGCTTGTTCTGTGTTCTTTCCTTCCCCCGCATCTGTCTCGATGCCAACTTAATAGCTCAGCCAACTGGTTAAAGTTCTTATGGCAGCCGTCTTCCCTGTTCCATTTTCCAGCTTCTTGCAAAACTGCTGAGGAGGTTAGAGGGTAAATATTTCATTACCTCTTGATTTATTTGTCTAGAAGCCAGTTTTAGTCAACCCGCTGTGGTTTTGTTGAGCTGGCGCTTGGAACGAGATCTGTGCAACGGCTTTAAAATGTTGTTGTGGGTTTCTTCAAGAGGCTTCAAATTCCCAAGAGGCCTTGCATCCCAAAAATACGCTCCCCTGCCAACTACCTTCAGGATTTGAACCGAAACATTTGATTTGGGTGTGTGTAAGCAGCTGAAGAAATAAATCTTAGGCTGTAATTCTATACATGTTTAACTGGCATGAAGCCCCATTGTACTTTTTAAGTATATTTGCACAGTGTCATACTGTGATTTAAACACACTGCCCAATTTGCGTATGATCACTTTAGGACCATTAATTTCAGTGGGTCTACTCTTGAGTAAAACTTATAGCGTTATAGCCCAGTCTGTTCAAACAGCTGTGAAGCGTTACTTGGAATTTTTGTAAACATTTCTAAGAATGACAACTCAACGGCAAATACTTCCATTGTGTGCATTTTAAAGTGTGTTTTTTTTAGGGGGGAGGAACTGAAAATCACAGATTTAGCAGAGAATTTTATAAGAATCTATATTATTTAATGCATTTATATCTCACCTTACATGGTGGCATACATGGTTCTCTTCCCTCTGTGTTTAATCCTCACAACAGACTTCTGAGGTAGGTTAGGCCAAAAGGCCCTGACTGGCCCAAGGGCACCCAGTGAGCAGTGTTCGAAAATAGCAGGGCGCCAGGCACATTTTGCACCTAAAGATTCTCCTCAAAAAGTCTGGGTGGCATTTTTTTGCGCCCGGCTGACACTCAAGGATTACTGAAACAGATGTGCTTTGAAGCCTCGAAGTATATGTTAAAGATAGACAATATGTTAAGGAATAAAAATAAAAAGGTATCTAGTAGCACCTTATAGACCAACTAAGTTTGTATCTGAAGAAGTGTGCATGCACACAAAAGCTTATACCAGAACAAACTTAGTTGGTCTATAAGGTGCTACTAGACAATTATTATTATTATTATTTTATTTCAACTGCGTCAGACCACCACGGCTACCTACCTGAATCTAGAATATGTTAAGAAGTTTAACAATAAAGAGTAGAGTGTTTTGAAAACTGAAGTATGGTACCAGCATTTTTATCGTAAACACCAAAATAAACATGTATTAACAGTTTCTGCTAAAAATGTGATATTAACAATGTGTCACTTATGTGAATTGCGTATTAATTCATGCTTATGAAAATAGTAAATAAAAAGTGTTGCTGACCCCCGTCCCCAGTGGTGACTAGACATTCTGTTTTGGCGCCCACAACCCAGGTCCCAGAAGCCATTTGGCTCCTAGCTTTTCTATCCCAGTATCTAACACTGCTAGTGAGCTTCATGGCTTAGTGGGGGATTTGAACCCTGGTCTCCCAGGTCCTAGCGTGACACTCTAACAATGTACAACACTGACTGTGGACTATTATTTCTTATTTATTTATTCAGTTTTATAGACTGCCCTTTATGAAAAGATCCCAGGCAACTATAAGAACACATTTTATGGAGCACAGTAAAATAATAATAATAATAATAATAATAATAATAATAATAATAATGACTAGACTGGCTTCTGAAATCATAATCCCTAGGAAATGTGAAATCAAATTTCACAAACCTTTTAGGAGGGGTGTTTCTTTAAATTTTTTTTGGGGGGGGATTTTTTAAAATATATATTTATTTGTTTAATGCAGGGAATGGAAGTGTACTCTGGAAAGAGCACTTGAAGTTCCCTGTGAGCAAGAACAACTTTGGAGGATAGCCTGTGTGGACTGCTGGAGGCACTGAACCTTTCTCCCCACTTAAGCAGAGCTTTGCATTTGGCCGATGTTCTCTGGGCCCAGACAACCAGCTGTTGTTTTGGGGCCTCAAGATGGCCTCCCTCGCAAGCGTCCAGAATTTGGAGAATGCTGACAGTGTCGCCGCCGCTTCTTCTCTCCTGGAGGAGAAGCCCAAAAGCAAAGGGTTTTTCCAGCTCGGCTCCTTCTTCCATTCCCGGAACGAGAAGTACGTCATCGCCAGGAGCGAAAGTGTCCCGGAGGAGAACGTTTTGAAGATCACCATCACTGAAACCACTGTCATTGAGTCAGACCTGGGCATCTGGAACTCCCATGCACTCATCTACCTCACCTTGTGGTTTTTCTTCAGCTTTTGCACACTTTTTCTTAACAAGTACATCCTTTCGCTGCTGGAAGGGGAGCCGAGCATGCTGGGTAACTACTTCTTCTTTCAGGGGGTCAAACCAGACGACCTTTGGGGTTCCTTCCTGCTCTACAATGCGGGCGTCTCTCAACTTACTCAGGCGTTACATTCCAGGAATAGGGCACGAAGCCACAACCACATATAGTCAAAACACTTTAGGTCCCATGGCAGATGGGATTGCTAAACTCATTTTTCTCAGACGCCCACCCCGTCTCCCCCCCTTTTTAATTTTAATATTTGTCCAGCTGAATGCACCGAAGTTAAATGCACGTAAGTTGTGAGCTACCTGTTCCACGATCCTATGGCTCTGTGAAAATGGTGTGGGGAACCTTTGGCCTTCCAGATGTTGCCAAGCTACAGCTCCCATCATCCTGAGGGTTGCAGTTCAGCAACATCTGGAAGGCAAAAGGTTCCCCACACCTTGTACACACAGTTTGGGTCAGGATGGGGAAGCTCCAGGTCTTGCCACACTACAACTCCCATCATCCCTGACTGTTGGCCATGCAGACTGGGGCTGAGGGACTCCTTCAGCATCTGTGGGGACACCAGTTCCCCATCCCTGGTGTACAAAATGGGTTGGATCTAAACAAAGTTAGTAACTTTTTACTCCCTTTGAAACCAACGGGCTGGAGTTAGAGCAGGCCTGCTCACTTGATTTCCATGGTACTACTGCAGCCTGACTAACATAGCTTGGAGCAAACCTTTATGCATGTGTTTGTTTGTTTGTTTGTTTGTTTGTGTTGTTGTTCTTTTAAGTGGCAAGCTGACGATTGCAACCAGTATACATGGTTTATTTGTGTGTGTTTGAGTAACAGTGGGATATATATCTTCAGTTGTATCCAGGCAACAGCCCATCTGCACTATATATTTAAAGCAGCATTTAAACATTCATGGCCTCCCCCAGAGAATCCTGGGAGCTGTAGTTCGTTAAGGGTGCTGAGAGACGTTGAAGAGGCCCCAATTCCCCTCACAGGGCTACAATTCCCAGAATTCCCTGGGAAGAAGCCTTGATGATTAAACCGCTCTAGGAACTGAAGCTCTGTGAGTCTCTCCCAGCCCCACATGGAGATTCCTGGGATTGAATGTGGGGCCTTTTGCATGAGAAGTAGATGATGTGCCACTGAGCCCTCCCCACCAAAACAGTAAGATGACAGTAAGGGTCTATGGGGTGTTTGAATGTTCAAGCCCCATATTTATCATAGAGCATAACCAAGCCTTACATGCAGGTTTTTTGAATGGGAGGGAGAGCAACAGGGGGAGGTAAGGCTCTGTCTCATTCTGGCTCTGATCCTCCCAGGCGCTGTTCAGATGCTGTCTACCACTTTCATCGGCTGTGTCAAAATGTTCGTCCCTTGCTGCCTCTACCAACACAAGACCCGCGTCTCATACCCTCCCAACTTCCTCATGATCATGTTGTTTGTTGGGCTGATGAGGTAAGAAGCGGCTAGAAATTTTTCTAAGGCAGGGATGGGGAAACCACCGTTCCTTTTCCCAGTGTCTAAAAAGGAGGTGGTATCTTTCATCAGTAATAAAAAAAAATGCAATAAAGTAATCTAAAGGTCACACACACTCTTTCACCTCAGATCTTGTATCTGGACCTCTGTTTCAACGCAAAGGAGAATGTCCACCTGAGCAGCAAGAATGGGGATTTTGTTGTTGTTGTTGTTGTTGTTTTTAATCCTAAAGGCCATATTCACTTATGGGCAACATTCTGAGGGCCCCATGCTAGGGGTTGATGGGGCCAGAAGTTTTGTTGTTGTTTTTTAAAGCGGCCAGGGCAACACATGTAAATTTTTACCTTTCCCCACGAAGCTAGCTTATATACACACACACACACACTATGAGTTCAAAGACATAATCAGGCCAGGCAAAAATGCTTGAAGAGAGTTCTGAGGGCCAGATAGAGAGGACTGGAGGGCCACATTTGGCCTGCAAGACTGAGGTTGCTGACCCCTAAGGAGAGGTGTGCTTGTCATTTATTTATTTGTTCATATATATATATATATATATATATATATATTTGCTTTCGTAGATTTTCACGGGTACAGGAATGCAGGTTTTGGTGTCTTCGGGTGTCTTCCCGTGTAAGAGTCGGGGTGTCTGTGCGACGTTTCGACGAGGTCTCACTCGTCATCTTCAGGCTGGTGCTTTCGGCTTCTTGTTACTGGAACAGAGCAGAGTCTGGTGTTTGAGTTCCTATAAATACTGTTGAGGGGTGTGGTGTATAGCCTCCAACGTTCTGGGCAGAGAGGAAGTTCCTAGATTAGTGTGCCTTTTCTTCTTTTGTTCCTTAATTACTTGAGGGATATCTTGGGTGATTTCATGAGTGATATTCTGAATACCACTGGGTGGGTCATTAAGTGTAGATTAGTTGCTAAAGCTTTCGTGTCTTGACCTCTTGAGCTTGTGAAGAGTTTTTCTGAGAAGATGGCTGTGCTGCATTTAGTTGTGCTCTGGCTTGGCTTCGTGTATAGGGGCGAGCTGTGGTTTTGTGCCTTGTGCCAGCCAGATCTGTGTAGGGATTGCAGGGGGGTGCAGCATCCGGAGGTGTCACTATAGTTTGGCTACTGGATGGAGTCCGTAATATGTCTGTGGAGAGGGTCTGGGTTTGGGTCTGGTGTGGTTGATTGGTGACGGCGTTCTGTGTGCCTCTGGTTCTGGTGTCGGTTTTTGTGGGGAGGGCTAATTTCCAGATGTCTGGCAGGCGGGACGTGTCGTCACGCTTGTTCATGTTGTGAGGGTGTTTCTCTATCTCGATGGCTTCCATGATTATTCTCTTGTGGTGATGTTCCATGTTAAAGAGCAATTTGGAATCTGCAAAATTAATTTCGTGTCCTGTTTCTTTCATGTGTTGGAAAAGAGAGGAAGTTTTTTCTTCTTTTTTGACGGCATTCTTGTGTTCTGCGATACGTGCATTTATTCGTCTGTTTGTTTGTCCAATGTACGTGGCTGGGCAGACTTTGCAGGGTATTTCATGCAAAGTCTGCCAAGCCACGTACATTGGACAAACAAACAGACGAATAAATGCACGTATCGCAGAACACAAGAATGCCGTCAAAAAAGAAGAAAAAACTTCCTCTCTTTTCCAACACATGAAAGAAACAGGACACGAAATTAATTTTGCAGATTCCAAATTGCTCTTTAACATGGAACATCACCACAAGAGAATAATCATGGAAGCCATCGAGATAGAGAAACACCCTCACAACATGAACAAGCGTGACGACACGTCCCGCCTGCCAGACATCTGGAAATTAGCCCTCCCCACAAAAACCGACACCAGAACCAGAGGCACACAGAACGCCGTCACCAATCAACCACACCAGACCCAAACCCAGACCCTCTCCACAGACATATTACAGACTCCATCCAGTAGCCAAACTATAGTGGCACCTCCGGATGCTGCACCCCCCTGCAATCCCTACACAGATCTGGCTGGCACAAGGCACAAAACCACAGCTCGCCCCTATACACGAAGCCAAGCCAGAGCACAACTAAATGCAGCACAGCCATCTTCTCAGAAAAACTCTTCACAAGCTCAAGAGGTCAAGACACGAAAGCTTTAGCAACTAATCTACACTTAATGACCCACCCAGTGGTATTCAGAATATCACTCATGAAATCACCCAAGATATCCCTCAAGTAATTAAGGAACAAAAGAAGAAAAGGCACACTAATCTAGGAACTTCCTCTCTGCCCAGAACGTTGGAGGCTATACACCACACCCCTCAACAGTATTTATAGGAACTCAAACACCAGACTCTGCTCTGTTCCAGTAACAAGAAGCCGAAAGCACCAGCCTGAAGATGACGAGTGAGACCTCGTCGAAACGTCGCACAGACACCCCGACTCTTACACGGGAAGACACCCGAAGACACCAAAACCTGCATTCCTGTACCCGTGAAAATCTACGAAAGCAAATATATATATATATATATATATATATATATATATATATATATATATATATATATATATATATATATGAAATAATGTGGCTACTTTATATCTCGCATTGGAATAAACAGATTTGAGTCTGCTTCACTTTTGCATGTGTTCATTTGTCAGTCTGTGAATTTCTTTTTAAAATTCTTTTTAAAATTCTTTTTAAAATACTTCACTCCCTATTTAAATATGTCATTCTGAATATATTTTCTCAAAAATATGTCTTTCTAAAAATACATTTCCCCCTGAAAGTGTGCATATCTAAACATGTTGTAAGCAGCTGAGAATGGGTGTTTTGCTTTTATAAACACACACACAAAAACAAAACAAAACTGTGTTATTTAAAACTTCGTTACCCTTCTTCTCTTTTCAGGTTTGCAACTGTGGTCTTGGGCCTAGTCAGTCTGAAGAACGTAGCTGTCTCCTTTGCTGAGACAGTGAAAAGCTCTGCCCCCATTTTTACCGTCATCATGTCCCGCATGATTTTAGGAGAGTACACAGGTAAGTCTTGCTGAAACTTAGGCCGCATCTACACTATCCATTTAAAGCTGTATCACGTCACTATAAACAGTAATGGCTTCCTCCAAAGCATCCTGGGAACTCTGTTAAGGGTGCTGAGAGGTGTTAAGACATAGCTCAGTGTTTCCCAACCGGTGTTCCGCGGCACACGAGTGTGCCGTGAGACGTTGCCTCGTGTGCCGCGAGATGCCTGGAGGGAGGCGGGCGAGTCGGGCGGCAAGAGGCGGGGCGGCGGCGGCGAGGAGAGGCCGCGCCTCCTGCTGCTGCCTGGCGCTCCTCCTCACAGCCGGCAGCGCTGCCTGGGCGCCTCCGCGCGACTCTGCCTCGCTGGGTTTGGTCTCCCAGCAGAGACGGGTCACACGCGCACCTCCCTCCCTCAGCCTGCGCGGAGGGAGAGCCAGAGAGAGGCATCGCTCCTGCGCGGCGGGAGAGGGAGCAGCCGGAGCGATGCCCCAAACGAAGGCATGGGACCGGAGGGGAAATCCTCTCCGAGGAGGATTGAGCGCAGCTGAGAGAAGCCTTTCGAGGAGCTGCCGTGTCCCCTGGAAACCCCCTTCCCAGCTCTGCCTGCCTGCCTGCCCAAAGCTTGGAGGTTCCCCGGCAAGGGGGAGGGAAAAAACTTTCACTTTTGTGCGTCCCTCCCGGCGTGACGCTGCGCGCTGACGTCACGGGGCGGGGCTTTAATGGTGGTGTGCCGCGAGATTTTTTTTCAGTAAACAGGTGTGCCGTTGCCCAAAAACGTTTGGGAAACACTGACATAGCTGTCAATGTTTCCCCTTTTTAAAGGAAAATTCCCTTATTCCAAATAGGATTCCTCGCAAGAAAAGGGAAAAGTTGACAGCTATGTGTTAAGTGCCCCCATTCCCCTCATACAGCTACAACTCCCAGAGTTCCCTGGGAGCAGGGAATTGTCTGTTACACCACTCTGGAAATGGTAGCTCTTGTGAAGCCCCTTGCATGGTGCTAGTCGAGAAAGGCTCGCCTGCTGTCTTTAGGATGTGCCCACCTGTCAAACTTTGCCCAGGTGGAACCAGCAGGGGACAAGGGGAGATAGGACTCCAGACCACCAGCCAAATCCACTTGCAAGCCAGGCCGTTGGGGCAGCAAATCCTACGTGTGGCGAAGGGCTCCCTTCTGTTTGTCCTGATCTGTCCATCCTAAATCTCAACAGGTCACCCCAATCTCTGGGGTCCCTGAGCTTACATAACCATGACCCAAATGCTAAGCAGCTTTGGAAATATGGCTGTGGCCTGATTTATTGCCTTTAAAAATGCAGTGTGTATTTTTTTTAACCTGTTTTTGTTTGGATCTGTTTCCCCCCACTTTGCCTCCTTCCCCCTCCCTCTCCGATCAACCCCTTCCCCCTACAAAGGATTGCTCGTAAACCTGTCTCTTCTCCCCGTCATGGGAGGGCTCGCTTTGTGCACTGCGACAGAGCTGAGCTTCAACGTCCTAGGCTTCTCAGCAGCTTTGTCTACAAACATCATGGACTGGTAAGTACTGTATTTTTCTGCATATAACACGCTCCCATGTATAAGACAACCCTTATTTTTTAGGACTGCAAAAAATAAATAAATTGGGGCGGGGGATTGCCCAAATCGCCGCTGCCGATCTCCTACTGGCTGCTGCCACCAATCGCCCGTCCCCTCTCTGCTATCCGTGTATAAGGTGACCCGCAATTTTGGCCTGCTATTTCTAAGGAAAAAATAGAGTCTTATACATGGGAAAATACGGTATATTGGAGACTGCAGACAGAAGTGTGTGGGATGAGTGTGTTGTGTATACAAGAAAGAAAGAAAGACAGACAGACAGACAGACAGACAGACAGACAGACAGACAGACAGACAAAGAGACAGTGTTTCCTCTGTTAATGTGCGTATGTCCGTGTGCGTGTAGTAGGTATAGATATGAATCACAGGTGTTTTATATGAGTTATAGGGGCTGGGCTGGAGGACATTTTAGGTGCCTTTCAACTCCTAACAGTTCTATAATTCCATTAATTCTGTTCATTGTATGCATGTATCCCCCACATTTACACGACGGGCCTAGAAAGTGGAATCGTGTAAAGTGGGGAGCACCCCACTTGAATAGGGAGGGCACATGGGGAGGAGGGAGAGAGACCCACCCTGGAAATTGCTTGCGGCCGCTGCCTGGCCTGTACCGAACCTGCCTGCCTCCCTGAAGGCAGCCAGCGCACACAGCGGCTGTGGCTGGCCACGGAGGGGGAGGGCCAGGAAAGGTGCCCAGCGAAACTGGTGCCAGGATGCACCTGCATGGCAGAGGCAGAGAAAAGGTGCCCTCCACCCCGTGCCGCTGGTTGATCAAAGTCTGCCCTCCCTCACTCCAGCAGCAGCTCCGAGTGACTTCCAGGCAGCAGCCCTGAGTGAGGGAAGGCCCATTTATTCATTTAGTTATTTATTTCACGGCATGTAAAATAGTCATACGTGAGTGCATAAGTGGAGGGGGGTGTTCCTAATTTAATTTATCTGCTTACTGGATTTATATCCCTACCTTTCCACAAAGGGGCTCAATGTGGCTTACATAGTTTCCCTTGCAACAGCCCTGTGAGGTAGGTTAGGCTGAGAATTAGCGGCAGGCCTCAGGCCACCCTGAGTTGTGCAACTTGGTCGGAGACCTTTGTGTAGCAGCAAGTCTAATAAATGATAATAATCATTCCACGCACGCACACATATACGCCTGCACGCACACACAAACCGTGTTCCTTCTCATAAACAAACGTGTGGTTTCCTCCCCCCTTGCAGCTTGCAGAACGTTTTCTCCAAAAAACTGCTCAGCGGAGACAAGTATCGCTTCTCGTAAGTACCTGTCGTATTTCAGAAACCAAAAGCCCCTCCACGTTGATGAACCATTGGCGAGTCCTTCTTGTTTTGCCAGCTCCCTCAGAGGACAGCAGCCAGTTTAGGAGGGCTCTCGGAACCGTCCTAAATCCATCTCTTTCTTCACAGAGGTCTTAGCGAGTTCCTTGGCTCCTAGCATGTGAGAGGGCTAGGACTCTTCTCATCGTTTGGGTTACTGCAAGGGTTTTCCATGTGATGCCCTTCAGGTGTCGTTGGACTCCAACTCGCATCAGCCCAAGACAGCACGGATTATTGAGGATTAGACAAAATCAGGGAGGAGAAGGCTATCCGTGGCTGCTAATAATAATAATAATAATAATAATAATAATAATAATAATAATAATAATAATAATCTATTTATATCCCGCCCTCCCCAGCCGAAGCCGGGCTCAGAGCTGCTAACAACAATAAAAGTAACACAGCATTCTAAAATCAATTCATTCTAAAATCAGTTCAAATCAAATTAATGGCAACCATTGGGCTAGAGTTCTGTCAGGATTTCCAAAGGAGGGGGGGTCAGACTGTGCCTTGGCCAAAGGCCTGGTGGAACAGCTCTGTCTTACAGGCCCTGCGGAAAGATGTCAAGTCCCGCAGGGCCCTAGTCTCTTGTTCCACCAGATCAGCAATGACTCTGTTCTGCTTTCACTTTCGAATGCCTCTGAATTGGCTGGGAATCGCTAGTGGCGAGAGTTGCTCTTGTGCTCAGTTCCTGCCATTGGGTTTCCTCAGAGGCATCTGGTTGGCCACTGTGAGAACAGAACGCTGGACCAGATGGGGCCACTTGGCCTGACCCAGCAGCTTCTTCCCCCCTCTTTATCTCTCATACTTTGGACCAACATCTGTGTTTTCTCTGGACTGAGCTGCCTGTTACAGGACAAAGGGCCTTTTGGTTCTCCGCCCAGGGCCATTCAAGCTTCCCCTGACCTCTGATTTACTGGACGGGATCAGATAAGCATGCAAAGCAGGCTTTAGCTGTCCTCTGAAAGACGCTTTCTTGTTCCTGTGTGGAATTTTGTTTCATTTAGCAGGATTTGTAGCTAAAAGAATTAAGCAGGTCTCTAAGCCTGGGGTGTGGAATTTCTAGCCCATGACCTAAACGGGGCCTAGTAAGGGTCCAAGTTTGGCACTCAAGGCTATTTCCCCTAAGCGTGTCCACCTGACATCATATATGGGGCAGGGAGAGATAAATCTGGATTGGCTGCACAACTGCTTTCCATGTGGGAAGCTTGGTCACTCATTCAATCCCCTCTGAAAGCAGGCTCCAAAGGCATCCCGTTTTCAGAGTGATCGACAATCTGTTTCCTCTCATAGAGCTGAAATTCCCAGAGTGTCTCCAGGGAACTCTGGGAACTGTACCACTTTTAACAGTGATGGCTTTCCCTGAAGAATCCTGGGAACTGTGGTTTGTTGAGGGGTGCTGAAAGTTGTTAGGAAGACCCTGTTCCTCTCCCAGAGCTACAGTTCCCAGAATTCCCTGGGTAGTGCCACTCTGGAAATGGGGGGAATAGGAGTCTCCTAACAACTCTCTGCTCCCATAAAAAATTACAGCTCCCTGGATTCTTTGGGGGAAGCCATGACTGTTAATATAGCATGATGCTACTGTAAATGCGTAGTGCAGCTAGAGCGTTTTGTATGTGTTGATGCCCAGCATAAGCCATGCACCTTCCATGCATTTAAAGCACATTCCCCCACCGCCTCAAAAAGTATCCTGGGAACTGTAGTTTATTCATACAGAGCTACAATTCCCAGTGCCTTTAACTAACCACACTTCCCATGACTCTTTGGGGGAAGTCACATGCTTTAAAAGTATGATGTGTAAGGAACCGTACGTATGGATCACTGTTGTGGGTAACCCTTCATCGCTCTGTCACAGCTTGTTTTGTTTTGCTTTTAAAGATCATCTCCAGTTTCAGCTGTGTATTGAGTTTGGGTGTCTCCCGTTTCATCCTTCTGACTGTTATTTCCATTGCAGCCCATGCAAAATGCTAATTTCACTTGATTAATTCTCCCCAACCAACACCACTTCCATAGCGCTCCTGAGCTTCAGTTCTACACCAGTGCAGCCGCGGTGATCATGCTGATTCCAGCTTGGATCTTTTTCATGGTGAGATTTTTTGTGCATTCTTCCCCCTCCAACCCCGCTATAAACTTAAGAGTCCTGCTCCATTTTCAAAGCACCCAAATTCAAATCTTGCCTCTGTTACTAAGCAGCCATAAACAAGCTAGGGTCCCTCAGCCTCTACTTGCCTTCTCCAGATCAGCAGTATGGGAAGAAGAATGCCAGCTTGTATTACAGTGGTACCTCAGGTTACATACGCTTCAGGTTACAGACTTCGCTAACCAGAAATAGTGCTTCAGGTTAAGAACTTTGCTTCAGGATGAGAACAGAAAGCGTGCTCCAGTGGCGCGGCAGCAGCAGGAGGCCCCATTAGCTAAAGTGGTGCTTCACGTTAAGAACAGTTTCAGGTTAAGTACGGACCTCCGGAACTAATTAAGTACTTAACCTGAGGTACCACTGTAAGGTGTTGTGGGGATTATACTGGCATGCTGTACGTGAAGGGCTCTGATCGCCATAAAGCAAGGATGGGGAGGGAACCTGTGGACTCTGACTTCTAGCAATGAAGGGCCAGAGGTTAGTGACAGAGCATCGGCTTGGCATGCAGAAGGTGCCAGGTTCAGTCCCTGGCCTCTCCAGGTAGGGCTGGGTGAGATCCATGTCTGAAATCTGGAGAGCTGCTGCCAGTCAGTGTAGACAGCACTGAGCTAGATGGACTAATGGTCTGACTCCGTACAAGGCAGCTTTGTGTGTTCATACGAAACCTTATAGGCGGTGTATTTTGTCTGCATCCATCAGCAGGCCACAATTTTTCTCCCTGCTGTTCAAAAAGGAAACTGTCTTTGAAACATCCCTTTAAGAAATCTGTCCCTAGGAGAATTATATAGGAAGCAACTTCACATAATGGAAACCATCTAAATCTGAATAATGTAGGAAAAATGCATGTGAGTGTCCAGAATCTGAAAACCTGGAGAGCTGCTGCCAAACAGAGTCAATAATACTGAGCTTAGGTGATCAATGGTCTTACTCTGTACAAGGCAGCTTCCTGTGTTTCCTTACTTTTCAGCGATCCCTTTCTGTGCGTTTTAATGAAGCCTTCACTGCCTCTCATCTATCTTCCTTTTTCTTTACCTTTCCTTTCTTCTTAGGACGTGCCAGTAATTGGGAGAAGCGGGAAGAGCTTCCAGTACAACCAGGATGTCGTTGTGCTGCTTCTGATAGACGGAGTGCTGTTTCATCTCCAAAGTGTTACAGCCTATGCCTTGATGGGAAAGATTTCCCCTGTGACTTTCAGGTTAAGAATCCCCCTTGCATTTTGTCTTGGGTGTTTTGAAAAAAAAGATTTGTGTGCATATATTTAAACAATGGATTTCCTTGCCTTTTTGACCAGAGATTGGTCTCTTATGGCGACTTACACCAGGTGACCACTGGCAGTAGGTTGAGATCTGAGTAGGCAGAGGGTGGCCTTTTCAGTGGTGGCTCCCCATCTGTGGAATGCTTGCCCCAGGGAGACCCGCCTGGAGCCATCCTCGTCCATCTGCAGATGCCATACTAAGGCCTTTGGTTAATTAACACAGTCTCCCATGGTGGAGCTCGTATTTTCATAGAGTGGGTAGGACTTTGCAACTGGATGGGAGTTTTATGGGTTTTGAAAGTTTTAAAAGTTTTCTGGTTCTAATTTGCTTTAATTTTGTTGTAGTTTATCTCGTCAAGTTGCTCTGGCATTTTGTCTTCAGCATAAAGAGACTGATGAATGTTGTTAATATCAACAGCGAATAATAATAGGTTGCTGGATAATGTGCAGTACATGGGCAAAGGTTTCCTTATTTACCTGCTGTTTTAACGAGCAAGAAAGACAGCATAGTGGGGTGCAAGATCTGCCAATGTGGTACCCGTGGGCACAATCAAGCTGATTAGCCCTTCCCTATATTGGAAGCTGAAGCTTAACAATGGTCATGGAGCAGAAGAGCCAGAGCTAAAACTCCTGAATGCAAACATTTAATTTGGCCCTTGTGGGGGACAGGGGGGAGGCATAGCTCAGTGGTAGAGCATCTGCTTTGGAAGCAGAAGGTCTCCAGTTCAATTCCCCATCACATCTTTAGGTAGGTCTAGCATTGCATACAACCCCATGAGTCTCCCCGGAGCATAATGTAGGCCCCATATGTTTCAAGCACCACTATACCACTTTAAATGGTCATGGCTTCCCCCAAAGGATCCTGGTAGCTGTAGTTTGCAAAGGGTGCTGCAAGTTGTTAGGAGAGCTACACTTCTCAGAGTATCCTGGGAAGGAGGGTTGATTGATAAACCACTTTGGGTCGTGCACCTTTGTGAGGGCGAAGAAAGCCATAAACGGCTGTAAACTGCTGGGTCTGGCCGATAAAACTCAGGAGCCAGGAGGAGATAAGAGTCCCATGATTTATTACTTTACAAGCAATAGGTTCAGCAGGTAATCCACAGAAATCTGAACACTGTCCTGGGGGGCCATTTATAAGTTTCTTACACAAAAGATTCCAATTTCTTCCAATCATATGCATAGAAACATTTACCATTACATCATCATTATCTTCAAGCGATAGGCTATCAATTTTTGGGGGCCCTGGGGTCTCCCCTCAAGGGGAAGGAGGGATCTATTAACAGCTCTTGGCACCCTTAACAAGCTACATCTTCCGGGATTATTTGGTGGCGAAAGGCCTGACTGTTGAAAGCAATGTGATGGATGCAGCCCTACAGTTCTCTATCTCAGCCAGTCCGCTGACGTGCTCTGGGAGCCTAGCTCTGTTTTTCTGACCTTGTTTCTCACTCCATCTTCCTCTCCGTTTCCAGCGTTGCCAGCACGGTGAAGCACGCCCTGTCCATCTGGCTAAGCATCATTGTGTTTGGCAACAAGATCACCAGCCTCTCGGCCATCGGGACTGTCCTGGTGACGATTGGGGTTCTGCTCTATAACAAGGCCAAGCAGCACCAGCAAGAGACCATTCAGAGCCTGGCAGCAGCCTCTCCTCCCCAGGCATCCCAGAGCTTGAACGAAGACACCGAACCACTGATTCCCAAGGACTTGAAACCCTACGAATGAGGCCACCCCAAGGACTTGAAACCCTACGAATGAGGCCACAACTTTGCTGCAGAGAAGCATGGGGTGTTTTTATTGGGGTGGGGTGTCACGTATACAATCCCAGCGATTAACGGGGCTGTGGGCACTTGCTGGGGGCAAGGCCTTTTTTCTGCGGTTGAGAAAAATGAGTTGCACGTCAACATACACACACAGAGAGAAGGAGAGCTCTTTGAGAAGTGGATGTATACAATGGAAACGTATGGACTTTTGACTCTGTCTAAAGAGCTTGCAAAATGTCAGGCGGTTGCTCGGGGCCCAGCCTCCACCACAGCAATGTGAAATACAGCAAGTTTCCCCATCGGCGGCACAACGCCGCCGACCCATCTCATCTGTTGCAGGGACTTGAGCTGAAACGTCTGCGTTTCGAAAAGACTACGAAGCAACGGTCAGTTGGGATAGGGGAAGGCCAGCCACCACTTCAGCCCAAAAGCCCAAGACGGTCAAGAGCGTTGTTTTCTGGAGATTCAAAACCAGCAAAAGGTGGACCGGTTTGGGGCTGCGGGGATTCTTAACCACTAGCATGTTGTGTGACGGATGTGCACCCCATCATCCCCGAGCCCCAAACACACAATGGACTGAAGAGGGGGGATACCACTGTCTCTCACTTTCTCTTATTGGCAAAACCCTCCAGAGACCTTTCAGCCATCAAAGAGATGATATCATCAGTTCTGATAGCAATCCTCCACACACACACAGTTTTGGTAGCCATCTTCTTTTACACACACACACCAAGTTTAATTTCTAGGTGCCTTCTGAAATGCACATTATTAAAAGCATGGCTGGGAAATACTTTGCACTAGAGGTCAGGTAGGTGGGTAGCTTTGAACGTCTTATCTCACCCCACCTTCAGTTTTGAGACTGTGTAGGTAGGCAATAAATAATGGACTCTTGGGAAATGTGGGGTACCAGCTTGATACACATAGCAAAGCTTGCTTCTGAGAATTATGAATTGGGAACCAAAGGAGGGAGAAGCATGGTCTCTATTATTTTAAACGGAAGAAAGAAAAATAAGGTTAGTTCACAAGGTTGTAACAGCGGGGGGGGGGGGGACACTGGGGTTTTCCAGTTATGTTCTGGGTCAATGGCTGTAGTCAACAACTAGCACGGCCAGAAGTTTGCATTGAGAAGGAAGCAGAGGCTGGTGGGTTGTAGCCCCTGCTTGCCCTATTTAGAGGAGACCCACCGAAGTTAATAAGCAGGACTCGCTTATTTTACTGGGTCTTCTCTGAGTAGAGCTAAAGTTGGATGCAGCCCATAGGGGCAAAGGAAGCTGATTCATACTGTGTCGGCTCAGTGTTGTCTGCACTGGCCGGCAGCAACTCCAGTGTTTCAGACAGGACTGTTCCCAGCCTTACCTGGAGATTCCAGGGGTTGAACCTTAGGCATGCAAAGCAGATGCTGTGACACCTGAGCTGCATCCTTCCAGGTAGAAGGTGACAGGACAAACTCTCTGCCTGCGAACTCACAAGTAGACAGCAGCAAGCCAGCATAGACCAGTGGTCTAAGACTTGGCATCATTTTGAGTAGGTTTGCATGAAATTTCGTACACTGCATTGCAAGGACAATTGCACCCTAAAAGACATTTTATAAGTTATATACGGTGCCGTCCTAATGATGTCTACTCAGAAGTAAGCCTTCCTTAATTCAGTGGGGCTTCTTCCCAGGTAGGCACAGTACAGGATTGCAGCCTGTAGAATGAATTAAAACAGGTCTTTGCGATCCATGTTTTGTGCTGGATAGAACGGGAAAGAGCGAGAGAGCCCATAAGCTAGGACCTCCCTGGCCCACAGAGATGTGGTTGCAAATGGCAGAGTAAACAGGCTTAACTTTAGGGTTGCACTGCCCAATACTGTTTAGTATTGTGCTACATTTCAGCAGGGACACCTGCCCTTTTGCAAAAAAAGCAAAAAAAAAAAAAGAAAAAAGAAAGAAAGCTGTGTGTCATGAGCCACAAGAACACCAGCCACGTTACTACAGCTCAACAGAGGCTGGTCCATCTGGGCGTGTTGCCCCACCAACCTCAGCCGGCCTCCACCTGCCTGCGTTCTTACTTGCAGCGAGACCAGGAGGTGGCATTGGTTGTCATTCTCAGTGTTTCCTCTGGAGACAAAATTAGAATTGGCTGGCTCTGGCTTCCATTGCCTCTGGCGCCACCTACTATTGGCCTCCCTGCTTTCTGCCCTACCAGACACTACTGGTAAAATTTTACCCAAGTCTGCCAATCACCAGCTAGTTTAACATCACCATCCTATGCACGCCTAAGAAATAAGCCTCGCTGAGTTATTCAGGGCTTACTCCCAGGTATGTGTATATAGGATTGCTGCCAAAGTGAAACGCAACCATAGCCGTGAAGATAAGCATTTTGTCCATTACAGATGTTAGACCTGTGTATCACAGTAGGTGCCACTTTAGGGGGTGTTCACTCCCATGTGTAAGAAAAATAGGAGTACCTCTTTCAAGCTGACATATTTTTGTGTGTTATCAGTATTTCATGCTGTAGTTGTATGTGTTTTTAATTAGCCACGCGATGAACGGGGGAACTTTTTTAAAAAAAACTTATTAGAAAGCTTTTTGTTGGGTAAGCAAATCAGTTAACTGATACTAAACATTTAACAACTGAATGTTTGGCTGAGGAGTTGCCAACTTTTTCAGGCCTGTCTGCTCCACTGCCTCCAGTCACCTTTTCCCCAGTTCAGCCCTGCCCTCAAGGGCCAGAAATAGAGAACATGTGTATTTGCATACTTTGTTTTTTTCCGAGGGCTCTGTGTAAAAGTCAGATCCGGTAGTAGAGCCTTGAAAAGAGTTGAAAGAGGAAGTGGGAAAGAGCGCCTCTCTATCAGCATCCTTCAGCCCTATGTATCTTTCAAAGTGGGGGTAGGGAGGGAAGGTCACCACCCTCACCAGCTTGTGACAGAGGAGACAGTGAGTGGATAGGGCAAGGGGCTCAGAGGCTTTTTAGGCGCCAGAAGACCTCAAGAGCCCTATGATGCCTGCGGGTGTCATGTTGGCAACTGGTGGTTTAATCACTAAGCATTCCAGCACGAATCCTTATAAACAGCATGTCTGTGTTTCAGCATTGCATGGGCTTTGCAATAAGAATGGCCTCAAATGGTCAGGTTCAGGATGGTTGTACTAATCTATAAGATACCTCATCCCACGAGCCCTGCCTCAGCCTCTGGGCTGCCCAGAAAGAGGCATAGCCTAGCTACACACAAAACTGGTTTAGCCACAGATTCCTCCTCTAGCAATCGTGGGAAAGGTAGTTCCAAGAAACAAATTACTAAGAGAATGGACATAATTCTCGGCCCTCTTGTCAAGCTACAATTTCCAAGTCTGCCAGGGAAACAGTGACAGTTAAGCCCCTCGTGGACATCAAACCAATTTACGTCTGTGGTGTGGAACAGTGCTTTTCCACTAAGTTCCTAGTTGATGGTGGACTGCAACTCCCACTGTCCCTGACTGCTGCCACAGTTGGCCAGGGATGATGGGAGTTGTAGTCCAGCAGCATCTGGGGACCTAAGGTAGTCAGTGTTTGACGGTGTTTTAATCAAAGATGATGTTTCTGGGAAATGACTGCAATTTAGATAAATAGTTCACATTTGTTATCCAGAAAATGACAAGATGTTTTTTTCCTGCGGAAACTTGAACACACAATCTCTCATGGGTGCTTTTTTTTTTTTTTTTTTGCGACGGGGCCAAACTTTAAGTATATTGGGATACCAATATGAAAATAAAAGTGTATGCAATACATAATTGAGTATGTTCACTCTTCCAGTATTGACTTAATGTGGAACGTTCACCCGCTTTATAAACCTGCTTTCAAGCACAACCAATTTAATGTAACTGACATTTGCTTAAAGTCTCCAAATGGACCGATCCTGTGGATGAGCTTTTGCTATCTGCGTAAGAGGCAAAAATACAAGCTGCAATGTTGTTTTTAAAGGAAAGAAACCTGTGACTGTAAATAATCCTGTTTTTGTTCACTGTATCTTCTAAGAATTCTCCTTTGGTAAATAAAAACAAAACCATGTTTTGCTCTCTGTTTAATTATCCTGTCTACGTGAGTTGAGGGAAAGAGCAGGGCTGGGGTGGTGAGGGTGGCGGGAGGCCAAATGTGGGTAACCCTCCCTCCACAAAGGGGCTGGGAGGATTTAGTGGGTGCCCCTCAATTCTCACCCCCCTGATATGTCTCAATTTTGCCCAAACCAAAGGTGTCAACATTAGCCCAGGTTCAGTTCCCCCATCATCTCCAGGTAGGGCTTGGAGAGAGACAGGTCTGAAATCCTGGAGAGCTGCAGCCTGTCAGTGTAAGACAATGCTGAGCTATATTCTCTGGGAGAATTGAACGAGAGAGCAAAACAAACGGTTGAGCTGCCAATAAGCATAGGATGGCATCCAACTTAAAAATGGGAACAAGCCACATGTACACACAGAGAGAACCTGAATTTGAAATACCTGCAGGCCTTTTTTCTTCCCAGCCATAATTAAATGCAAATAAAAGGGGAAGAAATGGAGGCAGTGAGAGATTTTACTTTCTTGGGCTCCATGATCACTGCAGATGGTGGCAGCAGTCACGAAATTAAAAGACGCCTGCTCCTTGGGAGAAAGGCGATGGCAAACCTAGACAGCATCTTAAAAAGCAGAGAAATCACCTTGCTGACAAAGGTCCGTATAGTTAAAGCTATGGTTTTCCATGTGGAAACCATATTTCCGTATTTCCATACTTCCGTATGGAAGTGAGAGCTGGACCATAAAGAAGGCTGATCACCGAAGAACTGATGCTTTTGAATTATGGTGCTGGAGGAGACTCTTGAGAATCCCATGGACTGCAAGAAGATCAAACCTATCCATTCTGAAGGAAATCAGCCCTGAGTGCTCACTGGAAGGACAGATCCTGAAGCTGAGACTCCAATACTTTGGCCACCTCATGAGAAGACTCCCTGGAAAAGACTCTGATGTTGGTGTAGCCTTATGAGGCTTTGCTCTAGGGTGGGAAAAATATTGCACCCGGGAAAGGGAGATGGGAGTCAACAGACACTCAAGGAATAGTCGGAGAAAAGGCTTTTATTTCTACCATCCATGAACTGGTAGAAGGAGCAAGTGTGATAACTCACAAAAAGCATGCACGAGTTCACAATCATGTGCACAGAGTTTATATACCCATTCCAGTTCCCTCCCCTTTTCTCCTCCTTCCAGAGTCCTGCCCCATGATGTGTTCCTGAGCATGTACAGAAAGCTGTCTTGGGACTATTGTGGACTCTTGGCACCCTTCCCAGGAAAGGGGGAATGAGAGTAGTTCAGCATGTCCAAAGATGTTGCAACTAGAATGAGATAAGATTCAGCTCTCAGGCCTGCTTTGAACAGAGCCTATTCATTAGCCTTTAAAAGTAACATTTTGCCTACGCACAGCATCTTGTGACAATAAGCAGAGAACAGCCAGACAAAAGCTGTTTTGGATTTTTAGAAGACAAAAGGAATTTTGGACAGTTTTGAGGCCTGGTTGGGGGGGGGCTTGGGGCCTAGGTGGGGTCACCTGTCCTCACCTCCTACATTGGGAAAGATGGAGGGCACAAGGAGAAGGGGACGACAGAGGACGAGATGGTTGGACAGTGTTCTCAAAGCTACCAGCATGAGTTTGACCAAACTGCGGGAGTCAGTGGAAGACAGAAGTGCCTGGCGTGCTCTGGTCCATGGGATCACGAAGAGTCGGACACGACTCAACGACTAAACAACAACAATACTATTTTATCCATTGATTTTCGTGGGCACTTCTCCCTTAATTCCACAGCTGGGGTGGTTTTGTTTTGTTTTTTTTTTTTTTTTGGAGTGGGGAGCTGTTACGGATAAAATCTGGGTGCAAGGCTGCTCTGCCACCCAGCTCGTCGGACTAGGTCCGCGGGTCCCTGCGGAGGAAAATGAGCTCAGCCGGAGACAGGAGCAAACTGCAGAAGATCCAAGTTTATTGCGCAACAGGTTCAAGGCAAGATTGAACCCCGAAAAAGGGGTGACATGAACTTTTGAGATTTCCCTCCATATCCCAGAATACAGTGCAAAATACATCCCAGTTACATCATGAATACATTAGGAAGGGGTTGGGATACACCGGATTAACATATGGAGGAGGGAGGGGGGAATATGCAGAGCTGAAGATATGGAGGAGGGAGGGGGGAATATGCAGAGAGCTGGAGATATG
The DNA here is from genome assembly GCF_965113315.1 of Podarcis vaucheri. Taxonomy (NCBI): domain Eukaryota; kingdom Metazoa; phylum Chordata; class Lepidosauria; order Squamata; family Lacertidae; genus Podarcis; species Podarcis vaucheri. The sequence continues at coordinate 74,664,572 of NC_138765.1, forward strand.
CGCAGATAAGCACATCCTGAGAAGACAATGGTCAGTGTATGCATAGTCTGTCACCTGGTATTGGCCGGAGGAAAGACTTGGCAGAGTGATTTGACAGGATATGGGTTGAGGGATTATGGAGGACAGGGGAGGTGTCATGGGGTCCTAGAGAAATTGAGCAAATTGGCACGTTGATTTTCTATGAATTTTATAGATTTTAGTCCCTTTTGACACTGACAACTGGAAATAAATGGATATATTGTAGCGAAGAAGGAGGTGAAGAAGACATGCCCCCCCTTCCGTATCAGGAGCCATAAAAAAACAACACCCTGGAAGTTAGGGAGCCTTTCTAAGTCCACACTTTATGCATGTCTATAGAAATTGTGCATTGATGTCTACAAGAAAACGCTTGATTTCCGTCTTGGAGCTGGGAGGCTTAGTGGACCCAGAAGTACGTTACCCCCTCATACGTCTATTTGAAAGTCTATGGGCTTCCGGCTGACGTTCTGCGAACGTCCACAAGCGGATGGGCCTCTCCCTTTAACTGTCCCCGGGCCGGGCCGGGAACTTCCCCCTTTCCGGTGACGTAACGGACCCGCGCCGGAAGAAATGCGTGCGCCACGCGTCGCGCTTCCGGGCACTGCATCCCCGGCAAGTGGGTCGTGGAGGCGGTGGCGGTAGGGGCGACAGGGAAGGTAAGGGAGGGTGGAAGGCGGGGAGGCTGCGGCTGCGGTGGGCCGCCTTCCCTTCCCCGCTGCCCGGGGCCGGAGGCCGGGTTTCAGAGGGGAGGGAAGCGGGGTTTCCTGTGGCGGGGAAGGTGGGCCGTGGTAGGGCGGCCTGCCTTGCCGGGGTGGCGTGTGGTGGGGCTAGGCCTCCCTTGCAGCGAGTGGTGGTGAGGCGCCCTCTCGAGCTCTCCTTATTTTACTAGGATTTGGAGATTTTCTTCCTGGCTTCCCCCCAAGACGCTCGGAACTTCCTTCTCTGTCCAACCCCGTCCCACTTCATTCAAGTTCTGTTCACTTCATTAAAGTCTGGAGCCCCCGTTAGTGCTCTTGGCTGAGCGGGTGTTTTAGTTATCTACCGTTATTTATTTATTCATTCATTTATTTATTAAATTTATGTACACCCCCCCCCCTTCGCCAAGGGTCAAAATGCGGTTTACAATGTAAAAATGCGAAAGGGCATAGCCACAATGACAAAACCAAACAATAACGTCCACCCCAAATCGAGCTTTTGGTCTTCCTGGTCCTGCCCTGTGCCATGACTACAAACACGATGCTGTATGGGTTTATTTTTTTGGGGGGGTTGCGTGTAAGTCTGCAAAATTCAAAGGCTAGCTTGTGGACTGTGAGCTTTTACTTTAAAGGAACTTTTGTTCATGGTCGCTGCACCTGCTGAAGTTCCTAGCTCTAGTACAGCTGTGCAGGGGCCATGCCTTCTGAATACAGTGGTACCTCGGGTTAAGTACTTAATTCGTTCTGGAGGTCCGTACTTAACCTGAAATTGTTCTTAACTTGAAGCACCACTTTAGCTAATAGGGCCTCCTGCTGCTGCTGCGCTGCTGGAGCACGATTTCTGTTCTCATCCTGAAGCAAAGTTCTTAACCCGGGGTACTATTTCTGGGTTAGCGGAGTCTGTAACCTGAAGTGTATGTAACCCGAGGTACCACTGTACCTTTAGCAATGGTGCATTTGGGGCAAAGTGCTTGTGGAGGCTGTTGCCCACCAGTCAATGATATATGGGGAGGAAACATCCTGAAGGAGTGGGGGCTGCGTGCGTCACATTCCAAAAGCCCCAGGTTTAAACCTTTGTCCTTCCTATTATATCATGTTTTGGAATCCTTTGGTCCTACAGATGTTGTTGAACTACAACACCCATCATCCCTGGCTATTGGCTGTGTTTTCTAGGGCTGATGTGAGATGTAGTTCAGCAGTGCCTGCAGGGCCAAAAATTCCCGGTGTCTGAGTTTAAATAATTAGGTAGCAGGTGATGGGAGAAACCTGTCTCTTCCTGAGAGGCTAGAGAGCTGTTCAAAGGAGACAATAGCTGAGATAGGAGAATCGGGTGACTGATGTGCTCCAAGGCAGCTTTCAATGACCCTATTAATAAATGAATGCTGTAGTTACATTATACTAGCAGCCTCGTACCCAGCGTTGCTTGGAAATTATGTATAAACAACCCAAAACCAGTACATTGTTGAAACCAGTCATTGAAATCAGTGCAGTTTTGAATGGTTCAGTCCACCATTTGAGTTCAAATGGCCTTGTATCCAAACATAGACAAAAACTTGCTCTTTGAGGTCATTCAGAAGTTTTGTTGCAATATCTTAGGAAGTGTCCAAATGCATAGGCAGCAGATGAGCAACTTTCTGAAATATATAGTAGATGTTTTTCATGATGCCAACCCAGCTAGCAAACTGGCCTGTTTGTTTTGGACTAATTATAGTTTCCAAGTGCTTTTCAGAGGTGGCTGCAGGCAGAGTACCTTAACGGTAGTTTTAATCTCGGTGTTATTAAAATGTGGACAGCCAGGTCCGTGATAGGGTAGCAGCAGCCTCATTTGATGGTTGTCTTTTCTTTTAGTGCCTTTTTAAACACAAATGGGTGATGAAAAGGAATCTTGGAAAGTGAAAACGTTAGATGAAATTCTTCAGGAGAAGAAACGTCGCAAAGAGCAAGAGGAGAAAGCAGACATAAAGCGCCTCAAAAATGTAAGCTGCCCTTCTAGAGCCAGTGCCTATAAGAGTATGTTTTCTTTCCTCTCATTTTCTTCCCCCCTCTCTAATTAGAACAAAGCTTCTTCTGGTATTCTCAGGCTGCAGTCCTGTGCACACCTGCTTGAAGTAACTGAGACTTGCTTCCAAGTGCGCACACATAGGATTGCATGTCTGGTGAAAGTCCTTTGTGCTAGTCGAGTACCACTCTCATACTGATATTGTGCAGTTTAGAAAACTTTGCTCCCCCACCTCTAATTAGAGAGAAAGCGTTCTACAGCTTGCTGTAACCTGCTCCAGGACTTGCTGGTGAAGGGCAGGTAATAACCGTAATCTCCTCAGGGGGGGGCGGGTTCCTCCTAAATATTCTTTTGATTATTTTTATGTTATTATTTCTTTTCTGTACTGCCTAATAAATTAAAAAGATCTCTAAGCGGGGTACAGAAAACTGAAGCAACAACAGGCAACTTAAACTATTACAAAAACACACAGCTGCATATACAGTGGTGCCCCGCAAGACGGAAAACTCGCAAGACGGAAAACTCGCTAGACGAAAGAGTTTTCCGTTTTGGAGGTGCTTCGCAAAACGAATCTCCTATGGGCTTGCTTCGCAAGACGAAAATGTCTTGCGAGTTCCTGCGGGGTTCCCCCCCTTTTTCTAAGCCGCTTATCAGCTGATCCGATAAGCCGCTAAAAGCCGCTAATAGCGCTAATCCGCTAATCCATCAATGGGCTTGCTTCGCAAGACGAAAAAACCGCTAGACGAAGAGAATCACAGAACAGATTCTTTTCGTCTTGCGAGGCACCACTGTAAAAATGTTACATATACCTATACATCAGTTTGTTTTCCTCCTAACACACCCTCCGGGTTCTCACCCAGGGTCCAAAAACTCAGCTCAACCACAAAAGTATCATAACAAGAAGAGTTCCGGCAAACAGAAGACGTCACCCTATTCTCTTACTCTAGACTTGCTTTTTATGGGCAGGCCCAAGGGGGATGATACTTCCTCAGGCTGCCCGCAGCTGTGTCCCATTCAGCTGCACTCTCCCCACCCACTTCCAGGTACAGCAGGTTTGTACTTTTGCAAACCTCAGTGGTGGTGTTGTTGTTTATTACATTTATATACCGCTCTTCATCACAAGATAACAGGGCGGTTCACAGAATCAAACTGTCTTGCCAAAGGCAAGGTGCTTCTTTTAAAATGAGATTCAGAAGCAATACAAAATACACAAGTGAGTAGGAAGCCCTCAAGAAGCAGCAATGCGACTCCCCCAGGTAGCCTCTGTTTGCATGGCCCTGCAGCCGATCAGTTCATGCACGAGCTTCAAAGAAACTCTGCCCAAACCGTCCAATTTAATAGATAGCCTGTGTGGCTTCCAAGACTGAATATGTGCAGATCATCCATTAGCCACCCTCTCCCAATGCCTTACTTTCTCAAAACAATGTCCAACATCGAAGAAGGTACTCAGCACTATCCTCCACAGCTGATTAAGGCAGCTGTGGGGGGGGGGGAGGCTTCACCTCCTCCCAACGTTCTCAGGACATTAAAGACTGTTCTCGCACCATCAAAAAACTTAACAAGAGCGAGGGAGGGGGAAGGAACAGAGGCAGGGAGGGTAACCATGTGAAATCACTAACTCCTTGATACCTTTTTGTCTTCTGGATGCATTTCCCATATACAAACACAAGATAAAAACACAGTGTTCCGCCTGGCAAAATTATTGCAAAAGAACTTCCACATTCACTTACCACCCCCCACATCATACTCATTAGCTTGTTCACAAACGTGCACATGCAGCAGCCAATTAACTCTTGCTTCCAGAAAGAAAGCGAATTGGATTGGAGGGTTCAAAATAATTGTCCACAGCAGCAGCATGACACTACCCAGGTTGTAAATAAAAACCTGTTGGATTATGGTGGCATCCTACTTATGTGCACTGGTCCCCAGAGGTGAAAGTGCCTGCATGTTCTTCTTTCCCCACTATACTTTGGTTCTACCCATTTGTCCAAAGTTCCCTGGAATATTTGTATGAAACATTCCGTCAAGACACGTCAAGTAGCATCCTGGGATTCCTCCCCCCCCCCACCTTTGAAGTGAATATAGCACACAAATAGGTTTCCCCTGTTTAAATGTCTGTGTTCTTTCCAATAGCACAACAAGCTCTCTGCCTCTGCTATGATTGGGTAACAAAATTTCGGGGGGGGGTAAAACTACGAATAACCTTTCACTGTGCACAATTTCTGAAAGCCAAAATGTGTGTTTCCCCCTGTCGTCGTAGTCTGATGATCGGGACTCGAAGCGCGATTCCCTTGAAGAGGGAGAGCTGAGAGATCACCGCATGGAGATAACTATCCGGAATTCACCTTACAGGAGGGAAGACTCTATGGAAGACCGGTAGGAAAGCCGCTAGCAGAGGGAGGGTTATACTCTCTCTCTCTCTCACACACACACACGGTTTAATTACAATTACTCACACTTGCCATATGATAGGAATGTGTATGGGGGTCCAGATATTCTTGGACTGCAACCCCTATCATCTTTGAACACTAGGCCTGATGGAGGTTGGAGGCAATAAAGGCAAGTGATGGTCTACCTTACGGATGGGGAGCTTGTGACCCTTCCAGATGTTGGACTGCAACTCTCACCATCCCTGACCATTGGCCATTCTGGCTGGGACTGATGGGAGTTCAGCAACATCTGGAGACTTCTGGTCTACAGAGATGTGGCCGTTACGATGGGCTGCACCTGAATTAGTAGGCTGGCAGGTTCTAGTTCCAGCTTCCCTTCGCAGCTGGCTTTGCTTCATTGGCAGTCTTCCCTGTCATCGTCTTTGGGACCATCACCTCTGCCTTCCACGACTGCGATACTGTTGCAGTGTGGTATACTTCATTTCTCATTTTTAAACAGCTGTGTTTTACTAAGCACTGTGCACAGATTAAAAGTCTTTGCTCTGCAGCTTGCATGGTGAAAACAAGGTGGGGAGGGTTAAAATAAGCAACCCTGGGCATGTACTTTTAAAGTGACATAGTGATGACCAGCTTGAATAGAAGGGATTCAGGGGAGGGAAGAAGCCAATGAGCAGCTGGTTTCAGTTGCCACTGTCCCATCTCTCAGGCTGCTGTTGCCAGGCGCAGTGACTGCTGTTAGACGACAGTAAATGAATGAACTCTTCTTCTGCATGCACACGATCCTTTTCCCATTCTCCCCCCTCCCCATTGTTGTGGACTTCAGGGGAGAAGAGGACGACTCCCTGGCAATCAAACCCCCCCAGCAAATGTCACGGAAGGAGAGGGCACACCACAGAAAAGACGAGAAGAGGAAAGAGAAGCGGCGTCATCGCAGTCATTCGGCAGAAGGTACTCAGGTCGCTTCTTAGCATTTCCTCCTCAGTGTCTCCTAACCTCTGGTGTCCTTGGAAGAGGGTTGGTCTCTGGAACCCATCACACAATGATGAGTTCAGTTAAGGCAGCCTTATATATACACCCACAAAGTTTAGTAGCCAGCAGGCTTCCCACCCCACCCCACTTAGAGCGCAGCTAGCTAACTTACACTTCGAGATTCTGATCTGGCCCTCAAGAATTATTTTTGCTGGCCCTTTAAGAACTCAGCAATTTTTACTGGCAGTGGTAAGGGAAGTTCTTCAGCCATTGGCTCAATTGCTCATCAGGTGACCGCTCCTACTTTTGACCACACCCCATTATGTTGGGCTAACCAATGAGCTATACACGGTGGACCTTCTCATCTTAGAGGCTAATAGCCTCTGTTTCCATCTCCGCCTTTCAGGGAGCATGGAAATGCAGAGGATTCTTAACAGGGTAGTTTAAAAAAGCTGTGGCTTCTACTGAGCCATTCCTTTTCCCTCTGCATTTCCATGCAGGTTGTGGAGGAAGAGACTTTCCTTCCTATGCAACTAGCCTGGGGACCAAGTGGAGGGGCTGATGTGCTCTGTCCCTCCTCCCCCCAGAGCACTCACTCACCTGCATGGAAACCCTGGTTGCCTATGGCAAGCAGTTGAATACATGAGCTGACCCTCCCCATGTAAGGTTGTCTGCTGAGACACCCCCAGCATACTTCAGGGTGTAAGCTCAGTCCATGTGGGGCACTGGGTCTTTTGGGCCTCACCATTGCTGTATGTTGACTGAGAACGCACCTTGGGTCTATCAGTTGTCTGCTGGCTAATAGGCCACCTGGCACCTTCTGGTCACTGGCATCCATGAGGAGAATGCTGGACCATGCGCTTTTTAACCCATCAAGAAGCTTATTATGTTCTCAGGTGAGAGCGCGGAACCAGGGTAGCTTTTACTGTGACACACAGTAGAGTAATATTGTTAGTAGTGCCAGCTACAAAGTCACAAGGAAGGGAGAAGTTCCAACGTTTGTGGAAGTCAGCTTTAATTTTAAAAAGCCCTTTAACCTGATGGCTAATTTTAGCCATGGTGGCTTGTTGTTGTTTTTTGTTTTAGCAGAGTGCCAAGAGAAATGATTCTTTCATAATCTGTGTTTCTCTCTCCTTCTCTTTTTCATCTGGTTCCATTGCTCATTTTACGACTTCCGAATGCTGTTTGGGAGGGGGGGTAACAGTTTGGCCTTTTTTTTGTATCTCTATTATTAGGGAAGCATGCTAGGGTGAAAGAGAAGGAGCGCGAGCATGAACGTAGGAAAAGGCACCGTGAAGAGCAGGATAAGGCCCGCCGTGAATGGGAGAGGCAGAAAAGGAGGGAATTGGCTAGGGAGCATTCCCGGAGAGAGAGGTAAATCCCCCCTGGCCCCGGAGCCCAAAATCCAGCATTTCCTCCCCAGAACCAACTTCTTAGGGACATTATGCAATCAGTCTAACAGCTGTACATCTTCTCCTTTGGTTCTGTGCTTACATCACCTGCCACTAAATAGCTGTCTGCGGGCCATGATCACAAGAACTGCAGAGATGTGGCAATTTGCTTAACAGTGTAAATCAAGCACTTAACTGGTTTAACCGTGTAAGCAAAGGTGTGGGCTATTGGAATGTGGTATTATTTCCATGATGCCGCATAGGCAACAGTTCCAAAAAAAGCTACAGACTGTGCTGTTGACTTAAGAATTTAGTTTCCTGGGACTCTACCTTTTTTCTTGTAATGCAAACATAGGATCACTGTGATGAGTGGTTTTTTAAAAAAGTGGGTGGACAGTGCTTGGTAACATTGCAGAAACTAGAGATGGAGTGGAATAAAGTTTGATGCAGCTCCCAGTTGTTGATTTGGGGTCATGGAGAGCTCCCCAGAAAAGCTGAACTAGACCATGGAAGCAAACTTATTGGTTTGGCTGAGAGCAAAATGCACACTTCTACTTTTTGAGAATGCATTGGCTCTGCTGTATTACTGTAATGAATCAAAAAGAAGATGCAGGACCACAGGTTAGCTACTCCTGACTTAGCAGGACATGGACAAAGCCTAACGGCCCCCTGGGCTCACACCCTCTCTCCTCCTCTGTGGCTGGGAGGATGAGTTTGAAAGCTTTCACACCCACTTGTAGTTCAGCATAGTTGGTCTTGTCATTTGAGCATGGAACTGTGATTGACATTGACTGCGGTTGGTTTAAAAACAAGCCACCATCAAACCATGGTTTCTGAAGCTGGCTTGTTGAAAGGAGTCATACTTAATGCAAACCACAGTTCCTGGTGTGGGTGGCATGGCAAGTTGCACTTAACCAAAAGCACAAGCTGACAGAGTCATCCCAGCTGCATAGTGGGAGGAGAGCAGGGAGCTCGTAACCTCTTAGCTGCTGTGACAGGGAGGGGAAAGGGTTGGGGGGCATGTTGAGGGTAACAGCTAGGCTCCAAATCATAGCTCTTTGTGATATCTGAACATAGCTTTTAATTGATTGAGAGACCTAATAAGCTGAGGTTACGCAAGTTCGGCCTTCTATATCAGGCATCAGAAGCCATGGTTTGGGCATCTAACTTGAGTGTGCCTGTTGAGCGATGGGTGGAGCTGGGGTTAATAGTTGCTCCTTGTGCAGAAATCTAGCTAAAGAAAGACATTCTGCACCTACCACCCATGGAGGAGTCCTGTAGCCCTATGGACGCAATTGATATGTGAGCTTGGTAAGGAATGTACAGTAGTGATTTGAACCAACATTCAGAAAACCACCTCTAATATGAGGGATTTTACAACTTAAGAAATGGACCATGCATTTCACACAGCTTAATCCTGCATATCTGATTCACCCCAGTGGGCATCAGATAAGTACACAGGAACACAAAAGCTGTCTTAGCACTCGTTCAGACTATTTGTCTGCCTTGCCTAATATTGCCTGCTTGGGTGGTGGGGAACCTTTGTCCCTCCAGCTACTGTTGGACTCCAACTCCCATCAGCCCTGCCAGCATGGCCAATGGACAGGGAAGGTGTGAGTTGGAGTCCAGCAGCATCTACACAGAGCGCCTCCCCATTCCTGGTCTGCTACAACTGACACATGTTCTTCATGATCTTGGACAAAGAGAGGTCCTTCCCATCCGCGGCAACCTGCTGTTTAACTGGGAATACCTGGAATTGAACTGGGGACCTTCTCTCATCTAAAGCAGGTCCTCTGCCACCAAGGTCTGTGATCCTTCCCCTACAAAATTCTCCAACGTGGAGGCCTCAAATCTCCTACTAGCCCATAAAGCAATGTTACAATTCCTTCCCCTTAAGAGAGAACATTTGGGCACTAGATCAAGCGCATGAAGGAATTGTGGGCTGTATCCAAGGTCCGCCCTGGTCCAAGCAGATCCTTTGAAATCAGTCCATGTGGCTGACTTGGGCCCCTTAATTTCAGTGCATCTGCTCTGAGTAGGGCTAATATTGGATTCAGCTATGTGTTACAGGGGTGGAGAACATCTGACCTCTCTTATCTTCCCCTCGGGACTCTTCCCCAGGCCACCGCCTCTCCTTAAGTGTTTGGTTTTGGTTGAATTCTGATAATGCCTCTGGCTTTCCTGGAACACAAGGATAAAGAGTGTAATGTAGAAACTCGCTTGCTGAAGGAAGGTGAAATTCACACCTATTGCTCTGCCCGCTTTTGCCTCTGGCTCCACCCGCCACAGGCATGTGGCCCCCAGAATGTTGTCAAGAATGAAATGCGGCCCTCAGACTGAGAAAGGTTCCCTGCTGCAGTTGTACTACGTCCGTGGTACTGTTGCCAGAAACATGAGCCAGAGGGGATGTTGGTAGTCACTGTCCTCCCAAGAGGGGTCTCTCTTTCGAATTTGAGGAGGGTCCAAAGTAGGGTAGGTGGGTGGGCAGTCAATAAATATCTTAACATCCTGATTTGTGTTGGTGCTGACTTGGCTAAGCAAAACCTCTCTTGATAAGGGAGATTCGGCCTTTGTGCAAATGCCAGAAGCTACGCTCTTAAAATAAATAATTGCTAATCTTTCTAGAGGGAATGCAGCGAAAGAGACCATATAATTCAAAATTGTTAATTAAAACAAACGAAAACCAATTCGATAAAATAACACGGGCGCCTGATGAAACCCTTCGTAGGGACCGCCTGGAGCAGCTTGAGCGGAAGAGGGAGCGAGAGAGGAAAATGAGAGAGCAGCAGAAAGAGCAGCGGGAGATCAAGGAACGGGAGAGGCGAGCGGAGGAGAGGCGTAAAGAACGGGAGGCCAGACGAGAGAGTAAGTAGCTCAGAGGTGGGGGCGGAACGGGGCGAGGGAAGCCTTATTTCCTTGCGGGTACGGATCGTGTGTTTATTTCGTCTATGACGTTTATACCGTGAAAACCTTTGACACAGATGTGCTCGTGGATCTCAGGCAAAGGAGGCTGTCTTACGCTGCATCAGATTCTTGGGACATCAAGCTCATTACTGCCTCTTAATTGACTTTCCTTTGGCATCAGCTTTCCGGGGTTCCAGGAAACTCCACCTGGACACGAGGGGGGAATCAAACCCAGGACCTTCTAAAGCAAAATGGATGCTCTGCCGCTGAACAGCATCCCTTCTCCTAAGACCTAGGAACATAGGAAGCTGTGTTCTCCTGAGTCACACCATTGGTCCAGCTCGCTCAGTATTATCTACACCACTGTTTCCCAAACTTTGGTCTCCAGTTGTTTTTGGACTCCAACTCCCATCCTCCCTATCCAGCAGGACCAGTGGTCAGGAATGATGGGAATTGTAGTCCCAAAACAGCTGGAGACCAGCACAGTGGTCTACACTGACTGGCAGTATCTCTCCAGGGTTTCAGGTATGAATCTCTCCCAGCCCTACCTGGAGATGCTGCGGTGTTGAAACTGCTCTGCCACCGAGCTACAATGTTTCCCCTAAAAATAAAAGCAGGGTTCCAGTCCTCATGTTTCTGAATAAAGAGCCAATTTAAATAGGAGCATAGTAAGCTTCCTTGTACTGAGTGCATCTAACTCAGTGTTTTCTGCACTGACTTGCAGGGGTCTCCAGGGTTTCAGATGCAAGTCGTTTTTTCCAGCCTTGCCTGCAGAAACCAGGGGTTGGACCTGGGACCTTCTATAAGCACAGCATGTGCTCTAGCACAACGTTGTGTTTTTGTCTCAGGGCACAGAAGGGCATGGGCTTTGGTTCTGGCTGCCGAATTGCTGCTTTCCAGGAATCTCCACTTTCTCGTTTTAAAAGAGAAAAAGAGTTTATAGCCTTTGCTGCTGCCAAGATAGGCTTGGAAGTGTGTGGGCAGAACATGGGAGCTCAAGGCATTGCCAAAAACAGCTTCAGTGTGGTTGGATGCAGAAGCGCTGTGCTCTGCAGACGCTCCTGTGGTTATCAGAAGCAGGAGAGCAAAATAACCCTGAGGCATGGCTGCTCCTTTGCTGGTTATGCAGTGGTCTTACAATAAGCAGAAGGTTTGCGGTGGTGGAGGTTCCTCTTCCTGGTGCTCAAACTAAAGGGCATGCTTAACCTTTTTCGTTAGCCCCACAGTACTCTCTTTATTTTGTAGAAAGCTTGGGGATGAGGAGTGATTAGCTAAAATTGGGGGGTTGGGGGTTGGAATAGAGTGTTTGGATTGCATTAAGTCCTCCCTTCTCTACCCTCCACGATAATTTGTATTTTTTTAAATCCTCCACATTTAAATTTCCAAATGGGTATTCAAAATATGTAAAACTCTCCCATCCCACCCCACCCCCAATGTCATTTCCTGTTCCACATAGTCTCTTAAAGTTAGCTGGTGTATTGTTGCTGTGTCTCAGTGCTAGCTCCTGCTGGATTTTGGGTGTGACACATGGGGAAACTGAGGTATTGGGGTCTAAATGGACCCTAACATGGTGTGAACTCATATTTAGCAACCTAATAACTCTAGATTAATCTCTTTTAATATATTTTTTGAAGGTTGTTCGTTCGCTGTGCATTTGCATCACTTTTAAGGTATCATAGCCAAATTTTTGCATGATGGTTCCTGAGATCAAGGAGCAGCTTATTGTCTGTGTTTGGCTACACAAAATGGATGCCATTTTGAGTCAAGATTGGGCACTGAACCTTTCAGAACCACTACTTTTAACCACTGATTTGAAAACTACCATGGGTTTTTTTTTGTTCTTTAGAATCCTGGGAAACTTTGAGTAGGGGGCCAGTAGTGTGTGTGTGTGCGCTTATCTGTCTGTGTATATATTTTATTGCAAATATATCTGAAAGAAAAGGGAAAGAAATGTCAGGTCGCATTAATAATCGTGCATCAATCCTACTTAAAAAAACCACATATATAAATGCAATGAGTCTGGATGTTGAAACAGATATCCAAACAGGATTGGTGATTGTATACATTAAAATGGAGATGGGTAAGTAAGATCTCCAGACTGTTGAGTAATGGATGGTGAATGTTTATCCTTCCAACTGTGACATACAAGTCTTTGTCCCACCACCACCTTTTTAATCTTCTGGAAATACTGAGTTTGAGGGAAACGGGCAAAGGGTAAGAGACCTGTGATTTGTGAGACCTCATAGGTCCCCAGGAAGTCACTATCCTCTCTTATTTCCCAAGTACAGGTCGTCAGTGCCACTGATTATGTAGCAAAAATGGTGCTGTCTGTGCAGGAGAGGGAGGCGTCTGCAGGCTAGGGAGAACCCCAAGGTTTGCAAGGGGATATATCTTCTAATATGTATAAAAACGTAAGTCTGTCATCATGCTGTCATCATAGCCACCAGTAGGCTATGTCAATAGCGTGACAACAGAACAGCAGGCAGGTGAATGAGCAAGCATTGGGGGGGGGGGGGGGAGCGAGCTGCAGTTTGGACAATGAGAACTGAGCATGCTTGGTGGGCATGGAATGCTGACTGACCGGGGGTGGAAAACGGTATGTGAGATGAAATGGAGTGGCTGAAATACTGAACAGCACCATTCTACATTTGCAACATGATATTGTGAGTTCCACATAGGAAGCTGGCTTATACTGACTCAGATCATTAGTCCATCTAACTCAGTATTGTCTGCACTGACTGGCAGTGGCTCTCCAGAATTTCAGAGAGGGCCTCTGTCCCACCCCTAACCTGGAGGTGGTGGGGTTTGAACATGGCACCTTCTGCACTCAAAACAGGTGAAGTCCTGACCTTTGGTTGCACCTTCTGATCTTGACTTGTTTCACCCAGATTTGTTAGCAAGGGGGTTATCTAGGTAGCTGTCTTACACTGAGTTAGAACTTTGGTTCATCTACTTTAGTATTGTCTACCGTAACTGGCAGCAGTGCCAGGATTACTGTCCATCTCTACCTGGAGATGCCAAGGATTGAACCTGGGACCTTCTGCGTGCAAAGCAAATATTCTGCCACTTAGCCAGAGTTCATCCTTGTGTAGACTCTGGATACCTTCCATGTCTAGCTATTTCCTGGTGTCCCCCTCCCCACATCAAGTCGTATATAGATTTCTGAAATAGTTGTTCCCTGCTATCATAAATAATTGATTCTTGGTACCTATTTTTTATGTTTTGTTGGAGTCGTCGTAAGAGTCTGCTGATTGATTTTAAAGCCATGTCTGTCTGACCCTAATAGCCCATCACTGAGGTGCATTTTCAAACTTAAGGAAGGTTGAACCGTAATTAAACGTTGCTTCTTATTCGAATGTGCCAGCGTACTACTGATAGGCAGGGAAGCAATTCTCATTTTGCCAGAGCTGCAAAGTTTGCGTGAAGCAAATTGCCACGGCATAAGAACGGAGATTTAAGTCCAGGACTCACAGACAGATTTTTCTTTTTCTTGTCTTGACCAGTTTCAGCACACCACAGGACGGTGAGAGAAGACTACAACGAGAAAGTAAGGATGTGGAGCCGCAGCCCGCTACGACAACAGAGAGAAAAGCTGGAACAAGGAGAAATCCGAAAGCCAGGTAACTTTTAAAAGGCATAAATGTGTCTTCCTTGCGCCAGGGAGGAATCCATCGGGCTAGCCGAAAGTATACGGCATTTTAAAATTATTTCTACTTATTTATTATCCACCCTTCAACCTAAAGCCCCAGGGTGGGTTACAAGAATTAAAGCACAACATTCAAAATGTTTTTGTTTTCAAAAAAACAAATTTACAATCATAAAAATAAGGTGGATTCTAAGAACATGCACCTCAGGTGTCCAAAGCCAGGGTAAAGAGGTGAGTGCTGAGCATCCTCTGGAAGCTGCATATTGAAGGGGCCAAACACACCTCTGTGGGGAGGGAGTTCTACAACCTGGGGACCGTAGGAAAGTTTCCACTCCATGTATATCATTTGAGCTCAGTGATTCAGTTTACTTGGCTTTTATTTAGTAAACAAAACACAAGGATGCCATGTTAAAATTATTTCCAAGTGTTTTCGTGTGGCTTAAAGTTAACAAACTGAAATACTGCATTAAAGATAGATAGATAGATAGATAGATAGATAGATAGATAGATAGATAGATAGATAGATAGATAGATAGATAGAGTGGTATCTCGGGTTAAGTACGTAATTTGTTCCGGAGGTCCATTCTTAACCTGAAACTGTTCTTAACCCGAAGCACCACTTTAGCTAATGGGGCCTCTTTCTGACGCCCCACGATTTCTGTTCTCATCCTGAAGCAAAGTTCTTGACCCAAGGTAATATTTCTGGGTTAGTGGAGTCTGTAACCTGAAGTGTATGTAACCTGAGGTACCATTATAGGTAGGTAGGTAGGTAGGTAGGTAGGTAGGTAGATCATCCTTCCAGGGCAACTCTGTGCATGTTGACTTGGTTGGCCCACTTGGTGGCAGACATTTTCCTTGCATTCTTCAGACCAGGCAGAGGGAGGGGAGATGTTGGCCCTTTGTTTGTTGCTGGGCCTGATGGGAATTGGAGTCCAATGGCTTTCGGATGGTCATGGGGTTCCTCACCCCTGCTTTAGATTTTTAAGGCAGGGGAAAAAACTGCAAGATTGTACAAGTAGAATCCCTTAGTACTTTTGAGAATTGGGATTTCTCAACCCTGTTCCCAATTTTTTGAATTAAAAATAAAAAATAGTGAAAGAAGAAAAGCCAGAAGAGAGAGACCCCCTTTCGGATCTACAGGACATCAGTGACAGCGAAAGAAAAACCAGCTCTGCAGAAACATCCTCAGGTAACTGCTGGGGTGCAAATTTAGGGGCTCTCTAATGAGCCAATAGCAGTTAGCTTGAGAGTTGAGGTCAGTTTGAGGTTGGTTTTTTTTTTTGCACTTTTTCATCTTTGTGTTTGCTTTCTTCAGGGGAATCTGGATCCGGTTCAGAGGAGGAAGAGGAGGAGGAGGAAGAAGAAGAGGAGGAGGAGTCCAGCAGCGAAGAGTCAGAAGAAGAGGAAGAGGAGGAGGAAGAGGAGGAGGAGGAGACAGGAAGCAACTCTGAAGAAGTGACAGAGCAGTCAGCTGGTAAGTGTCGGTCTCTCACGCACACACAAACACACAGCAGCATTCGTGTTTCTACTGTGGTCTCTTTGGAAGAGTGAAGTGCGCGCATGCGCATGCACACACTTTCTGCCTCTCAGGGTTGGGGCAGCTGAGTAGAGGGGGTGGCTCTTAGAAAAATGCCCGGGAATGGCTGCCAACTTCCCAAGTTTTCGGGCTATCTCTCCGGTAGTTCTCCCTGGCTGTAAATCTCCCTCAGTCCAGAGAGACCAGTAATAGGCGACCCTCCTCTCCTGAAAAGAGCACGCCAGTCTTCTGGCATATCATAGCAGAAGAAAGACTCAATCGTAGTTCTAAAACTACTTTATTTACAATCTGTATACAGAGACTCCATCAGTACGTCTGTGCTCTCTGAACACCAGTACAGAAACTGCAACACGCTCAGAAGTGAAGCTAACTTCCAAAAGTACTCAGGAAGCGATAATACAGACTTCCTTTCTCGCGCTCTCTCAGACACTCCCATGATGTATACAATCATATTACCACTCACTGGTACAGCTGGAGCAGCTCGGATTGATAAAAATCCCTAACAGTGGCACCCACAGCACTGACTCAAAGACCCAGTTGTGCCCATGGGTCTAAAAACATTGCCCACTCATGAAACCAGTCTTTTGCAGCCCTACCTAGAGATGCCATTGTTTGAATCTGGGACCTTTTCCATGCTGTACTGCTGCTGTATCACTCAGCCACGGTCCCATTTTAGTAGTGCGATTTCTTTTTAACCATTGCAACCAGAAGAAGGCCATAGTTCAGCGACAGAGCATCTGCTCTGCATGCGTAAGTCCCCAGGTTCAATCCCTGGCATCCCCAGGGCAGGGCTGGGAATGTTCCCTGTGTGAAACCATAAAGAGCCGCAGCAGAAATGTCCTTAATTGAACTTGGCATCAGCCTCTGCTCTAGAGGTTGCAGGATCTAGAGCTGAGCTTCAAAGGAAACTTATAGAAGACTATGGTCCTTGAGATAGGTAAAGTTAAAGGGATCCCTGACCATTAGGTCCAGTTGTGACCGACTCTGGGGTTGCAGCGCTCATCTCACTTTATTGGCCAAGGGAGCCGGCGTACAGCTTCCGGGTCATGTGGCCAGCATGACTAAGCCGCTTCTGGTGAACCAGAGCAGCGCTCGGAAACACCATTTACCTTCCCGCTGGAGTGGTACCTATTTATCTACTTGCACTTTTTGGGGTGCTTTCAAACTGCTAGGTTGGCAGGAGCAGGGACCGAGCAACGGGAGCCCACCCCATTGCGGGGATTCGAACTGCTGACCTTCTGATCGGCAAGTCCTAGGCTCTGTGGTTTAACCCGCAGCACCATCCACATCCCCTCTGGTCCTTGAGATAAGTCAGGTCTAAAGTTGTTAAGGGTTTTATAGGCTGATGCTGCCACCAGCTCTTAAAAGTGCCTAAAAGTTACAGAGCGCCATACAGTGATTAAAGGACCAGCAAGATGGTGCCATCCCCTGCCCGCAGAGGTATGAAAGCAATCAAGTTCAATTTTATTCCTAGCCTGTCTCATTCTTTCCCCTTTTTTGTCTTGCAGAAGAGGTGAGCGAAGACGAAATGAGCGAAGAAGAAGAGCGGGAGAACGGAGACCACCTCCCAGTGGGTAAGAAGACAAATGGCGAAATGTGGCTTTATGTAATCTCTCTCTCCTTGTGCTTGTTGCATGACCTTGGTGATCCTCTGATGGTTTGGAGTCGCCTCCTAAAAATACGGTTTGCGTACTAAGGGTTCCCCCCACCCACCCCAGGCTGGTTCTCGTGTTTGCAGTCTAAAGCAAGTATAGGGAACCTCAAATGCGGCCCCCAGTCCTCTCTGTCCCTTGAGACTCTTGCCAGATTGCACCCTTCCCCACACAACACCTTTTTAAAATTAACTTTGCTGCATTAAATGTGCATTCTGCAGCTGGCCTCCTTTCTGGTGTTTCAATTTGTAATCTTTAAGGTAATATTTTAGTTTCCTGTTAAATGAAGTTGCTTTTGAATGTGTACTGTGAGGTTCTTACTTGTGTGGGTATAGAAATCTCTGGCTTTTGCATGACTTGAATGTATCTGTGATTCTTGCATTCCAGGGGTTTTGGACTAGGTGATCCTTGGGCTCCCTTCCAGCCCTACAGTTCTATGATTCCAATGTAGCGTACTGTACAAAGGCAAGAGTCACAACTGTTGCTCTGCCCATTTTTTATTTAACTCTGGTTTCAGGCTGAAAAAATAATTCTGCACTCCTGAACTGGATCTTCCTCCTCCCTGACAGATACAAATATTTGGCAGTCGCTGAACATAGATCCTGGCCTGATTTGGCTACAGGTTCTTGAAGGGCAAAAGGGGAGAAGCTTTACACAGTATATAATTTGACTTGTGGACCTTGCTGCCGCAAGACATGGTTAACAGGTGGATTCAGGAAGGATAGATCTATCGAATAGCCATGGGAACCGTATCTATTCTTAGTTCTACTTGCAATGAGTAACTTAGGTTCATTGATTTCAGTGGGTCTGTAACTCAGATACAATCCATCATATTGAAATGAAGCCTCCACACCAGTGGTTCTCAACTTGTGGGTCCCCAGGTGTTGTTGGACTACAACTCCCATCATCCCTGACCACTGGCCATGCTGGCTAGGAATGATGGAAGTTGTAGTCCAGCAATATCTCGGAACTCACAGGTTGAGAAACACTGCTCCACACTCAGAGGCAGTTTGTCTCAGAGAGCCGGAGGCAAGAGCAGGACGTTTCCTTCACACTCCTTTTGAACTTCAGGGGGGAGAGGATCCCCCAACATCCGCTTCCTGCCACGATTTGATTCTTATGTTTGAAGTTGCAGAGTCAAGGTTTGACCGGGATTCCGTGGGGAGCGAAGGAGAGGAAGAAGACGCTGGCGAGGGGACCCCGCAATCCAACACGATGACGGAGGGCGATTACCTTCCTGACTCACCTGTGTCATCACCTGTGGAGCTGAAGCAAGAGTTGCCCAAGTATCTACCCGCCCTTCAGGTTAGGAGGCCGTCATAGATCTCTGGCCTTCATGGGGAAGGGCCAGGCCAAGCCAGTGGTGTCTTTTGCTGACCTCCGAATGAACAGAGACTCCATGTGCTCACCAGTCACAATGGCCCACTGGGATTGGGCGATCTAAGGGTCTGGCGTGCTGGCTGGAATCGAAAAATGCAGTCATTCCGCTCCTTCCCAACCCCTGCTGCCACTGTGCTACCCAGGTCTAAGCCATGGTTCTTCTTAACATTACTTCCAAACCTTGGCTCATGGTTTGTCTTGCCCCAGACAAGCCATAGGCAAGGTTTGTTCTTGGTTTGCTGCATGTGGTTTGTCTGGGAAAGAAGCTGTATACAGTGGTACCTCTGGTTACGTACTTAATTTGTTCTGGAGGTCCGTTCTTAACTTGAAAATGTTCTTAACCTGAAGCACCACTTTAGCTAATGGGGCCTCCCACTGCCGCCGGAGCACAATTTCTGTTCTCATCCTGAAGCAAAGTTCTTAACCCAAGGTACTATTTCTGGGTTAGCGGAGTCTGTAACCTGAAGCGTATGTAACCTGAAGTGTATGTAACCCGAGGTACCACTGTAAGCCTGGTTCAGATGTGACCCTAAGCAAAACCATAGCTTTGCTCTGGGTAAGTGCAGCAGCAGAAGCAGGACCAGAGGGGAGGAGAACAGCACTCACATTTTTTGCTAAGTGTATCTGCATACTTTCTCATTCACGCTAAACCATGGTTTGGCTTGGCACTGGATGCAAACTGGGTCTGCGAGAGCCTCAAAACAATACTCCACACCACAAATATATAGAGACCCAAACAAATCCTTATAGTTTCTATATTATAATAATACAAATTAACATGACAAAATCCCACATGACCAAAAAAAACCACCCACCCCATCCTGCGACTATGGATCACATGTAACTAGCTTGTTTCAATTATGAGTCTTTCTCAAGCTCCTGCATACTCCTGCTATCAAATATTATTTCTAGTGTCTTATTTCCTTGGAGTTGGGTGGGTTTTTTTTATCAGATTCCAGCTCAAACCAGAGATGAGCACAGCTCCACTCAGGATAGTTGTATGATAGATGGCTCTGGCTTTTACACTGTGATTTGAATAGAGCTTGAATTGGCTCTCTCCCCACCCCCATTTCTTTCTTTTTTAAAGTTTCTAGTGCCTATGAATGGGAAAAATAGGATTGGAATCACAGGGCCTAAGAGGGATTGTCTTGTGGCCCTGTGTAATTCCTTGCCCCTCCACCTGACTTCTAGAAGCAGAGTAATTTGAAAATTAAGAGAAATTGTGTACATATGCAACTTTTATTCTATCTCTAGGGCTGTCGTAGCGTTGAGGAATTTCAGTGTTTAAACCGGATCGAGGAGGGAACGTACGGAGTGGTGTACAGAGCGAAAGACAAAAAAACAGGTTTGTTGTTTCTTCAGCAATGACACTGCTTAGAGACTATAGTGACGAAGCGGTGCATAAATGGTCGAAATAAGTAGGTAAGTTAATAATAATAATACTAATACTAATAATAAATACTTTCCAGATGAGATTGTGGCGCTGAAGCGGCTGAAGATGGAGAAGGAGAAAGAAGGTTTCCCCATTACTTCTCTAAGGGAGATCAACACCATCTTGAAAGCCCAGCACCCAAATATCGTCACTGTCAGGGTAAGGCCACCAGCACTTGATCGCCTGTTGACATGTTAACTGGGCGCCTTGTAATTGTCCAGGGTTATATTCTGTGGCGTCCCCCTTGTTCCAACAGAGCTGCTGCAGCATACATACCATCCTTGCGTGGAAGCCTATATGTGTAGCTCCGTATCACTTAAGCCTCTTTCCCCTCCACCCGCAAGGCAAGGGGACATTGCCTTTTATGAAAACACAAGAAGAGGGTGGTGGATCAGGCCCCAGGCACCTCTAGTACAGCTTCCAAGCAGAGGCTGGATAGATGGTCCATTGGCGTGAGCCAGCAAGGTGCTTCTTATGTTCTTAGTTTAGCACTACATAGCTGGGATACATGGCTGATTTGTTTTTTGAGACCTGAAAGAAAAGCAGGGCCTGAGCACGTGAGCACTTTCCCTCTTCCTGTGGCTTCCAGCAACCTGGTATTCAGAAATATTACTGCCTCCAGCCATGGAAGCAGAGCATAAGCCAATATGGCTAGTAGCCATTTTTAGCCCTCTCCTCCATGAATGTGTCTAATAATAGTTTAAAGCCATCCGGGTTGGTGGCCCTGCCTCCTGCGGCAGTGAATACCATAGTATTTACTAGGCGCCGTGTGAAGAAGTACTTTCTTTTATCTGTGCTGAATCTTCCAACATTCAGCTTCACTGGATAAGTTCTAGAAAGGAAGAAAAACATTTCTATCTAGCCTTTCCCTATATAACCTTGCGTTTAAGCACTTGCCTGCAGAGGCATCGCTAGGGCATTTAAAGCATGGTCCCGCTTCCTCTCCTAAGTGTTTCTGGGTAGGTAATGAATTCAGGAGATAAGTAAATTGGAGTGTGTATCCCAGGCTACTAGCTAGGGGAGGGATTTGGAGAAATATTATTTCAAAGTGACCCTATCTAGAGGTCATTCAAAGGGTATTGAATGGGAGAAACTGAACTGGGTTTATTTGGAGCAGGATACATTTGGAAATTTGGGAGTAATTTGGTGTGATCTGGGGTGAGGAGCAAATTTATTCAGGGAAACTAGTTGCCTGGCCTCCAGTGACATTTTGATTAAAAAGAGTCCACACCTGTTAACATATTACATATGTTAATTTGTATCTGTGTGCTGATACCCCAGATCTTCCCAAGTATCTGGTTATGTCTCGGCTTGGCTGGTAGTCATAGTCTGCAAGGAATACCATACACTTGAGTGAGATGTAAGTAGGTGCAAAGAATGAAGGAAGGAAATTATGAATTAAACCCTGCAGTCATCCAATGGTATCTGTGGCCTTTAGGATCACTGGTGCATCTCATTTCTGTTTCCAGGAAATTGTTGTCGGCAGCAACATGGACAAGATATATATTGTAATGAACTACGTGGAGCACGATCTCAAGAGCCTCATGGAAACGATGAAACAGCCATTCTTGCCAGGTTTGTGGCGTTTCTCGAATTCTAAACAGACTTGAAATAAACTTAAGCTTACCAGGATGACAAAGGCACGGGTGGGTCTTGACTTCTTTCACCACCTCTTTAGGAACTCTGCTGTTGTTTATTTCAGGGGAAGTGAAAACCTTGATGATTCAACTGTTGCGAGGGGTCAAGCATCTTCACGATAACTGGATTCTTCACCGAGACTTGAAAACCTCCAACCTGCTATTGAGCCACGCTGGCATCTTAAAAGTAAGAACCAACTTTTTGAAGCTGTTGCAAGCAGTCAGATGTGTTCATGGCAGGCTCTCTGCAGAGTACATTTTGACCCATCCAGGGTTGTTATTTTTCCAAATGCAACGTAAAATCATATGGTATTTATTGCATTTATTTATTAAGCTGTATGCCCTTCGTTTCTATAAAACATTCACGGTGATTGTCCAAAGCTGCGAGAGAACCCAACCACCACCAGTGGGGCCTGGTTTCATTTGGTGACACTGCAGAATTTTAGAGTTGATA
Source organism: Podarcis vaucheri (assembly GCF_965113315.1). Classification (NCBI taxonomy): domain Eukaryota; kingdom Metazoa; phylum Chordata; class Lepidosauria; order Squamata; family Lacertidae; genus Podarcis; species Podarcis vaucheri. The sequence goes on from NC_138765.1 coordinate 74,686,676, forward strand.
GGGTATTTAGAGGTTTATCCAGCACACTACCTGCTCCTAATAGGTATCTTGCCGCTACAGCATCCCTGGCAATAGGTTGTCCAGCCTCTACTTGAACAACCCTCACCTTCAAAGAGCTGGCAAAATAGGGGCCTCTGATATTTCAGCAGAAAGAGTACAGTGGTATCTCTGGTTACATACGCTTCAGGTTACAGGCTCCACTAGCCCAGAAATAGTACCTCAGGTTAAGAACTTTGCTTCAGGATGAGAACAGAAATCGTGCTCTGGTGGCGCGGCAGCAGTGGGAGGTCCCATTAGCTAAAGTACTTCAGGTTAAGAACGGACCTCCGGAACGAATTAAGTACTTAACCTGAGGTACCACTGTATTTAACAATACTGGTTCCACCAATGTAAAAGCCCATCTCTCTATTACCAGACAGAGTGAGTGGACTCGCCGGGATGCAATCTCTTCTCAGACAGTTTGAGGGCTTTAAAGGCTTAGAAATGAGCACCTTGCTCAAACAGAAGCCAGGACAGTGATACAAAAAGCTCGTGGCTTTCTAGGGGAATCGAGCTGACTGCTGCCGAAAACCATATATAGAATTTAGCTTGTGGTCCCATTTGTCCAGGCAGTTCTTACACTATTCCATTTCTTTCACACCAGGTTGGAGACTTTGGGCTGGCCCGAGAGTACGGATCGCCTCTGAAGCCGTATACCCCCGTCGTCGTGACATTGTGGTACAGGGCGCCTGAGCTGCTACTTGGAGCCAAGGTTTGTGACTGATAGCCTTTCCTGCCTGGGAGTTTCCAAAGGCAGCTATTTTTCATCATTCCCATTTTAACATTTATCGTGGCCGAATGTACTGTGCAGCTGACGAGTGGCACTCGCTTGGCTGGTTTTCCTTATTAAGTTGAGTGACCTCAAAGTTTTATAAACCTCTATAATATTCACCCTTGGCCATCTTTTCCCTGTATTTTAAAACAAAGCACAAATCTGGGACGTTTGCATCTCCCTTCCCTCAAGATGATGATCCCACCCATATATTGGGGTGCAGTGGGGGGGGGGGAATAAGTGGAGAAAATGGACGCTGCTTGACTCAAGTGCCAAATGATAACCTGCCATCGTGACTTACCTTTTCAACCTCACCCACTCAGCAGCACGGTTTCGGAATTGTTGCTGTGGACTCTTCGCTCCCCATGCTGCAAAACGAAAACAAAAAACCCTTCCTTGTTCCAGAAATCTTCACATGCCTGCATGCCACACCATACTGATCTGCCTTGACCATGGCAGCCATGCTTGGTGGCCCACAAAATTAAGCAACTAACTTAATTTCTTATTGTCCTGCCTTCCAGGAATATTCCACAGCCGTTGACATGTGGTCCGTGGGTTGCATATTCGGAGAGCTGTTAACCCAGAAGCCGCTGTTTCCAGGGAAGTCAGATATTGACCAAATTAACAAAGTTTTCAAGGTATGCCCTTAAACTGTCGCATAAACACACACACTGCCACTCATCATATATTTGCGTAATGCCAAACAAAACAAAACAAAACAAAATAGGTGCTAGCTTTCTCTTTTCTGCTGCAAAGGCCCCCTAAAGAGACGTTGTTAATTCCCTGTTTTTCACTTGATGATATTCTGGCCCCCAGTGGGTCGAAAAATAAGATGCTTGCTTTTCGATCCAATGTGCTTCCTTTGTTGCTAAGCAACTAGCTTGGCAGGCTATCAGTGTCTTGCTCTCCACCTGACATGGTCTGGATGGCACAGACATGCATTTAGTGACTCACTAGGGAGCTGTAGGCAACTAGAAATTCCTTGTGGGCGAGCAAACCCTTCTAGTCTGCCCCCCCCTTTGTTCATGTACTAACTGCAGAAGAAGAAAACTACAGTGGTACCTCGGGTTACAGACGCTTCATCTTACAGATTCCGCTAACCCAGAAATATTACCTCGGGCTAAGAACTTTGCTTCAGGATGAGAACAGAAATCATGCTCTGGCGGCGCAGCGGGAGGCCCCATTAGCTAAAGTGGCGCCTCAGGTTAAGAACAGTTTCAGGTTAAGAATGGACCTCCGGAACAAATTAAGTTCTTAACCCGAGGTACTGCTGTATTTCCCCAACCCACAAAGAAATGCAGCGAGTCTTAATTTTTTTACTAGCTGAGCAGTGGCTTTTGGTACCCCATGGTAGATACTTTTAGGGTGTAAGGCAAGGAGCCCTAACAGTATTGTAGGGCTGGAGCCAATGACAACTCAGTCGAGTTTTGTCCTCACCCTCCATCCTGCTGAGTTCTACAAAGGCCATACTGACTCAGAGGAGGAGGAGGAAGAAGAAGCTGACAGACCATGCCTTCCTCTGGACTGGTTGTATGTTTTAAGGTAGGGGCTGAGGTCAGATTGGATTTTCAGTAACAGAAGCCCAAGTCACTAGCAACAGATGCATACCAAAAGCCATGAAAGTTCCTAACAATATATCGCCCAAATGGGATGATACTTCCTGGTTTTTCAAAACTTTTGTTCTCATTTTGTCTACGATCCTTATTCCATTATCTTGATCTCCACTATTTTTGCCCACAGACAATCCTTGCTAGTATCATACTGACTGGGGCAAGGGGAGAAGGGGGGTTGAGCCATTTTAAGCCAGCTTCCTTACATGGGTTTTTCATAATTATTCTTTCTGGAAGGATCTGGGAACCCCCAGTGAGAAAATCTGGCCTGGGTATAACGAGCTGCCGGCAGTGAAGAAGATGACGTTCACGGAGTATCCTTACAACAACCTCCGCAAGCGGTTTGGGGCACTCCTCTCAGACCAGGGATTTGATCTCATGAATAAGTAAGTCCATAAGAATATCAAAAACGTAAGATGAGCCCTGCTGGATCAGACCAAAGACCCATCTAGTCCAGCATCCTGTTCTCACAGTGGCCAACCCAGTACAGGAGGAGGTAGAGCATAGCCGTCATGACTAGCCGTCCTCCATCAAATCCCCTTTTAAAGCTGTCCAAGGAGAGAACCATGAATTAGAACATTAGAAGAGGCCTTTTGGATCAGGCCCATCCGGTCCACTTTCCCTATTTGTAATTCGCAGCAGCTGGTATTCAGCTCCCTCCAAGAGTAAACTGCTTTGAGGTTTTACAGTGGTACCTTGGGTTACAGATGCTTCAGGTTACAGACGCTTCAGGTTACAGACTCCACTAACCCAGAAATAGTACCTCGGGTTAAGAACTTTTATTCAGGGTGAGAACAGAAATCGTGCGGCGGCAGTGGGAGGCCCCATTAGCTAAAGTGGTGCTTTAGGTTAAGAACAGTTTCAGGTTAAGAACGGACCTCTGGAATGAATTAAGTTCTTAACCCGAGGTACTACTGTATTACAATCATGCTGTGAAATATACTGTATAATTTGGAAAGTTGTTTGTCTGTCTGTTCTCTGCATGCAGACACTCCTGAAGTTATGGCCACCCAGTTTGGCGTGATGGTTCCTAAGATGTAGGAGTGGGTTTCAGCCTCTGTTCTAATACTGTTGGACACCATTCTGAGTCAAGATGGTGGACTGAACCTTTTCAAACGGCACTGATTTAGACACCTCTAGAGATGCCACCACCCGCTTTGGCACAATGGTCCCTGAGATGAAGGGTTGGGTTTTAATCTATCTTATGTTTGGATACCATTGGGTGCCATGTTGAATCAAGATGGCGGGCTGACTGGTTTTGACCAAATTTGGCAGGAGACCAGCAAATCGCATTATATCCGTTAATGAATGGGGTTTCTTTGTTAATTAGAATTCCTGAGCAATGCTGCATACTTTCTGCTAGTTAATGAATAAATAAATAGGCAGCACAGAGAGAGCACAGTGATCATGGCTAGTAGCCATTGATAATAGCCTTATCCTCTATGAATAGCACCACATTCAAGAGGCAGATGCAGCCCAGCGTTGCAGGGAAAATTGAGCCGCTTGGGTAAGGTTCTGACCCTAACCCACCCGACCTTGAGGCACATTGCGATTGCCACAAACACACACACACACACACCAGATGCCATGCCATAGCCATTCTTCCCGGTGGGGAGTGAAGTGGTGTATGAAATTGTGTTAAGTGAACAATTTGCAACAAAAATCTTCTTTGGCGGCATCTGACTTCATGCTCACCCGCGTTTTTCTGCCCGAAGCTGCCTGCTACTTTTTTCCAGCACAGCGAGCAAATCGTCAGGCATGAGAATTTGAAGTTCTGGGCCCCGCTTTGTTTTGTTTCTAAAAGGGCTTTCAGTGAGCTCTCTTCCAGATAAAATAGAGGCAGCTTGGCATTGCAGGGTGGCTACGGTTCATACTTGCCCACTCTGGCTCACCTCTCCTTCTGAAATTCATTTCCTTTGTCATTCCCATCAGCTCATTGTGCTAACCCTTTTCCAGGTTCCTGACGTACTACCCAGGCAGAAGGATCACCGCTGAAGACGGCTTGAAGCACGAATATTTCCAGGAGACGCCACTGCCCATCGAGCCGTCCATGTTTCCGACGTGGCCAGCAAAAAGTGAACAGCAGCGAGTGAAACGTGGGACGAGTCCACGGCCGCCAGAGGGGGGCTTAGGATACAGTCAGCTGGTAAGTTTCCTTGTAGTTGTCGAAGCTCTGTGTAAAAATTCACCATCCTAAAAAGGCCTGTGTTTTAAAAGAGAACAGGTTTCTGGACCTTATTGAAATTTTCAAAAAGGAAAACCCAAGGTAGAAGATGGCACACTTTAAGTCTATAATGCTTCCAACATAACTCCCCCTTTATTTGTAAAGGTAAAGGGACCCCTGACCATTAGGTCCAGTTGTGACCGACTCTGGGGTTGCGGCGCTCATCTCGCTTTATTGACCGAGGGAGCCGGCGTACAGCTTCCGGGTCATGTGGCCAGCATGACTAAGCCGCTTCTGGCGAACCAAAGCAGCGCACGGAAACACCGTTTACCTTCCCGCCGGAGCAGTACCTATTTATCTGCTTGCACTTTGACGTGCTTTCGAACTGCTAGGTTGGCAGGAGCAGGGACCGAGCAACGGGAGCTCACCCCGTCGCGGGGATTCGAACTGCCAACCTTGTGATCGGCAAGTCTTAGGCTCTGTGGTTTAACCCACAGCGCCACCCGAGTCCCCTTTATCTGTACGTTATGTCAATTTTATGTTCTCATTCTTTGACCAAGATGACGTAACCAGGTGAAGAAGCTCTGGGTGTGCTTGGTTTCCTTTTTCTTTTTAAAGAGGAGGAAGTCACAGTCTTCCTTCTCTGGGCTGTACCAGGGGGGAAGAACAGTTTTGAACGCTCGTCTTGCCTCCTTCCAAGCAAGAGCAGAACCAGATGCTCCTAAGCCGGGAAGTAGAGGTGGAACACAGCTTTCCTGGAACCAACTTCGCCCTCTTCAAAATCACCATGTGCCACCTCTTTCTACAAATTATGCAGACCATCCTTGCCCCAATCTGCTGCCCTCCAGATATTTGGACTTACAGCAGGACCAGTGGCCAGGCATGATGGGACTTGTACTCCCAACAACAGCTGGAGACCTGAGTTCGAGAAACACTGGTCTACACTGACAGCAGTTTTCAGAGGGTTCAGGCATGGGGCATTCCTTGCCCTACCAGGAGATGCCAGCTGGGATTGAACCAGGGACCTTCTGCGTACAGGGGAGATTCTCTGCCACTGAGCTATCACCCTTCTCCAGCAGCGCTGTTAACAGGAAGAAGGCCCTGTTACATAGCTCAGTGACAGAGCACTCCTCTCGGCATATAGAAAACCCCCGTTTCAATCAGTCCTAAGGATCAGAGATAGCAAGCCTCCTCCTTCATCTCTCCTTCAGAGGTGGCTGGCAGCAGTTAAAAACTCACTGCAACCACTATCCCAGGGGTCAGCAAACTTTTTCAGCAGGGGGCCGGTCCACTGTCTCTCAGACCTTGTGGGGGGCCGGACTATATTTTGGAAAAGAAAAAAAAGAACAAATTCCTATGCCCCACAAATAACCCAGAGATGCATTTTAAATAAAAGCACACATTCTACTCGTGTAAAAAACATGCTGATTCCCGGACTGTTTGCAGGCTGGATTTAAAAGGCGATTGGGCCAAATCCGGCCCCTGGGCCTTAGTTTGTCTACCCAGGCACTATCCCTTCTATCTTGCCCCCCCCCCCCCCCAGTCCCAGACAGTGGCTGCATTTGGCTTGGTAGGTTTTCAACCGGCGCAGGCCTTATCTGCCAGCAGGTGGCGTTGTTGCTTTGTGGAAGGCTTAAAGAATATATGTGAGATAGAGCCTTTTGGATCAGACCAAAAGGCCTCTCTAGTCCATCATCTTCTTCCTCACCATGGCTTGGGGGAAGCCCACAAGCAGGGCATGAGAACAGTTGCCCTTTCCCCACTGTTGTCTCCCACAGACTGGTACACAGTTGAAAACCTGTGCATGCCTATAACCATCGCAGCTTGCTAGCTGTTGCATGAGCTCCCCTCTTCGACTCATAAGCCTCATTCCCTTCTCAAGTCATCTTAAACTGGCAGCTCCCATCTTGTGGGAGTGAGTTCCATAAGTTCACTACGCACTGTGTGATGGAAGTCCTTCCTTTTGTCTGTCTTGAAATATCCACCATTCAGAAGGCCTGGCATTCTTAGAATCTCCTTATCTGCAGCCGACTGTTGGCTAGTGAAACATCTTAAGTTCGCGTATCTGTTTTGTCATTCTAGGGTGACGACGACCTGAAGGACACCGGCTTCCATCTTACGACCACAAATCAAGGGGCATCAGCCGCAGGACCAGGCTTCAGTTTGAAGTTCTAAAGCGAAGCAGTGCAGGAAGGAGACGGGGAGAAGCCAGAGGGGAAGCGAACACTTTGCTTTTCTGCTCAAGCTGTTGGCAAGCGTGTCGACAAGCGCTCGCCGTGCAAATCCACTCCTCTCGGGGGGAGGGGTGTGTGTTTGTTTTTTGCAGGATGTCACCTGCATATGTGAAAAACATTCTTCCTGGATCTGGCACAAAAAGTCACTGCGATTCCATTTCAAGGATTGGAATTAATCTGAATAACCAAGGACTCTTTTTTGCAAAAAGAAGAAAAGAAAAGGCAAAACAAGAAAACAAAATCCCAACGGACTTGAATGGTACAGTTTTGGAAATGATTCTTTTTTCTTTTCTCTTGTTTGTATTTAAATCTTCTACTCTGGATGGGATTTTTGTTTTTGTTTTTGCTTGTACATTTGTAGAATAAAGAAATACAATTTTTAATTGTTTACCCCGTGCAAAGGAAACTCTTCTTCACTAGTGCCAGACTTGGAAACAGGAAATGATTTGCACAGAGGCATGCAGATCTTCACCCCTCCTTCTTTTTCACCATTATCAGCACTTTTTTTCTTTTTCTTTTTCTTTTTTGCACTGCTGTGGTTTTCCTCAGTTTCACCTCTGGAAATCGAATTACATTTCCAGCAGGGGAATAATTTGGCCAGCTTGCATTTTGAATGTGTACATTTTCCTTGGAAGTTTTGTGGTGCAATGCTGAGTAGCATGTCAAAATGCTTAGGGGCAAGTGTGTATGAGGCCAATGATTGATGGCAGATGCCTGCTAAGTTACTCTGGAGGTTGCTAACCCACCAAAGTCTGGGAGGATGAGTGCTTTTGTTTCTCTCTCTGCCTCCCTGTCTTCCATCCTCTCTTCCCCTCAAGTGCAGAAGGGCAGGGCTGCCAGGAAAGCACCTTTGATGCTCACCATGAAATTGTGCAAAGTACAATGCCCTTTGATTGCTCCCAAGAGCACAGGATTGTTCTGTTGCACAAGCTTGTTGCAAACAGATCAAGAGACAGCTGAGGAGAGGACAGCCGGAGTCTTTGAGTTCTGACTCTGACCAGCAGCCTCAGCCTGCCGGTCACTTTTTATTGCTAGTCCACAAAAATGGGTTCACGTAGCTGTAAGGGACAGGCACGGATGATTGTATCCAACTCACCGTATTTTTCGCTCTATAAGACGCACCAGACCATAAGACGCACCTAGTTTTTGGAGGAGGAAAGCAAGAAAAAAAATATTCTGAATCCCAGAAGCCAGAACAGCAAGAGGGATCGCTGTGCAGCGAAAGCAGCAATGCCTCTTGCTATTCTGGCTTCTGGGATAGCTGCGCAGCCTGCATTCGCTCCATAAGACGCACACACATTCCCCCTTACTTTTTAGGAGGGAAAAAGTGAGTCTTATAGAGCAAAAAATACGGTACGGTAGACTCATCAAAATTAGTGGCGCTAAGTTACTTGTGTCTATTCATTCTCAATAAGTCTCTACTCTGAGCACGACTCTCACAGGTTACAAAACAAAGCAAATGCAGATATCAGTCCCTTGATAAAGCAACTCTCCCCACTCGCCAAAGGTGTTGGGGACTGTTCAGCTGAGGCAGCTTGTTCTGCAGTTGTTAAAACTGTCCTTAAATGAAAAGGAAAGGATGGTGTGTGTGTGTGTGTGTGTGTGTATTTCATATATATATTAGAAGTTGTACCAAGTAATTGGGGACCGTAATGCATTGAAATTGTTCCACTGCATCTTCCTGGCAGGTATTTAAACAGAGAGAGTGGGATGGCAGCTGACTCGCTCGCAGAGTACATTTCTGTCAAATTTTCATTTATGCCGCCCCCATGGACTAGAATATCACCAGGTACCCTCTTTTCTTTTTGTCTCTTCCTGTGGATCCAAGTTTGTTGTCCAGGTACCTCTGTTGCCTTCCAAGATGTGACGAGAATTGGATCTGATCAGTGTTAAAAACACCCATTTTAAAGCAGAGATGAGCATGTGGCCTTTCAGATGTTGGGATTCAACTCCCATCTTCTTGACTGTTGGGCCGTACTGGCTGGGGCTGATGGGTCTCACAGCAGTTGGAGGGCCGCTGGTTGCCCCGCCCCCTTGTCACCATCACAGCTGGAAAAACTAGATGACTTCCCCCCTCCCAACCAGAAGCCTGCCATTCTTGGAATCTCCTTATCCACAACACATCCAACCCAACTTGGTTGAAACATGTATGGGATGCACTTTAAATGTACAGTGTAGATTTGCCCTAAGACTGTGTGAAATTGATTTGCCAGGCTGTCGGCGTGCAAAGAAATTGGGTGCAGAGTTCTGCATCTTGAAAATCTCAGGGATAACTGCTTCCATTCGAAAACAGCGGTGTGAGAGTTTCTAGTGACAGTGGAAATAACGCTTGGAAGTAGGTTGGCTACTGAAATTTCATGTGGCAGAATAAGGTGGCTGGAACCTAGAAACTTGCAGCAGAACAAACCCAGGTCAGCCTTGCCTACTCAGACTGGCAGCTACCTTCTAAGATCTCAGGCTGTGACCTTAACCCTGGGACTTTAGGTGAGGGGCAGGTAAGAAATCCGATTCATAATAATGAACAAGGATGATACCGTTTGAGCATATCTATGCATGCACTCTTGACATGTGCTGTATGCGCATGCTCCACTGTGATGTGGCCAATTTTTTTGGTCACATGAAGCTCTTGGTCAGAATCAAGTTCATATTCCTCCTTTAACTTTTATTTTTGTACATTCACCAAGCAAGGCATTTTGTTTTGATCCTGAAGTGTTCTGCTGGGTGTGAAACCAGCAGAGGGGAGCGTGGGGTTTTTTTTTGTACTTTTGTGGAAGAAATATAATCATGACTTGTACATAGTGTTTTCATGTAACATCAATGGTTTTGCTACTCTGCTGGAAAATGTACAGATATTTATACTTGTATACAGCTGAAATGTTTTTGGGACTTTGCAACATTCCGTTGGGCGTGTTGAAATGTGTAAATGCACAAATTCAGACTGTGTGTGGAAGCCAGCCTACTGCACCCAAAGGTAATATTTACATTCATAGCTCCGCCCACTTTTGTCTTTGGCCCCACCCACCTCTAGCAGGTGACCCTTTGGCAGAAAAGGGTTGCCCACTGGGTGTGCTAGGGATGTCCTCGTAAACCGGGCGTTGTAGTCAGAGTAGGTTCATTGAAATCAATAGACCTAAGTCAGGCTGGTTAATTTTAGTGGGTCTACTCTGATTAGGGCCACACCCATACCACACAGCTTCCCCCAAAGAATCCTGGGAACTGCTGTTTCTTAAGGCTGCTGGGAACTGTAGTTCTTGGGCAGGGAGAAGCTATATACTCAAAATGTGTGTTAGATCTGTGGTATGGATGCGTCCTGGGACTTGTTTGCTTGTTTGTTTGTAAGTTGCTTTGCGTTGGGGCTAATAAATAAAAACGTTAGATACAACCCCATGCTTCCCCAGATATTCTGCCGCCAGAGGGAAGCCAGCTGTCTGTACGTCTGATCCTTTCCTTGAAGATGGAAGGGGGGGGGCTATTCCCTCTATGAATGATTATGTACTGCGATTCATTTCGATGGCTTCGCAAATGCAAGAGGGTGGGGTAATTATAGGTCAAGAAGGGTTTTAACGCAAACATGCAGCTGTCTGCCATTGCTCTCTTAACCTAATTTATTGGGGGCATCTGGTTTTCTCTTAGAAGGATTTGCGGGCAGCATAATTTCTACATCAACGACAAGAATGACGGCAGAGCCAGGAAGCACTTTATTCAAACAGGAGAACCGCAGTAATTTACCAGTGAAATTCCTAGAGGATCAACTGTCCTTTAGCTTTCCAGAAGCTGTAGACAGCTCTTCAAGAGGCTCGACTGACGGATAAGTGCATCACAACATAGGCAAGGAATTTGACAGTGTCTAATAAGCTTGCTTGAGTTGCCATCACAGAAAGCAAATCAGAGAGTTGATGGCTCATGGTGGATAAATCTTTTTTGTTACTCTGAGGAATACGCGATCTTTACACCTAGGAGCTACGTAGCATTTTCAAGTGCCGCCGAACTACAATTCCCACCAGCAGCAGCAAGCAGGGAGTTGTAGCACAGCAACAACTGGAGGGCCAAAGGTTCCCCCCAACCTGCTTCTACATCTTATCATTTCATCGCTTTTGTAAGGAAAATCAATATTAACTGCAGCAATAGCAATAGTGCAGCTGAATTTATTACCAAGGTGACATTTCAGTTATTCTCCATCTGGTAGCCACTAGGCATTTCCACTTCCCAAAGCTGTTGGGACCTCCCCAGACGTAGATGTCCACAGGTGTGTGGGCTTTGTTTGGGCCCCCCCCCCGAATACATTTTCAGACTATCTTTTCATAACAGTAGCAAGAAAAACAAAACAGCCATTCTAGTTCCCATCTCTTTGACCTGCTGAAACTAAAATATACAGAACAGATGAATTGTGTACTCATCTTCTTTTGGAAGCTGTAATCTGTTGGGGAGGAAGGCCCAGCCTCCCCACACATTGCCCAAGCCAACACCTGTGGATGGGCTTTGCCATATTTAAGATCGGGTGCACTTCTGAAAGTTAGATATACAAAACAACAGGCAGAAAAGAGGAAACCCAACATGGGACAGAACCACTTGGGTTATACCAAAGTCCTTTGCGAAGGCTTCCCTGCTAGTGCTTCAGCCTGACCCTCCAGGAATACGTGGTGAGGATCTGAGACTTTTTCTTCACTACACAAGTATAGGTCCCTTCATTGATGACGTTGGCTATGATGCTCATGTGGTCGTCATTCAGAGACAGGTATCCCGGATAGGAGTATTCCAGAAGCTCCTTCTCTTTATACCAGCTGTGTGTGGGAAAAGCAAGAGGGGAAGATTGATATTCACCAGGTTTGATCCCTTTAACCATGCCCTGGAGTCCTGTGTCCAGTTCTGGGTGCCTCATTTTAAGGAGGATATCGACAAGCTGGAACATGTGCCCAAGAGGGTGACTGGAACCAAGGAATGGTTGACTCAGTATAAGTCAGCTTTCTATGTCACCCCTGGTGCTGGTTGTCCCTAATTCAAGGTAACCTGCTTTCCTGCATTGCAGGGAGTTGGACTAAATGAGCTTTGGGATTCCTTCCAACTGCACAATTCTAATGATTCCCAAAGATCACATACAGACACACATTCCAAACCAAAAAGTTAAAGAGGCATGCATGCATGTCTGGCTCAGCCCTAGGTGAGATTACTTACTAAACTTTGCCTTTTTTATGAATGATCTTCTGGCCACAGCGGAAGGTAACGTTCCTGCCTTCGGGAACAATCCTCGTTTTCATCCTCGGGGGAAGCGGCGTCGGCATCACCGTTGGGAACGGGAATTCTGCCGGCAGAACAAGGAAGGGAAGGGAGAGCAAAACAAAAAGGACATATTGTCAGCTCTGAGCTACAGATTTAGGATTACGCGATTGTTTTCCTGCTGTTGTCTTACTAATTTTGAAAATTGAGGAATCTCGGGGAAGGGCTGGAGTTCAGTGGTTAGAGCATCAGCCTTGCATGCAGAAGGTCCCGGGTTCAATCCCCAGCAGGGTTGAGAGACCCTAATCTGAAAACCTGAAGAGCTGCTGCCAGCCAGTGTAAAAAACACTGGGTTGAAAGGCTCCCCAAGGATCATTTAGTCCAGCCCCCGCTGCAGTGCAGGAATCACATCTTAAGAATCTCCGAAGCAACTGCTACTGAGCCAGGTTCAAGGGCCTTGTCTTAACAAAGCCCTGAACAGCTCAGGGACCACATGAACCCTTATATTTTGGTTTGATAACCTGCAAGAGCATACATAGCTGGTCATTCCCCCAATCGGTGATGCTAATTTGAAATCAACACAAATGCAGCCTTTAGTGTCATTGGCCCAGTCATGTGGGAACTCAGCCCATAGAGATTCATCAGGCATCTTGTTTTTCAGCTTTTAAATGCCTGCTGAAAACTTTTCTATGCCTCCAGGCTTACGCAGGCAATTAACAAACAAGAATTATCCGATATCTGATCTTAAATGTTTTAATGGCTTCATGAGTGGTTGTTGTAAACCACTCAGATTTTTTTTTTAAAAAATGAGTAAAGGTATATAAATATTCTATTAAAATATACACGATCATATTATCATTTATGAATCACTTCCCACGAGGCATCCCATCTTCCTAAACTCTCTTGGATGTTGCATTCCAAACATCAGAGAGAGACTCCCAGCTATCGGGAGAATGTGGCCTGTCATTAGCTCCCATTAATAAAATATCAGCCCATTATCTTGGACAGGCCAAGCTATCAGCCTAGCAAAAGCGAATTCTCCCCTAGCGTCTATTGCTTATAAATATATTATATATTCCTTTTAGAAGCAGATATCATTGAATGCTAGATTCAAAGCAAAGTATATTCATTACCTGAGCAAAAGCCACAGCTATATGGACAATTTTTCTTCATAAACTTCCTGCGCGTTCTGCAGTAGCCTTTCTGAGTCCATGAAGGACATATGAAGATTCGATCTTTACATCCTGAAATAGGAAGATTCATTAAAGGTGGCAATAAAAACTTTTTAAAAGCTTTGATTTCAACCGATGTTGGTCCTGTCAACGGAATTGTACCCACATTGGAAGCATTTTTTTAATCCTGCTTTTCAGGTGAGAAAGGCTATACATGAGTGGCTTACAGATATCAGTGGTAAGACAGCCCACGCCTTCAGGCTTATGAAATAGCATAAAAGGAAAAGATATGGGGAGGGAGGTGAAAGAAAGAAAGCTCAAGGCACTAGTTACTGGGTAAAGGTTCCTGTAGCAACCAGCCGGCATGAAAAAACTCTTTCAGCAGAGTCTTTAATTTGTCTTTGTTCCAGCAGTTGAAAAAGCATGCTTTGGAGGGTGGATAGTTTGAGTGGAAGAAGCATATTTACAAAGATACAGTGGTACCTCGGGTTAAGTACTTAATTCGTTCCGGAGGTCCGTTCTTAACCTGAAACTGTTCTTAACCTGAAGCACCACTTTAGCTAATGGGACCTCCTGCTGCTGCCGCGCTGCCGGAGCACGATTTCTGTTCTCATCCTGAAGCAAAGTTCTTAACCCGAGGTACTATTTCTGTGTTAGCGGAGTCTGTAACCTGAAGCGTATGTAACCCGAGATACCACTGTATGTGGAAAACTTGCCAGGTCACCAGAATGTAAGAAGACTCTTGCTGCACAAAGGGTTAAGAGTCATGCATCCATTGCTCCGCCTACTTTTTTCCTCTGGTCCCACCCACTTCTGGCAGGTGGCCCTAAGAGACAATCCGCCCTGCGGGTCTGCAAAAATGCCCCCCCCCCCATGTTTTACATCCGCCACTGGAGATCCTGAGTGGAGCAGGAACATTGGCCTACCTCCAGGTTCCCTTCTGACGCTGACTCTTAAAAGATGCCCAGGTCAAAGGAGAAAGGGGAAGGAAATAAATAAACCTGACTGCATCAGCAAGGCTAAGATCATATAATACATTAGAACAACCCCCCCCCCCCCAAAAAAAAAAAGAAGAAGGAAGGAAGGAATATCAAGCTCAGCTGGAGCACGTTTTGGCTTCACAGTTATTGGCACTTGTTAATAGAAGGAGCAAAATGTGTGACTGGGAAGGTGGCACAGAAAGCAGTCCTTCGACGGCAATGCCAATTCAACCTTTTTTTCAAACTGTAGGAAAACAAGGCTGGTTTCTGATCTCTCCGCTGCCAGAGCTATGTTCTCATCAGGCCGTTTTCTCCTCACCCCACCTCACCCTCAGCTGTAAATATAGCATTTCACAGAATTTCTATGATGGACCAGAAACGTATCATTTTCTCTCCCCAATACTAGTTTTCAGAGGCCCAGCCTCAGGAAATCTGGGGTAGTTGGAGCCAGTAACTTCCAAGCCTGCAGGGATAAATGCTGCTTTCAGGAGAGAAGCGGGAGCCACTGATGTAAACACGTTTCTGCAGGGAAGCAGCAAAAAGACGGGCAAGCTGGCACTCAAGAAGGCAGCTTTGTGTAGTGGTTAGAGTGCCAAACTCTAGGTCCCTGGGAGACCAGGGTTCAAATCCCACCACACAGCCATGAAGATCTCCTTGCAGGACTAGCTTGGGGCCAGTCCCTGTCTCTCACTCTAGCCTACCACACAGGGTCGTTGTGAGAATAAAATGGGGAGCCACATACAGCCTGCCATATGTGTGGGAATTGTTTAAAAGGTGTTTTCCTAGAGGAATCAGAATTGCAGAGTTGAAAGGGACTCTAATAATCATCTAGTTCATGGGTATGCAAACTAAGGACCAGGGGCCAGATCCGGCCCAATCGCCTTCTAAATCTGGCCCACGGACGGTCCGGGAATCAGCGTGTTTTTACATGAGTAAAATGTGTGCTTTTATTTAAAATGCATCTCTGGCTTATTTGTGGGGCACAGGAATTCCTTCATATTCCCCCCCCCAAAAAAAATATATAGTCCGGCCTCCCACAAGGTCTGAGGGACAGTGGACCGGCCCCCTGCTAAAAAGTTTGCTGACCCCTGATCTAGTCCATCCCCCTGCAGTGCAGGAATATGCAGTTGTCCCATAAAGGATCGAACCTGCAACCTTGACATTATCAGCACCACGCTCTAATTTTAATATTATGTTATAATATAATGTTAATATTATTTTTAAAAAATTATCACTGTTTGCCACTCGGGGCTCCTTTTTGGAGAAACGGCAGAATTATAAAGTTAATAAATAAATAAATTATATGTCACCATGAGCTCCTTGGAGAAAGGCAAGATAGAAATGAAATGATTTTTAAAAAATAACATAACATTTGTGGGACGAGGGTGGCGCTGTGGGTTAAACCACAGAGCCTAGGGCTTGGCTGTTCGATTCCCCATGACAGGGTGAGCTCCTGTTGCTCGGTCCCAACTCCTGCCAACCTAGCAGTTCGAAAGCACCCCCAAAAGTGCAAGTAGATAAATAGGTACCGCTCCGGTGGGAAGGTAAACGGCGTTTCCATGCGCTGCTCTGGTTCGCCAGAAGCGGCTTAGTCATGCTGGACACATGACCTGGCCAATAAAGCGAGATGAGCGCCGCAACCCCAGAGTCAGTCACGACTGGACCTAATGGTCAGGGGTCCCTTTACCCTTTACCTTTAACATAACATTTGGCCCCTGTAAGCTAATCATCTAGCCCCTTTTCAGCCTCCCACTTCTAAGAGCCCCCTCCCCTGCCTGAACCCAATCCACAAAGGGCTTTTTAACCCCTCCTCCAGGGAGCCACCATTGCCACTGAGCTAGAAGCCAGTCTCCACTCTCACCTCTCATGCCAATTTGCACATGCAGCAACCAACACATCTTGCGTGAAGGGACAGGGCAGCAGAAGAGCTAACATTGCTTAACCATGCAATTGCTGGTTGAGTCCTTGCTTTCCCTCCTTGCAGCCAACAATGCTCTCGCTCACCGTAAAGGCGGAAGATCCCCCACATCTCGTCCTGCGAAATGGTGTTTTTCCCAGTCAGGGTGGCATTGATGTGCATCAAGGCATTGGGGTCCAGCGAGTGCATGAGGCCCAAAGCATGGCCGATTTCATGGGCTGCAACGTGGACCAGGTCTGTAAGCCAAACGCCTAAAGAGAGAGAGAGGGAGAAAGAAAGAAAGGTGGGGGTAAATATTCAGTGTCCTTAAATCAATAACGCAACAGACCAGAGCACCAACCGGATGTGCAAAGCCACCTTTCTCCAGATCAGACCACTGGGTCCACCTAGCTCAGTACTGCGTAATGTAATCCAATCCAATTTCAACCTGAGATCACAATGATGCTCACACACCGGGGTTCCGAGTTCGGGTTGATGCCACCTTTTCATAGCAGAAGCAGTCAGGAGAGTTGGATGGAGAGCAAGCCAAGCAAAACCTTTTACAATCTA
Source organism: Podarcis vaucheri (assembly GCF_965113315.1). Classification (NCBI taxonomy): domain Eukaryota; kingdom Metazoa; phylum Chordata; class Lepidosauria; order Squamata; family Lacertidae; genus Podarcis; species Podarcis vaucheri. The sequence continues at coordinate 74,703,328 of NC_138765.1, forward strand.
CCAGTTGGGTTTTATCAATCTGATTTGGAGACAAGATACCTTGTTGGCAAGAAGCAATCTTTAAAATGTCCATTCCCACCCACCCTTGGCCCAAAGTGGAGGAGTTGTGAAATCTGTGGTGATGGCGGTGAACTAATCTATACTGGTCAGTAAAAACGTTATAAATGCGTTATAAACATGTGACACCAGAAGGCTCTGAAGAACAATTTAAAACCGTCAATGTAACATTGCATTGAGAGCTGTGTAACTTTATTTAAAGCGTTTTTACAAATCAGTATAGATCCAGCCGATGTTTACGCACAATAAACCCCAAGGTGATGCAACACCTTTCTATTTTCTCCTAAATACTAAAAAGCTATCTCAGGACACATGGGAAATCCTTCCCTATCAAGCCAGAATGTGGATAGACGTTCAGAGGTGGAAGCCAGCCATTCACATTTCACAAGGTCTGGCAAATCTGTGCGTGGAACCAGAAAGATGTGAGAGCCGGCAGTTAAGTGCATTTCTCTCCAGTGATTTCACGGCTCTGGATTTTAATGGAGGGTTTGACTGGTCAGAGCAACCCACCTCATGCTTGGAAACCACAACCCAGGAACTTATGACCTGAATTTTGTGGGCTGGTTTTGTCTCTTTGGGCCTGGCAAGCCAGGGGTCTCCTATGAGCCTAGCAGTCAACCTGTCATGGGAAGTTGAACAAAGCAAGCAATAAGGACAAGGGCAAAGGTTAGCCTCACTTTTCCAATAGATAAAGCTTAAGGCCACCTTCACACCATAAGTTTAAAACACTGTGATACTACTTTCAACAGTCATGGCTTCCCCCCCAAGAATTCTGGGAACTGTCATTTGTTAAGGGACACAGAGAGTTGTGAGGAGAAATCTCCCCTCACAGAGCTACAATTCCCAGGGCGGCATAACAGGCAATCTCTCTTCCCAGGGAACTCTGGGAATTGTAGCTCTGGGAAGGGAAGAGGGGCTTCCCAACAGCTCTGAGAGCTCTTAGCAATAACGGTGTGAATTAGGAAAGTTCACCTTTAAATGCAGTCTGACCCATATTTCTCTTCTAGCCCTGTCTCCAGCATTCATCCTGACCTGCTTGCACCAATCTTATGAGGCAGTTAGACAATGTCCAGGCTTTATTGCACATTCATTCTCACTTGTTTAGAGGGCGGTTGCACTCAGTGTTGTTTTTCTAGAAAGAGAGGTGCTGGAACTCATCATGAACACCTCCTCTAATAATGGCAATGGCACCCACCTGAGAGGTGCCAGAACTAAGTTCCAGTGAGTTCTAGGTGAAAAGAAGCCCTGAGCACTCATCCCAATTTACTTTTACAGTGGTACCTCAGGTTAAGGACTTAATTTGTTCTGGAGGTCCATTCTTAACCTGAAACTGTTCTTAACCTAAGGTACCACTTTAGATAATGGGGCCTCCCACTGCTGCCGCACGATTTCTGTTCTCATCCTGAGGTAAAATTCTTAACCTGAGGTACTATTTCTGGGTTAGCAGAGTCTGTAACCTGAAGCATCTGTAACCCGAGGTACCACCGTACATGCCTCCCCATTAATCATTCACCCACTGCAAATTTTTAACACGTATCACTGTAGATTTCTTAACCGCCAAAGTTGATTTTTAAAAACAAAAGCAGGTTTGCCACGCTATTTGATCTGCGTCAAGTGCGCCAATCTAAAGTCCCATACCCTCCAACATTTCTCTGATGAAATGAGGGATGTCCCAATTCCATAATTATAATTTATACCCCACACATCTTACTGGGTTGCCACAGCACTCTGAGCAGCTTCCAACATATATAAAAACATAATAAAATATTAAACATTTTTTAAAACTTCCCTATACAGGGCTGCCTTCAGATGGCTCAGGGGTCAGATACCCTCCAACATTTCCAATGGAAATAGGGACATCCTAAGGAAAAGTGGGACATTTCAGGATCAAATCAGAAACCGGGACGGCTTTTCTAAATCAGGGATGTCCCTGGAAAATAGGGACACTAGGAGGGCCTAAAGTTCTGGTATGTGTCCGAAAGCTCATAAATTCTCCATCTGGTCACATTGTGAGAACTGTTGTAGGGTTAAAAAATTGGGAGGTTTGAAAAAATAAAGGTGGCTGGACCGGGGTGGGGACAACAATTGTTGCAGCCATTTCCCGTCCCTATTAAAGACCCATCTGCTTAGCATTTAATGTCAAGCAGAGCCTTTTAAAGAGCAACCCGGTCCGTAATGGAGGCATCTGCTGCCCACAAAATGTCCACGTCTGCAGGAAATCTGGTGATCCAAGTGAACAAAAATGTAAACAGCCCTTCCCCCCTTTTTCTTTTCTTTTGGACGAGAAATCAAGGGAAGGAACAAGGCAAAACATCTCCCCACTGATAGCACAACTGCCTGGATCTCTGCTGGGGTGGGAATGGTTTGTGCAACTGTGGTTGCAGCAGCCCCACTGAGTCACTGAAAACTGAAGCTGGACCGGCTACCCCTAAATCTGGAACATTCTGTGTGCAGAACTCCTTCGTCAGCTCACGTCGCAGACATTTTTCTCCCCCGATGTCTGGCAAGACAGACGTGGAACTAGGAGGGGAGAAAAAGCTGTCTAATCTAAGTCAACCCCAACGAAGGTCAACGCATCAGAAAGCTTTGATGCTCCTCATGGGAAGAGTCTGGGCACATCTTAATTGTCTAGCAAACCACTCAAGAGGATTGCAGGCAGCTTTTTGTTCTTAACAGTTCCCACTCCCAGCCAAACAGTGTAAGGAGCCTTACAGGCCTCTCCAAACAAGAATAAAAATCAATATTTTAAAAATATCTGTGCTGAAAAGAAAGTGAGGCTGTGTACCCATTATAGGCTTAAAGCATATTCCAATGTCCCCTGCCCCCAAGAATCTTGGGAACTTTAATTTGCCTCTCACAGAGCTACAATTCTCAGCAGCCTTAACAAACTACAGTTCCCAGGATCTTTTGAAGGGGGGTGTACTCTGAAGGATTGTAGGCGGCCTCTGAGTGACTGAGAAATCCTGTGACTTGTATTTGCATTTATTATGACTGAGTATATTTGCATAATGTATGCGACAAAGCTGAGTTCACACAGTATATTCACAGCACATTCAAAGCACATCCTTTCTCTCAATAACTATGGGCAATGTAGTCCCAGAAACCCCTGATAAAACTGCAGTGTCCAGAATTTTTTCAGGGAAAGAAAGCATATTTTTCAGGACCAAAGGGACTAGAAACTTGTTTTTAAAAAAAAAGAAAGAAAGAAACAAAACCGGAAAGCACCTGCAAAATCACACAGAAGAAGAGCTATGTGTAAATCCCATGAGGAAAGGCAGTGAAATGGCACCAAATGTTACACATGATGACGTCAGCCTCAAGAATCGAGACACGTGATTCCCTTACCCTTTTTCCAGCTGAACCTCGTGTTGCCCACAATCCAGTATTCATGGTCGTCAAAATGGATCTCGCCTGTCTGAGGGAAAAAGGCGTGGGCAAGCTCTCCCGTTGTCCCATCAAAACAGTGGTGGATACTGGACTCCAAGCAGTCTGTATGGTTTATGGAATAGAAGCCTGGGGAGAAATGAAAATGATGAAATGGGATCACTTAATAACAGTGGAAGTCTGCCCTCAGCCCCCGCCTGCCCAACGGTTTAATTTTAAAAAGGAAAAGGGGAAATATTTATTGATTTTTCAAAGTAAATGAAATCCCCCACATCCAACAATGCCCTCTTCCCACTGCACCCTCCAAATGCAGTTTCTTTGTGGGAAAACACTGAGTGAAAGCCTGTTGCGTGTGTAACAAAAGAATACCATAAAGTTATCTTTCTGGCTAATGCCTTGACTTCCTTAGATAATTTTTCAGCGAGTGCCTCGGTCCATACTTCTTGTTTCTTCTGCGATGGTTCCAAATGTCCTAGGGTCGTGGAAATATATGTGCAAGGAAGCAAACATCACTGTCCTCACTAAGACGGGGTGAACGGACAAGATGGCTGCCTAATACTGAGGTTGTATACACATGCGTGTCTTAAAATGCAGAAGCTGGTTTGGGGGAAAGCGCATCAAACAGGAGCATTTTTCAAGAAACTATGGGATGGATACGGATTGTGGCTGGTGTCTTGTGCCCTTGGTTTCTAACACTTGCAGTGGGAACCAGAGTAAGCACTAATGGTCTGAGTCAGACCATTGGTCCATTTGGCTCAGCATCATCCACACAGACCGCCAATGGCTCTCTAGGGTTTGAGACAGGGAGTCTTCCCTGCTGTACCTGGAGAATCCCCAAGATAGACCCTGGGACCTTCCTAGTGCAAAACCACTGAGCTGTGCCCTTTCCCCAAATCGAAGTGGGAACTTCAACAAAATGTTGCAGTGCTGTTCTACAAGTTGTGACCGGAAAGTTCGGTGAATGGTCACAGAAATCGGACAGCGAGAAGTATTCAAACATACAGTCATCATCGGAAACTCACAAAATGCTCACAATTGTGTATGGAAATGAAGCGGTAACTTTAAGCATTTAACCATTTCCGTGATGGGCGGCAAACCTTCGAAGATGACCCTCAGTCAGGCAGACCATCGACAAGCAGAATGGCGGCAAATGTCGACAGAGTTCATGAGTTATTGAGTTTGTCCGTCTGAATGATGGCGGAAGATTTGCATAGTCCACGTGAAATCGTTACTGATTTTACTGAGTTCTCCCACCCTCCATATTCTTCCGATGTGACCCCACCGGATTTCTTTCTTTTTCCAAAACTGAAACCTGCACTGAAAGGACACAGATTTTCCAACATTTCACACATCCAAGCTGCTGTGACGAGGGAACTGAAAGCAGTACGAAAAGAGGACTTCTCCAGAAGTTTCCAACAGTTCTACGAACGTTGTCAACTGTGCATTGTATCCGAGGGGGCCTACTTTGAAGGCCTGTAAGGTTCGAATATTTCTCGCTGTCCGATTTCTGTGGCCATTCACCAAACTTTCTGGCCACACCTTGTATGTTCCAGCCAGCCATGCCCTCCGCTAGGGCACTCCATTCCATCTTCCTTGTCCTCCCTCCATCCTGACACAAAGCATTCTGTAACCAGTGAGCATGTTCAGTCCTCAGCAGGGTTGCTGTGGGTTTCCACACACCCCATCACTCTTTCAGAGTTTTCTTCTGAAACCAGCACTATAAGAGGTAAAAGGTAAAGGGACCCCTGACCATTAGTCATGACTGACTCTGGGGTTGCGTCACTCATCTTGCTTTATTGGCCGAGGGAGCTGGCGAACCGGAGCAGCGCACGGAAACGCCATTTACCTTCCCGCCAGAGCAGTACCTATTTATCTACTTGCACTTTTTGGGGTGCTTTCGAACTGCTAGGTTGGCAGGAGCTGGGAACGAGCAACAGAAGCTCACCCCATTGCGGGGATTCGAACCGCTGACCTTCTGATCGGCAAGTCCTAGGCTCTGTCGTTTAACCCACAGCGCCACCTGCGCCCCTACTATAAGAGGAACCCCTACCAATTTTTAGGTCACTGGCTGCCCTTGGTGGCACCTCTCGGAAGCTGAAAGGGGAGACTTCGCTCCACATGCGGAAAGCAGCAGACAGGCCCTTCCTTGTCTGGCTCTCGTTGATGATGTTCCTAGGAAAAGACAGGATCCTGGAAGGAAATAGAAATGGAATGAAAATAAGAGACAGCTTTGGAACTGTTTGAGCTAATAGAGACCAGAGGGATTGCGACCAGAAATGGCTGCTCAGCCCCACCCAGGCTTGGAAGATCACATCGTATCACATAGAGAGAGATGGAAGTTGGGAATTATAGGGACAGAACTACCCAAACTGTATAGAAATCTATTCATGTGTGCGACGACAGCAGCAAGAATGTTACTTGCCCAAAAATAGAAAGAAGAAGAATTTGTCCCAACAAAAGAAGAATGGATAACAAAAACTTACAGAATATGCAAAAATGGCAAAACTTACCGGAAAAATAAGAAATCAAGATAGCAAACTTTTAAATAAAATAATGGAAATGGTTTATTGGATATTTGCAAATAAACTGTAAACAGATAAGGACACAGGAAGGTTTATTGTAATAACCTGCAGTTTTATAAGAATGTATATTTAAACAGATGAATAAATGAGTAAGTTAAGTTAATTTGGAATATGCAGAAAAAATAAATTTAAGGAACCACAGAAAGAGGGGGAAGGAAGTTGAGTTTCAAAATGTTAAAATGACTGTAAAATGTATAAAATTGAAAATCATAAATAAAAATCATATTTAAAAACAGAGAGTTGGGGGGGGGCTCACAGATCCCTGCAAAGGGTGCCTGATTAAATCCCAACACCTCCTGTTTGAAACATTGACTTGCAGCCTAGACCAGGGCTGGGAAACTGTGGCCCTCCAAGTCTTCAGAACTGCAGCCAGCCATGCCCCTTTCTAGCACACTCTATTCAATTTCCCTTCCCACTAGGCTCCCTTGTCCGCCCACCTTCCAAACAGAAAGTCAGCATTGCCTGTGTGGATGGAAGACAGAGCCCTCCCCATTATCATTTCCACCCCTTCTCAGAAACCAGTATCCAAACCAGGAAAGGGGAGAGAAATTTACATTGCAACTTATTTCCCCCAAACAAACCCTAATTTGCACTTCCTCCAGTGTTAGCCAAATCAAAATGCGGTTATACTTTGAAATCCCCATGCCTCTGATGCAGTTTGCCGAGCCCCCCCCCAAAAGAACAAAAATATGTGTATTTGAGGTATGCAGAAAAATGCATATACATTTGTAAAACTAACAGGTGTAAATGTAATTTAACAGAGAAAATCCATTGCAAAAATTAAGTATTTGACCCCACCCCCAAAACTATTGGTATTTCTACAAATCCTGGCCTTACTTGTACGTGAGATTGAAGTGGTCCCACTTCAGGTGACCTGGCGTGAGCGTGTAGCGTTTCTTCCGGCTATGGGGATGGGGTGGAAATTTGCCATCTCGGAGAGCAGGGGGAATTCCAGGAGGAAAACTGCGAAGAGCAGGATCTGCCTTAAAAAAGCCAAGCCAAGCAGGTCAGGAGGAGAGCTCAGCATGTCAGCTTTGCACCAAAGCCTCTGGGTTGGGTCCCCGTTACGTGAGAGGCAGCGTGGTATAGCGGTTAGAGTGATGGACCCAACTCAGCTATGATTCACACCAGGACGACTGTGGGTAGGAATGCCACAGAATTCGGATGAAAACTGAAACAGAAAAATTGTTCCGTGGCCAGAAAGGAAATCAATCCAGCAAATACAATCAGAATCTGCTGTTTTTGCTCGGTCTGCAAACAATATGTTGTTCCATCTGCAAACAATACGTAATTTATTACTCGGCCCCTCACGGCCCAATTTGCAATGTGTTTCCTTTGCACTGAATGAATGGGGGTGGAATAACATCATTTACACTATTAATTATGGAAGCCATGTGATTTTGCCACAGTGGACAGTGAGACTAATAACCTGGCTTTTGGTGGAGGATGAACTGAACGGAAACCGTGAGGCCTGTGATGAACACAGAGTGAAAAGGAAAACAAAGCCTTCTTACTTCCACATCCGAGGGCCAGTCACTATCTCTCACCCTACCCTGCCTCACAGGGCTGTTGTGAGGATAAAATGGAGGGAGAACCACGTACACGTGCCCTGCTACAGATATACCAATAGACAGAACAGTCCATTGGGAGGCAAAAAGAAGACTATAAGGGACGCCTCTTTCTTTTATGAAAAAGCTAATGTCGCCATTCTGCCACTAGGTGACAGTCTAAAGAACAAGGTGGTTTGAGGGCTAAACTAACTCCGACCAGCATTTCATTTTTGTAAACTGACCCCAATCTGAAACTGGCATACAGCTTCCGGGTCATGTGACCAGCATGACTAAGCCGCTTCTGGCGAACCAGAGCAGCGCACGGAAATGCCGTTTACCTTCCTGCCAGAGCGGTACCTATTTATCTACTTGCACTTTGATGTGCTTTCGAACTGCTAGGTTGGCAGGAGCAGGGACTGAGCAATGGGAGCTCACCCCGTCGCGGGGATTCAAACCGCTGACCTTCTGATCGGCAAGTCTTAGGCTCTGTGGTTTAACCCACAGCGCCGCCTGCGTCCCTTGTCTCTAAATACTAGGCTTGAAATCCAGGGGTGGTTGGTGCCCACTGGAGGCTGGTAGGTTGGAAGGTAGGGAGGCCAACACTAGGTGGCGCCAGAGCAACTACTGGCCGAGGCAACTAAGTCTATGTTTGTCCCCAGCCTCTTCCTCCCTGTTGAGTTGTACAAGGGGCAAGACCAAGGGGGAGGAAGCTGGCAGCCAGGGGCACCCCCTGGATTGGATGGAAGTAAATATCAGTCGGGAGCTGCCCCAGGGCAGGCTGAGGTTAGTGGGGCAGTGCCTCATTTGCCCTAACAGACCAGCCTAGACTGTTCTAATCCCCACTTGGCTACAGAGCCCACTGGGTGATCTTGGGCCAGTTGCTGCTACTCAGCCCTACCCTGCTCTATCTTGCAGGGTTGGTGTCAGGCAAAAATGGAGGGTGGGGAAGTAAGAGCAAGCTATCTTGAACTCCTTGTCTGTTTGCCTCCTTTGTGTAGTTGTAATAAACCGGCTCGATTAGCAACGCGTTGCAGCTGGGGTTGGACTAGATGATCCTTCGGTTCCCTCCCAACTCTGCACTCTCTTCACAAAAGCAGGCGGCTCTGAAACGTCCTACCCCTTGCGGAAGTGAGGAAGGGGAAATGCCGTATTGAAACAAGACTCTTCTCTAGCTTAGGATCTGTCCTGAAACTTATATAGGGCACACAGACATGTGCTTTTCCAATGCCTCTGTAAGTAGGTCAAAAGTCTGATCTCACGCCCAAATCTTTAGGAAAGAAAGAAAGAAAGAAAGAAAGAAAGAAAGAAAGAAAGAAAGAAAGAAAGAAAGAAGTGTGTGAAACTTCCATTTTTGGTCCCCTCCCCACGAAAAAAAAGGATCTTGCAGAAATGAAAAGCTTCTGAAAAAGGAAGCCAAAAGGATCAAGGGGGTGGGGACACACACACACACACACACACACACACACACACACACACCATGAGGAAAGGTTGCAGCATTTGGACTTTGTGACAAGGAGAGGTGTGCAAGATAGAGGGGCAGGATAGAGGTGTATAAAAATGTTGCAAAGTATGGTGAAAGTGGTTCAGGAGAGGCTTCTCCATTCCTTCTTCCATAATACTAGATTTTGGGCCATCCCAAGGAGCTGGGTGTTAAAAGATTGAGGACAGACAAAAAGCAAGGACTTCTTCACACAATGTACCTTTAAACTGGAATTTTTGATAGTCATCAGTCTGGAAGGCTTTAAAAGATTAGACTAATTAATTCACGGAGGGTAATTGTCTGGGGAAACTGAGGTTCAACCCATCACTCAGCCCTGAAAGATCAGTTGGCAATCTTGGGCCAGCTGCTGTCTGTCGACGTAATCTACCTTGCAAGGTAGTTGAAACCATTAAAAAATTGAGAGGTGTGTGGAGTAATAAATTCAATCGGTGGGCCTTACTTCTACTTAAGCATGCACTGTTAACCCCATCAGAAGCTTTTTCTGCCATGCCAGGAATCTAAAAATGAAATGTGAAGAGGCAATACTTGAACTCTTTGCCGTCTCTTCTGCCCAGTGGACGGGGATGCAGGACCCGAGTTCAAATCTTTGACCTCCTTGCAACAAAACAAACAAACCCACAACACCATGAGATATAATGTAACAGATGAGCAAATATTAACGTTCCCATTCCATAGAATATGACCACACAGCAAAGAAAAATAAATGATGAAATGCAACAGACCTGAGTTCAAATCCCTGTCCAGTAGAACAATCTTGGGTCAATCATAATCTCTGCGTCTAACCTACCCTACAGGGCTGTCGTTAGGATGAAACAACCGCCTTGAGCTAATTTGGGGTGGGGTGGAAGGCAGGATATTAAAACAGCACACAATATTTGGAAGAAAACGGGTCGCATCTTACCTCAGTCTCTCTTGCTTTCGTCTCAAGCAAACCTTCCCGAGCAGCCAGTAGACCCAGGAGCGGAATAATGCATAAGAAACTCAAGATGCAAGGCCATTTAGGGCTTCTCTGCTTCTCCGTTGGTAGAAAGCCACGAGAAAAGCCGGCGGAAAACTTTTCCATATGCTCCATGCCTGCCTTTAATTTAAAAAACAAAAATGCAACACAGCAGGAAGGAAGAAAGAGAGAAATCGATGCAGGCCGTGTCTGCAGCAGTGGCAAACTTTGCTGGAAATTGACAAAACTATTTGGAGGGGAGTGTTGAGTGGGGGGCAGGAGGGAAGAGAGGAGTAGACTTTACATTAAACTTTGGTTTGATGAGCCAAGAGGATTTTCTTTTCTTTTTTATAAAAAATAAAATCAGCTCCTGCCAAGCCGTTTCATATTACTCTGTGATTTTCTGTTAACAGAGGAGGGAGAAGGGGGGGGCACCACTGGACAGCCCAACAGCTGTGCTCAGAGAAGAGAAGGAGAGAAAGAGAGAGAGAGGCAGCTCAGCAGCTGGAGCAAGGAGGCGATTTATGCAATGACACCCTGCTCTAAAAAAAAGGGGGGGAGTATAGGAGGGGAGGAGAAAATGGTGGGATGGAAAGCAGAAGCAGAATCCAGATTCAGAAGTTTCCCTTTGGAATATTTCATCGGGGGGATGTTCCATGTTAGGAAATGTGTTGTTCATTGACCGGCATCTTCTAAGAAGGCAGGGTGGGCAGAGACCAGTAGGAGCATCAGTTTCATCTGGTTGCTCAAGCTGGTAAACAACACTGGATCAAAGAAAGAAAACAAGGAGATCCAGGGCAATGCCAGCAACCGCTGCTATTCTTACTATTCTTATTATATAGAAGCCTCATGCCCAGTGTGACTCGGGAGTTCTAAGAAACAGAACAAAAACAGTGTTTTGTTTAATATCGGTGGGATTTGGAAAGGTTCGACCCGCCAACTTGATTCAAAATGGCGCCCAGTTAAGAACTCAAAAAGAGCCTGCCGGATCAGCCCAGGGGCTCATCTCATCCAGATACCTGTTCTCACAGTGGCTGACAAGATGCTTGTGGCAAAGCAGCAAGCAAGATTTGAGGATTCTCCCCTCCTGGGGTTTCCAGCCAGAAGCACTGCTGCCCCCAGCTGAAGAGGCAGAACGTAAACATCATGTCTAGTAGCCATCGACAGCCCTCTCTTCCAAACGTAGCCGAAAAGCAGCTCCATGATCTCAGGAAGCATCACACAAAATTTGGATAAAACCAATGTGATTGTAAAAGGTTAGGTCCGCCATCTTGTTTCAAAATGGCTTCCCATTGTTTCTAGACATCAGTGATAACCGGCTCCTCGATCTCAGGACCGTCGTGCAAAATGTGGTTCACCTTAAGAGGTGTCCAAATGCACAGAAATTGAACAACCGTCCAAAATACGGATGCAGATTTTGATTTTTTCGATTTCTGCCCCACCTTTTACCAGAAGGTCCCAGGGCGGGTTTCGCAACAAGGTGACAATGCAAGGTTAAAAATCCGCAAAGCAAAGTAGAAATATGAAGAACTGAAAGCAAATAATTTTGGGGTGGTGCCGAGTGACAGTGTGGTATAGTGGTTAGAATGTCCGAATGAGGAACAGGGAGAGCTGAGTTCAGATTTTTGCTCAGCCAGGAGGTTTGGGGCTAGCCAGTCTGTTGCTTGAAGCAAAGGTCAAGATGGCACACAAACCCCTCCCAAAAAATGCATGCATATAAAGCAAAGTGGACAGGGAGAGGAAACTTATGTCAGTCTTAGCAAGGGGGCAGTGCCCTTCACTGCTGCAGCATAGATATGGGGAGCAGGTGAGGCCAAGGGATGCACATAGCTCTGTCCTCTGACAGAAGGGGACTCCAGAGAAACAGTTTGGTGGAAGCAGGGCTGCCACCATTGCTGTGTAGCACCTACAACTTGACTGCAGTTGCCTCTACCTAACGGTTGGATTTGCCTTGACGAAGTTCAACGGGCGACTCTAGGCCAGTGGCCATCTCACAGCCTTGCCTACCTCACAGGGGGGTTGTGAGCACAAGAAACAGCGGGGAGCAAGATTTATGCGTTGCCCTGAGCTGCTGGGAGCAAGCTCTTGGTTTGAGGGGAACCACCAAACTCATTTTAACTCCCAGCTGATGCCCTGGAAGAGCAGAGTGTTGCTCTGAGACCTGGTGGGTATTGCAAAAGGTGCCGCCAAGCTGCTTGCAGGGAGGGGCTGAAAAAAAAAGGGGGCTGGGGCATAGGAATCTGCCCTCTGCCATTGTCAGACTGCTGGGTCCATCCAGCTCTGTGTTGTCTGCACTGACTGGCAGCAGCTGTCCAGGGTTTCAGATAGGACTCTCCCAGCCTGGCCAGGGAATGCTTGTAGCTCAGTGTCAGAGTGTTTGCCTTGCACCCAGAAGGTCCCAGGTTCGATCCCTGGCATCAGCAGCTAGGGCTGGGAGAGAAACCCTGGAGAGCTGCTGCCAGTCAGTGCGGGAAGCACAGAGCAAGATGGCCTGACCTATTATAAGGCAAGCTTCTTGTATACCTGCAGATGGCAGAGACTGAACCCGGGACCTTCTGCGTGTAAGGCTCTACTCGCTGATCTGCCTCCCTTTCTCTGCTCCATCAGTGATGAGCCATAAACTGGTGCCACCCCAGAGCAGGGTAAAAATAAAAGAAAGAGGATTATAGGAAGCAATGAGGAGATATAAGAAACCATTACCCAGTTCTCTCCCTTGGAGCCTCCTTCAATCTGAGACAGGCAGAAAAGGCTGCAGTTTCCCTGGAGCAAGAGAAATGGCTTGCTATCCCTGGGCAGGTTAGGGTCATGCTCACGCCAAGGCGAGGGTGGAACGGTTTTCTTTCAAGCCAGAGAGCACTTTCTTGGAAAGCAAAGCTCTCTCGTTCCCCTCGTGCTTTGAGGCGGAGACAGACACAGCTCCTAATATGAAGTTGAGGGATGCTGGCTCTGTTTTTTTTTAAAAAAAAAAAGTCAGGAGAAGCGAGATGTTTGCTCTGAAGGCACGCTAGCCAAAGAAAACCTCTGGTGTTCAAGCAGCGGGCATTGCAGCTGGGAGGTGTGTGTGCCAGGGGGGAAATCAGATGGAGAAAGGGACTTTGGGGGGAGCTTGTGTAGGTTTAGCAATTGAGAAAGATAGGTGGGCGCCTGGGAAAACAAGCCCCAATTCTCCTCCCTTGCAGGGAATTGATAAAAATTGAAAGGGTGGCAAGATGAGACTTGTATGAGGTGCAGCTTGCAGCCTGAGTGGGCAGAGATGTCTGAGCGGGGTTCAAAGCCTGGGCAAGCCGCCAAGGTTAAGTCTGCGATGTGGGCATAGGAGATGAGTGCTAAGCCTGAAGCACTCTTGCACAACACCCATCGCATAGGCCTGATGTGGCCCACCAGGCCTTTTGATCCAAATCACGAGGCCGTCTTGGCCAAGTCACGAGCCGCAACATCATACGTGCACAGTGCTTTGCAGGCTTGGGCAATTAAGCTGCTAAAGAATCATGGGCATTTTTTTCTTTTTAAAGCCTATAATATAAGCATGGTCATTTAAAACCAAAGAAACTTAGATCTGGCCTAAGCATGCTTCAGAGAGAGGTGGTAGAATCCCCAGGTCAAAAGTTTACATCTTCAGATCGTAAATAGGAGTTAGGCTTATCTTCCTAACCATAATGAGGACTAGGAACCTGCAGGCTTTCTTTAAAAATGAAAATTGATAACACTTTGCACTGCATTCTATCCCCTGATTCTATACCAGCCCGGGGCCTGCCCCAAAAGATGGAAAACAGCCCTGTCCTTAACTGAACCATGCTGTTACTTTCTCCATTTTTTTTTTTATTATAAAGAGAGGCTGGCTGTGTTTAGATGCTTTGACACACAGCCATGGTAAATGGTATTACATAAGCTGCACAACAGGCTATTCTTAATTCTCCCTTCTTTAATGAGAGTTTCTACCTTTCCCCCCCTTCTTTCAATTTTCACATCTGGCTGTTTGACTTGGCCAGTTCTCAATGATTGTTGAATCCAGCTCAATTTAATTTTGGCCCAAGGAGAGGGGAAAATATTCCTTGCAACCTCGCATGTCTTTTTCAGTCCTGTGTCAAGAAGCGAGATAGAAAAGACAGTGGGGAGGGAAGGTCATATGGAGTTATAAGAGAAAGGCCTGGGTATTGTGGTAATTTGTGGATGGAATTTGAGTCAGTTCCCCTTTACAGGTCAACCTACTTAAGCCACGCTTTCTGAAACAATAAACCAACTGAAATGCAACATTTCTTCAAAATTTGCAGTTCTCCGAATTTTGCAATGCCAGGTAACGTTTTGTTAAAAAACCGTGCATCCCATGGTAAAGTGTGCATTCAAAAATGCATACGCCAGTGAACGCAACATACAAAAATCTGTTATTTTTAGGGGACACTGAATGCTCAAAATGAGCACATCAGCCAACAATGCAGACAAATTTGTGTGTACGTCAGGAGAAAGTTGCATTAACACGCTGATGGGTTTGCGCGAGGACTAAGGAAGTCGATCAATCTGCAAACCAATGTGGAAATGAAACTTAATATTGGAAACTGAGGGAACATGTCATGGAGGCAATAACAGTGCATTTGTGGTAGATATATACTGGACCGTCCCCACATAATTCTGCTTTATTAGTTGGTTCTGCAATACTTCCCGAATGTTGCCACACTATTTCACTACAGGACAACAAAAGTGGGGGCAGGGGAACAAGAACCCCTGGGAAATTTGTGGCACAAAAAGTTAGAGGATTTCAGCAGAAGTCACATCACACGCACTGATTGGAAACGAAGCGGTGGGTTGACCTCAAAACCTTTGCAGGTGGAAAGCAGCCCTGAAACTGCCCCTCACATCATTGCGAACACAAATAATCATGAATGCACAAGGAAAACATATGGCTGGAAGGGCTGCAAAAGATAAAGAACAAAAATCTAAGGAGCAATGGAGAAAACGTCTTCCGTCAAGAGAATTCCAAGAATTTTAAAATTTGTTTGCGGGACAAGATGTCCCAGACAATTATGCAGATCCACAACTCACAAACAAATCTCTTTCTCTCTTTCGTCAATAGCAGCAGGCTCGAAAATATATCTGAGATTAGAACGGAAATGCAGACAGAAATTACAGAGAAAAACATCGAGACTTAAACCAGCTGCTTGCGGGGAACAGAAACACAGTTTATGTCTTTGATTCACTGCCCTGTTTGCAACCACAGCTATCTAAGACACCTCTAGCAGCTCATATGCAGGCAAGGAGGCAAGTCTGCTGCCCCCTGGTGTTTCTCCCTAGGAACTGGCATTCAGAGGTAACCTGCTCCTGTACAAGGAGGATCCACTCTTAACCATATACTTAGCTGTTAATAGTTGCTGGCAGACCTACTTACCATTCAAATGTATTTCATCTTTGTTTACATGATTCATTTAATCATTGCTAGCCCTACCTGGAACCTTCTGCATTCAAGAGAGATGCACAACCACTGAGGTTTGCTTTTCTTCAAAGCTCCGTCCAGCACAGCATCCTTTCTGCTAGAATGATGTTCCCAGAAAACGTTCACAAGCCAAGGCATGAAGGCAACAACGTACTCATATTGTTCATTAGCAGTACATGCTATTTACCCATATACTGCCTCTGATGCTGGAGGTTCCATTTAGTCATCATGGCTAGCAGTAACTGAGAGAGAGAGATGCTGATTTTCCAATCCCATTTTAAAACTGCCCAGGCCGGAGAAAAAAAGTGATACATGGGCAGGACACAATTAGACTCGCATACATTTCTCTCAATTCACAAAAAAGATTTCCTCCTAAGGAAAAGGTTGGTGGTCTTTAAGAAGCTACTTTACAGGTACAGTGGTACCTCGGGTTACATATGCTTCAGGTTACAGACTCCGCTAACCCAGAAATAGTACCTCGGGTTAAGAACTTTGCTTCAGGATGAGAACAGAAATCTTGCTCTGGCGGCGCGGTGGCAGCAGGAGGCCCCATTAGCTAAAGAGGTGCTTCAGGTTAAGAACAGTTTCAGGTTAAGAACGGACCTCTGGAACGAATTACGGTAAGTACTTAACCCGAGGTACCACTGTAGTGGTAGTCTCCCAGGTCCTACTCTGACATTCTAACCACTGACTCAATTCTGAACATTGGGATTTTCTGCTCCAGCATCTGTTTTTCATCAAACTTCTCCAACATCCCTTCCATTTACCTGGGCATTGGGCCCAAGCTAGCACCCTCACTCCCTTCTTTGCTACTTATTTCTCAAGGTAGGCCACGACTTTCCTCCTCCTCCTCCTCGGCTCATCGCAGTGCAAAGGGCGAGAAGCCAGCGGAACTCTCAAATCTGTTTCAGCAAAATAAAGCCAACAAACATCTATCTGGAGGAAATGCAGGTGGTCACTATTCAAAGGTGGCATTTTGTGCTTCCGAAGGGATGCCGCTGCACGACTTTCCCCTAGGAAAGCCAAACATAAAAGAGAATGGGCTGTGCCCAGAGGAGGAAGCAATCTTTTCCAATTCTAAGTCTTACAAAGACTTATCAATGACATTTTTAGGCCGCCCCCAGGACAGGATAAATAAGCCAGACTCCCCCAGATGCGGTCCACCTTGACATTAAAAAGAGAAACCTTTGGCAAGCTTGAAAACGCAGCGAGAGCCGGAATAATCCAACCCACAAAACATCGAGTTCCCGGGGCTTTGTAATGAGCCTTCCAGGGCAGGACCTGCTTGATCGCACCACGGGTTTTTCCGTTCTACAAAAACCGAGCAGGGAGGAGATTCTCCCTGCCTTCCTCTTCACAGCAGGCTAACCCCGACTTCGCCTGCCCTTCACAGATGGGCAGAGAAAGGGAACTACTTGTCCATGGTCTCCGAACACTCTGCGCTTGTTCACTCAAGCCACACATCTTAGCATTGGGCTAAGTGATGGAAGAACAATTTGCTGCAGGTTTGGCCAGGGACGGAGACGGCAAAGGGAAGAGCTTGCAAAACCAGATGCAGTCGACACCCGAGGGCTCCCCCGGACCAATGTCTTTTCGTGCAGTGTTTCATTGACACAGTGATGGTGCATTGGTGGCGGATTTGACCAGATTCGTAGGAGGGGCTCTTCAAGGGTCATCTAGTCCAACCCCCTGCAATGCCAGATTCATACAGCCCCGTCCACACATCGTTCCGCTGCATTAGCTGTTCGGTGATGCTCCCCCGATATGATCGCGGACGACAGGGGCGTTCTTGCACTCTGCCATAATCACGTTTATTACGCACCCTACGCCAAAAAGGCCCCAGGGTTGCTTGCAACCATTTAAAATTCAGATTAAAACAAATTGCAGTCACAGGAAGAGAGCAGGTGCTGAAAATGTATGTCCCTCAGGTGCCAAATGCTAAGGTTGAAGAGGCACCGTTTACTTATGTTACTGAAATTGTGTAATTTATTAGATATTATATTATGATGATGTAACAGCAGTAAGCCTTTTTAGCATGTAAATGGCAAATAAATAATAGAATCATCAAGTTGGGAGGGACCTTGAGGATCATCTAGTCCAGGGGTCGGCAACCTAAGCCCCATGGGCGACAAGCGGCCCACGGGGGTCATTTAACCGGCCCATGAGCCGCCCCCAAAACGAGCCACCCACTCGGCGAGTCCCCACGCGCTGCGATAAACTGTCGCAGCGCGGCACAGGGACTCACTTCCACGGTGCTGGAAATCGCATCTGCAGAGACACAGGAAATTGTGTCTACACAGACGCATGTCGGAAATCGCGGGGGCATGGAGTGAACTGGCCCAGGCGACCCCTGATTCTAGTCCAACCCCCTGCAATGCAGGAATATGCAGTGCTCCCTGCAGGGATTGAACCTGCAACCTTGGCATTATCACCACCACGCTCTAACCAACTTAGCTATCCAGGCTCAGCGTGGTGGGCCGTCCTCCTGGCCCCCTTTCAAAGCTCTCTCACAACTGCAAATTCCATACAATATAATTAACACTTCCTGATTTTGCCTTGTTTTGCTCTTTGTCGGGTGGCTCAAGGAGCTGCTCAGGCTACAGAAGCCTCTCATCGCCACCAAAAGCCCAGAAAACCTTAACTAGCCACCTTTCTGAGATTTCAGCCATGAGGGCTAGAAACTTAAAAAACACACACCCACAAACTCAACATCATCAAGGCAGCTGAATTCTGCAGCCAAATGCCATACACAGTGGTAGGGAAAAGAAGACAAAACACTCACCTTGCCATCTGTCCAAGTCGACCCATCTCACTGATATTGTCCGGAGTGCTTCAAAAGGAGCAAAGGCACTGGTGTTTGTTAAACCTGGACGTCATGCCAACCATGGTTTATTGTGCCATTCTGGAGGCAGAGGGTATGGTTCAGGATCCTCTGCTTGGTTAATAGCCATGTACGGTCCCATACTTCCAAACCTATTGCCATGTGGTTAGTTCCACAGAATAAGAGTATGAATTAACCCCCCCCCCCCAATAGGGGAACCTCTTGTGAATGAAGTATCCCCAAAGAGGGCATGGACAGGTGGCTGGCTGGCTGGCACCAGGAAATGAGCACCCTACGCTACCACATTTTACTGCAGGCCCCCTTTTATCAAAATACACAGAGTGGTACCTCAGGTTACAGACACCTAGGGTTACAGACACTTCAGGTTACAGACTCCGCTAACCCGGAAGTAGTACCTCAGGTTGAGAACTTTACCTCAGGATGAGAACAGAAATCACGCGGCAGCGACGGGAGGCCCCATTAGCTAAAGTGGTACCTCAGGTTAAGAACAGTTTCAGGTTAAGAACGGACCTCCGGAAGGAATTAAGTTCTTAACCAGAAGTACCACTGTGTAACACTCCTACTCTGCTTGTGAAACATACAGCCATTAAGGGATTTTGGGGTGCTTTGGACGACGTAATTCTGTCTGTGTGGTGTTTACAAGAAGTCCCAAGAGGCGCATGAGATGAGGGCAGAGCTGAGGGAGAGAAGGGAAACAGGGCTATTCCATTACCTCTGCTGAGAAACCAGCTGTCTTTGGACCTCCCTCAACTTTGTCCTCAAGGCAAGTGTCCAATCAGGCTACCTGAGCAGATTTTATCCCAGCCGGCCATCATAGTAATTTTCGACATTGGTGCCTTGTGTTCCTCCTCCCTCACCAGTCCTTTTTCCTTGTGTGTCATGTATTTCAGATTGCAAGCTCCAGCGTTCAGGGACTGTCCCAGAGCAAACTGGAAAAACCAGGAGAGTGCACCTTTTGGGGCTCCAACTAAAATACATAATAAAAAAACAGTAGCCCCCCCCCATCGCTAAAATCCTCTGCAACACGCAGAGACCAACAGCAAGGCAAGCCTAGCAAAGAGAGTCCCTGGGAAGTTTTGAAACAAGGTTCAACAAATGCCTTGCACATTTCCACCAGACCTGTGTCAGGATCTGCTTGACCCTGAAAGCAAAAACACTCAGTCACATTAAGAGTTCGGACGAGCATGGCTGACTCAATTTGGTACGTTGCAGCAACCCTTGGTTTTCCAACACACAACTGAACGTTGGCTTTCATTCTCAGCCCCCATCCCAACCTACCCAAAGCATAATAAATTATCCTTCTTTCTCTGGAAAGGGACTGTTGTGTTTGCTGTGGCTTGCCAACGTTCAGTTCACACCAAACCCCAGATTAGGCTCCCTTTAACCACAAGGACAATGTTAAACACCTGAATCATTTGCACTAGGCATGGCCGGGAGGTGGGATATGGAAAATGTCTTAAATCAAGGGTGGGATGGAGGGGGGAAATTGTTTCTCAATTCATTTTCCATTTTTTATTTCTCGACTTTTAATAGAACTCTCTCATTAGATTGTGTGTGGCATTTTGGGCATTTTGAAGAAATAAAAACATTTGCACTTCAACATAGAAGAATATTTCTGTTTCAGTGTTTTGGGGGTTTTTTTTAGCCAGTTCCTGTGCGCTCTCTCTCTCTCTCTCTCTCATACACACACACACACAAACAATCTCTGTCCATCAACATTTATCATATTGGATCATGGCTTTGTTAAAATAGAGGATTCTCTAAACTGGAAGGCGGCGGTGGGGAGGGGAATGTGTGGAATATTTGGTTGTGAGCGTCCTCTCTCCAACGAGGCCTGCCCCTCTCTCCAGGAAAGGAGGAACCCAATTTACCCTCCACTTATTTTTAAAGTGCAAGAATATTGCTTTCCTTGCCCCCCCCCCTCCACGGAACTGAAAGAAACGTGCTTGTCTTTTCTCTCTCTCTCTTTTTTGGAAGATCGTGTATTTTTGTCCCTTCAGAAGCTGGATAAGGCTACGAAGAAGGAAAAAGAGTCCACATGCTACACCAAGAGGTCTTCCTCTCTGCAGACCACCGTTTTTGGCCCTCGCGGGCTTCCGTACACAGCACCCCTCAGTTGCGTCCAGTCTTTCTCGTGGCCCACGGCCACGCTTATTCTAGTTATTCTTAAAAAGGGGAGGGGGAACGATAAAAGCAAGCCATGTTGGGCCTTGGAATTCAGGGGTTCCCAAATCTCATGATTCTCCCATCACCAACAGCCTCTCTCACATTCCTCCGTGGCTATTAAGAAACAGGCCGGGCCAGTCGCGATTCTCATCCAAAAGGGGGGAGGGGGACAAAGAAATTAAGAGGGAGGGTGGGTGGGTTTGCGGCAGGGCAGAGAAGGAAGAGCGAGCTGTCTTCAAACAAAGATGTGTATCCTTTCCCGGATGATCTGCCGGCAAATGGGGCAGACGGAAAGGGCGGCGCTGCACTCCTGGCATGACCCGTGCCCGCACTGGAAGATAAGCTTGATTTGGTTGTCGATGCAAATGGGGCAGGTGATCCGCTCCTCCATCTGCCGGTAGCGGTTCTGGAGGTCTTCCATCAGCTTCTGTTGGCCGGTGGATTCTGAACCAGAAACGCACTCCACCTCCGTGCTGTCTGTTTGAGGGAAGAGAGGGAGAGAAAGTCAGGGTTCAGTGCTGTCTGCATGGGCCGGCAGCAGCTCCCCATGACTGCAGGCAGGTTTAGATTTCCCTGCCTGATCCGGAGATGCCGGGGATTGAGCTTGTGGCCTTCCGTGTAGAATCGTAGGATTGTAGAGTTGGAAGGGGCCGCGAGGGTCATCTAGCCCAGCCCCCCTGCAGTGCAGGAATCTTTTGCTCGAGGTGGGACTCGAACCCATGACCCCCGAGACAAACAGTCTCATGCTCTACCGACTGAGCTATCCCATCCCAGCATGCGAAGGAGACGCCCTGCCACTGAACTACAGGCCTTTCCCTCTTCCCCCGTCTATATTCTCTATGCTTTGCATTTGTCATTTTAGGGGGCAGGACTTAATTTTTTGCAAATTTCTTCAGTGAGGGGATCTTAAAAATATGCTTCTGGGTAGGAGGTAAATCAGATCTGCTACTATTTTTTGTGAGTGGGCATCTTCTAAGCTTGGTGAATCCACCTCTGATTAAAAAGCACATGAACTGCTCTCAGAAAAACCAAATTTTACCCTCTGAAAATGTCAGGTGATGCTAAATAATAACAAATGATAATAATATTGAATATATTATAACTGCAAATATGTGGCAATCATTTTTAATGATTTCTATGCAATTTTACACCAAGAAAAGCTAAATTATATTAATTTAGCCAAAAAATATTTTGAATTCCCAAAATACACCTTTTCAGCACCCCTCTTTCCTGGAATTTAGGATTTGAAAAATTCAACACACCCTAATGTGAGAGTTTAAAACAAACTGTCCTCACCTTGCTTTAGCTTCTTGGTAATTGTCGTTTGGCATTTGATGCATTTCTTCATTCTTCTGGAACATTCTAAGGACGAGGACGGGGCAAATGGTTGGAACAGGCGCCGATTTATTTATTTAGTACGTTCACACCCCGCCTTTTTCCTCCAAGGAGCTCAAGGGGGCCTACGTGGTTTTCCCCTCTCCCCATTTTATCCTCACACCAACCCTGCGATGGAGGTTAGGGCTGAGAGGCAGGCATAGGCGCCGACTCCATGGGGCTTGAGGGGGCCCGAGCCCCCTCAAAAATTCGTTTGGGGGGGCTCCGCCCCCCCAATAATCTCGGGCGCCCCTCCAGCAGAGCGCCACCGCCGCCCCTCCCCCAGCCCAAAATGCACAGGGTCGGGCTGCATGCCTCCTGCCCTCCCTCCCGAGCAAAAGCTCCATCCAATTTCCTTCGGAGCTGATTAATAGGCGCAGCACGCTCTCCCCTATTCGCTCATGAGGAGGCGGCGCCACTTTATCTGCATATTCATGAGCTTATTAATTATTCATGAGCTTTCGCGGGCTCCCCCAATATTTTTTATAAGTCGGCGCCCCTGGAGGCAGGGATTTGAACCCTGGGCCTCTCCCCATTTCGGTGCAATTTTGCTTTACAGCACCCCAGGGAGGAAGTGCAAACAGGAAAAGAAAGGGCATGAAAGATGACGTGCTCCCTTTGTACCTTCACACACGATGCTGTGCTGACAAGGGGAGAAGTGGATGAGCAGGGCCAGCTCAGAGCAGACCAAGCACTCGGAGGGAGCTGCCACCTTCGCCACGCTGAGGTTGGTCATGGTGTTGGGGGTCGTGTGCACTCGCCTCTGGCTGCACACCACCGTGGAGTTCTCCGAGGGGTCCTGCTGCTCCCTGCAGACGCCAAAAGTGGAAGAGACACAGAGAAGAACTAGGCGTCGGGTCTGAAGCTGGGCGAGCATCCGCAGTAATGAATGCTGACAGAGAGCACTGCAGGCGCCAGCCGCAAAATGGCCGTCGTGGCGGCACAGCACAACACAAGATGGCTGCCGTGCGGGCGCGGCACAAAATGGCTGCCGCCTCTACAAGTGCAGAAAGCAGGGGTGCCAACTTGAATGAAATACTGTGGGGGCCCAGGTGAGCCCTGCCCCACATAATCAAGCACATGACACAGAGCACGCACATCATTCAAATGGGAAAGCCCATCAATTTTGCGGGGGGGGGGACAGCCCCCTCAAATATGTTATTGTGGGGGCAGGAGCCCTACGGCCCTTGGGAGCTGGCTCCTATGGCAGAAAGGGAGGGAGAGGGCCACAGAGTGTGTTAACTCCATCCCATCAATAGAAGGGGAAGGCGCTTAAATCAGCCACTCCCAGAGAGTAGTTTTTGCTCCACCCTCTGTCAGAACAGGAGGGAGGGCGGGTGTCCAGTCCTGGTGTTCACGGGCAAGTCAAGGGGTGGGGGCGAACAGTGCAAACAAGAATGGAGAAGGAAGAGCAGTGTTCTGTGCATCATGGATTTTTTGAGGACATATACTTTGCGGGCAAAGAGTTGGGTCACAGCTTGCATAGAGCATTTTAACAAAGAATGAGGAGAGGGGGCCCTGGAACGATGACATGCCGAAGTCAAGGAGAGAAGTCAAACTGGGAGAGGATGGGGCTGGTCCTACCTGAATTTCTGGGAGAAGTTCTTGATGAGCTGCGCTATACTTCCGTCCGAAACGAGATCAAGGGGGGACTTCCCCCTGTGGTTGGCGTAATTGACATCGGCACCTTCTTGAGCCAAGTAGCACGCGATGGCCGCCCCCACGTTCAGCTCAAGATTTCCAAGGAAGCCAGAGGCCTGGAGCTAAAATGAGGAGTGGAGAAGTAAAAATAAAATAAAATATGGTTTTAATCATTTGTTATACATATTATAGTTGTCAAAGATTTATAATACTCATTAGCCCCCTTTTAGGGAAAGTGTCCTTAGAAAGCAGCTTCCATAAAAACGTAAAATAAATATACCAATCTACTATATATTTTGCACCTGAAAAAGTTTTGGGGAGGACATGCTGCTTTTACTTCCAATCGGTGTATGCCCTGTCACTTACTGCTAAAATCCTGCAAGTTTTTACACCACAAATGTTTGGATTTTTTGCGGGTGGGGTTCCTACTTTTGTTGTGCTATAGTGCAAGAGTTGCCCCCCCCAGGCTACAAGAATGGTATGTGGATGGGTCCAGTTTATATCCACCGCAAATACACAACTGTTGTGTCAATGACATGCTGAAGAAGACACCCGCAAAAAAAAAAAGGCCAATGCAGTTGTTCGTATCTAAAACACAATTTAGATGCAATTAGGATGTAGATGGGGATCTGAGGCCTTTCAGATCCTGCTGGACCACAACTTGTGTTTCATACAGAGTGACTGTCCCTCTTACATGTTAATCGGTCCTCTGCATCGGGGAAGAGCTGTAGCTCAGTGGCAGAGCAATCAAGCCTGGCGTGCTGAAGGTTGCAGATTCAATTTCCAGGTAGGGCTGTGAATTATCTCCTGTCTGAAATCCAGGACAGCTGCTGCCAGTCAGTGTAGACAACACTGAGCAAAATGGGCCAATGGTCTCACTCAGCATAATGCAGCTTCCTACATCTAATGGGCTGTAGCTCAGTGGCAGAGCATCTGCCTTGCAGAGGCAGCCAGGTTCAATCCCTGGAATCGCCAGGCAGAGGAAGGAGAGACTCTCTGCCTGAAAACCCTGGAGAGCTGCTGCTGGTCAGTGTAGACAATACTGAGCCGAACCAGTGGTTTGATTCAATACACGACAGCTTCCTGTCTCTTAAGGGAAGGGCTATAGCTCAGTGAGAGAGCCTCTGCCTTGCAGGCAGAAGGACCCAGGTTCAACCCCTGTTTCCAGGGAGGGCTGGGGGAAAGCCGCTGCCAGCCAGTGTAGACAACACTGAGCTCGAGGGAACACTGGCTGGACTTGGGGAAGAACCTCCTATGTTCTCCTTTTCAAAAGATGCAATACAGTAAAACACATCTAAGATCTAGGCAACTGGTTCTGGGAGATTGGTTCAGAATCTCCCTCTCTCTCTCTCTCTCTCTCTCTCTCACACACACACACACCTTAGATAAGAGGCTTTCCTCTCCCTCCTCTTGCTCCTTGGCCATGATGGACATCAGGTGCTCCCTCTCCAGGACAATGTGCATGGCCGTGTCGCCGTCCTCGTCCTCCGCGTTGACATCGCAGCCCTCGCTCACCAGCAGCTGCACCATCTCCATGTGGCCTTGCGTGACGGCCAAGTGCAGCGGGGTCTGGTTGCGGTTGTTCTTGAGGTTGATGTCGCAACGACCCTGAAAAAGGGAACGGGGTGTGTGGAGGCCGTGGGCACGCTGGCCAGGTTGAGGGTGGGAGAAAGGCAGCGGCGCTCGGCTTGCCAAGACGACGCCACGGTTCCAGTTTGCAAAACCTGGCTCCTTCTCCACATTGCTCAGCTCCAATTGGTTGCCTTTCCGGGCCTGCAGCGCTGCAAGAAAGCAGGCTCTGGACTCTGCCCCCAGCGGGGGAATAAGGGTTGCTGCTTGCGTGTGCGAGACAGAACCTGGATCAGGCCAAAGGCTCATCTAGTCTACAGCCTCCTGTTCTGACCAGTGGGAAGTCCTTGAAGACAACAGCTCTCCCTCGTTGCTACTGGCAAGAGGAAACTGGCTGGTGGATCAGGCCAAAGACCCATCCAGTCCAGCGTCCTGCTCTTACAGCGGCTAATGAAATGCCGCAGAAGACTTGAATTGCAACATCACTCTCTCCTTTTAAAGCCCCCGAGAGTACAATGAATGAGAAGACAAGGCCCAACTTATGATGGCTAAGTTCCACCTCTACTGCCATCCCATAATACTAGAGCTCCGAGTCACCCAATGAGGCTGAACGCTGGGGAATTCAGTGCTCGGGAATTCGTCCCCCACAAGATGTAGTGTGGGCCACCAAATTGGATAGCTTTAAAGGTAAAGGTAAAGGTACCCCTGCCCGAGCGGGCCAGTCTTGACAGACTCTGGGGTTTGTGCGCCCATCTCACATCTATTGGCCGGGGGCCAGCGCTGTCCGGGGACACTTCCGGGTCACGTGGCCAGCGTGACAACGCTGCTCTGGCGAGCCAGAGCCGCACACGGAACGCCGTTTACCTTCCCGCTGGTAAGCGATACCTATTTATCTACTTGCCCCCGGGGGTGCTTTCGAACTGCTAGGTGGGCAGGCGCTGGGACCGAGCAGCGGGAGCGCACCCCGCCGCGGGGATTCGAACCGCCGACCTTTCGATCGGCAAGCCCTAGGCGTTGAGGCTTTAGCCCACAGCGCCACCCTTCCCTAGCTTTAAAAGGATGAGACAAATTTAAGGAGAAGGCTCTCAGGTCCAGCTTGAAAGCTTCATCCGGTTGGCCACTGTGAGATCAGGTTGCTGGACTAAGATGGGCCACTGGGCTGATCCAGCAGGGCTATTATTATGCCCTTATCTTGATTTCCTTGCTGCTTACCTCTTTGATTAAGATCTCCGCCACCTCCTTGTGGTTGTTCAAGGCGGCGAGATGCAGGGCGGTGAAGCCATCTTCCTTCTTAGCGTCGACCAGCTGCCGGGCTCTTGCCAGGATCTTCTTGATGGCTCTGGGAGGTGGGAAAGATCAGAGCCAAGCGGGGTGGGAGGGGAAGGAGAAAATAAAAAAGAGAGAGCATGTCTAGGGCATCGGATGTCTCAAAGGGCAAGCATGCATTGCCAAATCAGTGGTTACTAAATGGTGGCCTAACTAGTGGCCTAAATGGTGGCTGCTGGAAGTGACACAGTCCAACAAGCAGAAAAATGAGAGGCAGAAGAGCATGAATGACAGCTCTCATAACCCCTGATTATTGGGGCTGATGGGAGTTGTAGTTCAGCAACATCCGGAAAAGAAAATATTCCCTACGCTCAAGTCTAAAAGGAGGGGAAATATTATTTAAAACAGTGTTTCCCAAACTTGGGTCTCCAGCTGTTTCTGGACTACAACTCCCATCATCTCTAGCTAGCTGGAGCAGTGGTCAGGGATGATGGGAACTGAACTTCAAAAACAGCTGGAGACCCAAGGTCAGGGAACACTGATTTAGGAACTGCTGTGGCTCAGCAGCCTTAATGGGGGAAACCTTTCCTGAGCGGCTGCATTCCCCTCTGAACAACCTTCCTGGATGCCCACATGGCAGTGGTGGGCGGGGCCAGAGGCAAAAATGGGCGGGGCAGGCAAGGAAGAGGTTTTATCAGAGCTCAGAGCCCAGCCCCCCCCTGCACTTCCTGCAGCCAATCGGAAGCTGCGCCTTGGTTCCCGAATGTTTTAGAAGTCAAACAGACTTCCAGAACAGATTTTGTTCGACTTCTGAGGTACGACTGTAATTTAAAGCATATATATCGCTTTGAGGAAAAATGCCACCTAATGCAGTTTGTTCATAGCTCCCCATTGTCACTATGCTTAAGTGACTTGCGATGGATAACATTTTACATACTTATATAAAAATTGTGGGAAATGTATAAATAATTTTTTTAAAATTGCTTAAGTTCATTTCACTCTTATGCTTACAGCTTGTTCCCCTTCAGAGCCGAATGCTGCAGCAGGTTGAATCCTTGTTGGTTCTGGATGGTGAAATCGATGTTGGGGACTTCGGTGAGGGCCTCGATGATGCACTTGAAGTCAGCCGTGATGGCGTAATGGAGGGGGGTGTCGCCGTACGAATCCTTGAGGGGGACAGGTAGGATGGTACACAAAATCTCTGTCAGGTGTCTCCAAGAGGGGAGGGAAGAACAGAGACATTGTGGCTAGCAGCCGCTGATAGACTGATCCTCTGTGAATTTACCCATCGCCCCTTTTCAAAGCCACTCAGGGAGAGTACAATGAATAAGAAGAACACAAGAAGATCCCCCGGCTGCTGGATCCAGTCAAAGGCCCATCTAAGTCCAGCATCCTGTTCTCAACAGATGCCAACAGGAAGCCTGCAAGCAGGACCCGGGCACAACAGCTCTTCCCACACTCCAAGATTCCCGGCAGCTTGAATTCAGGGACACCATTAATGTCCTGAGCAGCAGCCAATGACAGCCTTCCCCTCCATCAATGTGCCTAAACCCCTGTTGATGTTCTCTAAGCTAGCCACTATCACTGCAGGTGCCAACCACTTTCAATCCATAACGCCCTTGCCTTAGCTCTCAGATCATCTCCACTTCACTGATGGACACAACACAACATGCCTCCCCCCCAACCAGCTCAGTTGGCTAGAGCGTGGTGCTGATAACACCAAGGTCACAGGTTCGTTCCCCACGTGGGGCAGCTGTAAATTTCCTGCACCAGGGTCCCTTCCAACTCAATATAATTCTATGATTCCATGAGTCAGAAGGCAAATGCAAAGATGAACAAAACAAAACAAAACCCACCGGCAGGTTGACGTCGCAGTTGTGCTCACACAGAGCCTGTACGACCTCCGTGAAGCCTTTGTTGACGGCAATGTACAGGGCTGTGCACTTGGCGTTGTTCTGGAGATCGCCGTTGGCCCCTTTGCTGACCAGGAAGCGGGCTACGTCTGCTTGGTTCCTGGACAGCGAGAGGGGTGAAAAGTCAAGAGGAAAGAGTGACAGACCACAGATGTTGAGGAACACCGAAAGCTGCCTTCTGCTGAGGCAGATCATTGTTCCATATGGTTCAATATTGTCTGCACTGACGGGCAGCAGCTCTCTAGGGTTTCATGCAGGCATCTCCCCCTGGGAAATTGCTGGGACTGAACGTGGGACCGTCAAACACTCTTGTTCTGAGATACAGCCCTTCCCTTAAGACAGTGGTTCTCAGATGAATACAAAAACTTATGGAAGATGCAGCAATGGCAAAACTTACCGGAAAAATAAGAAATCAAGATAACAAACGTTTTATAAAACAATGGAAATGGTTTGTGGAATATTTACAGACAGACTGTAAACAGATAAGAACATTGCAGGATTATTGTAATAACCTGCAGTTTTATAAGAGTATATATTTAAAGTTGATGAATAAATGAGCAAACTAAATTAATTTGGATATGCAGAAAATATTAAGAATAAATTTGAGGAAGAGCATAAAGAGGTGAAACTCAAGTTTTGAAATGTTAAAAGGATGGTGAATTTATTGAAATGTATGAAATTGAAAATCATAAATAATATATATATAAAAAGACGGTGGTTCTCAAACTTTTTTCTCTGGGTCACAGTTTCAGAATAAAAATTTGCTCCCACCGCACTAATTTTTAATTGATAAGGAATACATTGGAAAACAAGAAAACTCCTAGCAGTGCATTATTTATAACACAGAACACAACTACTTTATAATATGAACATGGGGCATCCAGAAAGTATAAAACAAGAGCACAAATCATTCCCAAAGTATAATTCTAAATGAGTCTGTACCTTAAATATGTATACAAAATCAAGAAGAGGTGTAAGCTTGTTTTGCTCATTTATATTAGGTCTAATTTGAGACAAACTCTCATCTCCTTATCAACACGAAGAAGCCTCTCTCATTTCTGATCTTTCCTATTGATCAGAGTTGAAAATCCCTGTTCACAACAGTATGTCGTGGAGAACTGTAAAAGAGTAGCCAATGCCCTTGATCTCATTTTGAAAATATATCTATCCATACTCTGCAAATTAAAAAGAATTATTTTGATACCTATCAGTGTAGCAACACTGAAATGTTTAAATGTTTCTTTAATTGTCCTCGAATCTTCCTGACACGCTTGGCATTCCCTCCTGCCACACCCTTTGAAAACCTCTGCCTTAAGACACAGAAAGCTGTCTCACACTCTGAAGCATCTCAAAGCAATTTTACAATGCAAGAAAAAAGCGTACATTGAAGTACTCCTTGGAGCAGACCCATTGAAATGGCTGAACCCATGTTGGTTGCACCTATTAACTTCAGTGGGTCTACTCTGAATCACCCTACAAAAGCAGTTTCAAATAAATAAATTGTACTGCCATATTTAGGCTTTTTCCGATTTGAGGAAAATAGGGTGTATATAAATAGAACAGGCTATTATTAGAACTAGGCCTGCTGTGATCGGCAAGGAGGACTTAGAAGAACTTTTTGGAGCTGTTCCTAGATTCATATTACAAACATTTATTCCTCAGGGGTTAAGTCCAGGGGTCTTAAGTCAGTGGTGGCTGGTTCCCTCTGAAGTTGACAGGGAGGAAGGCAGGTAGACCAATAGGAGGCAGAGCCAGAGCAAAGACAGACAGAGCTACACCCTGATTGGTTGTAAGTAAGAAGGCAGGCAGTGCCACATGGTGGACCAACTTCCATTGGACTAAGAAAGATGCAGATGGTATCTCACCCCCTCAAGACTATCGAAGATGTATAAAAATTTAGTGAATACTTGTTGGAGGTGTGGTGGGAGTAATGGCGACATGTATCATATGTGGTGGACATGTAGGAAGATCAAAGTGTTCTGGGGCTTAATTTACGAGGAGTTGAAAACAGTGGCGTAGCGTGGGTTGTCAGCACCCAGGGCAAGGCAAGTAATTTGCGCCCCCTAACCCGTGGATTTTAGCAGGGGGCAGAGAGCTGCGAGTGCGAGCGCGCCCCCCCAGATGTTGCGCCTGGTGTGGCCGGCCCCCCCTGCACCCCCCACGCTATGCCACTGGTTGAAAAAAATGTTTGGAATAACTTTTTTAAAAAGACCAGAGGCATTTCTGTTAAGCATTGTTGGCAGGGACAGCCCGAAGGCCTTTAGGGAGGTATTCTTATATGCAACGGCCGCAGCTCGGACTTTGGTGGCAAAGAGGTGGAAGGAACAAGAAGCCCCGACAATAACGGACTGGCAGTACAAGCTACAAGAATTTGCTGAAATGGCGCAGTTAACAAATACCCTGAGAGGCAATTCAAAACAAAAATTTATGGAAAAGTGGGATAGATATAAAACATATGTTCAAAAATACAGTAAAGGTTCACTCTCTATGCTAGCATTTGATTGACGTTGGAGTGAGACTGAGTTGAGAAATAAGACTAAGAGCACATATTGATATAGGAATGTATTAGATAATATGTAAAGAAATATACAATAATAAGAGTACATTCATTTGTAAAAAAGGAATATACAACATGAAAGACAGGAAGTCTAGTGTGTTCATATGTATATGATTTTTGGAAAAATTTGTTGTTGTTTCTTTGTTCTTTTTTGTTTGTTTCTTTCATTTTCTTTTTAGGTATATAAAATTTGTATATAATTTTTGTATACATGTTGGAAATTATATCATAGTAAGTCCTGTAATGTAATATGACAATGTTTACCAATGTACGGGGCCGCTAGGGGCGCATTGGAAGATGGCCGACAATAACATCTCTCCGGCTCACATGAGGTAATTAAGAGGCTGATATGGGAGTGTACAGCCTCCCTTTGTTGCCCAGGGGAATGGGGAACACTGCCTTGCCTGCTGTGGCCATAAATCACCCCCCGGTTTCGAAAGAAGGGGGTGAGGGCACTAGGCACAAAGCCCTTGTGTGGGTCCAGCTCTCCCGGACGCTGTCTCTGATCGCGCGCTGGCTGCATCAGCTCGAAATAAACAATTAGAAAAGAAGCAAATGCACATACTTCGAGTGAAGATCAGGAGTAAAGACTGCTAATTAAAAGGATCTCTGGGATGTGGAGCGATGGGCTGGATTCAACAATAAATCAAGAAGAAGAATCATCAAAGGATTGGTACGTCGGAGCGAGCCTGAAAAGGGGGGGGGGACTTTTCCTTTTTTGTCTTATGTGAGTACCCAATAACCCTTCCCCCCTAAGAAAGAATCGTCGCGATTACTGATCACAAGCAGGAGGAGTAAAGACTGTGTGGAAATTAATTACTAATCAAAGATATGGCGTGTGGGAACATCGAGAAAAGAAAGAAAGTTCTCTGTGACGCAGTCATAAAAAGAGATTGTTATGGAAGGCTTGCCCGCAGGAGGACTGAGGGGGAGGAGGACTGGCTCGTTACTATATCGGAACGTGAGATCGGCCTGGCAGGACCCCCTGAGAAAATTTATGAGAGCGGCAGGCCTGTGGAAACCAGGACAGACTGTGGGAAATGTTTTGTACGGAAGTGTTGAAATGATGTCTGTCCATTTTGATATGGCTCTTGGATGAGTGTAAAATCCACACAGAATATAACAACATTTGTTTTCAACCCGCTTGTGGAGACTATCAGAGATCATAAAGAAAATAAGATGAGGAAAACAACAAAGAGAAGATGGAATAGAACTGTGAATACTATTTGGACAGAACTGTGTATATTAAAGCAGCAGTAAGAGAGATGTTTGGATCCCGTTCGGAGCTTGAAGTATGGGTACCCCCAACAAAAATTTTAAAATTTGGCTGTGTAATTTGGAATTAATGTGATTTGGAATTACTGTGATTTGATTGGCCTGTTAATAAAAATTATTTACAAAAAAAAGACAACGTTTACCAATGTAATATAAGAATGTTAATGAATAAATAAAATGCAAAAAAAGGAGGGGGGAAGAGTGACAGCTGTTCTCAGGGGTCACCACCTACCCAAATGCTGCGTAATGCAGAGCTGTGTCCCCTTCCTCGTCCCACAGGTTGATGTTGGCATGGGCCTGCAACAGGATCTTCACCACTTCCACCTGTCCCAGGTAAGAGGCCACTTGCAAGGCTGTCCTGCCCTGGTTTTTGACGTCGACCTGATGAGAAAAGGTAGCGTCATTGTTTCATTTATTCAACAAGAAGGTCGATAAAACAGTCAACTCAAAGCAACAACAACATAAAAACCACGAAATTATGAAGACCAATAAATTTACAGAACGAGGTGACTGACACTGAATGAAATTAATTCTCTAAAATTTAATTAATTTTTTTTTCTTTTTGAAAAGGAAATCTCGTCAAAATGAAACAGTTTACTGTAGGTGACGAAATAGCAGAAGTGCAGGTGTTTGTCTGGTTTCAAGGGGAATGGTGTTCTAAATTGCTGGTGCCGCTTCGCTACAAAGTCTCCGCGAGTTCCCCTGAATACCAGTTCCTGGGAATCAACTGGGAATCAACTGGGGAGAGTGTTGCTGCGGCATTTGCAGGCTTCCCTGAAGGCACCCGGCTGGCATCTGTGAGAAAAGGATGCTGGACCAGATGGACTTTTAGCCTAATCTACCTGCAGGGCTCTACTTAGGTTCTTACTGCTGCTTGCATTTACATCTGATAACTGGATACAACCCACTACTGAGTTATTGTTGTTTTTTAATGTCCAGGGGTCAGTAAACTTTTTCAGTAGGGGGCCAGTCCACTGTCCCTCAGACCTTGTGGGGGGCCGGACTATTTTTTTTTTTGGGGGGGGGGAATGAACGAATACCTATGCCCCACAAATAACCCAGAGATGAATTTTAAATAAAAGCACACATTCTACTCATGTAAAAACATGCTGATTTCTGGACCGTCCGCGGGCTGGATTTAGAAGGTGATTGTGCCGGATCCAGCCCCTGGGACTTAGTTTGCCTACCCACGTTCTAAACAGTTATTTTAATATTTTTCACCAATAATTTTTATTGGTTTATCCTTTTTGTAAACTGCTTCAAAACTCTCTCTTTAAAAACACAATAAAGCGGTACATAAATTTTGCGAAAGGAAAAGACCTCTCTCCTCCTCCTGCTGTTTTGAGCAAATGGTAACGCAGAGGCATTGCCACTTCTGAACCTCAGAACCACTCTGATTTCAATTGGTTCGGCTATGAGTAGGGCTTAGCGTTGGCTGTGACCCAGCGATTATTTTTTAATAAATAAATACTATTAAAACAAATTTGAACACACACACATACACAAAGTTTTAAGATATTTTAAAAATACAATATCTGCCCTGCTGCCAGAGACGACTTGCCTTGTCGGGATATTTCTGAACCAGTTCCCGGACCTTGGATGCGTTTCCATGTGCAGCCTCTATGACCAGGCGCCCTGGGCTGTCCGCTTCCATCTTTTGGGTCAGCAGCCTTCCCAGCACAGAGAGCAGCGTGCCTGTTTAGAGAGATGGGAAACAGTCCTCCAATTACCGTACATTTCCGTGCGGCAAGGGCTGCTATGGATTGGCTTCCACTTTGGCAATTTGGCGTGCATCACTTGTGATTGTTAGCGTTTGCCAGCTGGGTGACTGATATTTGGTTCCGCATCCCCCCCCCCAAAAAAAAATTGCTCAACAACCGTGGGCATTTTTTGGGGGGCATTCCCCCAAAAAAGCTCAACAACTCTGTGCCATCTCCCCCCCATTTTCTTATTTGATCCCCCCAAAATTTCTTATAGACAGAAAAGTACAGTGGTACCTCGGGTTAAGTACTTAATTCGTTCCAGAGGTCCGTTCTTAACCTGAAACTGTTCTTAACCTGAAGCACCACTTTAGCTAATGGGGCCTCCTGCTGCTGCCGTCACGCCACCAGAGCACAATTTCTGTTCTCATCCTGAAGCAAAGTTCTTAACCTGAGGTACTATTTCTGGGTTAGAGGAGTCTGTAGCCTGAAGCGTATGTAACTCGAGGTACCATTGTACAGATTATTAAAAGGCTTTCCCCCTCCCTCCTAAGCTGGCTACTGCTTTCCTTTCAGACTCCTCACTTTTAGATTCCTTGGCATCTTCGGTGGTCATGAGGTTTGCATCTTCCTCCCTCTGGTAGGCCGTCAGGCAAGCGGGGTTGAAGGTCCAGGACTGGCCTGCAAAAGACACCCGCAAGTCCCCATCTCCAAACACTTTGATCACCTTGCCAATGTGCCCCAGGGTCTGCAAAGCGAAAGGGAAAATTGAAACGTGAGGGGTGGGGGGGAAAACTCCTTGTTGTTATTCATCCTTTTTGTTCCGTCTAAGTAAGAAAAGCAGCAGAACATTACATTGTGGAGTACTCCTGTTTCCAGCCAGCCATGTCCCTTTGAAGAATGTGCCATCCATTTCACTGGCTGGCCAGCCATGCCCCTTTCCAGGATATACCATTCCACCTCTCCTCCCCACAACTGTCAAGTCAAAATTCCATAGCCACTGAGCAATATATAGCAGGTGTGGGGAACCTTCAGTTGCTGCTCCCATCAGCCCTAGCAAGCTTGACCAATGGTCAGAGGAATGATGGGAGCTGGCAGTTCAGCAATATGGAGGGCCAAAGGTTCCCCACACCTGGGACATGGGATTCCAAGACAGCAAAGCCTTAATGCAAGGAGAAGTCAGGCGCTTTTAAAAAGGGTATGTGTGTCATTCAGCTCCTTCTCAGAAAAAAAACAAAACCATGAAGCGCTATAGAATAATACACTGGCTGTGCAAAAACTCAAGATGGGTGGAACAAGTCACGATTTGCAGTTTGAATGTGATATACTGGTCATATTTTTGAATGCTTCCCCCTTTAGGGCTGTTACCAGGTTTTAAAAATGTCTTGCTGAATGAATCAGCGATCCAATCAATTAAAAACGGAGGCAGTGAATCTGCACACAACTCAAAATCTTGCATGCAAATGAAAAGAGAGGTGGGGGGGGGAGAAATCATCCTTTGATTTTAGATGTCCTAATGAAGGCTTTGGAGATTTTTAAAAAATGGATTTATTCTAATCATTTGAGCAAGGCTGTAATCTTTTTTAAAAAAACAACACATTGACATTTTATGATTCATTTACTTCACAAAATGTATATATTCACTTGACCATCAAACTGTTGACTAGGGAGCAAGCCTTGCTGAACAAAGTAAAGAAATTGTATGCAGTGTACACTTTGGAGGTTTTTTAAAAAATTGATTTACCAAACCAATTAATCAAGTCAGGCTGCAATCCTAAAAAAGAAAAAAAGAAACCCACTCACTAGGGAGTAAGCCTCACTGAACAAAGTGGGACATACCTCTGAGGAAATATGAACATGTCTACTGAATTAACAAAATAAAATGTGGCATCCAAAAATATTTTGCGTGCAGGAAGTGAGCACTGAATGCTTCTTCTCCTTTGCTTGTGTGTCAGCTGGGAAACAGTGTTTTATTTATTTCATTTCATTTATATCCCACCTATTTTCTCCAAGGTGCTCAAGCTGGCATATGAGTCCCCCCCCCTCATTTAATCCCCACAACAGCCCTGTGAGGTAGGATAGGCTGAGAAGCAGTGACTGGCCCAAGTGAGCTTCATGGCTGAGTGGGGATTTGAACCCTGATCTCCCAGGTGTTAGCCTGACCCTCTAACCCTGTGGTGGCCAAACTTGGCCCGCCAGCTGTTTTGGGACTACAGTTCCCATCATCCCTGACCACTGGTCCTGTTGGCTAGGGATGATGAGAGTTGTAGTCTAAAAACAGCTGGAGGGCCAAGTTTGGCCACCACTGCTCTAACCGCTATACCGCACTGGCTGGGGGACATAATAAGGCAAAGATTTTGTAGTGGGCAAGGTGGGATTGAAGACCCCTTTGCCGGGGTCAGCTTGGGCAGAAGCCAATCAGTGGGCAGAGCTGATGTTAGGAACACAGGAAGCTGCCTGATGCAGAATCAAGGCCATTGGTCCATCTAACTCAGTACTGTCCATCTAACTCAGTACTGTCTGCACTGTCTGGCAGCAGCTCTCCAGGGTTTCAGACAGCTGCCTCTCCCAGTGATGCCAGGAATTGCACTTGGGACCTCCTGCATGCAAAGCGGATGATCTGCCAGTGAGCCTTTCCCCTTACTGGTCCATCAGCCCTCACTGCTCTTGTTTAAAACATGATGGCAGCTGTTAAAATTTCGGAGAGCTGCGTTCGAATTTTAACACACCAGGGGAGAGGGGAGAGGGGAAAAGCATGGACTGGATTGTTTTAAGTAACTGCGCTGTCTTGGAATAGAAGGACACTCACAGGGGTCATTTCATCAGTCCACTCCCCGTGACCAGCTTGCAACTGCTTGATTCTTTCCATATCATCTATCACCCGGACAACATCATCAACCCAAAAGGTGTTGAGCTACAAGGAAAAAGAAAATCAGAAGCTTTTTTCTTTTCGGTGCGTGGGGGAGAAAGGAATCATAGGAAAGAAAGAAAGAGAGAGAGATGGATATATAATATATTTTATATTATAAACTAATATAATATACACAGCTGCCCAGAGCGGCTGGAGCAACCCAGATGGGTGGGGAACAAATAATTATGTATTATTATTAATTATTGTTATTATATTTTATAGACAGATAAATCCACCAAGCATTAACCGCGGAGATGCAGGATGGTGGCGGTGACCATCCCTGGCTAAGATTTCGGCAAACATTCGTAGGGCCTTTTAACCCAGCCGCAGGCCCTCCAGACATTTTTGACCCCAAGCCCTGCCACTCACAGCAATCTACAGTGGGGTTTTTGTGGACGCCATTTTGATTCAAGATGGCGGACTCACAGAACCTGTCAAAGCTGCCTCAGTTTCAACCACCGTTTTCAAAACTGCACAAATCTGGTGGTTTCTTATAATTCCCAAGGAATGTCAGGTGAGAGGCTCCTAGTATCTATCATTTCTTAACATTGTTTATAGATCCTTGTATGTGCCCCCCCCCCACATTTCAGACAAACATATGCCCTTTAAATTAAAGGAAGTGAAGTTAGTTGGGGGACCCCCTGTTTTCTCTTTACGGTGTGTGCTTTAAATGGGCATGTGTTTAGGTTCTCTTAAAGACCAGGGATTGGGAACAAGATTTGGCCCTCCAGATGCTGTTGGATTCCCAGCATCTGCCAGCCCCGGCCGGCATGACTAATGGTCAGAGCTAATGATGGGTCATGGGGGCTGGAGTTTACAGCAACAGATAGGGGGTCGTGCCCCCCCATCCAAGTTCTTGAGCAATATACTTAATAGAAACTAAAGCAAAATAGAGACTACCATTGTTCAAACAGGAAGGGACTGCTCTTCCATTGCTTAAAAACAACAACAGGTAGCCAGCTTTTTCCTTCAATCATGTGTTTCTTGCTCCTTTAATCCAGCAACTGATTAAAATTCACTTTGATTAACAAAGGGCTTCTGGTGTGGAGGGTGAGACAGCCACAACTGCCACTGACATCGGCAAGGGAGGAGGGTAATGCCATTGAGCACCCTCTCATTAGGAATCTGCCATCAAGACTCAAGCTGGCCAGGACATTGTCTCTTACGATGTTCCTGGATCTGGTTTGCGGGAGGCGGGAGAGAGTGCTTCGGAACTACCCCTTATCAAGAGCAAGGCACTCAGAACTGCCGCTGACAAAGAGAGTTGCTTGTCAGAACTTGTGCTGGAGCCAAGGACAGCCAGAGAGAAAGCAGATCGCCTTTCTCTCCACTCCTTCGACACAACAGCAAGCAAACGCTGAACGTCTGAATTCAGCGATTGCCAACATCTTATCGGTGTATCTCTATACAGCTTCACATTTGTCACTTGGGCAGGGAGAAGGATTTGCTGACAATTGTCCACGAATGTGACAATGACCAGTTCTTGATAACTCACTGAGATATACACTTGCTGGGACAAAACAAAGATCTCCAGGGGCAATAACATTTGGGGAAGCATCATGGAACAACTAATAAAGCACAAGGACATGTGGACGGTCCAGTACAAATCCACCATTAATGTACTACTATTGCATCAGTGACATGTTGTAGCACCCCCCAATAATTTATCAGCCAACAAATGTTATTCTCCTGCTAATAGGCTGCCCTTCCATTCCCTCTCCTTCCCCCCCCCCATCTGTCTATGAACTACGGCACAATTTTTAGATCCATCGGCAGGATGCGTCAGCCGCACTCACCTTGGTCAGGGCACCTGGATGGAACGTCCAACGGGTATCGCTATTGAACTGGACTCTGACATCTCCTCTATCTGTGATTCTGTGGACAGTTCCTGTTTGGCCAATGAACTTTGGAAGGAAAGGAACGGAGAAGTATTGGGGAGGAGCGGGGAGATGAGGAGAGAGAAAATTAAAGGTTGTCATTTGAAAGCAAGAAATGCGAGCCTTTACCATCGGACGCCTCCCCTGCAGCAAGCCAGTAGCCCCTCCTCGCTCACAAATACATTTTCAAACTGCTGAAATATTCATTGCTAAAGTCCATGGCCAGAATAATATTCATGGATCAAAGCAACAGACGTTTAAAACACAAGTTCACACAAACAGTTATTGTTATTTCTTAAGATTTATCTTTTGCTGGCGAATGGTGATCAAAGTCTCCAAGCGACTTACCCGCATTTAACTTGCGTGCATTCACCTTTAAACGCTTGACACGCAAAAAACCAAAAACCAAATGGGGTGGACAGGGGGCAAGCTTCTGGGGAAAAAGACTTTGGCAATCCTGCCTGCCATTGAACCCAATGTATTTTGACTATACACAATTTGGATTTTCAATGTAACCCCCATGTACACTGAGTCTTGCCTGCATATTATTCCATTAAAAAGTAACATGAAACATTAATATTCTCATACAAGCACATATAATTTTCTCTTACACCCGCACGCACAACGGGAACAGTAAGCTTTGGTAGCACACTAACAGGAGAACAAATCGGATCACTCCTTCAGTTGTATGCAATGTTAATCCTACTCAGATCAGGCCCGCTGAAATTAACTTGGGTCCAATGCTTTCAATGGTCTTCCCCATTTGCAACTTCTTCTTCTTCTTCACATTTACATTCTATAGATAGGTTAGGCTGAGAAAGATTAACTAGCCCAAGTTCAGCCAGCGGGTTTCCATGATTGACTGGGGTTATGAACCCTTGTCTCCTCCTAGATCCAATCCAGGACTCTAACCACTATACTGCACTGGCTTAGCTGAATACAACCTCCTGCAGCAGTAGAAAATATATTATTTTAAAAATTGATAGCACAAATGAGAACTGCCACAAAATGTTGCAGAATGGAGACCTCCCTGCCTAGGATTCTGTTCCATTCTTTGCCAACCAACAGTCAATCACAATTCTGTGGCCACTGAGCATGCTCAATCCTCCTGGAGTTGTTTTTGGACCTCTTCCTAGGTTTAAAGCCCCCCCCCCATTATTTTTTAATGCGGTCCCCTACCTCAGCCATTTTCGGGTTCCATCCCCCGTGCCCTTCTTGCATCTCTCGCAAGATGTCAATGTCCAAGAGGCATTTCACTTTGTCCCCGTGCTGGAACGGGTGCCTTTCAGTGCTCTCTTTCTTCTGCAACTCAGCCGGCTTACCTGGAGAAAGAGAGAGAAAGAGCAGCTGCCGACAGAGGAATGCACAATTTAGCATCTTGTGTGCGTTCAGACAACAAACTAAATCCTGGGGTAGATGGGCAATCCCTAAAAGCGAGACCAGAGGCAAAAAATGCTGCATGTAGGAGCTGCTGCTGTTCAATTCCACTCCCCTCCTCTCTGACCCACTCTGAAATCAGTCAGCAATCCATGTTTATTTGAGAGGGTGTTATTTTAATTTTTTAGGGAGGGCCTCCTCTTTTCAGAACTTTTTCCTTTTTCCTGCAAACCCTGGATTCCCCAAAACCTGCACGTGGTGCCATTCGGGCTAC
Source organism: Podarcis vaucheri (assembly GCF_965113315.1). Lineage (NCBI taxonomy): Eukaryota > Metazoa > Chordata > Lepidosauria > Squamata > Lacertidae > Podarcis > Podarcis vaucheri. The sequence continues at coordinate 74,743,506 of NC_138765.1, forward strand.
AAAATGAACGGCCCTCACAGCTGGAGCATTGGAATTAGAAGGAACAACAGCCCGATTTTCTCTTCAGCTCCTAAATCGTTGCATGGGTTTCATTTTTGCTTTTTAAGAAAGCTTGTTTCCCCAACACATCCCTAAGTTGGTGCAAAAAAACCCCAAAAGTGTGCTATTAGAGACCAGCATTTAGCACAACCGGAGTGCAAATTACATTGCACGTACAGTGGTACCTCAGGTTAAGTACTTAATTCGTTCCGGAGGTCCGTACTTAACCTGAAACACCACTTTAGCTAATGGGGCCTCCTGCTGCCGCCGTGCCGCAGGAGCACAATTTCTGTTCTCATCCTGAAGCAAAGTTCTTAACCTGAAGCACTATTTCTGGGTTAGCAGAATCTGTAACCTGAAGCGTATGTAACCTGAGGTACCACTGTACTCAATGGGTAAATCTCTTCTTGCCCCCTTCCCTGAGAGGGTTTCACACACGTACCTAATCTGGGGAGATGTTCCTTGTAGTAAAAGCCCCCCGTCACTTCTGCAACGCACTTCAGGTCCACTTTCCCTTTGTGCCCGACTCGGTACACGTTTGTGGTGCCGTCGGCCCACGTCACGCTGGCAACACTCCGCCCGGTTTCCACATCCCAGCCACGGATGTCGACCACGCGCCCGGCTTTGCCTTCGCCACCTGTCCGCAGGGATAAGAACAGGGCACAGTTGAAACGTGCCAATTCAAGCATTCTCTCCCATCCGTAACACACACACACAGGTTTTCATCTCAAGCTCTTTGCCAGGAGGTTGAGACGGCTTATGTGAGGCCATCTGCAGATCACGACCTTCCATGGCTCTAACTGCAACAAAGCCCCAAAGATTAGAAAGAAGTTCCCTGGGAGACGGCAGGCAGGAAGAATCCCTCGCCGGAGAAGGGGAGCTTAAGAGGTCAAGAGTGGAGCCTGTCTGACCCAGTGGCTGCACGTTTCCAGTCCTGTCAGGTCGCCTGCCTTCAGGGGTGCAGGGAGTGGAGTAATAAGGCCACATACACAAAGGGAACCCGTTCGAATCCAGCCTCCTTGCGTGGCAGAGGAGTCTCAAAATTCCAACTGCACAGCAAAACAAACACGGACTGCATTTGCAAAATATGTTTAAAGTGCTCCATCTCTTTAATAGTCATGGCTTATGCTCCCGCCAAAGAATCCCGGGAGCTATAGTTTAAGGGTGTGGAGAGTTGTTACACAACTTGCAGAACTACAATTCCCAGAGTTAGAACAATAAAATCACAGAAGTGTACGAGTTGGTAGGGACCCCCCAAGGATCTTCTCGTCCAACCCTTGCAATGCAGGAATCCTGCCCACAGCCGCCCCTGAGAAGAGGGGTCTCCTAACAGCTCAGAGCACCCTTAATGAACTACAACTCCCAAGATTCTTTGGGGGAAGCCGTGAGGGTTAAAGTGGTATCGCAGTGATTTGAATGTGTGGTGTGGAAGTGGCCTAAGTCGTGCAAATATTAACACATTTGGGTGTTAAACCAGCCAAGCCATACTCAGGAGTAGACCTACTGAGATCAATGGGCATGACTGACTCAAGTCCATTTATTTTGATGGATATTATCTTGTTGGATACGACACCCCTTCTGTTTTTATACCGTTTACCGGATCCTGATCCAAGCGAAACTGTTTGCTGAGAGTGGGGATTGATCCACAAGCGCTCTGGCCTTGCTGGTGAGATTCCCATAATGGGCAAAAATAGGATATTGGACTGGATAGACCCTCAGCCTGATCCACTGGGGCTCTCCTGTTGTTCTTCTAAAGCCTACTGAGTAGCCCTCACTTAAGTCTGTCCCACTGCAAGCAGTTGCACGAAGGTTCCAGAGACAAAGTGTGGTCTTTTTCCTGACATGCTACTCACTTCTTAAAGGGTTGCCCCCCTTAAGCAGAGCAAATAATTCAACCCTGTAGCTCGGGCCCTTAGATTTAATCAATCACACACACCAGGTTTACGAAATTTAGGGCAGTAGTCTCCAATACTAGTCCTACGCAGAGTAGAAAATGTATCCTGACATAATTTTCTTCATTTCTTCATGTCTAAAGCTATGTGCACCATTTGTTTGGTTGTTATTTAATTTAATAATTCAAATCCTCTTTACCCAGGCCTATGGCTACTAAATAATCTATGGCCTGTGAAAATGTGGGGGATTGGACTGTTATTACGATGATTATTTTATTATTAGGCCGTCTGTTATTATGTTTTTTTAAATCATGTTTTTATTATTGATGTTCTGTAATGTGTTTTTAATGTTGTACACTGCCCTGGGATCTTCTGATAAAGGGAGTTATTTAAACTGAATAAATAATAACAGGGTGCAAACAGGTACACAACTCTAAAAGCATCCAACACACAAACAAAGACCTTGCAGGCCAAACTGTACCTGCCGCACGCCGCAGAACATGGTTGTGTTGACATCCCCCGTCATGCTGATATTGTCAACTTCCAGTTTCTCTCCCCTTCAGCGCCTGTATTAGCTGTGCTATTATTATTTGCATCTAAATTATGCCCTTTGGGTTACAGGCAACAGGGTGTGTTCCGCTTCTCTCATGCCTAGAAAGCACAAGACCAAACCGTTTTCTGCTTGTCTCGTGCTTTCTAGACATGGGTAATTGCAGTCTTGCCTTTGCCCTGCTGCTTTCGCCTGGAAGGCAGAAATCCATGGAAAACGCAAATGTAGTTTGCTCTGAGTGCTAAACCGTGGGTTTTCCCATGGGAAAGAAACGGGACGTGTGTGTGAGCCCAAAGTTCCAAGAGTTTGTTATTTTTGTTTTATTTTGCAAGGCTCCACAGAACTAGTGCAACTTTCGCTCATTCAGAGCGGACCCATTCAAATCGATGGACATGACATGCTGAGGCCCATTGATTTTCAGCAGGTCTACGCTGAGTAAAACTTGGCTGAGCGCAAGCCACCATGCAGATTAAGGGAAATGTATTTGCCCAAGGCCCTCTCTACTGATCCATGAGGGACAGAGCTTCTCGCTTCTTGTCTTGAATATAGAATTTTTCTGCCCACATCACAAGGAGCCAACCCCCACTCCCCTAAAAGGCAAAAAGCACCTCACCGTCCTGGTTACCCCATTCCCAGTCGGGGCCCCGAACCACTTTCGCGCCCTGGAAAGTCCCCTTTAACGCAATGCGTGGCAAGTTCTGCCGCGGGCTCACAGTCACTCTGCAAGAGGGAAAGAAAAGAAAAAAAACACCATGTCATTTCCCCTGCTGCTCATACAAACAAAGCCAGTTTGGAGGTGAAACAAAGCCAGTTTGGAGGTGAAACACAGCCAGTTGGGAGCGCTGCCGATGCAGACAAGTGCCTGTACACCCATACACAGTACAGGTAGTCCTCTTCCACATTGGGTACCATATTTACTGCAGTTAAAGGCCCCTGTTATTTAGTAGTCAGTATATATTTCCCATTATAAGCTCCTTGGTTATCTTCCCTTACCCATGGCTTGGGCTTAGTGTTGCATGCTAACCAAAAGGCTATAGTTTGTCTCGCTCCAGCCAAATCACATGCTGTATCCAAGGACTGTTCCTAGCTTACTGCTCATGCTTTTCACGTAGGGGGAAGAGAAACCAAGAACCTGGTTTGGGACGCAACGCTAAGCCAAACCATAGCTTAGCTCTGGGTAGCACGGCAGTGGTAGGGCCAGAGGAGGAACACAGCACCCATGTCCTCCCATCAGCCCTGTGACTACTTAGCCAGTTTATCTCTCTCCCCCCCCCCATATGTTCCAAGTCTTTTTCCTTGTTTTACTGCTGTCCTGGAAATATAACTTATCACATTGTCCACACAACATCATTCTCATCAAAATGCCATCCCATCTCTCACAGCCCCCCTAAATCTGGATTTATAATTTTAATAACAACAATAGTAGTAGATTTTCTTTCTGCAGCCAACAATAAACTGCCCTGCTCACAAGCCCTTCCAAGGAAGCTTACAGGTAAATTTAAAAATCACAGTGTGATAACTGTTGAATACACACACACACACACACACACACACACACACACACAGAGTAGAGGTCAAATATCTATCTCAATATAAGGTTCCCCAGCTCTGTTTTAAATCAGAGCAGCCACTCATGCAGAGAAATGGCAAGAAGCCTCCTTTCTTGATGATGCTCCCAGCTCCCGGAAGCCTTTAGTTCTCCCAGATGCTGCTGGACTATGGCTCCCATCATCCCTGACCTTTGGCCATGCTGCCTGGGGCTGATGGGAGTTGGAGTCCAATAACACCTGGAGGACCACAGGTTGCCCATTCCTGATGTAGAACCACAATTTATAGGAGCTCAGGGTAGACCCACTGAAGCTAATGAACAAGACTAACTTAGGTCCATTCACTGTGTATCATCTAGCTGGATGAAACCAAAACCATTTTCATACACAATCATGAGTGACTTTTTCTTTTGTTAAGGGGGGTTGAAAACAACACCACAGAACTCCTAGACACAGTGACATGGACTGGGTGGACATCACCCAGAACTTGTCTCAATAAATATAAATTTGTCTTAAATGAAGAAGTGCATTAACCACCTCTTCACCTGTAACGCCTTGCTATGTTTTACTTCACAACATAATATGCATCTTTACAATGTTTTGTTTAAGTTGCTGGTTGTTGCTTCCGTTTTCTGCACACCACTTAGAGATATTTTTTAATATATTAAGCGGTACTGAAATTAAACAATCAACCAAGAATGATTATTTAGACCAACATAAAATTTACGTGTTGCTTCTCTGCTTACAACAACTCTCAGTGAAATGTATATTTAAAAAATCAGAGTAACTGAAACATTTAGAACAGCAAACAGAAAGCCAAGTAGTATAAAAAGCAGAAATAGTCATTGACATAGTATTGTTAAAAATCAAGGATCCAACAATAACAACAGTTCCTGGTTTTCTTGCTTAGAAGGACCTCAGAAAACAGTTAATGGAAAACAACCTTTCTCTCCCCAAGACCCTGGAGAAGTGCTGCCGGTCAGAGTATGCAGCACTGGGGGAGATGAGAAAGAATAGTCGGACCTCCTTGGAGGCACTCCCCTTACCAGCCTTGTTTGGCTGGGTCTCAGTCTTGCCACACTATCAGATTCAGCCAAGAGGCAAAGGTTTCAGGTTGAATCCAATGACAGTCCTATGCAAAGTGTGTCCTCTGAAGCTAATGGACATGACTCACCTGGGTCTAGTCTGAGCATAACTAAGATGAATGCATGTTCTTAAAATGTGCACTCAAACCACACCACACTAGGTTTCACTGAGAGTTAACCCACAAAAATTAACAGACCTAAGTTAGCCATGACCAATAATTTCAATGGCAGGATAGCACAGGACACAAACCTTTACGTTTCTTCCCGAAACAAAACAACACTTGCACTACTGAGACTTACAACCCAACGCTTCCTCCCCCTCAAAAAGTCAAGCTAAAATCTACAAGAGGCTGAGGGCAAGCAACAAGGATACGTCTCTGCGCGGTACCCACACAATGGTGAAGATGGGATCTGACGTCCGGTTGAAGCAGCTCCCAATGCCCATAACGGGATTGGTATTCCTCGCGTCCCAAAATCAAACCAAGTGCATTTGATTAAGCAGAAACTTCGGGCCAAGCCCTTCAAGAATTCCAGCTGGGGGTTGAGGAAGCAAAAAACTCTCCCGCCGCCATAATGAAACCGCTTCCACATTTGCGTGGCTTCCGTAATGGGGGAAGAAGAGGCATAACACTTCCAAGCCCCTGACTTAGCCTGTTGCTTAATACTCGGAGCAGACGGCAGAGACTTGTGCGGATAAACCCCTGACGCAGCCTGGGAACCAGCAGCCACCCGGCCCACTGCGCCACTAAAATTAACCTTTGGCTCTCACTTTGGCTCATTAATGGATTGCTTCAGTGGCGTGGCATGCCTGGGGAAAGGTGCTTAGGAGAGAAGACCAGGGGGCAGGTTTATCTGCACACACGATGGCTAATCGGTATCTTTCCAGCAGCTTTCCGTGATCCAGATTGTAACGTGATAGGAGCCAAGAGCGAGGAGGGAGGGCAATCCTGCTCAGCCAGTCTCCAGTAGTAAAATTCTGTACTGGGGTCACATCAATTCAGCAATCAAAAAAAGAAAAAGAAAGAAACGAAAAGGATTCTGCAACTGGAAGCAACTGATACATTTTTCCTCCAAGAAGTTCAGGGAAATACACAATCCCCTCCAACTTATTTTAAAATAGCATCATAGTGCTTTAAATGTATAGTGTCATTGTGGTATTGGACTGGTTCAAAACCAGAGGACCGTCCTCTGTAAAGTAGGGCATGCTACTAGACATAATTCTGCATGCAATTTGGGGTTGTTGTTTTTTTATTTCACCCTTCCCGGCCCAAAGATATTTTCTCCTCTGACACAGCATCCCCCTAAGCAAGTGGAGAAAGAAATTGCACAGAAGAATTCGCAGTCAAGAGGAAAAACGCCTCTGGCCTACCCATTCCCCTCGATCAAAATTTGTCCTGGAGGGTCCCTGCCCGCCTCAGTCAATGCCGTTTTATTCACAGCAATTTCCTCCTAAATCCTCGACCAGCAAAAGGGCCAGCTGGAAATTTGACAGAGCTGGAATCCCTGGGTCAGCACCGATCTCGAAAATGAAGGCCTTAATTAAAATGGTTATTAAAAGCAATATTGCAGCGATTAAATGCACCCCCCGGGGGTGAGGTCTGCGGCACTCTTTAATAGCCTTGGTTGTTATCCGGGATTTGGATGCAAAACAACTCAAATTAGATTAAAATCCAGGAGGCGCTTGGCTCCTGCTGCATCACTTGGCTTCTTCGTGGCTGGGTAGATAGCAGAGACGGTTCAGTTCAAGGTTAATGTTTGGTTCTCGGGGGCTCGGAAGAAAAAGCAGCCCTGTCCTGCTTCTGTGGAAGCTTGTCGGGACAAATAAGGACATCAGAAGAGCCTGGCTGCAGGATCAGGCCAGTGATCCATCTAGTCCAGCATCCTGTTCTCAATGTGTCCAACCAAACACTTGTGGGAAGCCTGCAGGCAAGCCTGGAGGAGCACAAAAGAACTCTCCCTTCCTGTGGTTTCCAGCAACTGGTATTCAGAAGAGTTTCTGCCTCAGAGTGGAGGTTACTGAAACACAGCTCTATTCCTCTGCGAAATTGCCCCACACCTCTTTCAAAACCATCTGAACCGGCAGCCGTCACAGCATCTTGTGGGAGCGAATTTTACGATTTTAACTATCACGTTCTGCGTTCCTCTAGCTGTCACAGGATACAGACAGCACTTGAAGGACAATGGAAGACTACCTGCAGACACCGCCCCCCCACCCCTCCACCAAATTTCTCTCTCCTCCCCACTGAACTTTGCTGCCTGGGTGGAGAGTGTAACTCAGGGAAGGTCCACCCCTGTGCGCCTTCCTCTCCAAGTGAAACCACCTTCCTCTCAGGCTGGAAAGCTGCTTGGCTGGCTGAGGAGAGCATGACTGTGTTTGCAAGGATGCCTCCACACTTTCATCTCCATCACAAATCAGGAGCAAGAGTGAGAGTGCAAGAGAGAGAGAGAGAGAAATTATAGGGGGGAATGAATGGTTCCACATGCTGCCGGCACTGGGAGTATGCCCACCAACTGCTGAACACAGCCCATTGCAAGGGGGCATCAAAAAGGGTGCCCACCCCTGATCTAGCAGTCAACACAGGCCATAACTCCCTTCCTCTTGCCTCTGCAAGCTGAGTCCCCTTGGCTCCCAAGGTAGCCAGGTTTTATTACTTGAGCCAGCTGAGAGCTTCATAATCAACACATTGCCATATGGAGGGAAAAAAACAATAACCTTGACTTTCTGGAGAGGATGCCTCAATGGAAACGTCTGGTATCCATGCCGGTGGGGGGGGGGATAGAATTTGGCAATCCACCCGATGCAGTCCTGTAAGCTTTATTCAGATTTAACAGCCAAAGGAGAGAAGGAAGGGCAAGAGAGGGACCTTGGAGCCAGGAGGCTCAGGCCAGCCACAAGAGAGAATAAAAGGATCATCTCAAGCAGGCAGACTGAATAAGCCTCCACCCACTGACCTTGGAGACAAGGCAATGGGAAGGTCTCAATGCAATTGGTGGCAGATCCTTGTTGAATCCAAGCTGCTCTCCACACCACTGTGGCCAATGAGAAACACACAGCAGAAGAGCAACAGAACTGGGTCTCATCAAGACCGCTGTTTTATCGTGTATGCAGCAGCCTGTCATTCATCCATGAGCAGCACATTTGAAGTGGATTTACCCTGGACCACCATGCTTTATCAGTTGTTCAGTAATGCTTCTCCAATACTCCCACACTAATGCCTCTATACTTTTAACTCTGCCATTCCACGGTCCTTGTCTCACACCCCACCCTACCCAACATAGCTGCACTAAGAGACCGTTGCACACACAGCTCCATCCAGACAAGCAAGAGGCATCATCGGTATTCAGGGGCAAAGTCTAGCCTGGCAAAAACACTCCAGGGAGATGCAAAGAAGGGCCCAGTGAGGAGTGCAACCTGGCAACAGTCCTGAGGACCAGAGAGAAAGGCCTCGAGGACAGTTTTCAAACTTGACATTCCCGAACTCTGCTCTAAGCCAAGAAAAAAGAAGGTAAGGAACTACATTAAAAGATTAAAAGGGATGCGGGTGGCGCTGTGGGTTAAACCACAGAGCCTAGGACTTGCTGATTAGAAGGTTGGCGGTTCGAATCCCCACGACGGAGTGAGCTCCCACCTCTCAGTCCCTGCTCCTGCCAACCTAGCAGTTCGAAAGCACGTCAAAGTGCAAGTAGATAAATAGGTATCACTCTGGTGGGAAGGTAAACGGTGTTTCCGTGTACTGCTCTGGTTCGCCAGAAGCGGCTTAGTCATGCTGGCCACATGACCTGGAAGCTGTACGCCGGCTCCCTTGGCCAATAAATCAAGATGAGCGCCACAACCCCAGAGTCGGCCACGACTGAACCTAATGGTCAGGGGTCCCTTTACCTTTACCTTACATTAAAAGATCAAGATCACACCAACTTCAGAGTCTTTCAGACCCTCTTATTTATTTACTTATTTGTTTGTTTGTTTATTTGCATTATTATTCTTATTATCTCGACTAATATCCCACCCTTCCTGCTGAAGGAGCCCAGGGCGGCAGAACAGATTCTTTGGCATGTTGATTTCTGCTGGCAAAACGGGCACGACACAAGCTAAAGTCTCCACCTCACCAGCTCATACGCTGTTTCTCAAAGCATTTCTTTTCTAAATAAAGTCCTACCAGGCACATACTCGAGAAGTGTCACAACACGCAACACTGGCTAAGTTTCCGCCTGGGAATCAGGTCGACAGGCCCGGCTGGGTTCGCGTTCCCCAATTATCATCACCGAGGCAGCGATGAGGCCGGCCAAATTTCAGAGAAGGAAACAAAAGAAAAGGCGAGAGAGTTCTCACTTGGGGAGTTCTCTGCCCAGAGTCCAGCCGTTTCTAACTGATTGATCTGGCCTGGTCTCCAGCCACGATGCCATTGTAAAATTAGGGAAGGACGTCCCTTGGCTCCTGCAGGCGGGAAAGAACAGCACGTAGCAGGGAAAGGGTCATTAATTCTCTGTCGCAGGGGCGGGGGAGCCCTGGCCCTTCAAATGCCGGTGGACTACAACTCCCATCAGCTCCAGTCATTGGAGGGATCACAGCTTACATACCCTGCTCTGTCTGGAAGGGTTCAAGATTCAGGTAGGTAGCCGTGTTGGTCTGACACAGTAGAAATATATACAGTGGTACCTCTGGATGCGAACACGACCCGCATCTGCGCGGCTCGCGATTCGCCGCTTCCGTACATGCCGTCATTTTTACCATCTGCGCACGCGGTCTGTTACTTCCGGGTTGCCGCAGCGTACAACCCAAAAATACTCATCCCGAAGCTACTTCAACCCGAGGTATGACTGTATATAGAAATAAAAAAATAGTCTAGTAGCACTAGGACTTGCCGATCAGAAGGTCGGCGGTTTGAATCCCCACGACAGGGTGAGCTCCCGTTGCTCAGTCCTTGCTCCTGCCAATCTAGCAGTTCGAAAGCACATCAAAGTGCAAGTAGATAAATAGGTACCGCTCCGGCGGGAAGGTAAACGGCATTTCCGTGCGCTGCTTTGGTTTCGCCAGAAGCGGCTTAGTCATGCTGGCCACATTACCTGGAAAAACTGTCTGTGGACAAACATTGGCTCTCTTGGCCAATAAAGCGAGATGAACACCGCAACCCCAGAATCGGTCACGACTGGACCTAATGGTCAGGAGTCCCTTTACCTTTACCGTTAGCACCTTAGAGACCAATTAGGTTTGTTCTTGGTATGAGCTTTTGTGTGCATGCACACGTCTTCAGAAGGGTTCAAGCAGTGTCCAGCAACCTGGAAAGATAGCCCATCTAGGAGAAGGAAAACTCTGGTCCTAAACCTCCTCTGCCTTGTGGGACATAATTGGGAGAAGGAAAAGCCTAAGTAAACCCTACACAAATCTGGCGTGGAGTCCCTAAAGCGGTTGGATGGCACCTTGTGGGTTTCCTGCAGTCAAGCTGGTGCCAAATGTATTGTTCTGATTTCCTTTGGACCACATCTGTGAGGCCAAGAGGGGGGTCTTGTCATCCGGGCAGCCCAGGACCTCCATATACACTGCCCAGGCTTGTGCCTCAAGGGGTCACTTAGTTGCTGCGAACACAGTGGTTTGACTTCACCCCTGGAGGCGCACTCCATTGTCTCTCGAGACAGACAAATACCAACAAGAATGCATCTTCTTAACTTATTATTACTTATTATTTACCCACCCTTTACCCTAAGGTCAAGGGCAGGTTATTACATTAAAACACAGTATTAGAAACTAAAACAACTAACAATTAAAAAGAAATGGGGGGTCCCAAAATATACCATCTCGTGTGTCAGAAGCCCAGGTAAAGAGTTGTTCCAAACAGTTTAAAAGTAATCTTTACTTTCCATATTTTTTTAAGGATCCAAGATGTTCTGCAATTTTTTTCCATAAGGGCAGTGTGCTGTATATCCTAGCCATTTTCCAGTGTTGGGTTAATAGAGGTCTACTTACAGCTGTGAGGAAGATTACAAGTCTTTGAACATTAAAATCCTTATAATTTAGGAGAGCAAGCTTAAGAATCAGGGTGCAATATGTGTCTTGTAATAGTGGAAACCCTCATAAAAACCTGGTTCCAAAAACGGTTGTGTACATTTGCAGTCCCATCATGTGCCGTAGTATGATCCAATCTGTTTAGAACCTCTCCAGCACATCAGACTAATTTGAGGATTTATCCTATGACATTTCACATGTGCATACTGGCATCTGTATAGGGTTTTAATGCAGGAAGCTCCTGCAGCCAATCAAAAGCCGAGGAAGCCCCGTCAGATGTTCAGCTTCCAAAAGAACATTCGAAAACCGGAACACTCACTTCCGGTTTTCGATTGTTCAGGAACCGGAACATGCGACTCCCAAGGCATTCAGGAGCCAAGGTACGACTGTATTGGAAAATAGTTCCCTGGGTGTGTATATGGAATGAAAAATTAATTGCTCAATGGGCTTTAAAGGTCTGTTTGCTTGAGATATAACTATCTGATTAGCTGAGAAATATATCTTTTGAGGTATGAGCAGCCAGCTTGTTTCCAGATCTCTGAATTTATCTTTTAGTTAAGACTCCTATCAGAGGGTTTTATTTTTTTGCAGCAGTCTCTTTATCATGTGCAATCCCTTCCGTTTACAACCACTGAATTGCATTTCTCTTGGCAATTGTTTAAGATGCCTGTTTTGTAGGTAAGGAGGTACAGGAAGAAAAAAGTGATTTTTAAACATATTGATAGCAAGTGCCACATAATGTTTGTTCTGCGCTGCTAAGCAATCCATCTTTTAGCGCTTGTTCAAACAAGCCTACCCAGATATGTAAAGTTGACATGCATTTTTGCTTTGTAAGGGTTGTATCCTATACTAATCTTACTCAGAGTAGACCTGCTGAAAGTAATGGACAGTAGGGCCATTAATGTGAATGAGTTTACTCCAAGTAGAACTTTGTTGCATACAACCCCCCCTTTTTTTTACAAAAATTGCTCATCATACTTGTAATCTGAACTTTCACCAATCATTTTAACATGTATTTTATTTTATTTTATAGAAACAACACAGATGATTCTACAGTTAGCAATTTACAAACTCTGTTAAATAAATAAAGAAGAAGAGAGAGTGCCTGAGCAATATCAGTCAGCAAAAGGAATAAAGAGATTGTAAAAACTGCGCAGCAAAAAGTTAGGTTGACATTAGCTGAACTTGCAATGTCTTCAGGGGAAAAGAGGGTGTGTGGGGTCCAATTTCAGACTTAGATGGATGCAAGCCTAGCTTTGCCATAGATAATAAACTTTTTATCGTCTCTGGAAAATCGGCATCAGTGTCTCCAGGGGCATCATTTGTGCTTTGCCTAGAACAGTTGAAAAAAGAGATAGAAATGCAACTATTGATCTTGTTCGGAGAAGAAAAAGTTTGCTGCTATACGTTGAGCAAGCAATTTGGAGAAAGATGAAATGGCTCTTCAGAATGGAAAAAAGAGAACAGATTTTTTTCCCCTGGTTTCTGTGACATTAGCTATGTCTTCACATCTAGGCTGTAGGTTTGCAAAATGCAAATTGCTCTCAATTAACCGGATTGGAGCCAGCACAGAGGGGAAATTTCACATTTTCCTCTCCAGAGGAAAGTCCCTCCTTGAAGCTGCTATTTTCTTGGGGCAGGGAAGAATTCCCCACTGGTACCTCTCTGTACCATCTCTGATCCCCCACAGTGGAAGTGGTCTGCATTAAATTAAAATACTGTACTTACTTCTCATCAGCAAGCAATCTGCCTCTAGTATCCAGCACCTTGCCACCTAGCAGGTTAAAATTAAAACAAAGGCTCATCTCAATTGCAGAAGCCGGGGATGGAATTCTTCTTGTAGGGAGCGCGACAGCATTGCTCCAAAGAACCTAGGGATACTGGGGTCACATCCACACCATATGTTCAAAACATGTGGCTCTCCCCGAAAGAATCCTGGGAACTGTAGTTCACCCCTCAAAGAGCTACAAATCCAAGCTATCGCCCAGGATTCCTTGTGGGAAGGATCTATATATAGAAGGATGATTTACATTTGCAGTACCTCTCCAGGATTCACGGCAGGAGTCTCTCAAAGCCCTAGCTGGAGATGCCCGGGGTTCAACCTGGGAACCTTCTGCATGCAAGGCAGAGCTACAGCCCTTCCCATAGGACAGCTGAGTCAGTAGATCATGAGGCTCTTAATCTCAGGGTTGTGGGTTCAAGAACCCATGTTGGGCTAAAGATCCCTGCATTGAAAGGACTAAATGACCCTCGTGGTCCCTTCCAGCTCTTAGGATTCTACACCATTCTTCTATATACTGAGTCGCATCATTCATCCAGCTAGCTCAATATTTTCTACAGCAACAAGCAGGTGCTCTCTTGCGTTTCAGACAACAGCCTCTTCCATCCACCCACATCCACGATTTTGCGCCTGGCTTTAGTTTGGTAGACTTTGCAGTTATGATATGTCTATATAGTATATGAGAAGTATCTTTTAAAAATATAATACCAGTTAAAAACAATTAATAACATCCAAAGCAAAAAGGCTTCAAATCAGAATGAGGCGGAACAACCAAATGACCACAAGCCGCTTTTTATGGCTCATAAAAGACACAAGAATCAAAACAAAACAGATAAAATCAACAGCCTTAAACGCAACCAAACACCTTTGGACCAAGGTCCTCCTTAATGAAATAGCTATTTGTTCGGCAAACAATATGTCAAAAATACTGGATGTGCAAATCGCCAAGCGGCATCACCGGTTTGAACTTTTGGTGATGATGTTCATCTGGCCCCAGGGTCACTTCCAAATGTAATCCCTTCAGCATGCAAGGATAAAAAAACCCCTCTCCTCCTCTAAAGGGGCCTCAAAACAAGGATTCAAAAATTATCCAGCTTGTTAGCCTTTCAAGTCGTGCAGCCTTGAGCTGTTATCTGGATCCTCCGGACTGAATTGAGAGCTCCCGCCAGTATGGCCACTTAGAAATGATTTACACTTTTGCAAAACCCTCAAATGCAAGGACAAGGCCGTTCTCACATCCAGGTGCCTTCTTAATTAAATATCAGTATTCCTCAGTTATGGTTCCCATCTTACTGGCATAGCTGTCAAAGGTAAAGGGAACTACTAATTTCTCTGCCTTTTGATATTTTTCTTAGATGCCTTCAGTTATTTTCCGCCTCTATTGAGAGCCTTATATTTTGCCTCCTTCATCAGTTTCATTGGGTTCTCGCGCATATGGAATTGTCTTGCAGGTGCCCTGGCCTGTACTTTACTTATAAAAATACTTATATACCGCTATTCATTAAAAAAAAGCAAAAGTGTTTGCAGCGACAGTGTATAAAACCATACAATGAAAAATCATATAAAAAACTAAAAGCAGACATCAGCTAATTATTGTCAAAAGATATATTCTGAATTGCCTGCATAGTCCTGGTGGGATAGAGAAGTTTTCAGCAGGCATTTAAAATCTGAGACAGAAGGCGCCTGCTGAATCTCCGATGGCAGGGCGTTCCACAATAAAGAGTTAACTGCATTAAAGGTTCAGTTTCTTGCTGTTACTAGATGAGCCTTGCCAACTTGTGGAACAACCAATGATATTCCTGCAAACGATCTCAATCATTCTGACAGTAAGAGCTGTTGTACAGTGGAAGACAGTCCCATGAGAGGAAGTGGACTCTTCTTCCTTGGAGATTTTTAAGCAGAGGTTGGAAAGCCACCTGTCATGTAAGATCTAGCGGAGTTTCCTGAATTGCAGGGGGCTGGACCAGATGACCCTTGGGGTCCCTTTCAACTCTACAATTTGATGATGGTGATGATGATGATAATTTATTTATACCCCGCCCATCTGGCTGGGTCCTCCCAGCCACTCTGGGCAACAAAACACTAAAATACAATAACCTATTAAACATTAAAAGCTTCCCTGAACAGGGCTGCCTTTAGATGTCTTCTAAAAGTTTGGTAGTTATTTTTCTCTTTGACATCTGGTGGGAGGACGTTCCACAGGGCGGGCGCCACTACCGAGAAGGCCCTCTGCCTGGTTCCCTGTAACTTGGCTTCTTGCAGCGAGGGAACCGCCAGAAGGCCCTCAGCGCTGGACCTCAGTGTCCAGGCAGAACAATGGAGGTGGAGATGCTCCTTCAGGTATACTGGGCCAAGGCCGTTTAGGGCTTTAAAGGTCAGCACCAACACTTTGAATTGTGCTTGGAAACGTACTGGGAGCCAGTGTAGGTCTTTCAAGACCGGTGTTATATGGTCTCGGCGGCCGCTCCCAGTCACCAGTCTAGTTGCCGCATTCTGGATTAATTGTAGTTTCCTGGTCACCTTCAAAGGTAGCCCACATAGAGCGCATTGCAGTAGTCCAAGCGAGAGATAACCACAGCATGCACCACTCTGGCAAGACAGTCCGCGGGCAGGTAGGGTCTCAGCCTGCGTACCAGATGGAGCTGATAAACAGCTGCCCTGGATTCTGAAAGAAGCAGTTGTAAGGATCTCCTTCTTGCCCCCCCCAAACAATGTTTGGGGCCTGCACCCTACATGAACCAAGAGAACGGGAGATGTACCAAATGGTCCAAGGCCGATTCAAATCCCAGAACATACAAGCTGAATAGCAGTCTAGCCAACGTGTTAAAAGCCCTTGCCACAATTCTGCTTCGCTTTTGGCATGTCTGAAGGCAGCTATTGCATCTGCCCTGAATCTTTTACTGCCCAGTGCTAACTTTATCCTGCTTTTCACAACCGTTCTTCGTCAAAACTGCTTTCCAGACCTCTTATTCATTGTAAGACATGAGAGAGAGAGAGAGAGAGAGAGAGAGAGAGAGAGACTTCACAGTGTTTTCACCTTGGAGGCAACGAACACTGCAAGGAATCAATACATTCTGCAGGCCTTGTTGGGATTTTCAACAGGAAAGTATCCATTATCTGAATGAAACCAAGAAACCATGCGTTGGATTTGTGACTGTGCACAAAAAAGCCAACAGAGATTCCAAACTTAGGCGCTTCAAGTGATTTTCTCCTCCTTTTCACCTTGGAAGCCCTAGTGGGAAAGTGACGCACTGTCTGTCCACAGCTTCATGAAGCATGGTTTATGAAGTCACAGATGAGTGCCACAGCTGCACAATCCTCCCTTGGCGCTCCTCTTTTGTCCTTCTGCGCTGCCCCCTGTGTGGAAGCAGCTTTGAGACACAGATCCTGGCTTGTGTTAAGCCAAACTTCTACATTTCCCCCTCCAGGACCAGCATATCACAAGCCAGGATAGTGTGTGTGTGTGTGTGTGTGTGTGTGTGTGTGTGTGTGTGTGTGTAGATTGTCCCTTATTACCCTGGCCTGTCAAACCAACAAAAGCTAAAGATTCGTGGTTCAGACGTAACAGGGAACCTGGGCTTAAAGGAAACCAGAATCTCGATAGCTACTAACCACAGTGGCTATCATGAGTCCTGAGGTGTTGCTGGGCTCAGGAGTGGGGTAGCGGGCCGAGGTGGACCAAGAGTGGGGAATGGGAGCGAGACACGGGGGTGAGAGGCTGGAGGAAGTGGGTACCTGCCCCTAACTGGGGATGCATAACTCCCACCTCCCTCCTTTCCCCCCAGACATTTTGCACGCCTCCCTCAGAAGACAACCTGTCAACGGCACTGAGCACCTGTCCCCTGACTCTCTTTCATCCCACGCCCCCACACCCAAATCCGGCTCTCCTGCCCCACGCACAGAAAGCTTAAAAGTCACTATTAGTCACCCCCCGAGTTCCTTTCTCCTCCGAGGACTTCACACAGTGGCACTGGCAGCTCCTCTACAATTTAGGAAGCAACATTAGTGGAGGGGGGTGTCTTTTTAAAAAGGGAACAGGGTAGGTTGCCTAGTTACCATTGCAATCGTCTACTGAAAAAAAGCCCTGGAAGCCCTTTGCTTAAGCAACCCCCCATCCTTTTTCTATTTGCTTCAGTTTTGGAGAAGCTCGGTTCTCTTCAAAGCAAAAGCATCACACCTGGGGACGGACAAATCTTTTCCATTTCGGTTTCTGCCCGGCTTAGGGAAGGAGGAGCAATGCTCATGGGAACGACATCACCCACCCACCCCAAATCGCCCTCACAAGCTAAGCTGGTGCCTCTGGCCCTAACTGTTCCCCTATGAAAAACTTCACCACATGCCACTGGATAGAAGCCGTACAAATGTCCCAACAGGTATCCACACGAAACTGGTGTTTATAAGAAATATGTTCAAGATGTAGCCAAGGCTGCAAGGTCCTCAGACTGCTGCATATTAGACAATAGGTGCTTATCCTTCCAGGCTCCAAGTATAAGTCTCTTAGAGATCTAGAGCAAAATACAGTTTTCTTGTTCTTCCATTAATCCCCATACTAAAGGAATATCACTTAAAAGCACATGAGCAAACTGAATATATCAAGGATCTGATAGCTACAAAATTGAGGACAACAACTTAAACCAAAAGTAATATATATCACTGGACATGTGCCCAAGGGATTTCCAGCATCATACCACATGCCATACTTGGCTTGCCAGTTTCCAGTTTCCAGTTTCCCACCCCTTGAAGCAAAACAAGTACGGATAGAATCGAGCCCTAAAAAGAAAGAACACGTCACCCTCTTGTTATCTATCTCTCTATATATTAACATTTCTTTTGCTTACAGACAATGTACACCGGGGGTATGTGCAAGTGTCAGGGGGTTGGACTAGATGACCCTTGGCACCCCTTTCCAACCCAACAAATCTCTGATTCTATCACTTACGGCTGTGAGTGAGCAGTCTCGTAGCGCTCAAAGGCGTGGGAGAGGTCATGCTTGTTGTTCATGTAGCACTGCATACACAAGTCGTAATCGAAGCAGATCTTGCATTTCCACCGCATCCCGCGGATCCCGTGTTTCTTGCAGCAGTCGCAGATGATGTTGGGGTGGCGGACGCCTAATTGAGAGAGAAAGAAAGAGGCGAGAGTCGCCATCAGCAGCTTCAGCAACCAAAGAGATCAAAGGAGTTAGAGAAACTCCCTTATGGAAGAAAGGTTATTAACACGTGTGGCTTTCAGTAAGCAGGAGAGTGTGTGTGTTAGAGTAAGGTTATCAGATTTTTTTCAATGAATCTGGGGACACATTAATTACACACATATATACATACTACATGTTTGGGACATTGATGCTGCAGCGATGGCGGTGGCAGAGGGGCGGCCGCCGCCTTGACCTCAACCGCCATGTTTCCCCTTCCTCCGAGGCTTCTATCTCCTTTCTCCATGAACCTGGGCAGCCCCTGAGTTGTTAGGTCTTCGGTGGTGGGGAAGCGGTGCACAGTGGGTCAGGCAGGAAAGTGGAGAAGGAGGGCGGAGAGTGGCGGCGGCAAGGCTCGGGCAGCACGATGCCTCCCTTCCCATCAAAACAGCCCCAATCCCCTTCCTACTTGCGTGCAAGCAGGAGGGGGTGGGATCCCTTAGCTGGGAAGCAAGGCTTCCTATTGCCTAACTGAGAGATCCCTTCCCCCTCCTGCTTGCACGCAAGCTCGGATAGGCAGCGTGAAGCCTCCCTTCACAGCTGAGAGATCCCCGCCCCGCTCCTGCTTGCATACAAGTCGGAGTTGGGAGGCTGTTCTGATAGGCAGCATGAAGCCTCCCTTCACAGCTTAGTTGCTGGGGTCAGGGAAGGTGGAGGCAGCCCGGAAGCCAACCAGAGCCAACTGCTCCGGGCTGCTGAGACTGCTGCTACTGCATTTCCTAGGGACATTAGATGAAATCTGGGGACATTCTGGGGATGGAATTTGCCCAGGGACGTATTCGCAAATCCGGGGACTGTCCCCTGGAAACGGGGGGTGTCTGGTAACCCTATGTTAGAGGTGTCTGAAATAATGCATGGGCACCCAGGATCCTCAAATCATTCCAGGGAAGGACCCTTCTCCAAAGCTAGCCAGTGTAGATCAGCCAGGGGTAAACTGTGGCTTTTCAAGTCACCAGCCAGCAACATTGCCAGAGGACAGTTGAGAGTTACAACAGTCCAACAACCATGGGAAGGCCACAGGTTCTTTACTCTGACTGGTGCAGACAATGCTAGATGAATGCTTGGTGTGGCTCAGCGATGCAGATTCCGAGGTTTCGAGAAAAGGCCGCAGCTCTGTGCAAGAGCATCTGCCTTGAGTGCAGAAAGTCCCAGGTTCCAATCCCGGCATCTCCTGGGAGAGATGGAAATGTCACCTGCCTGAAACTCTGGAGAGCAAGTCAGTGTAGACCAGTGGTTCTCAAAAGCGTGTGGCAGGAGGGGGTGGCAAGTGTGGCAGAAAGGTTCGAGGGCAATCAATATTACATGTTGGGAATGATTCATGTTCTTATGTATCCACCTTGTATTTTACTTTCTGGATGTCCCGTTATCATATGATAAAGTAGCCGTGTTCCATTACAAATCAAAGCCTGCCAGGAGTTGCTACTTTTTGTTTTCCAGTGTATTTCTTATCAATAAAAAAAAATCAGGGCAAGGAAATTTTTATTCTGAAAATGTAGCCCAGAGGAAAAAAGTTTGAGGCCCACTGGTGTAGATAGTACGGACACAGATGGACAAGTGGTTTAATTCAGTATAAGGCAGCTCCCTGTGTTATTTGCCGTATTTTTTTGCACCATAACACTCACTTTTTTCCTCCTAGAAAGTAAGGGGAAATGTCTGTGGGTGTTATGGAGCGAATGCCTGCGGGTGGCGGGGGGGATCTGCTGCAGTCGTGAGCAGAGGATCCATGGTTCCCCTTCCTTTCCTCCTCCGTGGTTACAAAGCACGGATCCACATGGATCCTCAGGATTTTTGCATTGGGCTACTCCAAACTCACTGTCAGTTCACATGTCTGTGGTCATAGCATGAACCACAAAAATCATATATCCACTATTTCGTTTAGAATAATTTTTTTCTTGTTTTCCTCCTCTAAAAACTACGTGCGTGTTATGGTCTGGTGCGTGTTATAGAGCGAAATATACGGTACTTACCTATTTGTGCATTATCGTACAGAAGAAGATCATACGCTCCTTGAAACCCAGTCCGGTAGTTGGTGCGAGTTCCTTGGTCCCACTGGACCACCACGGTCTTATCTGGGGTGGTTGGGCTGCCCTGCCGACCGATCTCTACCACCGTCCCGACATTCCCTTCGCCGTTGTCTTGGTTGCTCCACTTCCAGTCCACCCCACGGACCACCCGCATTCCAACCTGCATGCTTGCGTAGGGGTCAAAGTCCATCGCCCGGCGCAGGCAACCTCAAGTTGACGGCCGGACGGCCGGCTCACAGCACAGAGGGCAAAGCATTGATGAAACCTGGGGAGTGGGGAGATGGAAAAAAAACCACGCATGGGTTCAAAAAGCATGCTGGGAAGATTGAGGCAGTGTGGCTGCTATGCACCAGGTGTGTGGGTGAAACTATAGTCTTCTGGGATTTGCTGAACTACAACTCCCACCTGGCCTGGCAAACATGGGCAATAGGGAATTGTGGTTCAGCAACATCTGGAAGGCCAATTGGTGCCTCTTATGCACCAAATGGCATAAGACATGTGGTGGGACATGGGTGGCGCTGTGGGTTAAACCACAGAGCCTAGGACTTGCCGATCAGAAGGTCGGCAGTTCGAATCCCCACAACGGGGTGAGCTCCCGTTGCTCGGTCCCTGCTCCTGCCAACCTAGCAGTTCGAAAGCACGTCAAAGTGCAAGTAGATAAATAGGTACTGCTCCGGCGGGAAGGTAAACGGCATTTTCGTGCACTGCTCTGGTTCGCCAGAAGTGGCTTAGTCATGCTGGCCACCTGAACCGGAAGCTGTACACCGGCTCCCTTGGCCAATAAAGCGAGATGAGTGCCGCAACCCCAGAGTTGGCCACAACTGGACCTAATGGTCAGGGGTCCCTTTATCTTTACCTTACTATGCACCAAGTGGGCATATATTGTTCTTCTTTGCTCTCATGTATTCTAACAGGGGCATCATTCTCCAGATGTCACAAGATCAAGTCAAGTGGACTAACTAGTCCAGCATCCTGTTCTCACAGTGGCCAGACAGAAGCCCCAATGGGAAGCATGTCCAAAGGACCTGAGTGCAACAGCAATTCTCCACACTTGCAATTCTCAGAAACTGGTTTTCAGATGCACAGTGTATCTGATAGTGGAGGCAGAACACAGCCAATGTGGCTAGTAGCTATGGGCAGTCTCCTCCTCCTCCTCCTCCTCTGAAATTTGCTTCCTTTAAAACCAGTCAAGGGGAACAGAATGACTAAGAGCATAAGATCACTAGTAGGCCCCAAACTGCTGGTTTCAGGTTTATGTGGTCAATATAAATCTCAGATGGCACTTGGGCAACCCAGGAAGCAGCAGCTCTCACACACAGTTCTGTTCACCCCCTCCACCCACCCTTTTACAGAGAAGTTTCAAAACAGAAGGAAGCTTAAAAAAAAAAGCACATATGAATTTCTGACACAGTCCCTCTCTCTTCTCTTTCTGATGACAAGGCCTAAAATTAGATCAGGAACTAAAAATACTTGCACAGGAGACAATGAACGCTTCTCACCCCATTTGCATTAATGAAAAGAACACAAAGCCACATCTCAAACACACCATCAAACACTTAACAAGTCAAGGGCAGCCCATGACAGATGAAGTAGAAAATGGATGCTCTTTTAAACACACAAGTAGAGCGCCATGAATTAAAAGCAATGGGAAATTCATTGGTTCAAGGACTCCGAAATAAATTAGGAAAGGTCATAAATTTATTTATTTTAAGATCAAAGCTGCTGTCGCATTCAGAGCTAAAGCCAGTCTCCTATTGGCTTCGAACAGACATACTCCCCTTTATGTTATATAGCTCAAACAAATATTCACAAATATTTAACACAGGATGACATGTCCAGCTCTGCCACTCACACTTCGAATGGACTAGGACCTGGGAGACCAGGGTCCAAATTCTCCAGTCAGCCATGAAGCTCACAAGGCCAATATTGGGCCAGTCACTGCCCCTTAATCTAACCCACCTCACAGGGCTGTTGTGAGGATAAAATGGGGAGGGGGGAACCATATACGCTGCCTTGAGCTCACTGTAGTAAAGAGAGGGATGTAAGATGTAATAATGAACGTAACAATAGTACAAAATAAATAAGCTTTTGACAAAACAATCCAATTTTATACATGCAAAAAAGTCTGCAACACAAAGCACACTTACTTAGCAAGCAAGCCTCATTGAAAACAGCAGCTTTAATTTCTGGGCAAAAACACAGGGTTGTCTCCAACTGAGGCCCCATTTGTACTATATATTTAAAGCAGAATCATAGCACAGTAATTCCCTGACTGGTTCAACAGACTGCAGTTCTCAGGATGATTTGGGGGAAGCCTTGACTTTGTAAAGTGGTATGATAGTTCTTTAAATGTATAGTATAAAGGGGACTAATCATACTACTTTAAACAGTCATGCCTTCCCCCAAAAGGATTCTGGGAGTTGTAGTTAAAGGTACTGAGAGTTGTTAGGGGACCCCCTATACCCCTCAGAAAGTGAACAGCTCTTAAAAGTGGTTCAGCAGTCAACAGGGAACTACGGGAATTGTAGCTCTGTGAGGGGAACTGGGTCGCCTAACAACCCTCAGCACCCTTAAACTATAATTCCCAGAATTCTTTGAGGTGTAGCCAAGGCTGTTTAAAGTGGTGCCACAGTTCTCTGGTGCGAATGTGGCCTTAATATTTGATGCCTGTCAAAATTGTGTGGCAAATGCTGGAAAGATTAACAGCACAGCCCTTTCTTTGTATGTTGCGTCAAGTGCTAGCCCTGCTCAGAGCAGATTCATTGAAGATAATGGACTCAGCTAACTTGGCCCCATCAATATCAGCAGGTCAACTCTCAGGCTTGACTTCAGTGGATCTACTCTGCGTACGACTAGCTCTGTGAAGGGGGAATAGGGGGTCTTCCCAACAACTCTCACCACCCTTTACAAACAAACACCAGCTCCCAGGATTCTTTGTGGTAAACCACAACTGTTTAAGGTGGTACCACAGTGCTTTAAATGTATGGTGTGGATGTTTTCTGTCTCTGGAGCTATCAAAACGTTAGATACCACTAATGGTATGCCAGTTATCAAAATGAAAGATACCACAGAACATTGCAGGTCCCTGCTTCACGGGCTTTCTGCGTAGGCCTCAGGCTGGCCGCTGTGAGAATAGGATGGGGTGTGTGTGTCTAAATGGACCTTTGGCCTGATCTAGCAAAGGCTCCTTTTAGGTTATTCTAGTCAAAAAAACACCATTGATGAGCAGATATCAGAACTCAGTTTCAGTGCTGAGCGACAGTTATTTCGGCGAGTCCTTTGGCAAACGCCTGCGCATTCAGAGACAACAAGGTTCTTAGAAGAGGAGAAAACAAAAAGCGAAATATGTTCCGTCTCAAGCCCGGCTTCCTAACCTTTTCTTGAGAGCCGCCCAGAAAAGCGATTCCATGGCTCCCCTAGGCCTCTTGCTCCATAGATAATGTCCTCTCATGGTTAAGAAAGGGCACCTTCCCTGGAGTTTAAGCGCATGACTTCTACACTTCAGGTGAAAAGGCACCCACCTAGAGAGATGTCCCACCTCCACATGTGGTGGAGTCTAGATACAGCCATGGGTGATGGATGCTTTCGTTGGCCCTGGAAGATGCGCTTTGCGGTTGCCTAGCAACAGGGGAATACAAGGTTACATAAGGAGAGTCCTGTTGGATCGGTCCAGCACTCCATGGAGTCTTCTTACCGTGTCCAACCAGAGGTGCTGGTAGTTGTTAGAACCCCCCCTTTTTAAAAAAAACTACAGCTCCTAGAATTCCATGAGGGAAGCCATGATAGTTTAAAGTGGTACCATAGAGCTCTAAAAGTATGGTGTGAATGTGACCATATACACTTTTTTAAAAAATCAATGAACCCTTCAAGGAGATTTGGGGGTGTAGCTAGTAGCTCTCTCTTTCTGACCTGCACCATCTGTCACTCAGACACACCCCTCACCAGACTTGCTTCGCTCCCCCCTTGAGTGTTTTTGCCTGGCTGGAATGTGCCCTTGAACTCGGATCATGGTTGCCTGGATAGGGAGGTGCATGCACCTGTGTGTGTAGAAGTACCCTCCTGTACAAAAAGCAACATTTACATTTGTTGCTCCACCCACTTTTGCCTCTGGCCCCGCCCACCTCTGGATGGCGGCCCCCAGAAGGTGGCCCAGAGAGGAATGCGGCCCTCAAGCTCTGAGAGGTTCCCACACCATTCTGTGTGCAAAACCATGAGCTCTACCAGTTTGCTCTATGGGATTTTCGGAGATGACGGGAGATTTAAACACAGGTCTCCTTAGTCTGAAGTCAAAACTCTTAACAAGTAGCTAGAAAAGAATCCCACTGCAACGTGTTCATATAATAAATTTATTTGATTTCTATCCGAGGAGTTCAAGGTGGCATATATGCTTCCCGCCCCCCCCGCCCCACCCACAACCCTTCTCATCTTTTCCTCACAACGACCCTGGGAGGTAGGTTAGGCTCAGAGACAGTGAGTGTCTCTAGGATAGAGTGCTGGACTCTAACCACACTGGCTAAATAAGTCAAAAGACGTCTCGGGAGCCAAAGGAACAGCTAAAGAAACCAGACAGTTAAAAATAGATAGATACCTTCTCACAGGAGAGGAAGAAAAATTTAAATATACCAGCATGGCTATTCTGGGATCCAGCCGCATCACAACCAAACGTGTCGTGCTTCAGACATCACAGGCAGCCCGATTACGGAAGGGGGGGGCAGGAGGAGCTCTTTCAACTGAAAGAACAATTAAAATCCTTGCCTTAAGGGGATTATGTCTGTCAGTCTCAATTAAAAGGGATTAGTAGACAGTTACAAAAAAATAGGAGTGGATATGTAACCTAGACATCATATTTAGAAAGGGAGCGGACAGGGAGGTCAGTGCATTGTACGATGTTTGGAAGGAGCTAAAAATAAGTTGACATTTTCAATTGAAAATATTATTATTAGCACCAATGTGATACGTAGCGTTTTTGCAAAGAATTTCCCACGCATTGTTCTTTGATAGTAGAGGAGGCTGAATGTCTGCGATGAGGGGAGAGGAGGGGGGAGGGCCAGGAAGAATGGCAGATGGCATTTCGACACAACCAGAGAAAACCCTGGTTCTTTCTCATTACAGTGGTGCCTCGGGTTAAGTACTTAATTCGTTCCAGAGGTCTGTTCTTAACCTGAAACTGTTCTTAACCTGAAGCACCACTTTAGCTCATGGGGCCTCCTGCTGCCGCCGCGCCGCCGGAACCCAATTTCTGTTCTTATCCTGAAGCAAAGTTCTTAACCTGAAGCACTATTTCTGGGTTAGCGGAGTGTGTAACCTGAAGCGCATGTAACCTGAAGCATATGTAACCTGAGGTACCACTGTACATCACACAGCGTGCCCAGGCCTGGGTGTGGGAGCTTAGACCTGACACAGAAGATATAAAAACACAGTATATTATTCAATCCATCAATTTATATACCACTCTTTTATCAGAAGATCCCAACTCAAGGAGAATTTTCAAAGTCTTCAGAATGCTATAAAGCATGCTTTTTAAAAAGAAAGAAAGAAAGAAAGAGTTTGAAAGCTTGAGATTGAGTTCCATAGTTTAACCTTCACTGCATGTCCATGCATTCTAGTGTTGCGAGAGAGGGAAAAACCCTTTCCTCATGCCAAGCATCATATTATGAACTTCTATCATGTCACCTCTTCCTCATTTTTTCTTCAAACTGAAAAGTCCCAAAATGTGCAAACATTTCCTCACAGGGGGATTGCGTCATCAAGTTTTCGACTGCAGCTCCCAGCAGCCACAGGCCGCAACATGTATGCTGGCTAGCTGGAGGATGGGAATTGTAGTCCAAAACATCTAGATGGCACCAGGTGACTTTCTGCAAATCAGGGCAAATTCTCTGCTGATGTAGTTATATTAGGGGCCGACAGCAGAGAGCTGTAGCTCAGGGATAGAGCAGCACACAGGAGGTCCCAGGAACGACCCTACATTAAATTTTAGGACATTTGTTTACTATGCATTTGGCAACTCTTAGCATAGAGGGACGCGGGTGGCGCTATGGGTTAAACCACAGAGCCTAGGACTTGCCGATCAGAAGGTCGGCGGTTTGAATCCCTGCGACAGCGTGAGCTCCCGTTGTTTGGTCCCAGCTCCTGCCAACCTAGCAGTTCGAAAGCACGTCAAAGTGCAAGTAGATAAATAGGTACTGCTCTGGTGGGAAGGTAAACGGCGTTTCCGTGCACTCCTCTGGTTCACCAGAAGCGGCTTAGTCATGCTGGCCACATGACCCAGAAGCTGTACACCGGCTCCCTCGGCCAATAAAGCGAGATGAGCATCGTAACCCCAGAGTCGGTCACGACTGGACCTAATGGTCAGGGGTCCCTTTACCCTTTACCTTTACTAGCATATCGTAACCACATTTTGCATGACTTCCCCAGAGGTCAAGGAGGAAGTTGTCACCTATGTTTGGATGCAATTGGATGCCGTTCTGAATCAAGATGGCAGACTTAACCTTCCTAACTGCCCTATTTTAATGACTGGTTTTTTGTTTTTGTTTTTGCTTGTTTCTTTGTTTCATAGAATTCCTGAGCAACTTGGGATATGAGGCTGGTAGCGTTCCAACATTATCTGAGAATTCCTCATGGAATCCAGACATCTCTTGGGCACTTAATTTGAAGAAGAAAAATGGGCATTTTCTCCTTCCCTCTGTCTGGTGATGTCCCTTGAATGCCAAATGAAGCCTTACATAACCCGGCTTTGGGGCGGGGAAGTGAGAAATAGGCAAGGAGATGGCCCAGATCTCCCCACCAAAACACACACACACACACACACACACACACACACACACACACACACACACACTTTCTAAACATCCCAGCTATCACTTTGTTAAAACACATGGAGCTAATTCTGTTCACAGCTAGCCTGAAACTCCCCCACCCCACCCCCCTCTCTCTCTCCCTCTCAGGCACACACACTCTCTCCTGCTGTTTTTGTCAAACATAACCCAGGAAATGCGTTGTACCAGCTGGGCAGCTGGCTGAGGCGTCCAGTCACTTCAGAGCACTGCCAATGCTTGACAAGGTTATGGTTAAAGAGACCGTTTGTGAATTCCTCTCCTCCACCACCACCACCACTTTTTTGAAGCTGCCCATTTTGTACATTTCCCAACTTTTTCCTCCGCGTTAGACCAAGTGCTGCTGGATCCAGCCAGTGGCCCATCTAGTCCAGCATCCTGTTCTCGCAGCGGCCAACCAGATGACTATGAGAAGCCCGCAAGAAGGGCCCAAGCACAACGGCAACTGTCCCCACTTGTTATTCTCAGCAACTGCCTGTTCGTTGTCTCTGACACCGGAGAGGTAGAACAGAGAGCCATCATGACTAGAAGCTACTGATGGTCATATCCTCTGTGAATTTACCGTATCGACCATAAGACGCACCTAGTTTTTAGAGGAGGAAAACAAGGGGAAAAAAATAATATTCTGAATCTTTTATTTCTGTAGAGCCTCTTTTCAAAAACTTGATTTTGCAAGTGAACAGTAGAAGCATTTTAACAGGCATCAGTGCTTGGATTTCATTCTTTAACAGAAAGCCCCAGAAAAAAAATGGGATCATCTGGCCGTTTGGAGAGACAGAGGCACATGGTTTGGGCAGTGATGGAATCCAAGACTGACTGAAGAGGGGAAACAAGAATACAGTGGTACATCGGGTTACATACGCTTCAGGTTACAGACTCCGCTAACCCAGAAATAGTGCTTCAGGTTAAGAACTTTGCTTCAGAAATCGTGCTCCGGCGGTGCAGCGGAAGCAGGAGGCCCCATTAGCTAAAGTGGTGCTTCAGGTTAAGAATAGTTTCAGGTTAAGAACGGACCTCCGGAACGAATTAAGTACTTAACCCGAGGTACCACTGTAATGTTCTCCTGTCTGTTTGTCAAGTTACTCGGGGGGCTAAACAAGGGCTATCACAGAACAACCTCACAACAACCCAGTGAGGTTAAGGTGGCCCTCTCTGTACAGCGCCATTCGCTCCATAAGACTCACAAGACACATTTCCCCTTACTTTTTAGGAGGAAAAAAGTGTGTCTTATGGAGCGAAAAATACGGTATCTAACCCCCTTTTAAAGCCATCCAAGGGGACCATCACAAGAGGAGAGTGAATCCCACAATTTAACTACGTGCAAAGAAGTACTTTCTGTTGCTTGCCCTAAATCTTCCAACACTGAGCTTCACCGGATGGCTCCGAGTTCCAGTATTATGAGCGAAGGAGAAAAACTTCTCCCTAGTCACTTTTCCTGCACCATGCAAATATTCATAGCTGCAAGATAAAGAGCTGAATGCGGACAGTCTTGTCTCCCTAAATAACTCACGTGGTTTTATTTTATCCATTTATGTCAATGTAAAAAAAATTTAAAAAGAGGTTGGGGAGGGAGGAGCACACATTTTGGGAGCGATTCACAAAACAACGAAAACACAATAATAAAATAAGGAGGTGAATAAACACCAGCAATTAAAAGCAGTTTCCATCACAGACTAAAAGCCTGGGGGAAATAAAACAAGGTGTTTATTATTTTCAGCATTAGGCTAGACTCCTTGGGGAGAGCGCGTAAAAATTATTACAATTCTATCTTGTTTATTTTCCAAGGAACTTAAGGAAATGGATGTGGTTCTTTCCCCATACTGACCCCCCCCCCAATTTTATCACCACAACAATCTAGCAAGGAAGGCGAGGCTGAGTGTAAGTGACCCTCAAGGCACCTAGACTCTGGCCTGATGTCAATAAAGTGCCAATTGCTATTTTCAAACACTCGGGCGGATTTGGGAAGGAAAAGGAAAGAGTGTTCAATGCAGAGCAGATGCGAGGAACCTTTGGCCCTCTCGATGTTGCTGAACAACAGCTCCCATGTTCCAAGGCCATTGGCTATGCTTGCTGGAGGTTCATGGGAGTTGTAGTTCTGCAATAACCGTAGGGCCAAAGGTTTCCCCACGCTGCCGTCAAATTTTGTACATGCTGATGCAACAGGCTTAAACAACACTCTGTGTACCTGAAGGTAAAGTGATTTAGAGTTCCATGCTCAAACAATTAAACTTCAAAGCAAAAGCTGAATTCTCAACACAGCCTTGAGGGCTAGAAGCTTGCTTTTAAAACCCGTTCTTAAATAACAAAAACAAGCTAGAGACCACCAGGAACCCCCTTTCCATACCCAAGCCTATACCATGTACTCCGTTGCAGATGTGGGGAAACTCTGGTTCCACCTCCTGATGCTGCTAAACTCCAGGTTCCATCTGCTCTAGCCAGTATGACCAATGGCAAGGAATGTTGGGAATTGTAGTTCAGCAACTTCTGGAGGAAACAAAGATTCCACACGGATACTCTACTGGAAACGCAGCTTTGGTGTTCCTGCCCCATCCCCATGGACCAGGGGTCAGCAAACATTTTCAGTAGGGGGCCAGTCCACTGTCCCTCAGACCTGGGGGGGGGGGGGGCGGACTCTAATTTGGAGAGAAAAAATGAATAAATTCCTATGCCCTACAAATAACCCAGAGATGCATTTTAAATAAAAGGACACATTCTACTCATGTAAAAACACCCTGATTCCCAGACTGTCCATGGGTTGGATTTAGAAGGCGATTGGGCCGGATGTGGCCTCCGGGCCTTAGTTTGCCTACCCATGCCATGGACTAACAGAAAGAAGACGGTAAAATAGAGCAGTAGTAGTAGTTGTTGTTATTTCTACCTGCCCTAAGGTCACAGGGCAGGGGGCTGACCAGATGCCAGTGGGAAGCCCACAAGCAGGATCTGAGTGCGACTGCAATTTCCCCCTCTTGTGGTTCCTAGCAACTGGTATTCAGAGGCATACTTCCTCTGGCTGTGGAGGCTGAGCATAGCCATTATGGCTAGTAGCCTTGGATAGTCTCCTCCATGAATCTGTCCAACCCTCTTTTAAGGCCATCCAACCAGGTGGACACCAGCACTTCCTGTGGCAGTGAGTTCCACAGTTTAATTACATGCTGCGTCAAACACAATGTTAAAAACTAGTTTGAAACTGAAATTTAAAATATGCAATAACAAATCCACTAGGGCTTTAAAACATCCTGAATTGGAATACAGTGGTACCTCGGGTTACAAACACCTTGGGTTACAAACACTTTGGGTTACAGACTCCGCTAACCCAGAAGTAGTACCTCGTGTTAAGAACTTTATCTCAGGATGAGAACAGAAACTGCACGGGAGGCCCCATTAGCTAAAGTGGTACCTCAGGTTAAGAACGGTTTCAGGTTAAGAACGGACCTCTGGAATGAATTAAGTTTGTAACCAGAGGTACCAATGTACAGGTACCTTGAAAGTTATGCGCATTTAACTTGTACGCATTATTCAGCTTTATGCGCTTGGCAAGAAAATTAAAAAATAAAGGGGGCCAGGAAGGGGGCAGGTGTCCAGGAAAAAAAAACCTTTGGCAACCCCACCCACAACTGAATCCAACATTTTTTGACCATATGCAATTTGGGCTTTAGACACTATCCCCAGAACGTAACCCAAGTGCAAGTTGCCTATAGAGAATAAAACGAGCGATTGAAAAGTCGTAACAATTAAACCATAGGTTTGGTGCAAGGGGAATACTCGCCTAAGCAGCTGTGTCTTCAGGAGCCGGCGGAATGCCAATAAAGATGGGGCCTCTCGTATATGATAACCATCAGGCCTCCTGCGGGATCCAATTCCATGACTGAACTATGCGCTTGGGAAAGCCAAGCTGGGGTAGAGGCCGGGGGGGAGGGGAGAGGGTTGAAGGGGGAGAAGAGGATAAAGGCACCATGCTCATGGCCTTTTCGTTCAGCAGGAGTCTTACAATTGCAACCCAGCTGGAGGCACCCCCACACTACGAAGACAGAGCAAAGCTCAACCACCCGCTCTCCATATCCTTTCCTCGGACCTTCCCTCTCACTTCCTCGTCAGAGGACACCCCAAACAAAACTGACTGTCCGCAAGACTTAGGCCAGCCGTACCAGAAACGTTCTCCAGCCACAGAAAGTGACATCACCTTCATCAGACCTACCTTCTAAAGTAGCCCAAGGCAGCAAAACACAACTAAAAACAAAAACACTGGGTTCTGTCCAGCTAAGTCCTGCAGCAAGCACATCCACTGAAATTAACGGACCTAACTTGGCCACGTTCATTCCCTTCGGCGGGTCTACCCTGTGTAGGCCTAGCACGGGATGCAACTAAAAACAGCCATCTGTCCTCACCACTAATAATGATGTCAAGGTGGCCAGGGAGAGTGTGCTTGAGCCATCAAATGCCTCGGTGAACAGGAATGCTTTTAAGTCTCTCCTGAAGATCCTCAGCATCTCTCATTAAAAGGCTCAGGGAGCAGAAGGGTGAGGGACCAGATAACTGTAGAGATGACAGCTCCGGTTGGCCACTCTGGCTGAGGTTGATGAAGTCCAACAACTTCTGGAGAGTCAGAGGTTTCCCATACCCGAGATAACAGGTGACGGGCAAGGACTCTACCTGAGACCCTAGGGAAGGAGTGGGGAGGGAGGGACCTCTTTTAACACAAGGTCCATGTTCTCAGTGATAGGCAGGGCCAGAGGCCAAAGTGGGAGGAGCAACAAATGTAGATTTTGACCGTAGGCTAATTTCTACACGCATACATCCTCTCCACCCAGGCAAAACTCATGATCAGAGCTCAAGGACGCATTCCAGCCAGGTAAAAACATTCAGGGTGAAAAGCAGGGACCACAAAGGGTGTGGTCTCAGTTCCGAGGGCAGATAGAGAGGCCTGGGGGCCACATTCGTCCCCGAGGCCTGAGGTTGCCTCCCCTTGCCCAGCGTTCAAAATTTGCCAGGCACGTTTTGCACCTGACTATTAGCCACTTAGGGACGCAGGTGGCGCTGTGGGTTAAACCACTGAGCCTAGGACTTGCCGATCAGAAGGTCACTGGTTCGAATCCCCATGACGGGGTGAGCTCCCGTTGTTCGGTCCCAGCTCCTGCCAACGTAGCAGTTCGAAAGCACGTCAAAGCGCAAGTAGATAAATAGGTACCGCTCTGGCGGGAAAGTAAACGGCGTTTCCGTGCACTGCTCTGGTTCGCCAGAAGAGGCTTAGTCATGCTGGCCATATGACCCGGAAGCTGTATGCCGGCTCCCTTGGCCAATAAATCGAGATGAGCGCCACAACCCCAGAGTCGGCCACGACTGGACCTAATGGTCAGGGGTTCCTTTACCTTTATTGGCCACTTACGACCTGATGCCCGGGCATCAGGATGGCGCCTGATGTCTCCTCCACCTGGAGGCACATGCCTAGGGATCTTTGGATCTTGACTGTTTTCACACACTAGCAACACACCCTGTAGAATTCTACCTGTTATATTTTAACTGCACAATCAGAATGAAGTTCCGGAACAAAGAAGCCGTATTGCGAAATACAGCTTTTGAGCCGTCTGGCCCCAAAATGGCAACTAGGCATTCTGTTTTGGCGACTGCAACCCTGTTTTAAGGAGCCATTTGGCGCCTAGCTTATATATCTGAGTTTCTAACACTGCCCCTGTCCTAGAGAACTGCTGCCAGGTGACACTGAGCCAGATGAGCAAGAATTGGGACATCCCAGAATATTTTATCGGTCAAGTCACATGCTGGATTTTTAACAGAGAAATGGCAGGGAAATGGGGGAGAGAGTAAAGTCACAGACCCGAAGATGTTTCGCCCGTCACAGCAACAGAAATAAAAGGCACCTCTGGTAAGGTCCTTCAAAGCCATCTGCCAGCGATGAACAACATGGTGCCTTCCAGGTGGTGTTGTTGTACTACGACTCTCGGCATTCTTGACCACCACTGACCATGCTCAGGTCCAAACAACCTACATTTCAACACCATCCCTAGGGCACAAACGTCACACACAGCAGTACCATAAACACCATGTGCTACCTCAGTGAATTCGGTGCCAAGCAAAAAACCCAATTCCTGTGGGAATCAATGCAAAATTAACACCAGCATAAACTGCACAAATTAAAGCAACTTATATCTCTTACCTGGTGTAGCTAATTATGTTTTTGCTAGTCATGATGGGCATGAGTTGGGATGGGGAGGGGGAGAAGAAGGTATGCACACCAGGAAGTGACACTGATTTTTAGTATGGCTGCACATGCACTTTGGAACTCCCTGCCTCTTGACATTAGGCAGACGCCTTCAATGAACTCTTTTCAGTGCTTGCCTAAAACATTTTTGTTCAGCAAGGCTCTCCAGACAGGTAGAATGTGGGCATGGGTTTTAATTTGTCAATTTTAATTAACACCTGTTTTTTTAAAAAAACTGTCTTTTTCTAACCACTTCAATTTTCTAAAAGTTTTTGTAAACTGCTTAGAGGCTTTGTTACAACCGAGTGGCACGTAAATGCTGTGAATCAAATAAATGAAACAAAACGAAAAATTTCCTGCTTTCGAGATTGCACCTGCCATTGTCCTCTGCAACAATAAGGGCTAGAAACTTAGAATCATAGAATCATAGAGTTGGAAGAGACCACAAGGGCCATTGAGTCCTACCCCCTGCCAAGCAGGAAACACCATCAGAGCACTCCTGACATATGATTGTCAAGCCTCTGCTTAAAGACCTCCAAAGAAGGAGACTCCACCACACTCCTTGGCAGCAAATTCCACTGTCAAACAGCTCTTACTGTCAGGAAGTTCTTTCTAATGTTTAGGTGGAATCTTGGCGGATGCTTTTAAAAATGAAGGCTGAGATTCCCTAGGAGTGGCATTCCAGGCTTCACCCCTGAGCTCCTGTGGAATCATGAAATACATACTGTCTGGGAACTGCCATCAGTGCCGGAGGGAGAGAGCAAAATCCAGAGGGATTCCAGAGAGCGCCCCGGGATTGGGAGAGGCAGCCCATCTTCTGGGGAAGAGAATCAGCGTAGCACCAGTGGAGAAGGGGGACAGATGGGGGAAGCGGCGAGGCGGTCCCATGACTCCTTGCCGGGGACCAGCGGGGAGAGTAGAGGTCCTCCGCTGCCTACGCCCTCCTTGCGCAGAAGGCTTTCGCGCAGAGAGAGTAGGAGGAGACTAGGCGTCAAAGAGCTTCTTTGCTGGAAGAAGTTTAAGAAACGCCCACTGACGGATTCTGCCAGCGATTGAGACAGCCACGGGTGAGTGGCTGTCCGGACAGAAAAGGTTCACTCAGGCAACCCAGCCAGGTGTTTGCACCGGCTTACGCACGAGGAACCCCTAGAACCACTACACGTATGTTCTCACCTGCATGATCAGTCGGGAGGTATCTTCAGCAGAGTACTAGGAAAAAGCCGAAGCAATAACATCTGGAAGTTTATCTGTTAGCAGGACAAAGGACAGCAGGTGCTGCTTCACTATGGTGCCTATATTTAAACTGTCTCCTCACCAATGGTTTGGAGTTTATCTCTATGGTCTCTCCAATGGCACCACAATTCACGCCCAAGGAAGCAGCCACAAAATCCCCATTCATGGTGCGTCCATTTTGCACCCCATTCTCCAAAAAGTATCTCCCCAAAATCCTTGCAGGACTAGAACGGCAAAGGGGCAGGAAATTATGGAAACAAATCAAGACAGAAAAAACAGCAACAACATCCTTTAAGAGGCCCACGTGAAAAATAAAAAAATGCACTTCTTTTTTTAAAAAATAGGGAGGGGGGAAAAGATGCAATTTCCAAAGTAACTAGAGGATGGGTAGCAAGATCCTGAGGTTTTGTTTATAGTACCATTTGGGTACCAGAGTGTTCTTCTGGAAGCTTACAGCCAAGGCTGACACAAGCAGGTTGCAACAGAACGGGTGGGTGAGATGGTGGTTTCGAGGTTCAGAGGTGGCGGTTTCGAGGTCTCTAGAGAACGCTCAGCAGCTGCTATCAGACGCCGTCCAGTCCCTCAAAATCGGATTATTTCCCTGGGGCCGCATTAAGAGCTGCCAGACTTCTGGGCTAGACCCAGCAAAGGTGTCGTGAGATAAACAGAGAGGCTGGCGGTGTGAGAGACCCTCAACGCAATTTTAAAGGCTCCGCCGAGTCCTCCTGGCTGGTCGCTGGCATCCACCCAAGCCACCCTGTCTTCTCCGGATCCCCAGACCTGTCAAGCAAGCTCTCTTCTTCCTCCTGTTTGCTGCTGCTGCTGCTTGTCAGGAAGAGAAGTGTCACGGATGCATCAAAATCCGTTCGGCAATTGCAAGAAGGGAGCTTGGGGTGGGGGGTGGGGAACCCTCCTTTTTCCAGGAGGAGAAGCTGCTTTAAGGGGGGGGGGAATCATAATACAGATGCCTTCTCCCCTCCTTTTTAGCTGAATGACTGGAGGCAAGGGGGAAGAGGAGGAGAAATGCAGCAGTCACTTGCCCTTTAAACACAAACACACAAACATGCAAGCCAACCAGCCTTTGCTTTTTTTTTTTTTTTTGCAAAGGAGGCTGGACCCAGTAAGGAGGCACACGCTCCCTTCAGAGACCATAGATGGAAGAGCTCGATTATCCAGACCCTTTTCCTGGCAGACGCTTCTCTGTTTTGCTTGCCTTTTTCAAGCAGCGGTTGTTGGCTTATGGCCCCACCCCTTCCCTCTCCTCTAGCCACGCCTCTTGGGCACTTGGTCCCTCCCACCCGCTTCCCAAAAGAGGCCTGTTTTCATTTCACGCTTTCCACAAGATTTATACACCGCCTGATTGGGGAGGGAAGCCGCACAAAGCGGTTTGCAAAGAGACTAAAACGGCAAGATGATCGGCAGAAACGACCCTACGCAACAATCAAAGGATAAAATCGGCGCTAAACAAAACGACAGATTGAAACAGGCACCCACAGTCCACACGTCTGCGTAGGCTTGTGGGGACAAAAACGTTTTTCGCATGCGCCAAAAAGAGCGCAGTGGTGTCAGTGGGCAGGGAACTCCAGAGTTTAGGTGCTGCCACACTATAAGGCTGTTTTTTTTACAAACACGGAAAGGGAATGAAGTGGTACCTGGAAGAGTGCCAGTTCCGCAGACAGATAATATAAACGTGGAAATATGAAAAGAAAAAATATATATCACGTGAGTACAGGCAGAGTACTTTCCTCTCACCACACAGCCTTTTGGGAATTCTATGAGTAGCCTTAGACAGGGATAAGCCATATATTTTGCAGAGAGTTTGGTTCCAGTTTGTAGCTCACCCAGCTCCTAAGCAATCCAGGCAAAGAATTATTTCCTTGCAATCATCCTGTTTTAAAAAGTTACTTTGGTTCTTAGGCTACTTACAGCTCCTCCAGTTCCCTCTGTATAAAAGCATTTTTGTTACAGTTGTTCACCGGTTCAAAATCTATTTTTCCCTGTAAAATTGTTATTTTACTGTGCTCAATAAACCTCCTTTAAAAAAATATATAGCTGCAGCAGCAAGGTATGATCAACACACTATAAAAAAATGTAATGCCATAACAGGTCTTTTCCAAACATCATTCAATGATGCGGTGTCGAGGAATCGTTGCCCCCACGCTACCCAAAGCTTTCCCCACCACTTTCCTTACTGCAAACAGACCAGGGTATTGGGGGGGGGGGAGAAAGTAGGCTTGCCACGCAAGAGAGTGAATCAACTTTAATTGCGTAAACTGAAATTGCCAGTATGTGATTGAACACCACACACCAAAGAGACCACCTGGACTCACCCTTAGGGTACATCTATGCCACATATTAAAAGCACAGGGTTTCCCCTAAAGAATCATGAGAAGAACCGTTCACCCTTGCAAAGCTATAACTCCCAGCACCCTTAAACTACAATTCCCAGGGTTCTCTGGAGGAAGCCATGTGCTTAAAATGTGTGGTGTTGATGTGACTTTAGTTAAGGATGGAGCATAGAATCATAAAATTGGAAAGGACCCTGAGACTCATCTTGTCCAACCCCTGGCAATGCAGGAATCCTGGAAGCTGCATCCACAGGATCAGGCCACTATGGTCCATCGAGCTTGGTATTGCTGACATTGATGGGCAGAGGCTTGCCAGGGTTTCAGGCAGGAGTTTCTCCTCACCATAACTGGAGACACCAGGGATTGAACCCAGGACCCTCTGCTGGCAAGGCAAATGCTTTGCCCCTGAGCTACTGCCCTTAGTTACTCCTTTGCATGTGAAATGTCCCTTTGGCTTGTTGTGGGGATGCTGAACTGCCCTGCGTTGTTGTGAGATGTAAATAAAAACACCATAAAATAAAGGA
Source organism: Podarcis vaucheri (assembly GCF_965113315.1). Classification (NCBI taxonomy): domain Eukaryota; kingdom Metazoa; phylum Chordata; class Lepidosauria; order Squamata; family Lacertidae; genus Podarcis; species Podarcis vaucheri. Next base: position 74,780,764 of record NC_138765.1, read on the forward strand.
TGTGAGCGGGGAGGGCAGGGAAGGCCTGAAGGCTTTTACAGCAGAGCCATTTTAAACCAGTCAGTGCCACTGACTGGTTAGTAGCTGGCGGGTCTGTTAAAAAACAACAGCAACCCAACAATTTTAACTGGGTTTTAGGAACATGGGAAGTTCATACTGAGTCAGGCCACTGGTCCATCTAGCTCAGGGACCAGCAATAGCTCTCTGGGGGGACATTTCCAGCCCTACCTGGGAGTTGTTGGGGAAGCAGATGATCTAACCAGGGAGTTAGGGCCATGAACACCACCTGCCATTTTCTTTCCCTGTAGTTACCCACCTTGCATTCTCCTAACCTTTACAGAACAAAGCAGACACCCTTGGCAGGTTTGAGGTCACCTTTCGTTGCCAGTAAATAGTGCAAAAGAGAGGGGGAGGGAGGGAGACACTCATATGCCAACTCCTGAGGCTGCATGTTTAGGTCTTTTAACAATCGAGTTGGACAACCATGTTTAGAGGGTAAACAGACAGATGGAAAGCAAGGACTTTACACCTTCAGTTTTCAAAGGAAGGACCAACACCAATGCATTTTTATTTTTATTTTTGCCCTCCGAACGCACCTCCTGTCTCAAGAGAGAATGGGGTGCACCTCCGGGGGTGAAGTGAAACCACACAGAAATGACCTCTGGGGGCCAACCCTGGACAGTCTTTGCCCAGCTACCACTAATTAGGCCAGGAAACTCGTGAATAGAGCGGTGACAGGGAAGGTGGAAATGCTGAAGGGCCGGGTGATTGCGCACCCCGCCATTATGTTCGGCAAAGAGGCCTTGTTCCGTGACAATGGCATACATCTTTCTGATCGGTGAAATGATGTTTGGTAGGCCGATGTCATTGAGGGCATTAGGTGTTGTGCTGTTGTGAGGGTATTGGCAGCGAGCCTTTGGCTCAAGTGGCGGTTAAAAGGTAAAGGGACCCCTGTACATTAGGTCCAGTCATGGCTGACTCTGGGGTTGCGGCGCTCATCTCGCTTTACTGGCCGAGGGAGCCGGCGTACAGCTTCCGGGTCATGTGGCCAGCATGACTAGGCCGCTTCTGGCGAACCAGAACAGCGCACGGAAACGCCGTTTACCTTCCCGCCGGAGCGGTACCTATTTATCTACTTGCGCTTTGACGTGCTTTCGAACTGCTAGGTTGGCAGGAGCGAGTGGCGGTTAGGCATTGGTAAAACCTGGTTCTGGGGAGGGGAGGTGTGGCCATCACCTGCCCCTCCATTTTAAGGGTATTCCCCTACAGCAGCCTTTCTCAACCTGTGGGTCCCCATGTGTTGTTGAACTACAACTCCCATCGCCCCTAGCTGGCAAGGCCTGAGCTCAGGGATGATGGGAGTTGTAGACCAACAACATCTGGGGACCCACAGGTTGAGGACCGCTGCCCCACAGGGATCCGAAGGTGCGGACCTTGTTCAAAGCCCAGGAAGGGGCTAGGGCCATGCCATGACCCCATCGGGACCCTGGGGGAGCTCTGAGTTGATGTACATTAACAGGGCTCCCCCTACTGGTGGTTGACCCTTACTGTACTTCCTGCATGGCAGGTAGGAGTCAGATATAGTCTGCTCAATTCCAATGCCTAAGCCAATATCACTCACATTCTGTAACCAATGAAGTTGTGACCTTAATTCACCCATTAACCTAAAATACTGGTGTCCATGTGTTTTATTATTCAACATACAGTGGTACCTCGGGTTAAGAACTTAATTCATTCTGGAGGTCCATTCTTAACCTGAAACTGTTCTTAACCTGAGGTACCACTTTAGCTAATGGGGCCTCCCGCTGCTGCCGCGTAATTTCTGTTCTCATCCTGAAGCAACGTTCTTAACCTGAGGTACTATTTCTGGGTTAGCGGAGTCTGTAACCTGAAGCATCTGTAACCTGAGGTACCACTGTATGGAGGAACTCAGGGCCTTGACACGCAACTCATGGGCTACACAGATGATAAGACCCACCCCTCTCAGCCTTGATGATGTGGTCCCAAAAGAAAGCAGAGCAATATATTTTGCACTAGCTTGGCTTCAGGAGTTGCTGGAAGAAGGCTTACAAGGCGCCATCCCACCGTCTTGGCAGCGAAGGTTTAGGGTCAGAGTTTCCCTTCTCCTAGACAAGCCCTATCCGACCCCTCATTTCCCTCTACATCACATGCAGAAAATACCTTCTTGACCGTTGGACCCACTATTGGTCTCACCCACCAGCTGGTTTAGCTGGCCAGTCAAAGCCATTTCCGGGGGGGGGGGGGCGGCGGTGTGGCTGCTGTCACATGCTGACAGCTTCTAGCAGCCACAGGCAAGAGCTGAGTGTGTGTGTGGGGGGGGGAGAGACCAATATACCCTTCACAGAATCATGGTGCCAGAAGAGACCATGGTGGCTATCTAGTCCAGGGTTCAAACCTCTGACCTGTGGGCAAAATGCAGAAAGAGGTACATTCGCATAAATATTAGCAGATCCCGTCGCTTCCAACACTACGCAGGCTGAGTCAACAGGGCCTTGCATTGTTGACAAAGCTCAGGAACAAGTAGCTGGCAGAAGGACACGTGTCTGTCCAAGGCCAGATTTGGCAATGAGGCCGCATTTCCCTTGCCCCTCAAAATAATGTCGCACCAGCAAAAAAATAAAATGTAAGTTGCTGATTTGGCTAGGGACACACTAGCAAGAGAGAAAAAGCTGGAGAAGGTTCAGAAAAGGGTGACTGAAATGATCAACGGGTTGGAACAGCTCACCAGCAAAGAAACGGTACAACTTTTTTTGGGGGGGAGGAGTCAAATAAAGTGAATGCAGGGGGGACACCTGATAAGAGGTGTATAAAATGAGGCATGGGCCTGAGAAAGGAGATAAAGGTTCAGAATGGAATTTTTCACACAGCAGAGAGAACTGTGGGATTTGCTCCCAGCAAGATGTACTGATGGCCACAAACTCAGGTGTCTTAGAAAAGCAATCAGACAGATTCATAGAGGATATGAATCTACTAGCCACAATGACCATCTTCTCCCACTACTGTTGGGGGAAAGAGGCCTCTGATTACCAGTTGACAGGGAATCCCAAGTGGGGAGAGTTGCTGTTGAGCTCAGGTCTTGGCTATGGTCTTTGCAGGAGCATCTGATGAACCACTGGACTAGATGTGCCATTGGGTCTTCCTATGTCCTTCAGAAAACCCATCCAATGCACACAAGGTACACCCCAATTTCACACACACACACACACACACACACACACACACACCACAAATCATTAACTTATTTTTTCCCACAGATGTCCACTCCTGGTTGTAAAAAAAAGCCTCTGCAATTGAAACAGAATTCTAGCTACACTGGGAAACTCAAAAAATATAGGGCATCTAATATAGGGCACCAGAGAATTCTCTGAATAATGGATGCTGCTCAAAATAAAGAAGGGTCTCTGGCAGTCCCAAGCAGGACTGACGGCTTACAGTCGCTGCAAGCCTTTTCTCCCGAAGGCTCGCCAAAGTCAGCTGAATGAAGCAGACAGACATACAGACATCATTTTATTTGTATGCCACCTTTCCACAGTTGAAACCATGCTCAAGGCGGCTTACCCAAAAACCCCACATAGCTACAACAAAAGTAGTCATAAACAGTAAACAAAACATTAAAAATATATAACCAAACTGAACAATTTCCACATATATCATAACAGGACCTAAAATGATGATACAAAAAACCAACAGCAACTCCCCAGCCCAAAAGTCTGTTCAGCAACCTCAGCTTTTGCAGCTGGAGTCAGTCCAGGCTCTGCCCTCCCAGGCCAAGTGGGGAAAGGCCTTCCAGGACTCACAACCAAGATGGGTGCATCCCTTATTGCCAGCCAGCCAGCCTTGCGATCTAGCTGCTTTTGGATTCTTTTTGTACAGCTGAATAAGGAAAGCTCATCACTTCCAGGTACCACCACCTTTTAAGTACACCCATTGAACATCATTCCCTCCCATCAGCAAGCATGCCTTGCATTGTGAAGTGACGTTGTGTAGATTAAAAACCCACAGAACTGTGGAGTTGGAAGGGACCCCAAGGGTCATCATGTCCAACCCACACCAATACAGTGGTACCTTGGGTTACATACGCTTCAGGTTACAGACTCCGCAACCCAGAAATAGTACCTTGGGTTAAGAACTTTGCTTCAGGGTGAGAACAGAAATCATGCTCCGGCGGCGCGGCAGCAGCATGCGGCCCCATTAGCTAAAGTGGTCTTCAGGTTAAGAACAGTTTCAGGTTAAGAACAGACCTCCGGACTGTATTAAGTACTTAACCCGAGGTATCACTGTACAGGAATTACAGCTAAAGACTGTTGGAAAACCTCCAGTGAGGGAGAGTCTTCAACCTTCTGAGGGAATCCATTCCACAGTCGAACAGCTCTTACGGTCAAGAAAGGTACTCCTAATGGTTAGCTGGAATCTCCTTTCTTGTAATTCGTATCGATTGGTCTGGTTCCTACCCTCTGGAGCAGCAGAAAACAAGAAAAGCACATTTCTGCATATACACAGGAAGGATGGGGAACCTTAGGCCCAGAGGCTGAATGTGCCCCTGCAGCCCTCTGACCGGCCCTCAGGATTCTCTTCAGGCCACACTCCCGCACTGCCGTGTTTTTGATTGGCTAGAATGTGTCCTTGCATTCTCATAATCCTTCTTGCCTGCCTGGACGCAGGACAGAGGTGCATGTGAGGAAACTACTGTAAAACTGACATTTGCTGCCCCACCCACTTTTGTCTCTGGCCCCACCCACTACAAGCATGCGGTCCCTGGAAGGGAATGTGGCCAGTGGTCTGCACCAACTCAGGCTATGGCGACAAGATTGGGCGGGTAATGTGGTAGCACAACATTCCCCCACCTCCCCTTCTAGGCTTTGCCACCCAGCCTTGCAATTAGCCACCGGCCTGGTCGCCTGTGGCAAGTTGGGAGGGAGGAGGGAAGTCACCCCCTGGGTAATCAGAAGAATATTCTAGATAAAAGAGAAAGCTGGGGTGTGGTTGTTTCCTCTTGGTAACCACCTCTGGAGTTTCAAATACCACCAGCTGGGCCCTGAAAAACAGAGCTATCACAGCTTCCCCAAACTCCCAATCCTCTAAGGTTGGAATGTCTCTGCTTTCATTTTTGCTAGCTTGCGTTCTTTATTCTCCTTGTGCAAGGCACAGAGTCACGCAGACCACCTAAGCTTCTGTCACCAGCAGGCAGATGAAGTCTTCTCTGATCACCCACTTTTCAAGCTCATCTTTGCCATCATATGGGCTAGGAACTTGGTTCTTTTTACAAATCAAAGTCAATAATTGCAAGGAGCTGGACTGTGGGCAGCAGTACCCCGGCTCCTGTGCTTCCACCCTGGCTGTCATACGCTCAGCAGCTGACACCGTCAAAACAAGCAGAAGGGATCAATATCGTTTTAGGTCAAGCATCAGAGCTTTTGGAAGGAAGTCAAATCAGTGACAAAGCTTTTGTCAAGCCCTGAACTTTTGCTTTGGGATATGAATGCATTCTTTTAACAAGGGAAGTGGGAAAGACAAAGAGAAGGCCTCTCCCCCCCCCCCTTTTAAACATGTCAGCGCATTTGACTCCTTAAAACACTGATTTGGCGATTTAGTAACTTCCCGATCCGCTGTGCTTTGCTCTTGGAGGGACCCTATCCAACACGGTGCCTCAAAGACAACCCAGCAAGGTTCACGGTGAAAAACGCACCGTGCCCCCGGGATTAACATTTTGCAGCATCAGCACCAAACTTTGCAATTGTTTTGTTATGAAGGCGTCTCATGAGCCCGGACCTCAAGAAAACAAAGTAAAGGGCAAACGTCTCCCTTAGGAAAAAGCAGGGCAAACAACAGCAAACACATCTACTCCAGTTACAGATAGGTAGCCGTGTTGGTCTGCCATAGTCAAAATAAAAAAAATTCCTTCCAGTAGCACCTTAAAGACCAACTAAGTTAGGGGTATTGCAATTGCAACTCATTAGCCCATGGAGAGACCTGGTCTGAACAAAGACATTGGATTCTTATCTCATTATACATGACTAAGCCATTTTTCACCTTCTCACCCCCTGCCTTTTCCTGTAAGACCTATTGCAGTCGTTAAGAGTCGTCAACAAGCTCATTTCAGCTATCTGCCAATCTCCCATTCCCACCACCCTTCTGAGTAATACCCCTCCCCACCTTCTCACTATATAGAAGGATCTGGCAACTTCTGTTTCAGTGTATCTGAAGAAGTGTGCATGCACACGAAAGCTCACACCAAGAACTAAGTTAGTTGGTCTTTAAGGTGCTACTGGAAGGAAATTTTTTTATTATCACATCTACTCCATACACTTCTGTGACGAAGGCATGTCCTTGATGAAAACACCAAACCATTAATTCTTGCAAACCATTAAAGCAAATTTCAAGTCCAGTGTAGTGGTTAAGAGCGCAGGACCAGGACCTGAGAGACTGAGGTTCAAATCATCACTCAGTCATGAAGCTCACTGGGTGACCTTGGCCGCCACTCACCATCTTTCTCACCCCAAACTACTTTGCAAGGTTGTTGTGAGGATTTTTAAAAAAGGGAGTGCGGTTGGGGAGAGACCCATGTAGTCCTCCTTGAGCTTCATGCTCCCTGTCACATCAAATCAACCTTGTTGGACAACTGACCAAAGCCAGACCCCCATCCAACATGCTTTCTGCACCTCTAGGAATGTACAGAGAAGCTGTAGCAGCTGTAAACTTTGGGGAGAAGGGTCAAGTTTTTTGCTTTGCTTTAAAAAGTATGGGTTGATGGCAGCGGTTGTAATAAATAGATAGGGGGAAACAGCCTTGCAAATAAGGCAGTAAGGAAGTAGCCTGCAATCACCTTTTACCAGCATGATCTGACGCAGGATGGAACACTCTGTCACTGCTCTACCAGCCCACTGCTTGCAATTCCTTATCATCTATGGGGAAGAGTTGTCGCTCGCTTGTTAGAGTGTTAACTTTGCATGCAGAAGATCTCATGTTCAATCCCCAGCATCTCCAGGTAAGGCTGCGAATGTCCCCCGAGTCTGAAATCCTAGACAGCTACTGACGGTCTGTGTAGGTGCTAGTAGATAGACAGACCAAAGGGAATAGGCAGCTTCCTATTTTCCTAAATAGTGATGTACGGAAGTGAGAGCTGGACCATAAAGAAGGCTGATCGCCGAAGAATTGATGCTTTTGAATTATGGTGCTGGAGGAGACTCTTGAGAGTCCCATGGACAGCAAGAAGATCAAACCTATCCATTATTAACAAAATCAGCCCTGAGTGCTCACTGGAAGGACAGATCCTCAAGCTGAGGCTCCAATACTTTGGCCACCTCATGAGAAGAGAAGACTCCCTGGAAAAGACCTTGATGTTGGGAATGATGGAGGGCACAAGGAGAAGGGGACGTCAGAGGACGAGATGGTTGGACAGTGTTCTCGAAGCTACCAGCATGAGTTTGACCAAACTGCGGGAGGCAGTGGAAGACAGGAGTGCCTGGCGTGCTCTGGTCCATGGGGTCACGAAGAGTCGGACACAACTAAATAACAACATTTTCCTAAAAGGGGAGGGCTTAATATCTAAGACTGGGTTAGCAACTGATGCAAAGGGCCTTCAGATCATAAACCGCAACTTTCAAGGATGCTCGGCCACTCAGATAAGGCACTTCCTCTCTCTATAGCACCTGACACAACAAACGAAGGATAGGGTCAAGGAAGAGGCAACTCAGCCAGCAGCTTGTGAAAAATATCAGTTCCCACGAACAGTGTTCAAAATTAGCCAGGCAAATTTTGCACCTGGCTTTCAACCACTTACGACCAAGCCAAGATGCCTGAGTGCCTGAATGGAGCCTGGGATCTTCACCATCTGGAGGCGCATGCCTGGCGATCCTTGGATTTTGACTGCTTTCACACACTAATACTCCATCCTGTAGAATTCTACCAGTTATATTTTATCCGCACCATAGGAATGAATTTCTGGAACCAAAACGCTTTTCTCTGTGCAGCCTGAGCAGGAGCAGTCGCCACTAAGAAAAAGAGGTTGGAATAGGCCAATACAGATGTGGGCTGTCCCTGGATCAAGTGACTTTCCTTCTTTAAGTTCTCAAAGCGCTTCACCTAGCTCAAGGTTGTCAACTAAACTAGCCAGATGTTTAACTGAGGATTAATCACAGTTTGGTGCATTGTTTGAAACGTAAGACTTTAGAGGCCTCTTGCCCCAAAATGGCAACTAGACATTCCATGTTCGCAACTGCAACCTTGGTTTAAGGAGACACTTGGTGCCTAGCTGATATATCTGAGCTTCTGACACCGCCCAGGAAAGGTCTCCATAAAACTGGCAGAGAACTTATGGTACACAGAGAAGGTCCCAGATTCAGCAGCAGTGTGTCCAGTTACAGCAGGGATGGGGAACTTGAGGCCCAGAAATGTAGCCCTCCAGGTCTGTCTATCTTCTACCCCTCCAAAGTCTCTCCCCTCACCAGCCCTGCTTCACAATCTCCTTGAGCATTTTTGCCTGGCTGGAACGTGTCCTTAAACTTGGAGCATGCCTCCTGCTTGCCTGGAGAGGTGTGTGTGTGTGTGTGTGTGTGTGTGTGTGTGGAAAATAGTCCCATTGGCAAAGGTAAAATGGACATTTATTCCTCTGCCCATTTTAATTCCGGCCCCTGCCACTGGCATGTGGCCTTTGGAAGGTTTCCCAGAAGGGAATGTGATCTGGGAAAGGTAACCCATCACAAGTTAAAGGATCTCAAGTAACAGGTGGCAGGCGGAGGGGGTTGGGAGAAGCCACAGAAATCACATCGGTGGATTAGAAAACCCCAAAAGTTCATTTTAGAATGGAATAATTTTGAGATTTATTTGAAAAGTAGTTGTAATCTAAGCACGGTAGTTGCCTTTGAATGATTTCTGTAAATAATCTATATGAAAGAAAATGATATCGAAACAGAAAAGAGAATTTTTACAAAATAATGATGAATTAAAGTAAGATGTTTATTATAAAAGAAATACGGAGAAGATGGGAAGTCATAGGTTTGTGTAGAAAACGCATAGTTGAATTTGTATGCATTTTTTTGTGAACATGGACATTCTTATTGGACTGATTGAAATGAAGATAATTATGTGTTGTATATATATGGAAAATAAACAATAAAGCATTTTTTAAAAAAATAAAAACCAAAATCCACAGGTGAGCATTTAAGGATCAACCACGATGTTATGAACTTGCAAGAAAGCTTTCGAGTTCACCACAGTTCCACATCAGGCTGGAAGTTAAGGGGAGCGGAGGAGAAGCTGGCTTGATATGGAAACCTGCATTTAGTCCATGGCTTTAAGATGGAGCTAAGGAAGAGACTGGGACTTAACACACCTCAGGACCTCGATACCTTAAGGACAGCTTCTCCCCACACAAACGGACCCAGGCCCTGTGCTTGTCATCTGCGGCCCTTCTCTGTGTCCCCTCTCCCCGAGACGTTTGGAGGGCAGCAATGCGAGAATGGGCCTTTTCTGTGGTGGCTCCCCGATTGTGGAATGCTCATGATATCGAAATAGAAAAAGAGAATTTTTCAAAATAATGATAAATTAAAGTAAGATGTTTATTATAAAAGAAATATGGAGAGGATGGAATGTCTTTGGACTCCAGGCAAAAACATTCCTCTTCACCCAGGCTAATGGCTATTAAATAATCTATGGCCTGCAAAAGAGCGCTGTTAGTATGATGATTATTCTACTATTAGGCTGTCTGTCACCATGCTTTTTACTGTTTCTATTACGCTTTTCTCATTGATGCTTTGTAATGTGTCTTTAATATTGTCCAACGCCCACAGATCTTTCGATAGAGGACGGTATATAAATTGAATTAACAACAACAAGTTCTATGAAAGGTTCAGGGTGTGCTATGGTTGCTCCTGGGCCCAGGAAGAAAACAACAGCCGATTGCCCCCCATTTTTCTAGAATACATTCCAGTCAGGCAACACTGTTTGAGATGGGTGGGAGTGAAGGATTGTGAGGAGCAGTGCCTGGGGAGGGTCCCGAGGGCCAGACAGATATGCCCAGAGGGCCGCATTCAGACACGAGGTCAGGGCAGCCTATTCCCCCCCCCCCAGATTCGCAAGGACCGGGCCCTTCTCCCGAAGCAAGAGCAGATCAGCGGGAGTTAAGCCTAATCCACCCTGATGGTCTCAGGCCCACAGGGCAACAACTGCCAGGAAGCAGAACGAATTGAGTAGCGAACTGTATCGTGTGTGTGTGTGTGTGTGTGTGTGTGTGTGCGTGTAAACAAAAAGGAGAGAAAAAGGATTGGGGTTTAGCGACACTGACTGGCGAGTGAGCACCCGACTGTACAGAAAGCATTTATTCCCAACGACTGGCTGCCCGAAATATTCGGAAGGAGGCAACGTGGCTCTGAGGAAACTCTCAGAGGGAAAGACAAACCACTGTTTGTTCTTTCGGGGCCATCTAAGTTCCCCACTGTCAACTCCGGGGACAGGGAAACTTTCTGCAGCACAGGGGCTGCGTTAACTTCCGAGAAGCCTTCCAGGGGCCAGATGCTAGTGGTGTGGCAAGAGCAGGTGGCGCAATGAATGTAAATGCCCGCTTTGTTCAGGAGGCTGGTTTCCACACACACACACATACATACACACACCCCTTCCTGTCCTCCATGTGGGCAAGCCATGAGGCATGCACAGAGTTCAAGGACCCATTCCAGCCAGACAAAAACACTCAAAGAGGGTGTGGAGAGTTCCGGGGACCACAGAATAGACCATCACATGGAGGTCCTGGGCTGCCCAGACAACAGGACACACCTCTTGGCCTTGCTGATGTGGTCCAAAGGAAAGCAGAGCAAGACGTTTGGCCCCCGCTTGGCTGCAGGAGTTGCCGAAAGTAGGCGTACAAAGTGGCAGTCTTAGTGACTCCACTCTGGATTTCTTCTCCCAAAAATGTGTTGCAAAGCAGCAGGTACAGATTTTCTCCCTCTACAGCAGTAACCAAAAATAAAAGTTCAGACAATTCTGTGTGCATGCCCATGCACATAAAGGTAAAGGGTAAAGGGACCCCTGACCATTAGGTCCAGTTGTGGACAACTCTGGGGTTGCGGCACTCATCTTGCTTTATTGGCCGAGGGAGCCGGCGTACAGCTCCAGCATGACTAAGCTGCTTCTGGCGAACCTGAGCAGCGCACGGAAATGCCATTTACCTTCCCGCTGGAGTGGTACCTATTTATCTGCTTGCACTTTGACGTACTTTCAAACTGCTAGGTTGGCAGGAGCAGGGACGGAGCAATGGGAGCTCACCCCGTCGCGGGGATTCAAACTGCCAACCTTCTGATCGGCAAGTCCTAGGCTCTGTGGTTTAACCCACAGCGCCACCCGTGTCCCTTGCCCATGCACATAAAGGTAAAGGTAAAGGTACCCCTGCCCGAACGGGCCAGTCTTGACAGACTCTGGGGTTTGTGCGCCACACACACAAATAACTATTTTGAATAAATTCAGATACTGACTGGGATGAAAAATCTCCGCTGAGAAAGATTGTTGAAAGAAACAAGTCCCAAGATTCAGTCCCTGACCTGTTAAAGGGACCGAGAACAGGGGATGAAGCAGATCTTTCCCTGCCAAAGGACCCCAAACAGCCTTTCCAAGTCAGAGAGAGAAATCCCAGGTTGGATGGAAGAAGCCTGGCCTGGCAGAAAAAAGCAGCTCGCATCTTCACTCTCTCTGAAAAGTCATTTGTCACCTTCATTTCTCCCTTACACACACACCCTGCAAGCCATTCCCTGCACTCATCCATCTAATACTTCAGATTGTAAGGCCCTTGGGGGTCGCATCCAGCCACATTTCACTCACAGAAGACAGGCTGAAATTAATGGCCCAAATTCTGCTCTGTCCATGAACTTCAATAGGTCTACTCTGAGTAGGACTAAATTGTGGTGAGGACCCCCCTTTCTTATTTCACTACAAAAAGCACCAGGTAATATAGAAACAGGTATTATAATTATTCCCAATTAAATTTTTAAAATATTATAGTACCTTCTCTATTGAAAAAATCTAAGATGCTTTAAAAGGAATGTACAAGAACAGCAACATGCACTAAAATGTCATTTTCCAACAACTTTTTAAGCAGACATATTTTATTTTATCCAGATTTGAAACTGATCTTTTATACATGTATATATAATCGTAGGTATCCAGTGATAGCCCTACTCTGAGGAGACCCACTGGGGTTAAGAGACATGGCTAACTTAGATTAATTCATTTTGATGGGTCTACTCTGTGTAGGACTACAACCCTGCATCTTTATATTGCTGATTCCTTCCCCACCCCATCCAACACACACTTTGTTCATTACTTTGGGGTGTTTCATGAAAAGTTATTCATAACTGAAATAACAATTATGAACATTTTGGGAAGGTGGAAAAAACAAAGCAAGCATCACAAAGCCAACCAACTAGAAATTTTATATGCATGCATTTTTAAAATAAATTTAGGTACATTTTAATTTGTTTGCCCTGAAGTCCCATTTCATTACTGCTTTACTGGTTTCATGCTGTTTTTTGCTTTGATTGTATTTCTTATTGCTTTCAGGTTGCAGAAAAGCTTGGGGGGGTTATATTTAAGCGGCTTATAAACGCTTTTAAATAAACATATAGTTAAAGAGAGACACACAGAGATGCTGGTAGAGGTCATCCGCGGAATAGCATCAATTTATGATTATCCCATAAAGCTGCAATCCTAAACCCACTTAGCCTGGGAGTAAAGTCCCACTGAATTCAATGGGACTTAAATCCAAGTAGATATTTGTTAGGACTGCTCTCTAAGAGTTGCCCAGGCATCCTCAACATTCTCCTCCACTCACAAGAAAGCAAATGGGAAGGAGAGAGAAAACCCCAGCTTCTTTCCAAAACCACACTGATGTCCCACACAATCAACAGGTTCCAACAGCATCTTAACCTTTTCTGGTATAAATCTCCCATACCAATGAGGCACAAAGCGGGCAGAAACAGCAGCAAATCCACAGAAAAAAAAGCGTAAATAACTAAGGTACTAAGTTAAAGGTCTGTACAACCCATGTCTCAGTTGAAGGCAGATTGCCAGCCCCACTCTGGGAGGATTTCTTCTTCTAAATTCTGGATAGGGGGAAAATCATGCAGAGATCCTTTTCAGCCCACAGCAAGAGGAGATTCCAGACCCTGCCTATCCATGCTCAAGAAATGTCCTGATTAAACCTCATCTTACCCCCTTTTCCTGGCCAAACACCCCATCAATAGCCACCAATATTTTCTTATTTTTCTAAGCCTTGCAGGTTCTGCTTGGATTGGGGACCGCAGCTGCCCTGTTTAGCAAACTCTGCCAATAAAATCCCTCCAAAGCAAAAAACAGATAGATAGATATTTAGGTCACCCTTTCCTCTAAAAGACCCTTCCTCGCCTAACCAACCCTTGGAAATAGCTTTAAGCCAGTCCTCCACCCACTGAGCACCTTTAAACATTCGCAGCCGGGTGGGAAGGTATAGGAAATACAAGAGAGTCCCACAAAACGCCCCTGGTAGCTCCCTACCATCAGAGAGGAGTTGCCAACTTATGCACCGGCCTCCCGCAGCTGTGCCCGTTTTTTGCAGGGAAGCCGCGCGCAAAAGCCCACATTTTAGGCTCCCTTTGTCCACCTGCCAGGAAGGGCTGCGGCTGGGATCTGTCGTGGATCTGGCACGCCAAGCCATCGCAGCTGCCGCTCTGATTGTTTCAAGGGCGGCTTTTAAGAGCACAGGAGCCACGGCAAGTTGTTTATCTGTGGTCATCTGGCAACTCCCTCCCTCCCCTCCGAGCAGCCCTGCAGATCCCTCTCCCCCGGAATCCAAACTTACTGCAAAGTTTCTCTCCCGAGGCAGCGCCTGATCCACTCTCTTCTCGGAGCTGCTTTCTCCCCTCAAAGCTGTTAAGCAGTTCTCTCTTGAGTCCGGCAGCCTCTGCCTCTGCTGCTCCTCCCCGCCCCCCCTCTTTTGAGCTTCCTGTTCCTTCCTTTGCAGCAAGCTCAAAAAGCAACCAGTACATGCACACGCACCCACACACCCCTTTCCCTGGGTCTTTTGGGCGTCCCTATGACCGCCTGAGGGCGCAAAGGCTTCCGGGAATTGTAGTTCGCCTTCTCCAAGCAAAGCAGGCATCCTGCAGCTTCCAAAAACTCCATTTCCCAGCAGGCACCGCGCCACGCTCTGGTTGCTAGCACAAACCAGCCCGGGGGTGTTTAATTTTTTCTTCTTCTAAACTCCCTCCGCTGTCGGTGGTGTGGAAAGGTTTGGGAATGCCCAAGGACAAGCGCCATCTCGTGGGCTTGTTTTGTTGTGTAAGCGGGGGAAATAAAATACTGTAAAAAACATCCCATGCTTGGTTGCGAGAAGCATTAGAAGCCAACCGCAACAAGTCCCGTGGCACCAGAAAGCAGCTTATTTCCCCTGAAATAATTCTGGGAACTGCAGTTTACTCCCTCACCGAGCTACAATTCCCAGCACCCTTCACAAATCACAGCTCCCGGGATTATTATTTTTTTTGGGGGGGGGGGAACTAATGTGCCTCAAGTTGCAAGAAAGGAGATTCGGACTAAATAGAAAGAAGAATTTTCTGACAGTAAGAGCTGTCCGACAGTGGAACAAGACTGTCTCTTGTGGACGCTCCTTTATTTGAGGTTTTTAAGCAGAGGTTGGATGGCAATCTGTCAAGGATGCTATTTAAGTGGATGGCAGATGGCGCACAGCCAAACAGGTGTATTGTGTGTTAACCGGGGTGCCAACAACCCCTCAGTCTGACTTACCTCATCGGGTTTTTGTGGGATTTAATGAGGAGAGGGAGACGTGCACCATTTAAGGTGGGATATAAATGCAATAAATAAATATATTTTTAATTTAATAATAATAATAACAATAATAATAATATCACCATCTGTGTTGTCTGCATTTCATTTCTCTCAGATACCACCGCTAGCAGTTCCATAACTCTAGTTACAGGTAGGTAACCGTTTTGGTCTGTCGTAATCGAAACAAAATAAAAAAAAATCCTTCCAGTAGCACCCTACAGACCAACTAAGTTTGTTGTTGGTATGAGCTTTCGTGTGCATGTATCTGAAGAAGTGTGCATGCACATGAAAGCTCATACCAATAACAAACTTAAAAAGGTAAAGGTACCCCTGACCATTAGGTCCAGTTGCGGACGACTCTGGGGTTGCGGCACTCATCTCGCTCTATAGGCTGCGGGAGCCAGCGTTTGTCCGCAGACAGCTTCAAGGTCATGTGGCCAACATGACAAAGCCACTTCTGGTGAACCAGATCAGTGCACGGAAACGCCGTTTACCTTCCCGCCGGAGCGGTAACTTTGATGCACTTTCGAACTGCTAGGTGGGCAGGAGCTGGGACCAAACAACGGGAGCTCACCCGTTACGGGGATTCGAACCGCCGACCTTCTGATCGGCAAGTCCTAGGCTCTGTGGTTTAGACCACAGCGCCACCCATGTTCCTAATAACAAACTTAGTTGGTCTCTAAGGTGCCACTGGAAGGAATTTTTTTATTTAGTTCCATAACTGCAACCCCACTAGCAGCAGGTTAGGAGCAGTAGCCAAGTCAGCTGCAAAATAGGTAAAACTTTTGTTATAATCTTCATGCTTTTCTTTGCTACTGCTCCTCCATGAAGGGAGAGGAGATATGCTGGACCCACTCGTTTCTGATTTGCCACAGTTGGTCTTGACACCAGACCCCTGGGTGGGTTGGGGAGGTTAAAGAGAGAAAATTGTTGGTCTGAAGTAAATGATTTTTGGACTGGAGGAGGTTGAGGTTTTGTTTATTTGTTAATTAATGGGTCTGATTATTGCTTTGTTTATTATTTGAGTATTTGTTAAAAATGGGTGTTATATGAAATATTACTGTATTAGTGTATTGTATTATTCTCCCCACTTTTCCCCTCTAAGGTAATATGCATTGTATATCTTTCTTTTTTATTTTTGCTTTTGCTGTAAGTTTCGCTTGGAGACCTTCGGGTAACAAGCGATTAATAAGTCTAATAAATCAAATGAAATGAAAATGAAATGAGAACTTTGTAACTAAGAACAGGTGTCTGAGCTTAGCCACACAGACTTCCCTCCCTTTTCCTTTTGTGTTTTGCCTTTTCCAACTGTAAGCCTGAAAGCAGGGAGCCTCTCTGGAAGCTGCTCTGGGTGCCTTTCTTTAGCTGAACGACAGGGTTTAAAAAAGCACTTTAAGCAAACTTGTTTTCTTTTTAAAGAAACATGGAAATGACGGAGAAAAGAAAAGGGGAATTGAATCTGCGAACAGAGAGGAATAAGAGGCAGGTAATCAGAAGAGAAGTGAAAATGTCAGGGGAGAGAAACAGGAGACAAGGGGAAATGGAAACGGGGTTGTTATAATTATTATAATTATTATTATTATTATTATTATTATTATTATTATTTATTTATTTATTTATTTATACCCTGCCCATCTGGCTACTTTCCCCAGCCACTCTGGGCGGCTTCCAACAGAATACTGTATTAAAATAGAACAACCTATTAAACATTAAAAGCTTCCCTACACAAGGCTGCCTTCAGATGTCTTCTAAAAGTCTGGTAGTTGTTTTTCTCTTTGACATCTGCTGGGAGGGCGTTCCCCAGGGCGGGCGCCACTACCGAGAAGGCCCTCTGCCTGGTTCCCTGTAACTTGGCTTCTCACAGGGAGGGAACTGCCAGAAGGCCCTCGGCTCTGGACCTCAGTGTCTGGGCAGAATGATGGGGATGGAGATGCTCCTAAGTTCTACTCAAAGTAGATGCATTGAAATCAACGGCCTTGAGTTGGTCATGCCTATCCATTGAATTGGGTATACTCTGCGTAGGAGTAACACTGAATACAACTCATCCAGAGATGACTTACAATGAACAAGGAAGTAAGGCAGATGTTGTGGACTACCACTCCGATAAGCCTCAGCTGGCACAGTCAACAGTCAGGGATAATGGAAGTTGTAGTCCAGAACATACCCACTGCCTTGCAGGGTATCTTTGGGATAAGAAAAGGCTTAGGGGTATACCCTAGACAAATCCAGAGTGGAGTCCCTAAGATGGTTGGATGGCACCTTGTAGGCCTCCTTGTGGCAATTCCTGCAGCCTAGTAAAGTTAAGGTAAAGGGACGCCTGACCATTAGGTCCAGTAGTGACCGACTCTGGGGTTGCGGTGCTCATCTCGCTTTATTGGCTGAGGGAGCCAGCGTACAGCTTCCGAGTGATGTGGCCAGCATGACTAAGCCACTTCTGGTGAACCAGAGCAGTGTACGGAAACACCGTTTACCTTCCTGCCTATATATATACTTGCACTTTTTGGGGTGCTTTCGAACTGCTAGGTTGGCAGGAGCAGGGACCGAGCAACGGGAGCTCACCCCGTCGCAGGGATTCGAACCGCCAACCTTCTGATCGGCAAGTCCTAGGCTCTGTGGTTTAACCCACAGCGCCACCCGCGTCCCTCCTGCAGCCCAGCTGGTGCCAAATGTATTGCTCTGCATTCCTTTGGACCACCCACGATCCCACAATGTGGGATGCAGTTGGCGCGATGGTCTAAACGACTGAGCATGTTGGGCTTGCCAATCGGAAGGTTGGCGGTTCAAATCCCTGCGACTGAGTGAGCTCCCGTTGCTCTGTCCCAGTCCCTGCCAACCTAGCAGTTTGAAAGCATACCAGTGCAAGTAGATAAATAGGTACCACTGCGGCGGGAAGGTAAATGGCGTTTCTGTGTGCTCTGGCTTCCGTCATGGTGTTCTGTTGCGGCAGAAGCGGTTTAGTCATGCTGGCTACATGACCCAGAAAGCAGTCTGTGGACAAACGCCGGCTCCCTTGGCCTGAAAGCGAGATGAACCCCATAGTCGCCTTTGACCGCACTTAACCATCCAGGGGTCCTTTACCTTTACTTTTGGGCCACATCAGGGAGGTCATCTGGGCGGCCCAGGACCTCCATACACGTTGCCCAGGCTTGTGCCCCGGGGATGTCAGTTCAGTGCTGCTAACGCAGCAAAAGCAATGTGGGAGGCAGCACTTACAAGTTCCCGGTCTCTGCAGCCACAGCAGGTGCTGTGATTCTGCAGCAGCTTGACTTCAGCCCAAAAGTGAACTCCATTTTCTCTCAAGACAGACAGGTGTCAACAACAACATTCCAGAGCATCTGGACTGTTTGCTGGAGTGAGGGAAGCCCCTCCCCAAATCCACCAACTATGCCATTACTATAAGGGAATGAAGACTGAATGTACACTGAATGCTTTTTTTTGGACAAAACCTTTTAAGTCTATGGGCCAGGTTAGGGTTTCCAGACCCCTGGGGCTTACCTGAGATTTGCATCCAGGTGGCAAGGAGAGGGTCTGCATCAGCAGGTAGGTGAGAATGCCTCCAGGGCTCAGTGGTCAGAGGGAGCGCAGAGAGGAATAATCACCAGGGCCCACCCACAAAGCGCTACAAAAAGCACAGAGAGATTAAATTATTTGTAGAAACGATCAAAACATCCAGAAAATTAAAACCAGCAATAAGCTAAAAACACACCTGCATTCTTGATAAATGGGTAGGCTTATCTACGCACAAGTGACGCGGGTGGCGTTGTGGGTTAAACCACAGAGCCTGGGACTTGCTGATCAGAAGGTCGGCAGTTCAAATCCCCGCAACGGGGTGAGCTCCCGTTGCTCAGTCCCTGCTCCTGCCAACCTAGCAGTTTGAAAGCACGTCAAAGTGCAAGTAGATAAATAGGTACCGCTCCGGTGGGGAGGTAAACGGCGTTTCTGTGTGCTGCTCTGGTTCACCAGAAGTGGCTTAGTCATGCTGGCCACATCACTCGGAAGCTGTACGCCGGCTCCCTCAGCCAATAAAGCGAGATGAGCGCCGCAACCCCAGAGTCAGCCACGATTGGACCTAACGGTCAGGGGTCCCTTTACCTTTACCTTATCTACACAAAATATTTTTACATAGGTGATGAAAAGTGCAAGGTAAAGTTGCCTGCATGGTATCAATAGGCAGGGAGTTCCAAAGTTTAGGTGCTGCCACACTTAAATATTAATTCCAGATGTCGGACAGGTATTACATGGCATATATGGGATAAGGCAGTCTCACAGGTAAACTGATGCCAAGGTGTTAACAATGGCTTGACAAGCAATCCTTCACAGGTGCTTTACAGGTGTCTATGGCCATGCCTATGTTATTCTCACACACAGGTCACCTCCAGATTGGAAATCTATGTTTGTGCGGGATTAAAGCATTCTGTCACCCTGGAGCGACAAATGTATTCTTTGTATTGGGCAGTTTGCGGTTTGGAAAGTGACAGGAAATACATTGGAAAACACAGAAGGAACGAACAATTAATGGGAAGACATGTAGAAACCTTGCAAGTGAGCGAGGATAAATGCTGATTGTCGTAAATCCTGCCTGAATGCTCAGCAAATGCCTGTGGTTTGTGGAAATTAAAGGCCAGGATGAATGGCCTTTAAGGAACAGGTCATCTGGAGGAGCTCAGGGAGGTGTCCAAACCCACATAGAAATCTTATGTAAATTTGTTTATTTGATTAATTAAGTGATTGTGAAAATGTAAAGAACTGAAATTAAGACTAAGAAAAGGAGAGTGCTGGCGAACCAAAATGGACAGATTTTCCCACATGTGTGGCAGCAAATGACCTTCCTCTGGGCCCACACTTGAGCTGCAGAAAACTTTGCAAAATGGTTAATCCAAACCCCCACCCCCGGGCTTCGCCGTTGCTTTTTAAGTCTTTTAAAGTCTTTTTAAAGTCTCTTGGTCGGTTAAGGACCGCAGTGCCCCATTTGGCCACAAGAGGGAGACGCAGCACCACGCCTCAACTTGAGCATCGCTCGACATCGTGGAAAGTGTTTTGCCGCATAGAACCCCATGCGTCTTCTGCACATGAACCTCCCGCGGTGGGAGCCACACTGTCCGGAATGCGCACGGTGCTCAGAGCTCTGTGCAAAACACCACATCCAAAATGCCGCTCTCCTAAAACTTCCCAGATGATATACACAGTGCTTTAACTTGTGCATTACTTTCTGGGCGTTCAGAGAAAACTGACCTTTGGGTGCAAGAAGACAATATCTAGGGGTGCTGAGTGTGTGTTTGATGCTTTTTGGGCTTGCCACTGTTTTTACTGGCCCGGCTGCTGTGCTTTTAATAGTATTGTATTTTAATAGTCTGTTGAAAGCCGCCCAGAGTGGCTGGGGAAACCCAGGCAGATGGGCGGGGTATAAATGATAAATTATTATTATAAATTATTATTATTATTATTATTATTATTATTATTATTATTATTATAGCCCAGCAAACAGAAAATGCACAGGATTAATTTTTATGCTACTTATCCACCCACTCAAATAAAACATTTACCTGCTCTCTCTCTGTGTGAGAGAGAGGCAGAGAGTTTCAGGCCAGTTAAAAAACATTGGCACCCCTTTCCTTGGAATAGTGTTGGCCTCCTGCCTGTGTTTACGCCAGAGGTGGTGAACTCCAGCCCATGAGCCAAATTCGGCCCCCAGACCTCTCTACCGGGGCCCTCAGGACTCTCTCCAAGAGCTGGAAGGGACCCTGAGGATCATCTAGTCCAACCCCCTGAAATGCAAGAATCTGCAGCTGCTCCATACAGGAACTGACCCTGCAAACCTTAGTGTTATCAGCACCACGCTGAGCTCAGGGTCGCTGGTTGGGCAAAAGATTCCTGCATTGCAAGGGGTTAGGCTAGACGACTCTCGTGGTGCCTTACATCTCTGCAATTCCATGATTTATGCTCCAAGGTGCATGATTAAGCCTAAAACTTAATCCCTACATAGGGTTTCCATAGGATGACTACTAAATGAAAAACTCTGATTATTATTATTATTATTTACATTTTTTCTTCACCAAAAAGGCTGAGATGCTATTGCAAACTTCTTATTTTATTTTAGTAAACTGCAGCACACCTGAGGTACCCACTGCAGCTTCTGCATTCTAGTCCTCAGCATATTTCTATTCTGGGAGAAGCCTAGAGACAGAATCAGACTAGGAACTAAAGAACAGGCCCCACATGTAGTGCTCTTTGGGTTTGGTCAGTCTCAGCAACAACAGCTTCACCGTGATACACATGGGATAGCCTGGTCACCCGCCTGTGGGTCCCTATCCAATGGTTAAAGACCTGTGGCTTATGGAAATTAAAGGCCAGGATGCATGCTCAATGAACAGGTCGACTGCAGGAGCTCAGGAAGGTGTTGAAGCCTCCAGATAAAATGGCCCAGGAATCACTATACAATCCAGGAAAGCCCAAGTTTAAGGCAGTGAGAGATTTTACTTTCTTGGGCTCCATGATCACTGCAGATGGTGACAGCAGTCACAAAATTAAAAGACGCCTGCTTCTTGGGAGAAGAGCAATGACAAACCTAGACAGCATCTTAAAAAGCAGAGAAATCACCTTGCCGACAAAGGTCCGTATAGTTAAAGCTATGGTTTTCCCAGTAGTGATGTATGGAAGTGAGAGCTGGACCATTAAGAAGGCTGATTGCCGAAGAATTGATGCTTTTGAATTATAGTGCTGGAGGAGACTCTTGAGAGTCCCATGGACTGCAAGAAGACCAAACCTCTCCATTCTGAAGGAAATCAGCCCTGAGTGCTCACTGGAAGGACAGATCCTGAAGCTGAGGCTCCAATACTTTGGCCACCTCATGAGAAGAGAAGACCCCCTGGAAAAGACCCTGATGTTGGGAAAGATGGAGGGCACAAGGAGAAGGGGACGACAGAGGACGAGATGGTTGGACAGTGTTCTCGAAGCTACCAGCATGAGTTTGACCAAACTGTGGGAGGCATTGGAAGACAGGAGTGCCTGGCGTGCTCTGGTCCATGGGGCCACAAAGAGTCGGACAAGACTAAATGACTAAACAACAACAAAATTAGACAAGAATTATCCCAGTCCAAATATTGGGGAGGGGAGAACAATCATTCCTGGGTTTATCCCGCAGAGCAGGAGGGGAGAGTAGCAATCTAACAATAAGGCCCGCAGGAATTTTTTTTTTTATCACCTCTGCATCATTTGCTTGCAGTTTAACTAACTCATTTATCAAGGCAAAGTGTAAATATTTGCCAAGTACATCGTTGTGTTCATTGCCTCTATTTTTTTTTTTAAAAAAAAGCTCAGGAGAAAGACAAAATTAGAATTGCAGCCAGTTAAACAAGCAAACACACAAAAAGGGGGTTGCTGTGTCAGGCTGAGGAACAATAGACTCACACATTTCATTTCCACAAGTCACCAGCCAGATATTTCTGAGAAGCCAACTGTGTGCCTGGGGCACCAGGCCTCAATATTTAGAAACCCTGTTCTGTGTGGGTGCATGCAATAATTCAGGAAATACTGTGTGCATTATGTATTTCAGAAAATTTATGTACCATTTGGTTGTGTAATAAAAATTTAAGGTCTTATATATACAGTGGTACCTCGGGTTACATACACTTCAGGTTACATATGCTTCAGGTTACAGACTCCGCTAACGCATAAATGTTACCTCAGGTTAAAAACTTTGCTTCAGGATGAGAACAGAAATTGTGCAGTGGCGGTGCAGCGGCAGCAGGAGGTCCCATTAGCTAAGGTGGTGCTTCAGATTAAGAACAGTTTCAGGTTAAGAACAGACCTCCAGAATGAATTAAGTTCTTAACCCGAGGTACCACTGTATAATAAATGTTCATAAATGTACCAACCAAGCGTGTACATAGATATGTGAACCACATGTCTGGAGCAGCACAGGAAGACCGTCCTGAAAACATTTTGACTCCCAAACAGACCAAATGTTTTCTCTGCAAGGAAGGAGGGGGTGAGGGAACCTTCCCATTGTCTTAGGAATAGGGTAATCACCATCTCGAAGGAATGGCCAGACTACCAGGAAAGGCAATCAGATAAGGCATTATCAGATAACCTGGCAGACAGGAAAAACAACAACATTCAAATTTCTGTTGTAGACCACCTTTTCTGTGATGTAGGTATGATGTTTGTGGGGGTGGGGGTCTTGGGTTACACCCATTCTGTGATGATGTATGTATGATGTATGGGGGGGGGGGTCTTGAGCCCTAGGGAGGGCAATTTAAAATGTCTATATAAGGGCAGGCACACCTTGGTTCTGGGTCCTCCTCCTTTATCCTGCGTGTGAGGGGAGCACCCTGTTGCAACAGTTCAATAAAGATCAGGCTTACTAGCTGCTTTGCTTCTCAATATTCTCTGGTGGGCCTCCGAGAACCTACAATGGAGAACCAACAAAGGACTTTATAAGGGCTCTTGTATCCCCCATAAGGGAATAAGGGCAGATTTTGTTTACAACAGTTGCAAAAAACAAAACAGAAAGCCAAGCCTCTAAGTGGTTTACAAAAATACAAAGCAGAATGTTAAAATTCTGGGTAGAAAAATCAATGGTTAAAAACAAGGATATAAAAGCATTCCAAAGATGCGTTGCAATCAATAATAGCTAGAGATAAACACATGGCATGATGCACACAGAAGAGGAGTGTGTCAGGGAGGAGGAGGTTGGGCAGGATCCTTGGGAAACTAGCTTTCTATATAGGACACCCCTAGCTGCTTTGAAGATGAGTCAGTCGTTTTCCAGGTCACTCAGAAGGGGTGGAACCCAGATTTGGGTCGACAGTCTCATGGAGGACTGTGCCATATTACAACCAAGGCTGAAAACAGAGCAGGCACAGCGCTGTGCAATTTGGCAAACTGCCTCATTTGCCAGAACGGTGAATGTCGTTCTCATAACCACTAGGGGCTGCTGTAAGATGCTGTTTGTTTTTCCTTGAGATTGTAGAATCCTTCATATCATAGAATTGTAGAGTTGGAAGGGGCCACGAGGGTCATCTAAAACAAACCCTTGCAATGCAGGAATTATTTGCCCAAGGTGGAGCTCTGACCCACGGCCCTGTGGTTAAGATCCCTGTGCTCTACTGACTGAGCTGTCGGGCGGCCGAAAGCGAATCTGCATTCTCTGCCTTCGATGGGGCTGGTGCAGAAGCAGAGGGCAAAAATGCAGGGAGCCCAAGAGGAGGTGGAGCCAGAGTCAAAGGCAGGCAGAAGGATAGCCATAGCCAGGTGGAGCCAGCTATAGTTTGTCCCCATCCTCTTTGCTGCTGTGGGCAACACTGAGGCAGAAGTCTCTCACCCCCACTCACCTCACAGAGTGTTTGTTGTGGGGGAGGAAGGGAAAGGAGAATGTTAGCCGCTTTGAGGCTCCTTAGGGTAGTGAAAAAGCGGGATATCAATTCCAAACTCTTCTTCTTCTTCCTTGGGATTTTGGCACCTAGAATTCCTAAAAGAAAATCTTTGTTTTGTTTTGTTTTTTAAGAAAAAGTTACTTTAAACATTTTTATCAACTCATTATAAATCATTTCCCAAAATTATTTTACTACCTTACATGTCCACCACATATGATAAAAAGTGCCTTCTTTTTCCTCACATTTCCAACATACATTTGACCCTCTTTTATACATTTTTGCTAATTTACTGAAGCTCTTTCTGTTCTCAGCAGCAGCAAGCTCTCGGGGTCAGCAGTGTCCCTGTCCAACACTGCAGGGGTGTTTTTGGTCTCAGCAGCTCCCCACTCCCGGGAGAAAACAAAGGTCCTGCAGCCTCTGCAAAGAGTCTGGATCTGACTTTGTTTTTTCCTCAAACCTTGTTCTTTATTACCATCAGGAGCTGGGAATTTTCCTTGCTCCTAATCAAAATGCAGAATGTCTGCGCTGGGTTATAAAGCAGCTGAGAAGTGCCCTTGCATATCTTAAGAGAGAAATGGCTTCTTGTTTGATGACTCAGACTGGACCTCCGCTGACTTTTCTTAAGAAGCTGCAGGTGAGCTTGGAATGGTGTGTGGGAGTGCTTTGCCGTGACAGTAGAATGATAGAAGTGGAAGGGACCGGGAGGGTTATCTAGTCTAACCCCACTGGATGTGCAGGAATTTTTTGCCTCTAGGAAGGATCCCACAATCTCAGCGGCCGTCGTTCCTTGGGTTGGAGGGGAAATTGGAAACAGTTGGCATTTTAAAGCAAATCTACCTAATCTGTACTTTCCAAACACTAAGGGAACAGGAAGACAGTCCAGTTTCGTAATTCTCTGAATTTTGCAGTGCCAACGACTCCAGCCTAAGTTATGAGTGTAAAAGAGCTGCACTGTACTGGGGTAAAGTATGCCTTAAAATGCATATAAGTGGTGAAAATAATATGCATTCTATTTGGGGAAAATTGCTTTGCAACGATGCATGTCTGTGGCAGAATTGAATACACAAATGTGTAGATCGGCAGATGTTTGTACTAATACGCCTGTGGGTTTTCATGAGGACTTTGAAAAATAAATTTGCAAACTGACGTGAAAATATGGACAGCTGGAGTTAAAAGTAGAAAAACAGAGAGATGGGCAGAAATTGAAATGAACAGATTGGTCTACTGAATTGAATTCCCCCCACATCCCTTAAAATATCAGCGATTGTCATACACATATGAACACACCGCTATATCAAAAAAGCACATAGAAAAAAAGAAAGAAAAGAAAGGGAAAACATAAAAAATAAAAAAATAAAAGCACACACATTCCTAGAATTGTAGAATTCCTAGATGTTACTATTCAGATGACATATTAGTATTCCATGCTTGAGTACATCAAAAGCATTGGCTTAGAGAACAAACATTCTTGAGGAAGAAATGTGCAGAACATGTGTTGACCCAGGTTATCTCAAAATTAATCTGGAGTTCAAAAGCTAAGAGACGCAGATGTCGACAAGTTTTAATCTCATTTTAAAAATGTTAATTGTCTTTAAATGGCCTTTAAATGGTTTTAACAGTTTTTATCGATCATTTTAATATTTCTTCAGAGGTTTTATGACAATCAAGCGGTATATATACAATTTTGTAAAATAAACAAGTACGGAAATGTGTACACATTGGGAGAAACTTGCACTAAAACACTGACCAATTTTCATGTAGGTTTAAAAAGTGAAAACTATAAATTACTGCAACAAAGGGAGAGACAGTGTGATGTAACAGTTAAGAGTACCAGACGAGGAGACCCGAGTTCAAATTCTCGCTCAGCCATGAAGCGCATTGGGCGACTTTAAGCCAGTCGCTGCCTCTCAGCCTGACCTACCAGGGTTGTTGTGAGGGTCAAAGAGGGAGGGGAGAATCTCACACCCCACCTTGAGTTCCCTGGAGGAAAGGCTAGCATATAAATGTAACAGATGATAATAATAATACAGTGGTACCTCAGGTTAAGTACTTAATTCGTTCCGGAGGTCCGTTCTTAACCTGAAACTGTTCTTAACCTGAAGCACCACTTTAGCTAATGGGGCCTCCCGCTGCTGCTGTGCTACCGTCGTGCGATTTCTGTTCTCATCCTGAGGCAAAGTTCTTAACCTGAGGTACTATTTCTGGGTTAGCAGAGTCTGTAACCTGAAGCGTATGTAACCCGAGGTACCACTGCAGATGTGAAGAGCTGAATTTAAAGGTTGGGGAAACGAGAGAAACGGAAACAAACAGGGCCATCCATCTCTGTCTCAGAGGCCTTCTGCAAATGGCACTTGGGTCTAGATGGGTTTTCCTCTCTCCAGCTCCAAGCTATTCTTAGCTGCGTGGGTGGCCCAAACAGCTTCTCCACTCTCTGCTTCTAGCCTATTAGCCAGAGTGCCCATTTGGCCAGACGCAGCAAGAATTTCCACCTCACAGAGAAATGCTCCATCTTCTGGCTTTGGTGGAGCTTTGAAAAGAGAGACTGGGATATATTTTTTTAAAGCAAAATAAAACAGTCTAGCTATAAATATGCCTATCTGAACCCACCTCATAGCCATTCTGAAATATTGATTGTCTCTCTCTTTTCTTGCAGAGAGGCTGGTTTCAGGTCTGCATCAGTATCGATCCCATTGCAAAGGAACTTGGACTGTTGCAAAGACCCCGTGAGAAAGAGGTGGGGGTGGAGGGTGGGAGAATATCGGAACACGGGGCGCTAGGCAAATGTTAAAGGTAAAGGGACTCCTGAGCATTAGGTCCAGTCATGGCCAACTCTGGGGTTGCGCACTCATCTCGCTTTATTGGCCGAGGGAGCCGGCGTACAGCTTCCGGGTCATGTGGCCAGCATGACTAAGCCGCTTCTGGCGAGCCAGAGCAGTGCACGGAAACGCCATTTACCCTCCCGTCGGAGTGGTACCTATTTATCTACTTGCACTTTGATGTGCTTTCGAACTGCTAGGTTGGCAGGAGCAGGGACCCGAGCAACAGGAGCTCATCCCGTCGCGGGGATTCGAACTGCCGACATTCTGATCGGCAAGTCCTAGGCTCAGTGGTTTAACTCACGGCACAGTTACGGTGCCTCAAATCTATCTGGCCACTCTTGATTCCCATGACATGTGTGTCATCCAAATAATTAACAACAATAGTAATGTTTATTATGTAGCATAGGAATGGAGAACCTTTTTCTCAAACCAAGGGCCACATTCCCTTCCAGGAAATCTTCTGGGGGCCACATGCCAGGGGTGGGCAGAGCCAGAAGCAAAAGGAGGAGGTGGAGCCACAAAGGTAAATTTACTTCTGTCCAGGCAAGCAAGAGTTCAAGGGTGCATTCCAGCCAGGTAAGGACGCTCAAGGAAGGTGAAAAGGGTGTGGCCTGGGGAGAGTCTGGAGGGCCGCAGAGAGAGGCCTGGAGGGCCACACGGGACTGCTGAGACGAGGTTCCCCTGATTAAGTAGTTAAATATCATATCCAAAGTAGCAGCTCCATAGGTCATGTCTGTAATAAGCCTTTATGGGCACTGAGGATCCTCCAAGATGACAATTACCTTAAGAGTTCATTTGAGGATGTATAGTAGGCATAGGCAAACTCGGCCCTCCGGATGTTTTGGGACTACAACTCCCATCATTCCTAGCTAACAGGACCAGTGGTCAGAGATGATGGGAGTTGTAGTCTCAAAACATCTGGAGGGCTGAGTTTGCCTATGCCTGATGTATAAAGTGCTTTTGGGGTTAAAATAAAGCCTTGCAGGGGAAAAGGGAAGCGTAAGCTCTTTGCTCAGAGGCAGAACATCCCTGCAGCAGCTGCCCACCCATGGGTCCAGCAGTAGGTGACACCAGAGCCAAAGACAGGCAGAGCCAACTAATACCAGTTTTGGCTTCCTCCTCCTTGCCAAGTTCTACAAGGGGAAACCTTGGGACTAAAGAGAGGGCAGGCAGTGTCAAAGAGTGAGCCGGCAGCAAATCACACTGTTCTAAGTTGGAGTTAACTCTTTATTAGCAAAAAACACGATCTTTGAAGATTTGGCTGAGTGTGAGGCCTAATGAGCAGAGTAGCTCATTCCTGATTTCCTCCATGAAAATAATTTGCTGAGACTGAACATTCCCACCTCCTCACAGCCATCTACAGTGGTACCTCGGGTTAAGTACTTAATTCGTTCTGGAGGTCCGTACTTAACCTGAAACTGTTCTTAACCTGAAGCACCACTTTAGCTAATGGGGCCTCCTGCTGCTGCCACACTGCCGGAGCACAATTTCTGTTCTCATCCTGAAGCAAAGTTCTTAACCTGAAGCACTATTTCCGGGTTAGCGGAGTCTGTAACCTGAAGCGTATGTAACCTGAAGCGTATGTAACCCGAGGTACCACTGTAAGTGCTTTCCTTTCCAGGGCTTTCCCCAAGCAATCGGAGACTGGGCCTGCATGCAAGCCTGCTGCTGCTCCTCCCATTTCAGCCCTCTTCTGGTTCTGGGAGACAAGTGGGGAGGGATCTTGCGGCAGCAGGTGGGAGAGACACCCCTGACTCTTCACCAGCCTTACTCAACTCTGCCTCTTGGCCCCCATCCTCACCTGCTTCTGGACTGCTCTCTGCCACAGACTCTCCCAGCTCACTAACCCAGGGACCTATAGCTTACCCCTCGCATTGCTACAGTTCCCACCAACACAGAACAAGAGGCAGTTTCCAGGGATCTTGTGGAGCCGGCACAGCCAAGGTTAGGAAAGGCGCAAGGGATCTGCGATCCCCTAACCGCGCCACTGAGCCGGATTTCAGCAGCGATCCCCGGCGGCTGGTCAGCGGGCTTGCTTCCGAGTGAGCGCGCAACGGGCTTGACAGTCTCGTGCGCCCCGCGCGCAAAGCACATCCCACTCCATTGCAACCCTGCTCTTTGGCGATCCCTGGGATCTTATTCCTCCGGCTCCTCCCCCGCCTCTCCACCCCCCTCCCCTTTCCCCTGATGCTCCCACCGCCGCCCCCTTTCCTTCCTAGTTCAGCTCCGCCCAGCTCCGCATCCTCCTTCCACCGCCGCCAACCACCTCTCTCAATCTCTCTCTCTCTCTGCATATCGCAAAATTGTCCTTCTCCTCCTCCTCCTCCTTTCGGATCCTTCCTCCACCTCCCCAGCCGATCCTTCCCACCACCGCCACCCCGTTTCAAGTTGGAGGAGGGAGAGTCCGGAGGAAAGGAGACCAGAAAGGAGTCAATGTTTTTGCAGCCGCCTGCAAATCCTGCGGTCAGTTTCCTGGTCCGTTTCCACGCGTCCCTTGGGGATCCTGCTTCGGCTTCCTCTCTCCGTGTTAAGATTGTTTGCAAGTTTTTCAGGGGAGGGAGAGGGCAGCTTGCGATAATAAACTGCCCCCTAGTGTTGTGCGTGTAGCTGCTGGGCTGGGCGGGAAAGGAAGTTCCTTAAACCTGGGAAAGTCCTCCGTGCGCCTAGAAACTTTGGTGACCCGTATCCGTGATCCTGCTTTTTCTGCTTTGCGCTCCCCTCCCCAACCCCAACCCCCTCGCTTCCTACAGCACAAGGAAAAAGGAAGTTTAAGAAAAAGTTTTCTCCTGTTCACGCGCGCACACCTGTACTCGAGAAGAAAGGAAACAGCGGAAGGAGATGGAATAAAACGGTGCAATCTCTGGTAGGGATTTTTTTTTATTGTTGGGGCTTCTTTTAAAACCCTGCAGTTTCTAGCTGGAAAGAGATGAGCTTGCCCTTTGCCCCAGCCTCTATTCCTTCTCACTGACTCAGACTATGAGGATTGTTAAGCCAGCCTGGTCCTGTAAAGAGAAGAGGAAAAGGAAGGATCCATCTGGGAGAATTTAAAGAAAGACCATTATTATTGTTATTTCAACGGACTGGCCGTTCGGAAAGAGGGCAAGCTGCTGTTCTTGGGTGCTCACGAAAAGTCGGACCAGATGGTACAGCGGCAAAGAAAAGTGAAAAAATAAATCCTTTGGCAAGGAAGCTCCCGGGATGGGGACTGGGCTGTGCACCAGGAGGCAAAAGGGCCTCTTGCAAACTGGGTTTTGCCTAGTGGCCGTGGCCTGCCTGGCATCCGGAGCTTTCCTGTACAACCACCTCCAGCAGAAGGTGAAGTCCGCAGAAGCCTTGGCTTTGAAATACAAGCAGCAACAGGAGGTGCTTTCGGCTCAATTGCAAGGTGAGAAGGGGTCTTGGCTTGCTTCGTTCGCGGTTGCGTTTCCTGCTGGTCCGTTAGGGCAGATGGGTGCTGCCCTACCAACCTCAGACTGCCCTCAGCCAGGTCTCCCTGGCCTGCCTTCTTCCTTCCATCCAGTCCAGGGGGCGGCCCTGCCTGCCAGCTTCCTCCTCCTCAGGCTCAGTGGTGCCCCTTGTGGGACTCGGCAGGGAAGAGGATGGGGACGAAACTAGAATTAGTTGGCTCTGGTCCTTTCCCATCATGTGCAGCACACATGCATACAATTTAATATCTAAAGCAACTGGTCTATGCAGTCCAGGGGAACAGAGCCTGGGGGGCCTCCAGATCTACTCCTGAACATCAGCTGGGGCTGGGAGTTGGAATTCGAGAACATCTGGAAAACCACAGGCTGTCTATTTCTGGTTAGTCCTGCAGAAGCTAGTCTGAGGTCACTGGGTGCTTGGTGTTGTTTTTATTGTTTATTAATTCATGTGCCATTTTTAGGCCAAAATGGCTTCTACAACAATAAAATACACACATAATTAAAGCATGCAATAAAACAAGTCCACATAAACCTTAAAAACACTCCTAATTAAAAATTACACAAGCCGTGACAATTGCATAAAAAGCATGACAATGAAAATGGCTATAACAACAAGATCAGACGTTCCAGTTCAAGGGATTGCTTTCCTAGACAGGTGTGTCTTCAGGAGCCGGCAGAATGCCAATACTGATGGCGTCTCTTGCATTTCAGCAGGGAGGGTGTTCTGCAACAGTGGTGCCACCACTAAACAAGCCTGCCTTTGCGTCTTGGTGAGTTGATTATCAGCAGGCCATGGCAAAACTAACCAGGTCACATTTGCTGATCACAGTGCCCTCATTGAGCAGTGGAAGGGAGCATGGTTTTTCAGGGAACCTGGTCCAGATTTATTTAAGGCTTTGCATGTAAATAGCAGAACCTTAAAAGTGACTTGGTGGCTAGTAGGCAGCCAGTGCAAATTCCTCTTTCTTGTTTTGTGTCCCACCTTGTGGTGCTGAGAAGTGTCTCTATACATCTATGGTTGTGGACCTGTGGACAGATGTTGGACTCCACCTCCCATCCGCCACAGCCAGCAAGGCCTGTCCTTAGGATGCTGGGAGCTGTCACCCAGCAACATCTGTAGGACCACAGGTTCCCCAGCTCTGATGGACCTGGAAGCTCCATCAAATGATCATCATGCATCTTCACTGATAGTCCTGCCCTACATAGGTGTGTCTAACTGTTGGCGGTGGGTAAGCTTTGAGCTATCTAAGTTTACCACCATATTTGGTGACAAACTTGGTGCATCTAGATGGTTTTAGATTCCAGGGTTAATAGTCTTAGACTGCGGTCAAAGGGCAGTTTATACCATTTGCCCACCTGCTGATTTCCTCATCACACCTGAGCTTTCACAAGGCATAAAACCTACTTCCAGAAATATAGAAGAAAGTTGCGTGACCGGCACTCGTTTCCAAGTTACTTTTTCCTGGAAGCAAATACTGTATTTTTTGCTCTATAAGACTCACTTTTTCCCTCCTAAAAAGTAAGGGGAAATGTGTGTGCGTCTTATGGAGCGAATGCACAGCTATCCCAGAAGCCAGAACAGCAAGAGGGATTGCTGCTTTTACTGCGCAGCGATCCCTCTTGCTGTTCTGGCTTCTGAGATTCAGAATATTTTTTTTTCTTGTTTTCCTCCAAAAACTAGGTGTGTCTTGTGGTCTGGTGCATCTTATAGAGCGAAAAATAGGGTAACATGGAACTGAGCACTAAACTTGGGCTCCACTCTGATGCCTTAGAGGTCATTGGTGGGTTTGGCTGCCCAGCAGGGAAACGCCAAAGGAAAACATCAGGGAAGACCCGCGAGGAGGGCGGGAAATGCCACTGGAATGACCCTGGCGCCATAGACTTCCCCTGTTATTTCTGTTCATGCTACCAGACTCATTGAATGACTATTGGCCCTGCCACCTGGGGGCTGATGGGGAGTTGTATGCCATCCAGAACTTCTGGAGTGCACCAGGTCAGGGAAATCCAATTTAGGGGAATTGCTCATTATGCTCTTCAGTGTTTGAGAGACCAGGCCTTTTGCTGCTTGAAAAACCTGAGGTCACCAGGGATGCAAAATCACAACACAGACAACACACAGCGTTGCTGTTCTGCTGATGTCAGCTCCAGAGCTTGCCCCCTGGGATCGAAAGGCAAATAGCTTCTCCTGGCTATTAGTCAGGAAGGACCAGCTGGAGAGTTCAGGAAGGAGCTTTAAACATACCACAAGCAGCAGCAGCAGCAGCAGCAGCAGCAGCACTGTTTGTTTTTCATTATCTCTTCCCTGCCTCCAACTCGCATGCAGGCATTCTTCAGAAACTTGCAGTTACTGAACTCGGAGCTCATGTCCAATGGAGGGGCATTCGTATTTTATAGCAAAATGTCCCCTCCTCGCTGCTCCCAGATTGATGGGTAACTGGTGGTCTCTGGGACTGGATCCAGCTGCTTGGCAGATTCCGCCCTTCCTGCTTGCCTCTTGGCAGGGTTCTCATCCAGGCCTGATCAAACGTTTGGCAACAGTTTTGCTGGTGTGGGAAAGGGAAGGCGGGGATTGATTTCTGATTTCTGCAAGAAATATGCCGTATTGGCCTGAATATAAGCCGCACCTGAATATAAGCAGCACCTTTAACATTGCCGGCCGCCTTTTTTCTTCCTCGCTCTCTCCCTTCCTGGCCTTGGGGGAGAGGATGGGGGACTATGCATAGGGCAGGTGTCATCTTGCTGTGCTCC
The DNA here is from genome assembly GCF_965113315.1 of Podarcis vaucheri. NCBI lineage: Eukaryota > Metazoa > Chordata > Lepidosauria > Squamata > Lacertidae > Podarcis > Podarcis vaucheri. The sequence continues at coordinate 74,813,956 of NC_138765.1, forward strand.
TGGCGCTCTTTGCCCTAGGCTCCTGGCTGCATACCGTAAGGTCGCGAATATAAGCTGCTCTTTAACTTTTCACGGTTGGAATTTGGGGGGGAAGTGAGGCTTATATTCAGGCCAACACAGTATTCCACGCTTTGCTGTTTTGGGCTTTGCTAAATGCATGCAGTGCAGGCCTGGGAGACTGGTTTTCAGGGCTGCCACGTCCTTTAAAAGCAAAGCAAGGTGCTGGTCCTCATGATTCTTAATAAAGGGCAGGTATAAATAGGAACATGGGACTGATCTAATCAGATGCACTTGCGGAAGCCAGAGCAAGAGCTTTCGCCCAGTGCCTCTCCCCATATCCACTCTGGGGGGGTTGGGAGAACCCCAGGACAGCGTATGGGGGGAAGGGGGGGATAATTCCATCAGGGGAAGCAGAAGTGCTTGTGGTAATGGAACAATTAATTTCACTGGGTCTACTCTGAGGAAGACTTAGTTGGGCAGAAGCCGGAAGGTTTTTTTACTGTGCCTGTATCACATTGCTTATAGGCGATATTGTTTTGCTCCTGCAATGGTCTTGGGATGGGCAGGCTGTTTTGTTTCCAATCCGTGCATGTCCTGTAACTTCTTGGTGATGCCTTCAACTTTCCCATCTCTCTCTCTCTCTCTCTCTCTCTCTCTCTCTCTCTCTCTGTGTGTGTGTGTGTTGCTGTCCTGTTTTTGTTGTGCATTAGCACAAGGGTTGCCCCTTCAGATGAGAACGATGTGTGGCGGTCACATTTATTTTTTAAATATTTGTATACTGCTGCAAATAATATCAAAGCGGTACTGTGATAAAAAATGTAAAACCAAATGACAAAAACCATTTAGAAAGTTAAAAACAGAAACCAATTAAACCATAGTGGAAGGACGTATTCTTAATAGCCGGCAGAAGAGAAGGGTTTTCAGCAGCAGGCGTTTGGCACAGAAGGTGCCCACTGAATTTCTTGCTAGCAGGGTATTCCACAGGACTGGGCTGCTTGTAACAGTCTGACTGAGACAGCGTTTTTAATGTCATGTTGCAGATACACCCACCAAAAACCCAGGACCAAACAGCAGCCCGGAGAGGGACCCTTTGGTGTCCACATTTGCTAATTGTGGAGGGTTTCCTTCAGTTCTCTGGCTTCAACAGCTCTGATTCCAACCTCCACCTTGGTGATTGTTCCTGTATTACTTTTCCCAGAATACCTAGGGAAATGCCTCCTTCTGGGCCATTGCAGAGAAGAAAAAACCCCAAACCCAAATTCTGGCCCTTTCACCCATGCCAGATTGCTCCTTTGAAGGAAGGGCCATAGCTTAGTGACAGAGCTCCTGCTTTGCATTCAGAAGATGCTGGGTGGTGTAGTGGTTAGAGCGTCACGTTAAGATGTGGGAGACCAGGCTTCAAGTTCCCACTCGGCCAGGTGACCTTGAGCTGGTCACTGCCTCTCAGCCTAACCTTCCTCGCAGAGTTGTTGTGGGGATTCAGTGAGGGTGGGGAGAGAACCACACCCACCAGCTTGAGAGCCAGTGTGGTGTAGTGGTTAAGAGCGGTAGATTCATAATCTGGGGAACCGGGTTCGTGTCTCCGCTCCTCCACATGCAGCTGCTGGGTGACCTTGGGCTAGTCACACTTCTTTGAAGTCTCTCAGCCCCACTCACCTCACAGAGTGTTTGTTGTGGGGGAGGAAGGGAGAATGTTAGCCGCTTTGAGACTCCTTCGGGTAGTGATAAAGCAGGATATCAGATCCAAACTCCTCTTCTTCTTCCTTGGAGAAAAGGCTGGGGCAGAAAGGCAATCCGTCAATCAATCCCTGGCATCTCTAGGTAAGGCAGAGGTAAAGAGGCCTGAAACCCTAAGGAGCTGCTGCCAGCCCGTGCTGACAGAACTGAGCTCCATGGGCCAAAGGTCTGGCTTGGTGTAAGACAACTTCCTGCATTCCTTTCCAGCCCTCCATCTGATATCCAAAGGGTTTCTAAATGTTTTTCCTGCATGCTTTGCTTGGGGCCTGGCCGTGAGCTCTGGCATTCTGGCCGAGCGCCAGTTCTGGTAATTACGGCTAGAGATGCCTGCTCTGCTTTCCCAGCTGGCTACACTTTTCTAGAATAGAACTGCGGAGCAGGAGAGAGAGAGAGAGAGAGAGAGAGAGAGAGAGACCCTCAAAGGTCTTCTAATCCCATCGTCCAGACCAAGCTTGACGAAAAGCCCTGGCAAAGAAGAGCTCGAAAAACGTTTGAGCTGCGGTTGGGGGCAAAAATCTTAGAAGCATGGAAGAAGAAAGAAGTATAAATGGTTTCTCTCTGTGTGTGCATAAGTCACATACGGATAAAATCTCCCTTGAATAGCAAACACGGCTGCTGAGTGCCAATCAAAACAGAGCCAAAACAGGGCTGTTGAGAAATATAAGGGGAATCTCAGCAGACTTGGGAGAAGAGTGAAATTGGTAGAGGTACGAGACACCCTCTAACACATGACCCTTTAAAAGCAAACAGATCTAAGGGTGCAAAAAAACCAACCAACAACCCTCCCCAGCCTTTAAAAAACCTCCATGAACACTGAATATTTTTAATGCAAGCAGGGGGCAGGCAAATCTGGAGGCAGGCATGACTGGGGCACATTTAAAGCCCATGGCTTCCCCCCCCAAAGGATCCTGGGATTCATACTTTAGCCCTCACAGAGAAGCAGTTCTGAGCACCCTTAACAAACTACAGCTCCCAGGATTCTTTGGGGGAAGTCACATGCTTGAAATGTGTGCTGGGTTCCGCAGGTACCTGAAACAGTACCATTTATTCCAGGTTCTATTGGGCAGCATGCAAAGGATATACAGGCATATCTTAAAAGACAAGGGCTTTTTAAAATTGCAGAGGGCATTCTCTCTCTCTCACACACACACATGCACAAGAGGAATGATTTTTCCCAGAGAGATTGTTCCATGACTGGGTTTAATCCCCTTCTGTCAAACTCCCTTGACCGTCATTGCCGCATCTTAACAGGATGGGAACTGGCATGTGCCCCCCCACCCCTGTGTGGCTCAGTGGCAGAGTGCCTGGTTTGCACACGGAAGGTCCCAGGTTCGATCCCCTCCCACCTGAAATCCTAAAGAGGTGCTGCCAGTCAGTGTAGACAACACTAGTCTGAATGAACCAAGGGTTTGACTCAATATAAGGCAGCTTCCGATGTTTCCTCGAATTTTGAATTGGTTCACTCCAGGGATAGATACATCACCCCTTTTTTCCCTTTCCTGAGTGTGTAAATCAGCTCTTGGCTGGCTGGCAAAGTGTCTTCTCCCCCTCTCTTCCCTTAGAGATCACTTCCAAAATGGCAAACAGACAACAAGCGAGAGAGAGAGGAATGTTCTTAAATTCTGCGGAAAGCCTGCGGGAATGGTTATTTCTCCACGCTGAAGCCTGCTGGCACGTCTGCCTTGCTGGAAACGTTAACAAAGAGAAGAAGCTCTCTCTGCAAGTTATTGCTCCTGGGGGATTTTTTAAAGAGGCGTTTTAGTAGCTGCTCGTAATGGCTGGATGGGACAGCAGCCAGCTCAGCTCATAGTTCTGCGGTTCTCTGCCTCTTGGAGCCTCCTGCCCCCTCCTCACATCCTTATTTTTGCTCTGTTCGGTCATCTGTGTTGGTCCCTAGAAAGACAGGGCAGTGTGGGGTAGTAGTCAGAGCAGGCCTGGGGTGAAAACTTAGGTCCCCCAGATGTTGCTGAACTACAACTCCCATCAGCCTTCGCTAGAATAGCCAATGGTCAGGGGGGATGGGAGTTGTGGTTCAGCAATGCCTGGAGGGGCAAAGGTTCCTCATACTTGGTTTAGAGCAGCCTTTCTCAACCTGTGGGCCCCCAGATGTTGTTGAACTACAACTCCCATCACCCCTAGCTAGCAAGGCCAGAGCTCAGGGATGATGGGAGTTGTAGTCCAACAACATCTGGGGACCCACAGGTTGAGAACCGCTGGTTTAGAGTGTTGGACTAGAACCCGGGAGATCAGTCTCAGATCCCCAGTCCAGCGGGGTGGTGTGGGGCCTGTCACTGCCTCTGAGTCTAGTCAACCTCACAGGGTGTCGTGATGATAAGAGGGTGATTCTGAGTATAGGGCTGCCGTATGTCCAGGATTTCCCAGACATATCCAGGATTCGTCCATCGTAAATAGCGTCCAGGTGGAATTTCCGAAAATCAGAAAACCTGGGCACATGGCAGCCACCCATGTTGGAAGTGTCGATTTTTTGCTGAATTTCCTTAAAAATAGCTTTGAAACTTTGCCCCAAAAAAGCTCAACAACATTTCCAGATTTTTTACTTCTTGAAATATGGCAACCCTATCTTGAGTAGGACTAGCATTAGTCCTAGCAGTTGACAAAGCCTGTTGGGAATTGAGTCCAGCCAATTCCCTCTGCCTTGGATCTATCTATTACTGCCGTGATGGTGAATCCGTGGACTGATAGATGTTGCTAGAAGTCATTTCCCATCAGCCTCAGCCAGCCTGGCCAGTAGTTAGGGTTGGTGGAAGTTGTAGTCCAGAGGCCTGCAGGCAGAGAGGATGGGCTGTGTTTTTTTTCTAATGGGTTTTGTAAATTTCCAATTTATGCATATTATTTAAGCCCCCTCCTGTTATTGTGTTTTCCGATTGCAAGCTAATATACATGTCACTTATATGAGGGGAATAATATTTCCCAGCAGTCAAGTCGTCATCCTTTTCCAGATAATTTCCCTACCATCAATGTCATATTCTTTATGCAATTTAAACCAGGGATTGGGGGACTTGTTTAGCCCAGAGGGTCAGATCTTTATCTCCCCATGCCATGGGCCAACTTTGGCAACTGGACTGGCCCCCACCTCTCAGCCATCATCTCATGTCATAAGAGTTGGGCAGTCCCTGACCCCCTGTCAAAGTTGACCGGGGGGGGGGGGGTTAGTGAAGCACCACATAGGAGGATTGAACTTTCCACTCACAAGCTGATGAGCAGAGGGTTCAATCCTTTTGGCTCAAGGGGTCTGCTTCATTGGTACATTCAGCAGTATTGAACAGTATTATTATTATTATTATTATTATTATTATTATTATTACCCCACCCATCAGGCTGGGTTTCCCCAACCACTCTGGGCGGCTTCCAACAGAATAATAATAATAGTGGTAAAAGATCAAACATTAAAAACGTCCCTAAACAGGGCTGCCTTCAGATGTCTTCTAAAAGTCAGATAGTTGTTTATTTCCTTGACATCTGATGGGAAAGTGTTCCACAGGGCTGGCATCACTACTGAGAAGGCCCTCTGCCTGGTTCCCTGTAACCTCACTTCTCTCAGGGAGGGAACCGCCAGAAGGCCCTCGGAGCTGGACCTCAGTGTCCAGGCAGAATGATAGGGGTGGTGACGCTCCTTCAGGTATACTGGGCCGAGGCTGTTTACTGCTTTAAAGGTCAGCACCAACACTTTGAATTGTGCTCGGAAACATACTGCGAGCCAACGTAGGTCTTTCAGGACCAGTGTTATATGGTCTCAGCGGCCATTTCATCACCAGTTTAGCTGCCACATTCTGGATTAATTGTAGTTTCTGGGTCACCTTCAAAGGCAGCCCCATGTAGAACGCATTGCAGTAGTCCAAGTGGGAAATAACCAGAGCATGTACCACTCTGGCAAGACAGTCCACAGGCAGGTAGGGTCTCAGCCTGCGTACCAGATGGAGCTGGTAGACAGCTGCCCTGGGCCCAGAATTGACCTGCACCTCCATGGACAGCTGCGAGTCCAAGATGACTCCCAGGCTTCGCACCTGGTTCTTCAGGGGCACAGTTACCCCATTCAGGACCAGGGAGTCCTCCACACCTGTCCACCCCAGCAGTACTAAACTCCACCAAGGGGATGCACAGGCAGGTGTGGTTTGGGAAAACTGGTCTCCAGGCTAGAGGTTTCCCACCCGCTATCCTAGCCCAAAAAGCCACTGTCACCGAACTATTACCCTCCTCTTCTGCGTTGGATTAGGGTTCTGTTGCCGGAAAGATCATCTTGGATAAACTGGCTAGCCAAACAGACAATGTTATCGCTGTGCCTTTTCCAGATCTAGACTAGATCTGTTCCAGAACTTCTCAGCTTACACCCACCCGAGTTAAAAGCAAAAATATATTTTGGAGTGTCAGCATTCCACAGAGAATATTTGGTAACAACAGCCTCCTGCTGCATTTCACCACCTGCGGTTACAGTGGGAAATTTCAGGTGTGGATCCTGCCCACTATGTTTTAATCTAGTGGAAGGGAGCGATGGGCTCAGACCTTGGCTTCTCCTAGTGTTCTTCTCTATCCTCAGGGCTTCCTTCAGTCTAAGAGTCTTAACTCTAAACTAACAAGAGTGTTTGCTGCATCAAATATTATAGATGCCGAAATTTCTCACAAGAGTTAATTCCTCAGAATTCCCCCCCGACTTTTCAAAAATTAAACACCCTTTGCACATTTCACTGACCCCCACCCAAATGTCTGTGGCTCTTTTTTAGCTGTACATAGAAGAGAATACTCTGAGGGGAAACCCTGGGAGTGATTTCAGCTTAGCTTTAGAGTCTAACTATCTTTACATTAAAGGAGAGTTTGTGAGATCCAGAGAGGAGAGTGAAAGGCAGGCGGTTATATCATGCGGACGGTTCGTTGGGCGTAAGAAATCTTTAGTGTGAGCTGGGATAAATTCTCAGAGGACTTGTTCATATCCTGTCACGTTGTGCCTGGCGAGACTCTGTGGTATGTGGCTCAAAATACATCCTTCTGTGCAAGGCAGGTCCGTTCTGAGGCACCTCTGAGGGGGCAGAAACAAATATATACCTCTCTCCTATTTGGGGCACAAATAGGTGGACAGACAGAAAAAGGACAGTGGTGATTCCCCACCCTCGAATCCTAGAGGGTGACATTACAGAAAGTGCCCTAGGGCACATGTGAAATTGGTGGGATATGCATGTGTGGTGGAATGCAAAAAAGCCACAGAATTTGGCTGTGATAAAGGCAGCTTCCTGAGAATCTCAGCTTCCGCATTATAAACGGCGCAGGTTCCTAGTCCTTAGCGTGCTGCTGCTTCCGCTTTGTGCCTGCCCTTTGTGCCTGTTCACTTCAATCATGTATATATGCCTTCCCTGGTCCAGTTTTGCAACCCAAAATAAGCATCTCCCTTGTTGCCACTTTGAACTCCAGAATACGGGTGCAAGTGCAGGGTATAGCTGTCAGTTGGATCACCATAGAAATGGGTTCGCCTCTCCCCCATGTAACTTAGTCCAAAAAGAGCTCTGGGTCTTATCGCCCAAATCCATCGAGGCTTCATCAGAGAACGAGATCCTTGGGCTTGGCATTTCCCCACCCCCCTCACCAGAAAACCCGCTGCTCGGTTGGGTTCCAAGTGCCTTTAAATGTGCATTAAAAGTCATTGTTAAACATCCATGAAGGTTGAAAGGGATGCCTGAGGGTCCTTTTCATTCAGCGAAAAATCAACTGGAGCCTTGTACTTGTTCTTTCTTGATCAAAGAAAGAAAGAATAAAGGAGAGGGAGAGAGAAGGAACTCATCTGTCACATCAAATGCAGATTTTAAAATATTTTTGTTCATATTTTGCCCCCCCCTCCTCTAGCAAGCTAGGTTTGGCTTGTTTGCCTCCATCATGCTGAGTGTTCTTGTAATTCCTGGGCCTCTGGCTGTGATTCTTGTGGGGGGGGGTCAGGGGGCAGATGGGGGGCATGGGTAGGGAGACACACAATGTCCTTGCCTTGAGACATTTATGACCTGAAAGAATGCCATTTTGGTTGGATGTGTCATGAGCAACGCTTATTCCTCCCCACCCTCCCCTCTTTAAATGAATAAATAAAGTAGTATATTGTGTCGCTCTTTCTTTGAATGGCAGGAAGATCAGGGCAGCCTTTGAATATGGGGACCCTCCAGAATGACCCCGTACCCCAATGTGTTGGCTGCAATGTGTCATAGCCGCAACAATAGTGCATCAGCGATTGATTTATACCAGGCCGTCCGCACGTCATTCTGCTCTGTTAGTTGTTCTGCTGTGCTTTCCCAGTGTTACCACATGAGGGGCAACTTTAGAGCTATAATGCAACAAAACCGGGATGGGAAAATAAAACAAGGAACATTTACAGTGTACAACATTTACAGACTAGAAGCAGAGGGAAGGTTATCCATGATCTCAGGAACTGCCACGCAAAAATACGGTTACGATATCCTAGTGAGTTGTCAAATGCCTAGTGAACAAACAACTACAGTGGTACCTCTGGTTACGAACTTAATTCATTCCGGAGGTCCGTTCTGAACCTGAAACTGTTCTTAACCTGAAGCACCACTTTAGCTAATGGGGCCTTCTGCTGCCTCCGCGTTGCTGCTGCACAATTTCTGTTCTCATCCTGAAGCAAAGTTCTTAACCCGAGGTACTATTTCTGGGTTAGGGGAGTCTGTAACCTGAAGCGTATGTAACCCGAGGTACCACTGTATTTAAAATATATAGTAGATAAAGCAGGGGAAATGGCAGGATAAATAACACAGAGACACCAAGCAAGCTTGTTCCATATGCATCCTTTATGCTGACAACCTGAACTTGGCACAGAACCCAGGTTTATTTATTTGTTTTTAAATCCTCGTCTGAAAATCACTTGGGTAGAGGGCGGGTGTTGCGAAGTTTTGCTGCTTCATATTTGTTTTTCTTTCCTTCTTCTCTCCCCCTCAGTTGTTTATGAACACAGATCACGGCTAGAACGATCCTTGCAGAAAGAACGAGGGGAACACAAGAAAACAAAAGAAGGTAAGGTTGTGGGTTTTTTGCCTGAAGTAAATTCGAAGAGGTGTTTGCTCAAAACAGCAGAATACGCTGCTTTGGAAAGGGCCTTTTTGGTGGCTGCTCCCAAACATTGGAACTCCTCCCTCAGGAAGCTAGATTGGCTCCCTCCTTCTTGTCTTTCCGCCAGCAGGTGAAGACTCTTCTTGTTCCAACAGGCTTTGGGGAACTGCCTGCTTGGCACTGTTTTTATTGTAATGATCAGTATGGTTCTAATAGATGTGTGTGTGTGTGTGTGTGTGTGTGTGTGTGTTTTAATTCAATCAATGCTTAATTGTTTTTTAAGTGAAAATCCCCCAAAAAATGTTGAGGGGTTTTTTTGGGAACAAAATTACATTTCCCAGACGTATGGCAGCCCTAGCAAAATGGATGCTGTAGCACTAAGCTATGAGCCTTGTCAGGAACATGGAACATGGATGTTCCCCATGCTGAGTGTTAAGTTGTGGGTGAACATATCAGACGACACAGTGATTCTTCAAACAGCTCTTGTTTATTCACAGGCTAGAACAGAACTGAACTGAAGGGTTCAGCCAGCCTGCTTATATAGAGCTCCAGTACAACGTAACTGTAGCAACTTTCTGTAACTATCCAATCACTGAACGTCACTTTCGATCCCTTATTTGCATAACTATCTACAGTATCCGCCTGCTGGCCCAGGGTGAGAACTTCAGTACATAACACTGAGTCTGACCATTGTCCCATGCTAAGGTTTCCTCCTGTCCTGTATAATACAGGATTGTCCCGTATTTCAATGTATAATGCTATGTCCTATGTTGATTCAGTACAGGAGGCAGTTTGTCCTGTATTTCTGTTTTGCTGATTCTCTCTCTCTCTGTCTCTCTCCCATACCCCCCAACACTTTGAAGTCAAACTCCAGGACGCCATCTTGCCGTTTTTTGCCGTGAGAGCAAGGTGGCCATTTTGTTTGCCATGAGCATCTTGCTTCCCCAGTCCCAAAAGCCACTTTTTCACACACAGCGCCCACAAATGCATGTTGGGGGGCACTGCACGAAATTGCAGCCCTGAAAATTTTGGGGGAGGGGGAATTTCACCACGAAATCGTGTGAGATCGTGACAACCAAAATGGCCACCGTGCTCTCACGACCAGGATGTCCTGGATTGGGAGACTTAACGGGGTATGCAATTCCCCCACCCTGTCCTGTATTTGCCAGACCAAAGTTGGCAACCCATTTAGCTCAGTATTGTCCACACAGACAAGCAGCAGGGTGTCGGGCAGCAGACATTCCTTACTTGGAGGTGGCGGGGATCGAACCTGGAACCTCCTGTGTTCAGTGCAAAGGCTGCATTACTGAGCTACCATCATTTCTCCTGCTGTTCCCTTCATTCCCAGGTTTTGTGCTGGTGCCCTAGCACTCAGCTGCATTGCCCTGCTAGAAAAGAAATAAGCATTTTTTAAAAGGCTGACTCGACTCTTGTGTCTCAGAGCTTTTGCAAAAGATCAATATAGCAGTTGTTCTTCTTGGGAGCGTTTCTGAGAGGGCTGCAAGTGATCTCTAATTATCTTGGATAAAGATGTGGCCTTCTGTGCCGTGTGCGCTGGGTGGCTAATCGCCACTTGACGATTGGAGGAGAAGTTGCGAAGGATTTTTGGTTGTAATGGAGGGGTTTTAGACAGCAGGGATGGGGAATCTTGTACTAGAACTCCCAGCGTCCCAGGCTATCAGTCATGCTGGATTATACAGCATTGTATAGTGTTATTCTTCTTCTTAGACATCCCTTACCATCAGTTAGGCTGCCTAATATATGTGTGATTGCTGTGTGTGAGAGTACAAACAATTGTTGCTATTGTCAGCAACACAGAGTGTTTCCACTGGTGCTCCTTTCAGACACGGGTTCCACTTTGAATTCTGTTCTGAAATACGATGGAGAATAGGCTTCTGCGTTTTTAAACTTTGGGTTTCTAGTTAGTTTCTTTTCCAGGGATTTCTTTTTTAAAAAAATTTAATAGTGGGCACATTCCTTCCTATTAGGTTCACAGGCTTTTAAACAGCTTCCTCCTTCAAATGTAAACCAGATTCTAGTAAATTCCGTCTCACTAATTTCCCTGATTGTTCTCCCTCTTAACCCCCTTTTAGATTTTTTAGTCTACAAGTTAGAAGCTCAAGAAGCCCTCAACAAAGAAAAGGTGGGTGAAATTAGAATCCTCTGTGGGTGTGAGAGGGAGGCGGGGTGGAGAGGGGTAGAAGGGAATGAGAGGGAGGGAAAGGGAGGGAGAGAGGGGTAAAAAGGGGGAAGGAGAGGGAAGGGAAGAAAGAGGGGGATGAGAGAGGGGAAGGGAGAGACAGGGTGGAGACAGAAGGGATGAGAGAGGGTTGGGGGAATAAGAGAGGGAGGGGTGAAAGTGAGGGAGAAGGGGGCGCACACACACAAAGGAATAATATCCTTTATCAATATGATTGATCCTTTGAAAATAATATTTACTATCCTTTATTAATAATATTCACTGTACATGGTTTTTCATTGCACTGGATTAAACCCATATATGGATGGATGGATGGATGGATGGATGGATGGATAGGTAGGTAGGTAGGTAGGTAGGTAGGTAGGTAACGGGACCCCTGACCATTAGGTCCAGTCGCAGATGACTCTGGGGTTGCGGCGCTCATCTCGCTTTACTGGTTGAGGGAGCTGGCGTACAGCTTCTGGGTCATGTGGCCAGCATAACTATACCGCTTCTGGAAAACCAGAGCAGTGCACGGAAACACCGTTTACCTTCCCGCTGGAGCAGTACCTATTTACTTGCACTTCACGCTTTCGAACTACTAGGCTGGCAGGAGCAGGGACCAAGCAAAGGAAGTTCACCCCGTCGTGGGGATTTGAACCAACTACCTTCTGATCGGCAAGCCCTAGGCTTTGTGGTTTAACCCACAGCGCCACTCATGTCCCTTGCGCGCGTGCACACACACACACACACACACATATATACATTTTCTGATTTACATTTCAAAATATTCATTTAAACAACCTTAAATCAATGACTTCCCTTCTTCTCTTTCTGTGGTTCATTTTGCATGCCACACATCCCTGCATATTTTACAAGCCATTCAGTAAACCATTGTTTACATCCATCAGAACTTATTTACACTGTTGAATTTATCTGAATGCTACCAGCGTTTTTAAATGAACACAATTTTCACCCATATATTCAGTAAACCCTCAAATCCAATAATGTAAGACAAAAATTAAATTATCCACATCATAACCTCCACTCCCAATCATCCCTTGCAACAGTATGCCCAAGTGTTATTTTTCCAGAAAAAAATTGTGCCGGAACTTGCCCTGAACACCTCCCTCGTTCTCTTAGAATGGCCATGGTTCCCACCTGAGAGGTGCCGGAACAAAGTTCCGGCAAGTTCCGGCTGGGGAAAAAAACCCCCGGGGTATGCCACTGCAGCTGGCCTTGCTTCCTCACAGCTCCCTTGACACCAAAGACCTAGATGAAGCGGTTTGTTTTTAATTGGCACCTCAGACTAGACAGAATAGGAGCTGGTTACTCTTTGAGGAGGGGAGAGAGAGTGTTCTGCAGCTGGTGTGCCACCACCAAAAAGACCGCCACCGCTGTGCTGGGTAATAAAATTGGTTGTTTTTCGATGTCGGTGGTGCTGTGGGTTAAACCACAGAGCCTAGGACTTGCCGATCAGAAGGTCGGCGGTTTGAATCCCCATGACGGGGTGAGCTCCCGTTGCTCGGTCCCTGCTCCTGCCAACCTAGCAGTCAAAGCGCAAGTAGATAAATAGGTACCGCTCTGGCGGGAAGGTAAATGGCGTTTCCATGTGCTGCTCTGGTTCGCCAGAAGCAGCTTAGTCATGCTGGCCACATGACCCAGAAGCTGTACGCCGGCTCCCTCGGCCAATAAAGCGAGATGAGTGCTCAACCCCAGAGTCGGCCACGACTGGATCTAATGGTCAGGGGTCCCTTTACCTTTATTATGTTTTTACTGTAATTTTTACTGTTGTTAGCTGCCCTGAGCCCAGCTCTGGCTGGGGAGGGCGGGGTATAAATAAAAATTATTATTATTATTACCGTATTTTTTGCCCTATAGGACGCACTTTTCCCCCTCCAAAAATGAAGGGGAAATGTGGGTGCGTCCTATGGTGCGAATGCAGGCTTTCGCTGAAGCCTGGAGAGCGAGAGCGGTAGGTGCGCACCGACCCCTCTCGCTCTCCAGGCTTCGCGGACCTCTCCGCAAGCAGCGGGAACGCTCCCGCTGCTTGGGGAGAGTTGCCTGCATCCCGAAGCCTGCGCGCGCTGATCTCAGCGCGTCCAGGCTTTGCGGACCTCTCCTCAAGCAGCGGGAACGCTCCCGCTGCTTGGGGAGAGTTGCCAGCATCCCGAAGCCTGCGCGCGCTGAGATCAGCGCGTCCAGGCTTCGCGGACCTCTCCTCAAGCAGCGGGAACGCTCCCGCTGCTTGGGGAGAGTTGCCGGCATCCCGAAGCCTGCGCACGCTGATCTCAGCGCGTCCAGGCTTCGCGGATCTCTCCTCAAGCAGCGGGAGCCACCGCTGGGCTCCCACGGCTTGCAGAGAGCTGCCTGTTTGGGGGCTGGGGTCGGGGGAAGCTCAGGCTGCCCCAGCCCCGCGCCTGGGGGAAAAATAATTTCCCCCCCTTTATTTCCCCCCCAAAAAACTAGGTGCGTCTTATGGGACGGTGCGTCCTATAGGGCGAAAAATACGGTATTATTATTATTATTATTATTATTATTATTATTAACCGCTTTCAGTCATTTTGGTTACTGACAGTTGTGCTTGTCACTTTTTCCTTGCAGCAAGATTCCATGAACAGATATGGAGCCCTGAGTTCTCAGCATAAGATCCTGAAGGTAAACGGACCCTGGTTCTTTTTGGCACAGGAATCTCAGCCATTTCTAGGGATGGGGGAACCTGCCGCCCTCCAGACGACAACTCCATCATCTCTAACCATTGCATTCCCATGCTCCTTTCCAATACTACTACTACTAATAATGGAGTATGGTGGAAGCATCACAGAACAATGTGGAATGTTGTCTGGATGGTCTGGTATTAATCCACTGTTATTGTGTAAATGGCACGTGGCAGAATTTATCCACTCAAAAAGAACAACCCACTCTAGAGCGGTCCCTACGTACTCTGGGGAAGGTGTCCAGAATGACTGTACACAAAGGTCTCGCTATCCAAACACAACATGCTCTCAGGACGTTGTTTGTTAGGCTCGCGTCTGCATAATGATTCGCCGATTTACATTGATTCCTATGGGGAATTTTTTAATGCGTTTCCAGCCACAGAATTCTGACCCCAGAAGACCACACAAAAACCTTGAAACCTTGCAAACCAGGAAGGGGGAAAAATGCTCTCTTATTTGTCCAGTCTCTCCTGCATCCTCCCTTCTAAGTCTATGATTATATAATTCAGTGCCTATTTATGTGTTTGTTTAGGCAAGGCTATCCAGGCCTGTAAAAGTTACATATATGTATTTATTTTAGCTGCTGTTGATTTTAATCATCTTTTGGATGTTTGAAAATGCCTTTTTTATTTTACTTTTAAAATCAAACATTTTAATGTTTCATGTGATTTTTTTTATAAACAGCTTAGAGCTTTTCTTACAGTCATGCGGCACACACACACACAAAATATACTTTAAATAATCTTCAGTGGGTCTATTTTGAGTAGTATTGGATGCAAGCTTTAGATTCTGTGGGATAAACCAGGTCCCCTTTGTGCCTATTGGTACACATTTAGCAGGATTTATTATTGTTTAGCAGGATTTATTATTGTTGTTAAATTTTGTTAATTTGTAATTTTATTCTTTTACCTTTTTTGTAAACCACTTTTTTTAAAACAAAAGCGCAGTATAAGCTTTAGATAAATAAATAATAAAAACAAAAATCAATGAAATCCTCTAAGTGGTTTACACAAAAGCATATAAAAGACTCATTTAAAAATACCGATAAAATAAAAACTTTAAAAACAAACATAAAAAATCTGTTTGAAAGGACAAAAGCTCAGTGAAACTCCAATCATGAGTTTTTTTAAAAAAAATCACACACAAGGTTTAAAAAGCCCGAGAGAGGGAAAGGTGGGAAAAAGTCTGTCTTTGTTAGTTTCCTTCTGGGTCACTTAACCCAGATTTGTTATGCTTTCACTGTTAATAGATTCTGAGTACACACTCTTTAATTTGGACTTTTACAACGCATTAATTGGCTACAGGGATTCTAGTTCCTTTTTTTTTTTTAAGTAACCAATGTAAGACTGAAGATGGTGGTGGTGATTTTTTACCTGCCCTTCATCGCAAAGTCCCAGGGAGGATTGCAACAATATAAAAATACAATGTTAAGATGTGTTAAAAGAAAAGAATATCATTATCATCATCATTATTATTAATATTAATATTGCGTTTGCTTTATTAGTTGCCTTCCAAACCACTGCCTCAAGGCGACTTACCTGTAACAAAACTAAAAACACTAAAACAGCAAATATGTTTAAAGCAAGACTGACAAGTGGAAAATTGTGGTGAAGACCCCATTATTCAGCTGGGGAATACTTTGATTGTTTCTGGAATAGCTCAGCCTTTCTTTCTATGACTGAACTGAAAACCCCCATGTGAGTTTATAGCCCTGTCTTTCTCTGCCCTTTCCCAAGCTAGGGACCTCTAAAAAACACCGGGGAAAACCCTTTCGCACGGTGCCACTGACCCAGAATTCACCTCCTTCGGTGTTCCCATAGTAACTTGCAGCGATCGTGCTCTGCTTGGCTTGGCAGCACCAATTATATATGTAGATCGATGGGTGCTCAGGTGAACCCCTGGCCCCTTATAGACAATGGCTAATTCTTCACAGCCACCCCAGTTTTTGAGGCTAGCTGGGCAGGGTTAGGAGAGGGAATGCTTGGGAGAAGAGAAGGGAAGAAATGGTGGCAGTGGGAACGAACCGCTGTCTTCCAGGGCAGCCATATCACTGAGTCTTGCCTAATGGTCCCAGTAGTTTGGATGATGGTACAGTATGTCTTGCTGACCTGGGAATAAACCTTGTTAAACTCCGTGGCGTCTGGGGAGAAAACCAGCATAGGACCGTACTATAAAAGTTTACCCTCGTTGGTACAAATGAAGCTCCCACTGCGGTTAATCAACTTGAATCTTATCAATCAGTCAACTTGAATCTATCAATCAGTCAGCTTAGAAGTTGCTGTTGCTGAGAAGGCTATCAGCCAGATAAAAATCAAACAACTGATAGGTGAAGTGATTGAATCTGAATAAATCACTTTGGCCAAATTGACGTACAAACTGCGTGATACGGGCAATTGTGACATCAAGCAAGAATGGGAACTTTTTACAAATTACTTAAAAAGACAACAAAATGATCTGGACTCCTTGGCAGGTTTTGAATAAACACCCACAAATTTATTAGTTGAACACGTGATAGATAAGGCAAGGATATGTACAATTTTATAAGATGCAGAGAACAATTTGTGCAAAGAAACCAGAGAGGGGAGCTGAGGGAAGTCCTTTGGGGGGGAGGGATGGGGGGGAATAATGTAATAGACTGGTAATTTGTTATGTTGAAATTGTTTTAAAAAATTTAAAAAATCTGAACACATCAAGATACAGCTTTAAGGCCTAATGTCATTAGAGAGCCTTTGGAGGTAAAATTTGAAACATACAAGTGGGAGCTGCCACAAAATGTTGCAGCACGGAGTATTCC
The DNA here is from genome assembly GCF_965113315.1 of Podarcis vaucheri. NCBI lineage: Eukaryota > Metazoa > Chordata > Lepidosauria > Squamata > Lacertidae > Podarcis > Podarcis vaucheri. The sequence continues at coordinate 74,830,442 of NC_138765.1, forward strand.
AGTTCAGGACACTCCATTCCATTCCGGCCTTTCCTGATTTCCTCTTTCTTTTCTTTTCTTGCCACCTGCCTGTCAGCCTTCTGTGGCCACTGACCTTGCTCACTCCTTACCAGACATGGGTTCCCACAACCCTGAGGATCTTACTGTATTCCTACAAACCTTGGGGTTTCTTCCAAATCTAAGGATTCCTACGCACACACACACACACGCACACACACACGTGTGTGTATGGCATGGATGGTACCATTTTGACTGTATAAGTGCTTTGAGAGTTTTGTTTACAATCAAGTGGCACGTACATTTTAATGAAACAAACAAATCATTGGCACTCATTTCTGGACACTGTAGACAGAGGGACTGATTCCTTGTTAGTGATTTGGAAAGTTTCCGAATGGGGGAAGAGAAGATGTGAGTATGTCACACAGGCGTCTCTCGCCCCTCCGCTCCTGCCCTGTCTCAGTTCTAATTTTTATTTTTCCTTGGATTAGAATCAGCACGAAGATGTCAAGAAGCAGCTTCTCGACCTGCAGATGCAACACAATGGGCTGAAACTGGAACACCGCAAGATAACAGAGACCCACAACCAGAAGTACTCCCAGTTGCAGAGGGAGAAGGAAAGCGAGGTGGGAGGTTTGCAAGGTGAGTGCAGGATCCTGCATTCGCAGAGAGGATGGGAGAAGTCAGCAGCAGAGATTTGGGTCTCCTCCTCCAACTCCAGAGATAGGGTCATCCACCCCACTCTCCCCATCACCCCTTTCCCATCATCAAGGGCCGTCTTCAGGCGCCACACAATAGCCCTTCTGTTAGTGTGGTAGCATGCGGGGGGTGTTGTGGGTTAAACCACAGAGCCTAGGACTTGCCGATCAGAAGGTCAGCTGTTCGAATCCCAGCGACGGGGTGAGCTCCCGTTGCTCAGTCCCTGCTCCTGCCAACCTAGCAGTTTGAAAGCACGTCAAAGTGCAAGTAGATAAATAGGTACCGCTCCAGCGGGAAGGTAAACGGCGTTTCCGTGTGCTGCTCTGGTTCGCCAGAAACGGCTTAGTCATGCTGGCCACATGACCCGGAAACTCTACGCTGGCTCCCTCTGCCAATAAAACGAGATGAGCGCCGCAACCCCAGAGTCAGCCACAACTGGACCTAATGGTCAGGAGTCCCTTTACCTTTATTTACACTTTGAAACTCCCTGCCTACTGACACCTGGCAGGTTCCTTCATTGTATTCTGCATTGGGCAGGACTGGATGACCTCTTGCAACTTCAGTTTCTAAGGCAGCTACAGCCATTCTCGGATCAGGAAAGCATAACCACGGTTGTCCATGCCTTGGTGATCTCACATGCAGGAGTACTGCAATGCACTCTGCGTAGGGCTGTCCCTGATCTGCTTACAGCTGGTGCAGAAGATGATGGCTATAGGTCACTTGTGGGAATTGCATATAACGCCTTGCTTACAGGACTCGCACTGGCTGCCCATTTGCTGCTGGGCCAAATTCAAGGCATTAGAACTAACAAGCGAGTTCCTATTTAGCTCAGGACCACCTTGCTTGAGAGACCACCTTATTGTTCATACACACAGTAGCTGCGAGAGCTTCTCCAGCAAGGCCTCCAAAGCCTGCTCTGAAGTAACCTGGAGCAGGGCTTTTAGCTGACCTTGTTCTGCAGAATAGCATCCCTGTCAAAATACAACAGGTGTCCACTCTCTGCACTTTTCCTGAAACAGTTGAACTCGTTTTTGCTCCAGCAGACTCTCCCAGCTGAATAAAAAAGTATTTGCCACGAGTGTCCATCTGTTAGGATTTTTCTTTTAAATGTACCTGTTGCTTTTGTGTTTTTAGCTATTTTATGCGTAAATTGCCTTGAGAAGGTGATTGATAAATCAGCTGCCATAACTGCAACTCTGCAGTTAGCTTGGAAACCTAAATACAGTGGTACCTCAGGTTAAGAACTTAATTTGTTCTGGGGGTCCATTCTTAACCTGAAACTGTTCTTAACCTGAAGCACCACTTTAGCTAATGGGGCCTCCCACTGTCGTTGCGCCGCTGTGGCGCGATTTCTGTTCTTATCCTGAAGCAAAGTTCTTAACCTGAGGTACTATTTCTGGGTTAGTAGAGTCTGTAACCTGAAGCGTTTGTAACCTAAAGCGTCTGTAACTCGAGGTACCACTGTATTGTTATTTAACTGGAGCAACGTGTGATTATTGTCATTTATCTCCTCCCCCCCTCTGCAGATACAGTTTACAAGCTCAGGGAGGAGAGCAAGTTGCTTCGCAAAGCCCACCAGGATGTTCACTCACAGCTTCTCAGTGCTCAGGTAGGCTCTGGGGATGGGCAGCGCAGTGTAGTGGTTGGAGCACTGGACCAGGATGTGAGCAGGCAGGGTTCAAATCCCCACTTGGCCATGGAGCTCAGTGAGTAATCTTGAGCTGCTCACTGTCTCTCACTCTAACCTACTTCACTGGGCCGTATAAAATGGGCAGGGAGAAAGCAATGCACACTATCTTGCTCCCCTTGGAGGAAAAGAAGAAGAAGAAGAGTTTGGATTTGATATCCCGCTTTATCACTACCCTAAGGAGTCTCAAAGCAGCTAACATTCTCCTTTCCCTTCCTCCCCCACAACAAACACTCTGTGAGGTGAGTGGGGCTGAGAGACTTCAGAGAAGTGTGACTAGCCCAAGGTCACCCAGCAGCTGCATGTGGAGGAGCAGGGAATCGAACCCGGTTCACCAGATTACGAGTCCACCACTCTTAACCACTACACCACACTGGCTGAGATATACCGTATATACTCGAGTATAAGCCGACCCGAATATAAGCCGAGGCACCTAATTTTACCACAAAAAACTGGGGAAATTTACTGACTCGAGTATAAGCCTGTTCACCACACCACAAACCTGGTGGTGGTAGGAGCAGCGGAGGAAGACCAAGCAGCCCCAAAGGGCTGCTTTTGGGCTGCTCGTTCCTCCGCCGACAGTGGCAAAGGTGGAGGAGGAGGAAGGATCAGCCCAAAAGGACCCTCACTCGAGTATAAGCCGAGGGGGGCTTTTTCAGCATAAAAAATGTGCTGAAAAGGTGGGCTTATACTTGAGTATATACAGTAGATGGAATATACATATTCACTCAGTGATTCATAGCGCTCAGCCACAGTGGCCTCCCTGACATTACCACCTCTCTCGTTGTGAAGACGGTGCCCCATCTTTTAGATTTTTTTTGAGGCTGAAGTGTTCATACAAGTTACCGGTGACTGTAAACTGCCCACTTTGCCTTTTTTCCTGATGGCACCAGGGGAAAAAATTGGGGAAAGGGGCAGAGAAGAGGCAAAGTATATTTCTAGGTGTGCTGGAAAGAAAATAACAGCATGTGTTCAGTACAGGTGTTCAGAAATGTGGGGGGCAAAGGAGGCATGACCTCTCTGTTTACCCCCCCATCCCTGCTGCTGCTCAGCATCTTGTGAAGATGATGAATTGAATTCATATTCTGCCCTTGTTGGGAGCCCATTGGGAGCTGTCCAAGGTCCTGATTCCTGCCTTGATTGACCTGCCCAGAAGAGCCTTAGCTAAAAACGTTATCACTGGAGAGAAACGGATGGTCTCTTCTGTCCAAAAGTGATTGTTCTAACTCCTTTGGGGCCCTTGCTTCTTTGGTCTGCCTCCAGGTCCAGATGGAAGAGTTCAGGCAGCTCAAGGAGACCCTTCAAAAGATGCCGAGCTTTAAGGAAGTGGTGGGGGCCAAAGCGCAGCTGAAGAATGAGCAGCCCCCAGGACAAGGACTTGGCATGTTGCAGATTGTTAGGCCAAAGGTAGGATGTCTGGATGTCCCTCTCCCTCCTCTCTCACCTTCCAAACCTTAGACCCAGGGGAAAGAGCTTCACACTCGAGTAGGGTAGTGGTAATAATAATAATAATAATAATAATAATAATAATAATAATAATTGTACCCCTTCCATTTGGCTGGGTTTCCCCAGGCACTCTAGGCAGCTCCCAACAGAATACTAAAAACAAGATCAAACATCAAACATTGAAAACTTCCCTAAACAGGGTTGCCTTCAGATGTCTTCTAAAAGTCAGGTACAGTGGTACCTCGGGTTAAGTAATTAATTCGTTCTGGAGGTCTGTTCTTAACCTGAAACTGTTCTTAACCTGAAGCACCACTTTAGCTAATGGGGCTCCTGCTGCCGCCGTGCTGCTGGAGCACGATTTTGTTCTTATCCTGAAGCACTATTTCTGGGTTAGCAGAGGCTGTAACCTGAAGCGTATGTAACCTGAAGCGTCCGTAACCCGAGGTACCACTGTAGTTGTTTATTTCCTTGACATCTGATGGGAGGGCATTCCACAGCCCCTCTGCCTGGTTCCCTGTGACCTCACTTCTCGCAGTCAGGGAACTGCCAGAAGGCCCTTGGATTTGGACCTCCGGGCAGAATGTTGATGGTGGCAACGCTCCTTCAGGTATACTGGGCCGAGGCCATTTAGGACGTTAAAGGTCAGCACCAACACTTTGAATTGTGCTCAGGAACATACTGGGAGCCAATGTAGGCCTTGCAGGACCGGTGTGATAGGGTCTTGGCAGCCACTCCCAGTCGCATTCTGCCGCCTTCTGGATTAATTGTAGTTTCCAGGTCACCTTCAAAGGTAGCCTCACGTAGAGCGCATTGCAATAGCCCAATATGGCCCTCCAGGTCTCTGCCTGGCCCTCGAGACTCTCTCCAGGCGACACCGCCTCTCCACAGGCCACACCTACCTTTGCCGGTCTGGAATTTGCTCTTGCACTCATTCTGCGTCTTGTTTGTCTGGATGGAGAGGGGTGGAAGAGTGTTTGTAGAAGCAGAGCTACTGTACAGAGGTGACATTCACATTCGTTGACTTGCCTGCCGCTGGCATGTGGCCCCTGGAAGGGAGTGTGGCCCTCGGCTTCCCCGCCCCTGCTGTATACCAATATCAAACTCATTCACCAAGGGTGGATTCTTATGTAGGCAGAACGGCACCATGCAAATGCCATAGGGAGATAGTATCCGCAGGCCTAGAGGAACACCAGTTTTTGAATTGTCATCGTTATTATCTCTGGGAATGGGGTGTCAAAAGGGAAATGTCCAGTGAAGGCAGAGCATGCTCAGTGAGCATGGAATGCTGAAAAAACCAAGGAAGGGGAACGGAATGGCATGTTCTAGATAAGGGACTGGCAGAAAGCACTCCATACTGCAACACCTTGTTGCAGATCCCACTTGTTCAGGATGAAGTGCAGTTTCTGAGGAACCTCTTCCTGTCTAAGCTTGTCTTTCCTGGGTTTTTTCCCCTCGTCTAGGCCTCACTAGGCAATGAAGCAAAACCACCCCAGAGTCCCTTGGGGCAAGCTGCAGTTCCAGCAGGGAGTTCCCCTGTTGCTCCGGCCTCTAGCATCAAACAGCAGGGAGAAGCCATCTTGCCTGAAGGCAACGGCAGGCCTCAGGTCAATGTGCCGTTTGGCCAGGTGGCCCCGCCCCATGAAGTCCACCTGCCGCCTCCGGCCTGGCCTCAGGCGGGGCAAAGGGATAGCCCCATAGTCCGCTTCACGAGGATGGTGAATAGCGTACAGAATGGGATCCAGGTAAGAATACTAAAATAATATAGAATAATAATAAAAAATGTGAAGATACACTTTCTTCAAAAAACCAGAGCTATTCTTACTAGGTATTTTTACAACGGACATCCCAAAGGACAATAAGAGAGTCTTTTTGTACGCAATAACGGGTGCCAGGATAGCCATTGCAAAACATTAGAATAGTAACACAATTCCAACAAAGGAGGAATGGTTAATAAAATTAAGCGAATATCTCGAACTGGCGAAATTAACAGAAATAGTAAGAAATCAACCAAGTGAAAAAATCAGGAGAGAATGGGATGTCTTTACAAATTATATGAAGAAGGTTGGTTCCCCAAATTATGACTGGCTTAGCCTAGCCTAAAAATTCCACAGGTAAGCAAATTGTCTCTCCACAAAGTTTAAAATGATTACAGACAACCAAAGATATAAGGTTAAAGGAACAGTATAGTGGTAGAAAAGGGACACAGGTGGTTCTTTGGGTTAAACCACAGAGCCTAGGACTTGCTAATCAGAAGGTCGGCTGTTCGAATCCCCGCGACAGGGTGAGCTCCTGTTGCTCGGTCCCTGCTCCTGCCAACCTAGCAGTTCGAAAGCACGTCAAAGTGCAAGTAGATAAACAGGTACCGCTCTGGTGGGAGGGTAAACGGCGTTTCCGTGTGCTGCTCTGGTTCACCAAAAGCAGCTTAGTCATGCTGGCCACATGACCTGGAAGCTGTACGCCGGCTCCCTCGGCCAATAAAGTAAGATGAGCGCCGCAACCCCAGAGTCGGCCACGGTTATTGTGAGGATAAAATGGGAAGAGGGAGAATCATAAATACCATCTTAAGCCCCTTGGTTGGAAAAGATGAGCTATAAATGGAATGAATGAATGAATAAATCTTTAGGTTCAGTGTACCCATTCTGCTGGGCGAGAATTGGGACTAGTCCACGTGACAGTTTATAGTGAACTTATGGCTTCTCATCCATGCATTTTTTAATGCAGCATTCACACAATGCTGTCTTTATCAAGACACCACCCCATATTATCCCTCTTCAACTTTCAAATTTGCATTTATTGAGAACATTTGTACCCCAAAGCTGCCAGAGAGGCTTACATGTAATCCATTTGAAGCAATGCAGTCCCTTCTCGCAGATTTAACAATCTTAAAACAGCAACATCCATGAAACTCAAGGTAAAAGGGACAGGGAGGGAAGAGAAAATAAGCAAACTCAGGCACTAACTCTTAAACAGTCGTTCTTACGACAGCTGATGTACAAACAGTTGTGGCTAGGAGGTGGTTTGGTGGAGCTGGTTATTGTCAAAGCTGCTGGAACGAACCCTGCTTCCCATATCTCCGACTCTGGCAGTGTGATTTTCTGTGGAAAATCCATTAAGGAAAAAGAAGGGGGGAAACAACCCATAGGAAATGGTAAATCTGGATTAAAATCTGAGGTGAAAAGATATGCCTTTAAAAGCAGCCTAGGAATCAGCCAGTGATGCTTGTTTTATGGTTCAGGAAAGCCCCGAGTCCACAGTGAATTGTTATGTGGAAGTGCCCTTTCTCCCCTCAAAATACTCTTCCACTGGGTCTCCCCAGGCCTAGTCATCGCACTCAAGCCACTCTACCACACTGTCTCTCCAGCTCTGCTTTCAGGGTATGTGTCCCCCTTTTGCTTTTTCTATCGGTAGGATCAAAAAGCTGCTCAGAGCAGGCCGGGGGAGAGTGAGGAAAACGTTCCTTCTGAAGACATGGCGAACAGCTTCAGACTCCTTCCTGCCTCAGAGGAAGCCCAGGATTTGGAAAAGCAGCCCTCTGTGGGGAGCCAGCGGGATCATGCTGTGCAGAGGTTTGTAGCCTTTGTGGGTTGGGGTTCACGGTCACCCCACCTGTCAGGAGTGAGCCAGCAGTAAATCACACAGTGCAAGTTGGAGTTAACTCTTTGTCAGCAAAAACATGACCAACACAGGAGTGTCAGGCCTAATGAGCACAGCAGCTCATCCCTGGGAGGTCTTACTCCATGAATCAGTTGCTGAAACTGAAAGTCCCCACCTCCCCACAGCTGCCTAAGTCACAGGGTTTCCCCCCAAGCAATCAGAGACTGCACCTATGTGTCGCCAATCTCTCCTCCACCCATTTCATGCCTCTTCTAGTTCTGGGAGATCAGAGGGGAGGGGAGCTTGGTGCAGCAAGAGTGGGAGACACTCGTGTCTCTTCCCCAGCCTGACTCATCTCTGCCTCTTGGCCTCTCTCCTCTCACCCTCCTGCTTCAGCTTCTGACTCTGATTTTGAACTTCCCTCTGCCACAGACTCTCCCAGCTCCCAAAGTCCGGTGACCTCCTCAGTTTCTGACACCACCTTCCCACAGTCATCTCCCTCTGACCACCGCTCCCAGAGTTAATAAATAATAATAATAATAATAATAATAATTTTTTATTTATATCCCGCCCTCCCCAGCTGAAGCCGGGCTCAGAGCGGCTAACAACAATAGAAGTAACACAACATTCTAAAATCAATTCATTTTAAAATCAATTCAAAATCAAATTCATGGCAACCATTGGGCTAGAGTTCTGTGAGGATTACCAAAGGAGGGGGGGGGGGTCAGACTGTGCCTTGGCCAAAGGCCTGGTGGAACAGCTCTGTCTTGCAGGCCCTGCGGAAAGATGTCAAGTCCCGCAGGGCCCTAGTCTCTTGTGACAGAGCGTTCTACCAGATTGGAGTCATGGCCAAAAAATCCCTGGCTCTGGTTGAGGCCAGCCTAACCTCCCTGTGGCCTGGGATCTCCAAGATGTTTTTGTTTGAAGACCGCAAGTTCCTCTGTGGGACATAGCAGGAGAGGCAATCCCATAGGTACGAGGGTCCTAGGCCATATAGTTCTGAGCCTTCTTCCATTGGTGGTCCATGACTTAAGAAGTCTTACTGGATCAGGTCGATAAGCCATCTAGTGCAGTATCCTGTTCTTACGGTGGCCTACTAGGTGCCTATGGGAAGCTCTCCAGCAGGATTTGAGTGCGACGGCGAATGTCCCCTCCTGCAGTTTCCAGCAGCTGGTATTAAAAAACTTTCTGCCTCTGTCCTTGAAAGCAGAGCAGAGCCATCACTGCTAGCGTTATCCTTTGCAAATTTGCATCATTTTCTTTTAAAGTCATCCAGGTTGGTGGCTTTCCATTGGCATGAATCCCAGAATGCAACTTGCACACTGTGTGAAAAGTCCTTTGTCTATCCTAATCTTCCAGCCTTCTGTTTAATTGGCTGTTCACCTGTTCCAGTGTTAATAAGAGACCGAGAAAAACTTTCCCCTGTCTACTTTCTCCATGCCCAGGCATCATTTCATCTGCTTCCATCACATCACCTTTTCTCTATCTTAAAAACCCCAAATATTGTAACCTGTCCTCATAGGGAGTTGCTCCACCCATGTCAGCATTTTGGTTGCCCGTTTTCTGACTCTGCAATATCCTTTTTGAGTTGAGGCAACCAGAACTTTTTTGAGAATGCTGTGTGGGTGTTTCTGGTTAGGTATAAAAGGCTGACAATCTGTACAGGGCGTTGCAAGCTTCTGGTCTTTTGGTAGCAGAGCCTGCTCAGCACCTCTCATTAAGGAAGCCTTAAGCTGTTTATTTCAAAGGCTGCTTCCTTGTGCTTGCCTCTAATTATTCAGTAATCCATCAGACTCTGTGGGAGAAGTCCGAGCTAAGTAGGTGTTGTTTTTCTTCAAGGTTATATGGAAATATGAAAACAGCAGGTGATAAGTGGAAGCCGAGGAGGATAAGAATATATTTGGCGCTCTCTCTCTTCCCAAAGCGCAGGCAAAGGCTGGAAAAGAACCATAGGGACATCAATTTTCTCCACAACGGCCATTACTTTCACAGAACACTGCCCAGCCTTGCTCAACCTGGTGCCCTCTGGATGTTGTTGTTGGACTAGAAATCCCCATTCATCCCTGACCAATTGTAAGGTTTTAAGAAACAACAATTGGAGGGCACCAGACTGGCAAAACTCTCAGTGTGGTTTAACCATCAATCCCTCTTCCCAGCAAACTCTGGGAATGGGAGCTCTGTGAACAGGAGTCTCTTAACAACTCTCAGTGCCCTGAACAAGCTGTCATTCCTAGGATTCTTTGGGGGAAGCCATGATGGTTTAAAGTGGTATGATACTGCTTTAAATCTATAGTGCAGATGGGGTCTCAGTATAAGGCACCTTGCTATGTGTCCCTGTTCCAACTTTACAAAAAGGTGGAAGAGGCAATTCCTGAGAGATTCTCCTGACTCTTTCTTTCTTTCTTTCTTTCTTTCTTTCTTTCTTTCTTTTGCAGCTGGCAAGACATAGTCAACAAGGTCAATGCCCAGGTGGATGAAGAACAGGCTCCTCGTTACCCACAAAGCCTCCAAGAGCAAGCGATAGCTGACATCAATCAAGTGCTGGCCAATCCACAGAGAGGGGCAGGGAAGCAGCGAGCGAGTTGGGAAGCGGGAAAAAGAGGAACGGATGACGAGGAACTCCATATGGGTATGGGTTCCGGAACTTGTCGTGATCTTAAGGGGGCTGTTATGTGGGCGGGCAGAGGAGGATTCTGGGATTGCTCCACGTGATGTCACAGGGAGCAATCCTGCACATCTGCACATGCATGTTTTGGGGTGGTGAGTTGGGAGTGGGAAATGAACTCCCGTCAATGAAATACAAAGATGGGCAATCTGTGGCCCTCCAGTTTTGCCAAACTCCCATCAGTACCAGAAAGTCTGTGGTCCAGCTGCATCTCTGATATAAAGTCTTGTCCAGCCACTAGATAGATAGATAGATGATAGATACACACACACACACACACACACACACACACACATTTTGTGTGGAACAAAAGCAGGAGAGCCATAAAGCATTCATTCATTCATTCCAGTTCCTATCCTGCCCTCCTTCCCAAAGGAGTCAAGTGCAGCAAATATGAAAATGTTAAAACTGAAAATGAAATGAAAATAAAATCACTTAAAGGCCATTAAGAAACAACAACAACCAACAAAAAAACATTCAGAACTCAAAGCACATGTGTGTGAGAGAGAGCTCCTTTATGATAATGGGGTCATTTGTGTGGGTTTGGCATTGTGCCTTGTACAAATCTCTGTAAAAATACAGTAGTCATGGAAGTGGGGTGAAGAAAGCTGGGTGGGGAGGTTGTTTGTCTGCCAGGGGCCCAGTAACCAACTGGCAGGGCCGGGGACTCCGTTGGTTCCCCCTGGGATTTTCCCATCATGCCGTCCCCTCCACTTCTCTGAACGAAAGCTACTTGTTGCCATGACGATAGAGGGAGCATCCATGCTGCGCTCCGTCCTGCCACAGCATCGCTAGGCCCACAAGCAGCCATCTTCACTGGCTCTGCAGCTGGGTGGTTTCCATGGATACCTTGCAAGTCCTGCTCTCACCTGAAGGAAAACCCCTGCCCCGGCCGAAAAGCATGTAAATTAACATTATTATATATTAAATTTCTAGGCTGTCCTTCCTCCCAAAGGAGCCAACTAAAAGTAGAGAAACAATATCATTAAAATAAAATAAAAACCTATTGAAAAGCATTCCAAACTTCTGTTTTAGAAAGAAAGAAAGAAAGAAAGAAAGAAAGAAAGAAAGAAAGAAAGACAGACAGACAGACAGACAATGGTCATGTTTTAGCATAGCTAATAAATAATTTTCAAGGTTTCTGGGAACAATTTCTCTCCATCATCAAATGCCTGGGTGAATAGGAATGTTCCTTTAAAAATCTCTCCTGAATGTTAATAATGAGGGAGACAGAATCATCTCACCCTGGGAGGCACTCCGAATTTAATCCCCTTGCCTTTCTAAAAGGAATTGGAACCAGCACACAGACATGATTTATTTCATTTCATTTCATAAGATTTACACTGCCTGGTTGTAAAACAAACAAACAAAAATATGCTTCTAGGATCAAGCCACCAATTAGTGTATAAATTGTACTAATTTAAATATTAACACCTATGGAAAGAATCCTCCTCGGAGTTCTTGTTCTTCAGCAACTGAGAGACTGGACACACAATGGGGGGGGGGTTAATACAAGAGCCATATTTCTTAATTTGTTCTTTACTGGGTTTTTTAAATTGTAGGTTTTACTGGAAAGTATCTATATATACATTTATAAAAAACAAATGCAAGATTGGAAAAGTGAGAAACCAAGAGAAGCTGAAATACACTTTCCCCTTCCCTACTGTTGAGCTTGAGATTGTATATTCTTTGGGGCAGGGATCCTGCCTCTTTGGGGGTTGTGCTGCTCCCATTTTCATAGGCTTTGGAGTCGCAGGTTTTAGAAGCAGGACAAAATTCGGTTGGGAATGCAAACCGTCTGCTTGATGCCGTAATCAATCTTACAAAGCGCAGTTGGGAGAAGTGGAATTTGAACCCACAGCTCCCAAAGAGACGGTGCTTTGTCAGGTACAGGGCAACAAACAAGATGGATGGTTCCTCCACATACAGGAGCTGACTAGACTGGAGACAGGCATTGTTAAGAGGTTTGACACTTTCACCTTTTCTTTTCTTTTTACTTTTGTTCAGATGCTGGCATGATTGAGAAAGGAGGCAATTCTCAGCCCCAGAAGGATGCAGTCATCCAGGAACCAGTGGTAAGAAGAGAGGAAACTGGGATTTTTACATAGTCGGGAAACAACATGTGGTGGCACCCCACTTGTGGAATACTCTCCCCAGGGAAGCTTGCCTGGCACCTTTGTTGCATATCTCCATATATTATTTTGTTGAAATAATTTTTATTTGATTTTAAAAGTATAAAGTTATAACAATACAACCATACACATACACATTTGGAGATTCCTCCGAATCTCTGGACTTCCCACCTTCCTCTCCATCCTATTATTAAACTTTTTCTACTGCATCTTTCTACACCATCATATTTCACTATCTTCTAAACATTTTCTAAGGCTGATAATGTGAATGTTTATTTAAATCCTGCCATCAAGTCTATTGACTTTCTTTGTTTGTGCAAATATAATATGAATGGTTCCGAATCTTTTTCAAAGTCTCTGTTGTCTTTTTCTCTTAGTCTATCTGTCATTTTTGCCATAGTTCATCAACTTCTCTTGCCATTGTTCTTTAGCTGGTATTTCTCCAGTCTTCCCATTTTGTGCAATCAACATTCTTGCTGCTGTAGCTGTCCAAGTTGGAGGCAGCCTGGTGAGATGGGTTTCCACATCTTCAACATGTGCAGCTTAAAGATAGACTTCCCTGTCTGCCTCCCACCATTCAGTTTCATTCGATAATGCTTATTTTTTAGTACGATGAGGCGGGAGAGAAAAAGCCATGTAGCGCTGGCTGCAATGGGTCGACTCTAAGAACCATAAGAAGAACCTCATGGATCAGGCCGATAGCCCATTGTGGCGATCACACACAGGGCCCCCGGACGTTTGACGGTCTATTGACCCTGTGCCGCCACTGCGATTGCTTTTTCTGCTGCCACCACCCCGTATCTCATGGAGACACACACAGTCCAGTCAGTTGTTAACATAAACAAATAATCAAGTTTATTTTTAAATGCAGGAACAAGCTTATGGTTTCAGTTAGTTTTTCTGACAGTTTCTTAATTTTAGTTCCTAATAACTTCAAACTGATTACAGTGGTGCCTCGCAAGACGAAAAGAATCCGTTCTGAGAGTCTCTTCGTCTAGCGGTTTTTTCGTCTTGCGAAGCAAGCCCATTGACGGATTAGCGCTATTAGAGGCTTTTAGAGGCTTTTAGAGGCTTTTAGCGGCTTATCGGTTTATCGGATCAGCTGATAAGCAGCTTAGCGGCTTAGAAAAAGGGGGGGAAGGGAAAAAAACCCGCAGGAACTCGCAAGACATTTTCGTCTTGCGAAGCAAGCCCATAGGAGATTCGTTTTGCAAAGCACCTCCAAAACGGAAAACTCTTTCGTCTAGCGAGTTTTCCGTCTTGCGAGGCATTCGTCTTGCGGGGCACCACTGTATTCCCAACTATCTATCTGACTCCACCTAACAATTCATCTCACTCTCTCACAATACAACTCTACCAACCCACACCTAAACCTCCCTCTTCCTTCTTCAACTCCCAAACCTCAACTCTCAACTCAACTGACTTTCAAAACCTCCCACTCTAACTTTTATTCCCCCCTTGCATTCTCACTGGCCAATCACATCACACCTATTTTAACCCTTTCCTTATGACCCATCCTAGGAGGCAAACGCCACACCCATCTAGTCCAGAATCCTGTTCTCACAGTGGTCAAGCAGATGCTGCAATGGGAATTCCACAAATATCACCCGAGCACAAAAGCACTCTGCCCTCCTGGCATTCAGAAGCATTAATAATAATAATAATAATAATAATAATAATAATAATTTATTTATATCCTGCCCTCCCCAGCCAAAGCCGGGCTCAGAGCGGCTAACAACAGTAAAAATAACACAGTTTACATAAAATCACAATCTAATAATTGAAATACATTCTGAAATCAATTCATTCTAAAATCAATTGAGAGTCAAATTAATGGCAACCATTGGGCTAGAGTTCTGTGAGGATTACCAAAGGAGGAGGTCAGACTGTGCCTTGGCCAAAGGCCTGGTGGAACAGCTCTGTCTTGCAGGCCCTGCGGAAAGATGTCAAGTCCCGCGAGGCCCTAGTCTCTTGTGACAGAGCGTTCCACCAGATCGGAGCCACAGCCGAGAAAGCCCTGGCTCTGGTTGAGACCAGCCTAACCTCCCTGTGGCCCGGGATCTCCAAGATGTTTTTATTTGAAGACTAAGGTCCTCCATGGGACATACCAGGAGAGGCAGTCCTGTAGGTACGAGGGTCCTAGGCCGTATAGGGCTTCCAACTGTGAAGGCAGAGTGTAGCCAGCTACTCCGATGAATTTGCCCCATCCTCTTTAAAAGGCATCCAAGTTGGTGGTCAACACTGCCTCATGTGGGACTGAGTTCCACAGTTTAACCGAATAGGACTAGCATTGGAGACAACTCTGTGTGGGTCCCTCATTCTTTGCTTTCCTGCTCAGGTGCCTGATGCTGCTGACCCTGCCAAAGACCCCAACAATCAAGGGGAAGATGAATTCGAGGAGGCAGAGCTGGAACGCCCAGACTTTGAAGAGAAACTAGGTCAGGCCGTTCCACTTGGCCACACCAACGGGCCAGCTAAAGATGCAACAAAGGGAAAGATCCCGAAGGTAAAACTTTTGTTTCTTGTTTGGAGTTTGACCCTGGAGCTGTAAAGAGTGTCTGGAACTGGAGGCAGCTCAGATGACAACACAGTAAACCATGGTTTGTTTGGGTGGGAGATGCTCCTCAGAAACCCTTGAGCGCCACCTCCTGCTCTTTTCTCCAGCGCAGCCGCAAAGATGAGCTTGGAAGTTTGTGGTTCTGTTTTCGATCAACTGCAGCTCTCCGTGGTGCACAGACCTGATAAACCGAGGTTAATCCTAACAATGCAGTGTTACGGGACCTCAGCAGAGCTGTTCCCACCTGATACCCTTTAAAGCTGCTCAGGCTGGTCTGGCCCCTTCAGCAGAGCAAGCAACTGGCTGTTCAGGCTCTCTCAGACCTTCCTCCTCCTTCCCCACACTCGCCTGTGGGTTATTATCCGAGAGACGAGATCCCCTACCTTGTTTTGACAAGCTGCCAAGCCTTCTCTGTGTCTCCTGTTTCTCCAAGGCTGCATTTTACCTGTCAAAATCTAAAACAAAAATTGGTAGGTAGGTAGGCAGGCTTGGTTTGTTTTGTTTCTTTAAAAAGTACACTCACACAGTGGCATCCGAGCCAGTGGCGTAGCGTGGGTTGTCAGCACCCGGGGCAAGGCAAGTAATTTGCGCCCCCTAACCCATGGATTTGTGCCCCCTAACCCTAACCCCCAGATGTTGCGCCCGGTGCGGTCAGCCCCCCCCCCCGCACCCTCCACGCTACGCCACTGATCCGAGCAGAAATTGTGGCCCTCTCTAGATTGGTTTGGCTGTAGAGTTGGGTAGATCTGTGTGCTGCAGATGTTCGTTTTTGGAACTAGCTTGGAAGGTGTGGAGTGCGGAGGGAGGGAGAGGGGGACAGAGAAAGAGAAAGGGAGGAAGAATTATGTGTGTGAGTGTGTGAGAGAGGGGGACCTTTTCTGACACCTGAATAGGCCTTTCCTTGCAATCCTATGCTGTCTCTGACCTTCCTAGGGTCTGGGCAGAGGATTCAGGGGACACTGTAGGGTTTAGGGCAGGGGTCAGCAAACTTTTTCAGCAGGAGGCCAGTCCACTGACCCTCGGTCCTTGTGGGGGGGGAGACTATATTTTGAAGAAAAAATAATGAAGGAATTCCTATGCCCCACAAATAACCCAGAGATGCATTTTAAATAAAAGGACACATTCTAGTCATGTAAAAACACTGATTCCCAGACCGTCCATGGGCCGGATTTAGAAGGCGATTGGGCTGGATTGGGCCTTAGTTTGCCTACCCATGGTTTAGGGTATAGTTGGAGGCTTTTGAGAAGCCCAGGTGACATATTCATGGGGACTAGATGCTTGTTATCAAAGTAAGACCTACCCAGAATTGGCGCCTTGAAATTACTGGATCTAAGTTAGTCACATGTAATGATTTTGGAAATACAGTGGTACCTTGGTTCTCAAACTTAATCCGTTCCGGAAGTCCATTCCAAAACCAAGGCGTGATGCAAAATGGATAAATCCGCTCCAGCAATTTAATATGAATTTTACTATCTAACAAGACCATTTGCCCATAAAATGATAGCAATAAATAATGTACTGCAGTCACACAATCAATCAATCAGTAGCTGAACTGGGTTCCAGACAGTCACAAAAACAAAACAAAAAAGAGCCGCAAAAACAAAAATGCAAAATAAATAGCAAAACCAGACAGACCTCAACATAACACTCAAATCGTCAGCGTAACACTCAAAACTGAGCACTTCAGCTTCCGAAAAAAGTTCGCAAACCAGAACACTTACTTCCAAGGGTTTGCAGTGTTTGGGTTCCAAATTGTTTGAGTACCAAGGCGTTTGAGAACCAAGATACCACTGTATCCTTTTTTCCAGACCATTGACTCTATTGGATTTGTGTTTATAATTCTCTCTCTCTCTGTCTCTCTCTCTCTGTGTACATATTTTATACACACTGTGTGTATATATATAGAAAGAAATTAATGGCCCTAATCATTAGTCATGCTGATCAATTTCAGTGGGTCTGCTCTTGAGTAGGACTAATGTTGGCTACAACCTTGTTAGCTGCCTTAAGGACTACAGGTGGTTCTTTCTGATTTCCAATTACAGTGAGGCTCTTTGAAAGGGTCTCTTGCCTTTCCCATTGAGGAGTTTCTCCCCGGAGTCATGGTTGGGCAGGATCCTGACAACTCCTTAATCCAAAATATTTACTGTGTGCATTCCAGAGAGAGGTAATATAGTAAAAAAAAACAAAACAAAAAAAAAAACCAATGCCGTATTTACTCGAATGTAATGTGCACCTTTTTTGGCCAAATTACGTTGTGAAAATTAGGGTGCGCTGTAGATCTGGTGGCGCCAGCAAATACTTTTTTGGTTTCAAGGTTTTGAAAACTGAGGTGCGCATTAGATTCAGTGGTGCATTAGATTCGCGTAACAACAACAACTCGGGTCTTGCCAGTCCTAGCCCAACAGTCTTAACCCCCTACACCAGGCTGACTCGGAGCAGATCTACAATTTCCTTAATAAAACCCCCTCTTTGTTCCTTTCCTTTCCTTTCCAGGATGCTGGTAGACCAAAGAAAATCGCAGATGACCCAATGGATGATTATCAGGAAGACCAGGAGCAAGATCTTGTATGAAACACAGGTTCTTCTCTTTTCTCTGTCCCTCCCCAACTCTCAAACCTCTCTTGAGAATATGCCTTAAAGACAAATGCTAATGCTGTTCAAAATTCCCAGGCATCTTTTTTACATTTAAGGCAGGTTTCCTGGTCTAAAAAGTTACAGATTTCAGCAGGAAGTTACAGGACGTGCGCTAGCTGATAATGAGGTGCCCCCGTAAGGGAAAATAATAATGGAAACTCAGTATAAAAGGGTGCCTGGAGAATTCCTGGGGATTGCTCTGCCTAGTAATCAGTTGGTTAACCAGTTAACTAAGGAGTAGTGGAGGGTGCCCCACTAACCTTGGGCTTCCCCCAGCCGGCCCCCCACTGCCTGCCTTCTCCGTTGTCGGATCTCCTTTTCCAGCCGTCCAAGTTGGTAGCTGTCACTGTTGGCATGTGACCAAGGAAACGGGGGCAAATGGCAGGCCCCATCTGTCTCCAGCCCACCGGCCGGTGTACCGGGCGATCTCCAGTCCTTGGTGCAGCATCTGCGACCCGAGCTTCAGAAGCTAGGGCACGCTACTCAGCAGAGTAAACACTACACAACAGAATGTCAGGAGACGTTGTGTGAGCATATTTACAAGCAGTTTATTCAGCATAAAGGTAAAGGGACCCCTGACCATTAGGTCCAGTCGTGGCCGACTCTGGGGTTGCGGCGCTCATCTTGCTTTATTGGCCGAGGGAGCCGGTGTACAGCTTCCAGGCCATGTGGCCAGCATGACTAAGCCGCTTTTGGCAAACCAGAGCAGTGCACGAAAACGCCGTTTACCTTCCCGCCGGAGCGGTACCTATTTATCTACTTGCACTTTGACGTACTTTCCAACTGCTAGGTTGGCAGGAGCAAGGACTGAGCAACGGGAGCTCACCCCGTCGTGGGGATTCAAACCTCCGACTTTCTGATCGGCAAGTCCTAGGCTCTGTGGTTTAACCCACAGCGCCACCCGCATCCCTTACATACATCAGGACAAAACACCAGGACATACATCAGCATACATCAGGACAAAAGGAAAACATGTCCGATCTCCTTCATGTCCAAAGCATCTGTCCCGAATCTTCCAACATTCAGCTTCATTGGATGTCTGGCAGTTCTAGGGAGAGAAAAAACTTCTCTCTGTTTCTCCACCCACTTTTGGTCACTTTGGTTTCCTTTCTCCTGAAGGAGTCCAGGGTGGCAAACACAGAAGCAGTCGAGCATCTAAAGAACAATTCCAATACAGGAGCAGACTGGGAAGGAGCTCGACTTAAAAGCCTTGCTGAAGTAGGGAGGGCTTCGGCAGGTGCCCAAAAGACAGTGCCTGTCTAGTATTTAATGGGAGGGAGTTTCAAATGATGGGGCCACCACAGAAAAGGCCCAGTTCCTGTGTTGTGTGTGGTATGGACCTCCTGATAAGACCGCATCACTTGGAGGAGGCCTTCACCTGCAAAGCATTCAGGTATCCTAGTCCCAAGCGGCATAGGGACTAGCACCTTGAACTTAGCCTGGTAGCTGAAGGGCAGTCAGCACAAGTCTCTCAGCAGTGGCATATCATGATGGTGATGTCCTGCCTCATTTAATGCACTCTGATTCCACTTTAACAGCCATGGCATCCTGGGAACTGTAGTTTAAGGGGAATGAGAGTCACTAGGAGTCCCCTGCTCCCCTCACAGAGCTACAGTTCCCAGAGTAGTTTAACAAGCAGTCCCTCCTCTCAAGGAGCTCTGCATGCAAAACGTTCTGGGTCCAATTCCCAGACAAGAATACTGAGCTAGATGGGGAAATGGGCTGACTCCATGTGAGGCAGCTTCATATGCCCCTTTTAAAACCACCCTTTTATTCCAACCATGAGGACTAGAATGTTGCTTCATTGTTAAGGGGGGAGCCATAGTTCCCCAATGGCTCAGGTTCAATCGCAGGCATCTCCCTCCAGTGAGGACTGAGAAAGATCCCTGCCTGAAACCCTGGAAAGCTGCTGTCAGTCAGGGTAGATAATATTGAGCTAGATGGACTAATAGTCTGACTCTGTATAAAGCATAGAATCATAAGAGCCGGAAGGGACCATGAGGGTCATCCAGTCCAACCCCCTGCAATGCAGGAATCTTTTACCCAAGGTGGGACTCGAACCCGCAAGCCTGAGATTAAGAGCCTCGTGATCTACTGAGTGAGCTGTCCCAGCTGTAGCTTCGCATGTCTTAAGAGAAGAGCTGTGGCTCGATAGTAGAGCATCCGCTTTGCATGCAGAACGTCCATTCCTCGGCATCTCTAAGTGGGGTTGGGAATGTCATCCCCCTGAAACCCCGGACAGCCGCTGCCAGTCAGTGTAGACAGTACTGAGCTAGACGTCCCAATGGTCTGACTCGGTATAAGGCAGCTTCTTACATTCCCAACTGCAATGCATACATGATAGTTAGACTGGCGATCACTGTGCCGCTCACGCAGTGCCACCTCCATCCCAGCCCATGATCTGCACAAAATGCAAAAGTGTTTCTCTGGTGGCAGCAATGTCAGCAGCAGCAGCATCCGGCATTCCTTCTCTTCCACCCCAATTAATCTGCCCAGCTAACAAGCCGAGGCAGCTCCCTGACCTACTTTCCAAAATGCAGGCCCCTGCTGTTCCCAAAGACAGGTAATCTTCTTCCCCCACTGTCCCCCAAATACAAGGCACTTAGGAAGCGGCTTTTGAATTTTTTATATTTGCCATGCACTCTCACGACTTTCTTTTCCTGCTCTTAAAAAAGGAAAGCAACAGCAACAGATCACAGTGGCATTCTGTGGGTGTTTATTCCGAATTAAATCTGCCATGTTGCAGGGGAGGCCAGCCCATTGGGGCAAATGGGGGTTTCACCTGTTTGTCTTCTCCCTTACAACCAGTCCAGGTGACGGCAAATGCCCATTAACTTCCTCCTCCTCCTCTGTCTCATTGATGCCCCTTGCAGAACTTAGCAGGAAGGATGGGGGCAAAGCGAAAATTAAGTTGGCTCTGTTTGTCATTGCCTCTGGCGCCACCTACTGTTAGGCTCCCTGCCTTCTGCCCTGCCAGTCACCATGAGCACCCATCACCACTGATATTCAGTGATGTTGACTCCTGGGTAAGACTGGGATTGCAGCCTTCATTGCAGACATCTGCTGAAGGAGCAACAGCTCTTCTACCTCCCAGAAATGAGCTTTCTATGACTCTGACACACCCTGTCTCTGCTGCCAAGCACCCCAACAGGGATTATATAAGAGTGGAAGAAGAGTGTGGCTGCTGGACCATCTAGTAGTCCAGCACCCTGTTCTCACAGTGGTCGACCAGATGCCTTAATAATGTGCTCCTCCTCTGGTCCACCCTGAACCTCCCATCATTCAACTTCGTTGGATGCTGCCTGGCTATAGTGTTACGAGATGCAGGTACTCCTGGTCTGCTTGTAAATGAGACAGAAGACAGATAAGGGGGTCAGCTTGAGGTTAATAATAATAATAATAATTTTTATTTATACCCCGCCCTCCCCAGCCAAGGCCGGGCTCAGGGCGACTAACAAGCAATAATAAAAACAAGTTGAATGAATACAACTTAAAAACAAGATTAAAATACAACAATTAAAATATTGAAACATTAAAATATTAAAATGCAGCCTCATCACAGGAGGAAAAAGGAAAAAGAAAGAGGGGGGGGGATCAAATTGGCTCCAAGCCAAAGGCCAGGCAGAACAACTCTGTCTTACAGGCCCTGCGGAAAGAAATCAGATCCTGCAGGGCCCTGGTCTCATGAGGCAGAGCGTTCCACCAGGCCGGAGCCAGAGTTGAAAAGGCCCTGGCTCTGGTTGAAGCTAATCTAACTTCCTTAGGGCCCGGGACCTCTAGGGTGTTGCTGTTTATGGACCTTAAGGCTCTCCGTGGGGCATACCGGGAGAGGCGGTCCCGTAGGTACGAGGGTCCTAGGCCGTAAAGGGGTTGGACTAGCTTAGCAGGTGTGCTCTGACTGGCAGCTGCTCTCTAGGTTTCCAGAACCTTGAGATATCTTTTCCAGCTGCCAGATCCTTTAAAAAAAATTAAAATGACTAGAGAGGCCAGGGATTGAACCAGGAACCTTCTGCATGCAAATCAGGTGCCCTAGAGGCTGCACCATTTGAAATGCCTGGCTTGCGCACCACAATGGCTACTCCTAGCATCTTCCTTGTGGGGCGGATGTGTGTGTAGGCTCTCACCACCTTCCCTTTCTCTTAAGACATTCAGCTCCTCTTCTGCTGCCCTTGCAGAGCTGCCTCCCATTAGCATATAAAAAACAGCCACCTGCCACTGTTTCAAAAAACAGTGTGCAAGCCCAGCCGCCCATGCCCAGGCAAATTGGGATATGGAATCAGGAGTGAGGGTGTTGGAGAATTCTGATGAAAACAGCATGGAAGTGGAAAATCCTTGATGTTCCCTTATTCATTTCAATGTCTGGGACGGAAATCAATTCGGCAGATTTTGATCCGTATCCACCGTTGTTGCTTTCAGTCCGCAAAGATGTGGAGTTCTTTCAACACGCACACCAACCATTTGCATTGTGTTCCCTTTTTTGTATCTTAATGAACGGGCTGGAGTAACGCAAGGACAATATAATTTCCTTCATTAATTACGTAAGTTGCGCTGTTTTGCCATTGCGGACAGCGAGGCACGCAGTGTGGGTTTCTTTCTTTTTTTTGCAAAAGATGAACCACAGCAGAATGGAAACTGCGGCATGGCGGAATGGAAAATGGTGCCTTCTTCCATCTCTACCCCCAGGAGATGCAAGGACACTGATTAGGTTCACTTGAGGACAGTTTTCCTTTGTCTTTCTCACCAAGTCACGTCACCCCTCCCCTCCCCTTCCCCTCCTGCCTCAGAACAAAGTGACAATGTTTACAGAAAAGAAGCAACACCCAGACGCTTAAAATAGCTTTTCAAAGTACACGCTCCTTTCCTTAAAACATAATAGAGAGAAGGCTCTCAGGGCTGCAAAGGGCACATTTCATCATGATGAGGTGGAGAAAATACCACCGAGACTGAGCCCGGCTTGTGGTGCAGTGATGCACAGCAGAAACTCCTAGAGAGGCAACTTGAGGGCAGAGCCAACTTGTGCATAGATGTGCACCTGACTGTACTCCCCAGGTGGAGCAACTGCCAGAAATTGAACACTTGGCTCTAGATCCCTTGGAGGTTTTTAAACAGGGTGGTCATCTGCCAGGGGTACTTTAGCTGCAATTGCCGGGGGGTTGGTCTAGATGACCACTGGAGTCCCTTCCAACTCGACCGTTGTTCTGTGATTTGGGTTATAATTATTGGAGGTTTTTGGTTTAGGGGGGAGAGGCAGGTGGGGGCAGGGGAGCAGATGGTAATAATAATAATAATAATAATAATAATAATAATAATAATAATAAAATTTATTTATATCCCGCCCTGCCCAGCCGAAGCCGGGCTCAGAGCGGCTAACAACAGTAAAATGATAAAACATTCTAAAATCATTTCATTATAAAATTAATTCCAATCAGATTACGGTAATGGCAACCATTGGGCTAGAGTTCTGTGAGGATTGCCAAAGGAGGGAGTCAGGCTGTGCCTTGGCCAAAGGCCTGGTGAAACAGCTCTGTCTTGCAGGCCCTGCGGAAAGATGTCAAGTCCCGCAGGGCCCTAGTCTCTTGTGACAGAGCATTCCACCAGATCGGGGCCACGGCCAAAAAAGCCCTGGCTCTGGTTGAGGCCAGCCTAACCTCCCTGTGGCCCGGGATCTCCAAGATGTTTTTATCTGAAGTCCGTAAGGTCCTCCATGGGACATACCAGGAGAGGCGGTCCCGTAGGTACGAGATAGAGGGATATTTAAAAAATGTGCACTGTGCAGAGAAAGGGAATAGGAAACTTAAGAGGAATTCATGGCTGTCAGCGGCTGCTAGCCACAATGGCTATGCCGTGCCTCTGGTGTCTGGAATCGCAGGTGAAAATGTAGCCTTTTTAATCCATGGGTAGGAATAATTGTTGCACCCGAGCAGAGACAAAAGGAGCCAAACGACACCAAGGGGTTAATCCAGAGAAAGAGCGTTTTATTCTGCCATGGGGGGGGGGCAGAGGCACCTGTGTGATTCAGTTCACAAAAGACAGGCCGCACCGAAAACATTTTACAAGCAGGTTTTATCCTTTTTTCAAACCCCCTTTTTCCTCTCCCCCTTCACAGATTCTTACATAGAAATGTTGCTTTTCGTTCTCTGGCTCTGTTCCCCGAAGTATGTTGCAAGTCAATGTACCAGGACAAGGTTATCTTGGATCTGGGAAGTGAAAAACTTTACTGTTCTCAGCTCTGGGTTTGTTACAGCGTTTTTGTTACAGAGAGGACTGCTTAGCTCGTGCTTTTTGTCTTAGAGGAATATGCAGTTTTAAAAATGCGTACGCCGAGGCCTGTCGGGGGGGGGGAATTCACAAACAGTTTTTAGGGCTTTCTGGGGTAACTTTAACTGTACCCCTTCAAGAAGAGGGCTGTTGCTCTCATGCACTGCTTGCAGACTTCCAACAGGCCTCTGGTTGGCCACTGCAAGGACAGAATGCAGGAATATTGTCCATCAGCCTGAGCCGGCAGACAGTCTATTCCTTTGGATTTTTTTATAGAAATTTAAGTCATAAATAGATAAATGTTTGGTGCAGATGTATCTTCGATCTCACTTCCCGATTCCCCCTCAGAAACAAACAAACAAAAACTGAGCTCCTTTTCCCCCTGCCCAATAACAGGAAGATCATGGAGGTGAAGTAGACGACGCTGATGATCTGGAACTGGCCCAGGAACCCAGAGGCCGAGTGGAAAGAGACTACTAAATTTCACGCCGGCTCGATGGGGGATACCAGAGGAAAGAGCCTGAAATGGAAGAGCTGGGCCAGAACACCGCTGTGATGAGGCTGGGAATCTTCTGCCCATAACATTCAAGAGGGGCTAGCGCCTGATCTCTGCTTCCAGTAAATCACAGATGTGTCAACGTGGCCAGTTAGCAAGGTCCAGGGCAGCTTGCAAGGCAGATTTTGTTCCCTGGATGTTTCTTCTAAGGCAGAATGGAGCTCAAAGCAGAAAAATAAATTGCAGTTTCTCTTTTGATGGTTCTGTCCCTCCTGCCATACACACACTCCCCCCCCCCCCCCCCGTTTCAGAATTGTTAAGATTTGGGCCGTGAGGAGGGGCTGATGGTGTGTGGCCTCTGTTAGCCTTGGACAGTTCGTATCCTCCTCCTCCTACCCTTTGTCTTGGACTTGACCTCGTTGCTCTTTAATGCAAAATCTGTTCATCTTTATATTAAAAAACAAGGAAGTCTTTTGAGAATGAGATTCTTTTTTTACATCTTGGTCTGTTTTGTTACGGGTAAGTTATTGGGGGGGCGGGGGGCGGAAGGCGACGTTGCCTGTGTTTTGGAAGACAGAGAACACCCATCATCGAGACCCACTGCTGAAATGCAGATTTCTCGTGTGAACCTTATTTATTTATTACATATACACCACTTGATTGTTAAAGCAGCAACCTCAAAGCGGTTTACAAAAAGATTAAAGCAAGAAAAAAAGGCTTTCAGTGCTTAAGCGCCATAGGAAGCTGCCTTCAGCTGTGTTGAACCTATGAGACCATCTAGCCCTGTATTCCCTACACTGACTGGCAACAACTCTCCAGGGTTTCAGACAAGGGGCATTGCCAGCCCTGCTGGGAGATGCCAGGCATTGAACCTGGGAAAGTTGTTCTTGATTATCACCAGTCAGCAGTTTTTAATCTTATAAATTCAGTGTTATCAATTTCCAGGGTAGGGAACCTTCTGGCCTGTGGACCAAATTTGGCCCAAATGAGCACCAATTTGCCTTGAGGGCCCGCTTGCCCTCCAAACAATGTGTACGTGCCCTGCATCTGATGCCAAATGTGACTTCAGGTGTAGGCAGTGAGAGAAGTGGCTGGATCGGGGACACAACTCAGTTTTGTGTGAACTCAGTTACGCAGCTGATCACCACCACTGCACCAAACATTTGGCTGAGAGAACAGGATGGCTTTCATTTATGGTGTAAGGAAGGATGCAGGCAGGTGGGGAGCTGGGTGGGGCCACAGTCACACTTAATGTACCAGACTCAGCTGGTAGCAGCCAGGATGCCAGGTGCAAATGTCAGCTCAAAAGCCCAAGAGCTTGGAGCTGCGTAGCTGACGAAACTGTGAAGCCAGGGATTTCTGCTTGCTTTTGTGCTCTTCCCTTGCAAACTTTGATTTAATGCATCGCTGTCCCTCGCTGCCTGCCATGAATAGCTCTTTCCAAACAGATTAATCAGAAGCTAATTCGTCTGCCGGGCCATGTAGCAGTCAAACGACATCCCCAACTCACTCCGGGGATGCGGCCCTTTTCATCACCAGCCGGGATTCTGATCTGAGCTGACATGCTCTTGGTTTCGACACGGCCATTTCTCTGCCAAAGCCTCCTCTGAGAAATGAGTAATGGGGGTGGATTTTCGGCCTGAACCTTTGCTCCTGTCCTCCTTCCGCCAATCTCCTTGATGGAAGAAATGAGCTATGCTGCTTCTCCCAGGCAAAGTCCAGAATTATTAGTAGTATCAAAGTTAAAATGTAAACGCTACAGCAGCCTTTCTGAAGCTTGGTTCCCCAGATGCCATTGGACTACAACTCCCATCATCCGTGACCACTGGTGCGGCTAGATAGGAATGATGGGAGTTGTAGTCCAAAAACAACTGGACCCCAAGGTTGAGAAAGGCTGATCTGGAGGGCCAACTTAAGTTGCCGGTTAAGTTGTCGAGGGCTGATTTCTTGTCCTGTGATAAAAAGGCTTCTGTTTAGACCGCCAAACGTTTCAGGGGAGCATTTGCAATCGTTGAGCACCATTTTTTAGTGAATTGCCGAAAGTCAGATTTTAGTTGAAATTGTGACCCCGGGGCTTAGGGATTTTTTCAAAAAAATCTTTTTCCTCCGCTTAAGTTGTCGAGGGCTGATTTCTTGTCCTGTAATAAAAAGCCTTCTGTTTTGACCGCCAAACCTTTCAGGGGAGCATTTGCAACCGTTCGGCACCATTTTTGAGTGAACTGCCGAATGTCGGATTTTTTCTGAAATTGTGACTTTTTCAAATTTCAAATTTCAAATTTTTCAAAAAAATCTTTTCCCTCCGCTTAAGTTGTCGAGGGCTGATTTCTTGTCCTGTGATAAAAAGGCTTCTGTTTCGACCGCAAATGCTTTCAGAGGAGCATTTGCAACCGTTTGGCACCATTTTTGAGTGAACTGCCAAATGTCAGATTTTTTCTTAAATTGTGACCCTGGGGTTTAGGGATTTTTTTTTTAAAAAAAACTGTTTCCGCTGGTTAAGTTGTCGAGGGCTGATTTCTTGTCCTGTTATAAAAAGCCTTCTGTTTAGACCACCACAGTTTCAGAGGAGCATTTGCAACCGTTTGGCACCATTTTTGAGTGAACTGCGTAATGTCAGATTTTTTCTGAAATTGTGACCCTGGGGCTGAATGATTTTTTTAAAAAAATCTTTTTCCTCTGCTTAAGTTGTCGAGGGCTGATTTCTTGTCCTGTGATAAAAAGCCTTCTGTTTCGACCGCCAAACCGTTCAGGGGAGCATTTGCAACCCTTTGGCACCATTTTTGAGTGAACTGCCGAATGTCAGATTTTTTCTGAAATTGTGACCTTAGGGATTCTTTCAAAAAATCTTTTTCCGCCGGTTAAGTTGTCGAGGGCTAATTTCTTGTCCTGTTATAAAAAGACTCATGTTTTGACCGCCAAACGTTTCAGGGGAGTATTTGCAACCGTTGGGCACCATTTTTGAGTGAATTGCCGAATGTCAGATATTTTCTGAAATTGTGACCCCGGGGCTTAAGGGTTTTTTCAAAAAATATTTTTCCGCCGGTTAAGTTGTCAAGGGCTAATTTCTTGTCCTGTGATAAAAAGCCTTCTGCTTTGACTGCAAAACCTTTCAGGGGAGCACTTGCAACCGTTGGGCACCATATTTGAGTGAATTGCCGAAAGTCAGATTTTTGCGGAAATTGTGACCCCGGGGCTTAGGGATTTTTTCCAAAAAATCTTTTCCCGCCAGTTAAGTTGTCGAGGGCTGATTTCTTGTCCTGTTATAAAAAGCCTTCTGTTTAGACCGCCACAGCTTTCAGAGGAGCATTTGCAACTGTTTGGCACAATTTTTGAGTGAACTGCCAAATGTCAGTTATTTTCTGAAATTGTGACCCCGGGGCTTAGGGTTTTTTTCAAAAATACATTTTTTCGCCGGTTAAGTTGTTGAGGGCTGATTACTTGTCCTGTGATAAAAAGCCTTCTGTTTCAACCGCCAAAGCTTTCAGGGGAGCATTTGCAACTGTTGGACACCATTTTTGAGTGAATTGCTGAAAGTCAGATTTTTTCTGAAATTGTGACCCCGGGGCTTAGGGATTTTTTCAAAAAAATCTTTCCCCACCACTTAAGTTGTCGAGGGCAGATTTCTTGTCCTGTTATAAAAAGCCTTCTGTTTAGACCGCCACAGCTTTCATAGGAGCATTTGCAACCTTTGGCACCATTTTTGAGTGAACTGCCGAATGTCAGATATTTTTTGAAATTGTGCTTAGGGATTTTTTCAAAAAAAATCTTTTTCTGCCGGTTAATTAATTGGGCAGCTGATCTGTTTTTTAAAAAGCCTTAGTACAAGTACGTTGGTAAACAGCAGGTGGCTAACACTATCTCAAGAAGTTTGGGCTTTTGCAGAGGTGGCAAATTGCCATTGGCACAGAAAGGAACACTGCTTCCTGTTTCCGGATTGTTCTGAGCTGTACTCAGTGGCAATAATTTGGCCTGACACACAAGCTGTCGGGAAAATCTTCTGGGGACTAGGTAAATGGTAAAGGGACCCCTGAGCATTAGGTCCAGTCGTGACCGACTCTGGGGTTGCGGCGCTCATCTCGCTTTATTGGCCAAGGGAGCCGGCGTACACCTTCTGGGTCATGTGGCCAGCATGTCTAAGCCGCTTCTGGAGAACCAGAGCAGTGCACGGAAACGCCGTTTACCTTCCCGCCAGAGCAGTACCTATTTATCTACTTGCACTTTGGCGTGCGTTTGAACTGCTATGTGGGCAGGAGCTGGGACCGAGCAACGGGAGCTCACCCCGTCATGGGGATTCGAACCGCCAACCTTCTGATCGGCGAGTCCTAGGCAGGCCACAAAAAATGGCTCAGTGGGCCTATTTTGGCCCTTGGGTTGTGGCTTTGACACCCCTGCTGTAGGTTCCAAGCATCCACATGTTGCTATTTTAGAAGCTCAGCTCAGCAAAAGTCAGCATGGTGTAGAGGTTAGCGTCAGACTAAGTCCTGGCAGGACCAGGGTTCAAATCCCCCAAACTCATTGGGTGTGTGACCTTGGGCCAATCACCTTCCCCCAGCCTATCCTACCTTGCAGCGTTGTTGCGTGGATCAAATGGGGAGGCAGGTGAACCAGGCAGGTGAACTTCAGCTCTCTGGAGGAAAAAAAGCTGGGACAATTCATGGAATAATAAATACGCTTAGCTCTTGGGCAATGGACACACCCATGGTCTAGCAGGTGGTAGGGCAGACCATCTCCCTCTTCAGGCATAAACTTCACCGTGTGACCCTCAACTTAGTTACCATCTCTCTGCCTAGGCTACCTTACAGGGCTGTTGTAAGGAAAAGGGGAATTCAGTACATACACCACCCTGAGCAATTCTCAAAGGAAAGTAGGAGGAAAATGTAATAACTATCATACTCATGGATGGGACCATGGGGAACAGCAAGGCATCCAAACTCATAGCCAAACGACTGTCCAAAATATACTACACCTGGGCCTATAAATCAGCATGTGCGAATTAGCACCTTTTTTGTCTTCTCTTTGAGATGGTGAGTTTCCTTTGTTTTTGGCAACGTTGCCCTCTTGGACGCTGAGGTTTGCCCTGGGAACAGAGCAGCTGAGTCAAAAGATGGGCATGATGCTACTATGAGCTGTGGTCCCCCCCCCTTCACTTTCCAACACTGCCAATTATTATCTATTTGTCACCATTTACGGTTCTCTGTCCCTTCTTTAAAAATATCAGCGGCAGTGTCCTTTCTAAAAATGGGACAGAACAGTACCTCTAATCTAATTAGCCTTTTCTCTTACCCGGAGGGAAGAAACAGAAAAGCAATAACCCATAACCCTTAGTTTTCTGCAGGATGTTTTGTGATCTTGCTTTGATGAGTCTGGCGCACATCTCAACAGAGAGCAATCTTGAGCAGGGACTGCTCAGGCAGGGGTGAGATACCCGAGGACCGCAGGCCTAATGTGGCCCTCCAGGCCTGTCAACTGGCCCCCGCAGGACTCGCTCTAAGCAGCATTCCTCTCCAGGTGACATCCTTTCTTCGCAGGCCTTCTCCCTCGCTGGCACAACTCCTTATCTGGAAGTGTCCTTGAATGGCGATAAGGCCTTCCCGGGATGGAGTGCAGGAACTTCAGAATTTGGCACAGCTGGAATGCAGCCTACTCTACAGACAGAGTTCGTGTCCTGTCAGTTGTTCCACCCACTTTTCCTTCTGGCCCTGCCAACCTTTGCCAGGTGGTCCTTGAAAGGTTGTGCATGAGGCAGCATGGCCCCTATGCTGAAAAGCTTCCCCACTCTGGGGCTAGGGCATAGACACGTTTAAAATGGACATCAAATGATGTCAAGTTAAATTAATTGGAAAAAGCTTACAAATACCGGATAGGCTTAGGATTTAAATATGTAATATGTGATGAATTAATATGTTTACTACTGAATTGGGAAGGAAGAAAGATGTTAAGTGATTAAGTTAATTTTATAAGAATGCTGATTTGGAAAACCGTTAAATGACATCCATTGAAATCCAACCAGGGGGATACGAGGAAGTTTCTCAACAAAGTTAATTAGATTAAGGTTTTAAAAGGCTATGATTTATGTGCGTTTGTTTATTTGTTTGTGTGTTTAAATTTTTGTGAAAAAATCAAAAACAAAAAAATAAAATAAAATGGGCATCAAAAGAGAGGTTTTTGCACAAAGGAAGATATAAAAGAAGCCTCTGGCAGGTGTGTAATTCAGAAACAGTCTTCCCCCATCGAATCATAGTGTGTTACTCCAAGGTTGTTGTTTTTCTGAAGTTTTTTTCTGAAGTTTTCCAAAATTCCACACATACATTTCAATGCATAAAAAACCCTTTTTTTCTTTTTACTTCCCACCCTCTTTTCCATGGTGTTTCTGTTTCTCTCCCTCTGGTGCACCCAGTCTTCTATGTCTTAAACCTTAACAAAACTACCATAATCTTTCATCCCTTCTGTTGCTCAGCATTCAAATCCTGCTGGTGCTGTTAATGTGGATGAAAAAAAAAATCTGAAAAGGGTTTCCACTCTTCCACAAAACCTTCTCATTAGGTTCTCATAGTTTAGCTGTTAACTTTGCCAATTCTGCATAATCCATCATCACCTCGTTTATCCATTCTTCCCCCAAGGGTCATCTAGTTCAACCCCCTGCAATGCAGTGAAGAACAGCTCTGGAACATCACTGATTTTCAGATCAAATTGGTTGCATTTAGAAAATCTACCTTGTGGCTCCTTAGCCACTGGCAATTTCACCCTAAGTGCTGGGGAGCTAGTGCCCTTTAGAGCTGGCCGAGTGGAATGTCGGGAGCCCAAATGGTGGGCGGAGCTGGAGCCAACAGGAGGCGGAGTCAAGAAACAATAGTTGCGTCTCCATCCTCCTCCCTGCTAAGTTCTCCAAGGTGTAGGTCAGGGGTCAGCAAACTTTGACATCAGGGGGCCGGTCCACTGAGCCTCAGACCTTGTGGGGGGCCGGACTATATGTTTTTTTTGGGGGGGTGGACGAATGCCCCACAAAGAACCCATAGATGCATTTTAAATAAAAGGGCACATTCTACTCATGTAAAAACATTCTGATTCCCAGACCATCTGCAGGTTGGATTTAGAAGGTGATTGGGCTTAGTTTGCCTACCCATGGTGGTGAGACTAAAGAGGAGCAAGCTGGCAGGCAAAGCCATTCTCTGGACTGGTCCTAAACAAGAAGGCAAGCTGGTGGGAGTTGGATGAGGGCAGACCAAGTGCCCCCTTCACCCGGATGGACCAGGCTCCGCTGTGCACGGCTGCTTTGAAATTTAAAAAGGTGCCTCAGACGAAGTCAGGCTATTGGCCCATCCAGCCCAGCATTGTCCAATCCAGGGTTAAGGAATCTTTGCCAGCATTTCCTTTTAGCCAAACTCCCAAGGGCCACATGCCAGCATTGGGCAAAGAAAGGAATGCAAATGTTATCTTGGCACACTAGGCTAGTTTCTATAGACATGCAAGCACATAGCTTTACACTGTGCCAGACCACAGAACTATCTAACTCAGTACCGCCTACACCATGGGTAGGCAAACTAAAGCCCAGGGGCCGGATCCGGCCCAATCGCCTTCTCAATCCAGCCCATGGATGGCCCAGGAATCAGTGTGTTTTTACATGAGTAGAATGTGTCCTTTTATTTAAAATGCATCTCTGGGTTATTTGCCTGGGGTTTTTACATGAGTAGAATGTAGGCTTTTTCTTCTTTTTTTTGAGAACGATTGGAAGCTTTTTACACAAGACTTTATTGGCTAAGACATGAGGTTGAATAAATATCTGGTGCTTTTAATTGTTACTTTTCTTTTCTTGTTACTTTTAATTTTTTTGTATTTTTTTGATGTGGAGAATTTTTTTCCTCTCTCTTCTTTTTTCTTTTCCTTCTTTTCTGTGCTTAACTTTGTTGTACTTACCTTTACTGTAAGATTGTATTTTAAACCAATAAAGATGTATTTATTTATTTTTTAAAAAAGAATATGTGTTTTTATTTAAAATGCATCTCTGGGTTATTTGTGGGGCATGGGAATTCGTTCATCCCCCCCCCCAATATAGTCCGGCCCCCACAAGGTCTGAGGGACATTGGACCAGCCCCCTGCTGAAAATGTTTGCTGACCCCTGGCCTACACCAACTGGCAGCAGCTCTCCAGAGTTTCAGGCAGGAGTCTCTCCCAGCGTTGTTTGGAGGTCCTGGGGATTGACCCTGAGGTATTCTGTGTGCAGGAACGCGGGTGGGTTAAACCACAGAGCCTAGGACTTGCTGATCAGAAGGTCGGCGGTTCGAATCCCCGCAACCGGGTGAGCTCCCATCGCTCGGTCCCTGCTCCTGCCAACCTAGCTGTTCGAAAGCACATCAAAGTGCAAGTAGATAAATAGGTACCGCTCCGGCGGGAAGATAAACGGCGTTTCCGTGCGGTGCTCTGGTTCGCCAGAAGCGGTCATGCTGGCCACATGACCCAGAAGCTGTACGCAGGCTCCCTGGGCCAATATAGCGAGATGAGCGCCGCAACCCCAGAGTTGGCCACGACTGGACCTAATGATTAGGGGTCCCTTTACCCTTTACCTATTCTATGTTCGAGACAGGTGCTCTACTACTGAGCTCCATCCCTTGCCCCTTCTCTAGTCTCCATCCAGAAATGAAAGAGGCATTATCAGAGTTCAAGGAGACATTGCAGCCAGATTTTTTAAAAAATAAATACTTTGCGTGCAAAGCAGGGCTGGGAAGGGTTATGACCTGGAGAAGAGCTTGGAGGGACAGATTGAGAAATATCGAGGGTCACATTCAGTCTACTCTGGACCTCAGGGAGAGCGTTTTTGTTTTTTTCCATTCCGTGCCAGCGTTTCAGCAGGCGACGCCAAGGATTCAGGCAGGTGCCTTCTACACGCCAAGCACGTATCCAGCCATTTGAACCACGATCCCTCTCTTTTGAGCAGTTTCAGCACGGGGGGCAGGAAACACCCTGCTGCACGAACTCTTGGCTTGACCCAGCAAATCTGCTGTGGCCCATTAGACAGACTGTATTCTAAATTTGGCTTCATTTGCAAGCGAGACGGCCCTGTGTCCCCAGCAATCTTTTATTAATGAGCCTTTTTGCAGGGAGCTCGATGTTCCCTGGGCGGAGCAGGTCACCCGGAGCAGCCAAGAGGCGGTTGGAAGGGAAGCACAGACATTTGTCAAAGCAGCCGCTGCAAGGTGCAATGTTTTGCTTGGGCAATTTCTTTTTCTTCTTCTTCTGCTGAATTTTTTCTTCTCTCTAAATGGGCGTTAAATAGGAATAGAAAGGAAGAGGGGAAACGACTCTGTTCAGACGGTGACCTGGCAAGCCAAACGCAGCCCTTGCTAGACATGCAACAAGGTCTTCCAAATGCATTACATTCTCCCTTGCCCCCCCCCCCAAACCCCATTCATGCAACTAGAATGGAGCTGGTAGCAGAAAGATGATTTTAAGATTATGGTAAGACATGGTGGATTCGAAAACCCTTCAGGCATCCTCACCCTAGGAGCAGATGTTGTTGCTGGCATCTTTCTGTCTTGAGAATGGAGAATGATTTCTTTGTCTTTTTGCTGTCTGATGCTAGAGAGAGAGAGGAAGCCATGTTGCAGTGCTCTGTGTGTGTTTATATGTAAATTAAGTAGATTAGCCAATATGCTGAGTTGCTGAGGTCTGTCACACAAGTTGCGCAAACTCTGCAGATCCCTAAGTGTGCCAGTGTGGGTGGGCATCGGTCGCTGTGATGTTCGGGCTGAAGAAAGCTTTTGAAGCTCCCAAACGATCGACCAGGAGGGAGGGAACGTGCCAGTCGGGCATGTGTCTCTGCCAGGGTCCTATTCGAGTGTAGGCTGAACTCCTGACACTCTGGGAGTGAAGTCAAACCACTGTGTTAGCAGCATCAAAGTGACTTTCTTGAGATGCAAGCCAGGGCAGTGTGTATGGAGTCCTGGGCTGCCCAGACGACAAGACCCCATTCTTGGCCTTGTTGATGTGGTCCAAAGGAAAGAAGAGCAATAATTTTGGCACCAGTTGGGCTGCAGGAGTTGCCAGAAGGAGGCATACAAGGCACCATCCAATCGTGTTAGAGACTCCAGATTTGGAGAGGGTTCGCTCCTTAGCCTGTTCCTTTTCCCAAATGTATTTCCTAGATGGGCTCCCTTCCCAGGTTGACAAGACCCCTCTAGGAGTGGACAGGAACCTAAGAAGAGCCTATTGGATCAGGCCAAACATCCTGATCTAGTCCAGCATCCTGTTCTCATACTGTATTTTTCGATCCATAAGACGCACTTTTTTCTTCCTAAAAAGTAAGGGGAAATGTCTCTGCATTTTATGGAGTGAATGCGTTGTTCCTAGAGCCAAATTGCCCAGGAGCAAAAAGCAGATTGTTTGCCAATCGGGGAGAGAGATAAAGGATGCTAGCAGAGGCTGCCTGGGAGTGGGGAGGTAAAAGCCCATGGATCCTCAGGATTTTTACATTGGGTCACCCCAAATTCACCATCAGATCACATAGTATGTCCATGGCTACAGCCTGCACCAACAAAAACCACGCATCCAGTGTTGTGTGGAGCCACAATGGCACAAAAACATGGTTACAAAGCATGGATCCACATGGATCCTCAGGATTTTTGCATTGGGTCACCCCAAATTCACCATCAGATCACATGTCTGTGGCCACAACATGAACCACAAAAATCATACATCCACTGTTTCGTTCAGAATTCCCCCTCCCCCTTGTTTTCCTCCTCTAAAAACTATGTGTGTCTTATGGTCAGGTGTGTCTTATGGAGCAAAAAATACAGTAAGTGGCCAACCAGAAGCCTCTGGGAAGCCTGCAAGCAGGATCTGAGCACAAGAGCCCTCTCCCCTCCTGCGGTTTCCAGCATTGCTGCCTTCTCCATGGATTGGTCTAATCCTCTTTTAAAGCCATACAAGTTGGGGGCCGACACGGCTTCCTGTGGGAGTGAGTTCCACAGGTGAAACTACGCACTCGGTGAATAAACGCTTTCTTTTTTGTCTGTTGACATTCAGTTTCATAAGAAGTCCTGAAGTTGTAGTGTTCTGCGGGGGATACATACAGTGGTGCCCCGCAAAACGAATGCCTCGCAAGACAAAAAACTCGCAAGACGAAAGGGTTTTTTGTTTTTTGAGCTGCTACACAAGACGAATTTCCCTATGGGCTTGCTTCGCAAGACGGAAACGTCTTGCAAGTTTGTTTCCTTTTTCTTAACACCGTTAATACAGTTGCGACTTGACTTCGAGGAGCAACTCATAGAACGCGGTGTGGTAGCCTTTTTTGAGGTTTTTAAAGACTTTGGTGATTTTTGAAGCTTTTCCAAACTTTCCTGACACTGTGCTTCGCAAGACAAAAAAAATCGCAAGACGACAAAACTCGCGGAACGAATTAATTTCGTCTTGCGAGGCACCACTGTACACCTTGCATAGAAACCAACTCCTAGGGGCCGAGGTCCCTTAATTCACTCCTTAAAATATTTCAGGGGGCCTCACCCCCACCCCCAAGTTCATGGGCATTGCCATTCAAAAGGTGTGTTTGCACCCCATCATGTGATTGATTGATTCTGTGACATAAAACAATTTCAGTGGCTCTGCTCTGGAACCAGCTCTGGATATGACCTCACTGACTTTGTAGAAAAGCAGAGACTTCACCTTGCCAACAAAGGTCCATATACAGTGGTACCTCGGGTTAAGTACTTAATTCGTTCCGGAGGTCCGTTCTTGACCTGAAACTGTTCTTAACCTGAAGCACTACTTTAGCTAATGGGGCCTCCCGCTGCCACCACGCTGCTGGAGCACGATTTCTGTTCTCATCCTGAAGCAAAGTTCTTAACCCAAGGTACTATGTCTGGGTTAGCGGAGTGTGTAACCTGAAGCGTATGTAACCTGAAGCGTATGTAACCCGAGGTACCACTGTAGTTACAGCTATGGTTTTCCCAGTAGTGATGTCTGGAAGTGAGAGCTGGACCATAAAGAAGGCTGATCGCCGAAGAATTGATGCTTTTGAATTATGTTGTTGGAGGAGACTCTTGAGAGTCCCATGGACTGCAAGAAGATCAAACCTCTCCATTCTGAAGGAAATCAGCCCTGAGTCCTCACTGGAAGGACAGATCCCGAAGCTGAGGCCACCTCATGAGAAGAGAAGACTCCCTGGAAAAGATCCTGATGTTGGGAAAGATGGAGGACACAAGGAGAAGGGGACGACAGAGGGCGAGATGGCTGGACAGTGTTCTCGAAGCTACCGGGATGAGTTTGACCAAACTGCGGGAGGCAGTGAAAGACAGGAGTGCCTGGCGTGCTCTGGTCCAGGGGGCCACGAAGAGTCGGACACGACTAAACAACAGCAAGCTGCGCGGCGTTCCCCGCAACAACCCTGTGAGGCAGATAACGCAGAGAGCGAGGGGCTGGCCCAACGCTTCAAAGCCAAGGTCGGATTCGAACCCAGGTCTCGCAGGGGTGGCACTCTACCTACTACACCACACTGCCTCTATACAAAATGCACTTTTAATTGTTCCCACACGCACCCCCCTCTTCTCTCCGATTCCACCTTCCAGACCCAGCGAGAGTTAACCGCGCCGCTGCCGCCGGCAGGAGGAGGGCCGCGGGGCGGCGCCCGAACCTCCCGGATCCCACCCGAAAGGAGGCGCCACCGCCGGCTCCAGCGCCGCCGCCTCGCCCTCTTCAACTTGGCACTTTGAAAATGTCTCTGCCGTTTGCCCGGGAAAGCCGAGGTCGCCGGGGTCCCGCCTCGGCCTGCCTCCGGCCGGGGCTTCCCTTTGCGCCCAAGCCCCGCTAGAGCGCGCCGGATCCCGGCCTGGGAAAGCCCTTTCCCCCGCGCTGCACCTGCTCCTGCTCCTCCATGCCCCGGCGCCAGCCATGCTTCTCCGGCTCCTGCTGCTCGCCCTGCTCGGCCTGGGCCGGGCGCCGCGGCTGGGAATCGTCCCGACGGCTTGGGGAGCCTCAGAGGCGCGCGGCGCGCACCGGGACCCGCCGCTCGGAGGCGCCGAGGACGCGGGTGCGGAGGGAGACCCGTGGTGCCCGTACAAGGTGCTGAGCGAAGGCCCCGACGGCGGCGGAGGAGCCTCGGGGGCGCAGGGCGGGCGCCTGTGTTTCCGCAGCCGGGCGCGGGGCTTCCAGTGCGCGCCGCGGAGCTGCAAAGCGCACCGCTCGCCCGGGCGCGCCCTGCTGGCCAACGTGCTCCTCAACGGCAGCGTCCTCCTGCAGTGGGGCTGGCCTCCCCTGCTGGCCGAGGGAGAAGAAGACGGCGACGACGAGGGAGCCGAAGTTCCCACCTCCTCGGCCGAGCTCGGCCTGCTGCGCGGCTTCTCGCTCTCGTGCTCGTGGGAAGGCGCCTACACGCGTTTCCAGTGCGACCGCGTCCAGCTGGGCGCCGCTTGCCGCGACTACCTGCTGCAGGACGCGCACGGCAGCGTCCGCTACCGCCTCTGCTTGCAGCCCCTCTTCTCCGCCGCCGCCAACGGTACCGATCCTGATTCTGCTCCCCCTCCCCGGTGGCCTCCGGAATGCGTGGAGTTCACCGTGGAGCCGGCCGGCATGCGGGAGATCGTGGTCGCCATGACGGCCGTCGGGGGCTCCATCTGCGTCATGCTCGTCTTCATCTGCCTCCTGGTCGCCTATCTCACCGAGAACCTCACGCCCCCCGCCGCGCCCGCCGCCAAGAGGGGAAACTGAGGCGGGTTAAGCCCCGAGGAGCGCGCAGTGAGACCCTGGCTGCCCTCGGGTGGACGGGGGAAGAGAGCCCCAGCGAGCAACCTTTGAGCGTGCGCATCGTGCCGAGGACGCACAACTGTGATCCCTGCTCCGAATTACTTTATGTAATCACGGGAGTAAGCCATAACGGGGTGTAGCGTCGGAAGCCCACCCCCCTTTCAGATTGGTTTCAAATCGGATGGGGGACCTGTATGTGGAGATTCTTGCATTGCAGGGGGTTGGACTAGATGACTCTGGGGTGCCTTCCAGTTCTGCAATTCTAGTATTCTTTCAGGTTTGCTTGGCTATAAAGCCCCCCTCCCGGGGATTGCTTTCTGAGTAAGCCTGCCCAGGAAAAAGGGGCTGTGCAGGTGGGATCCCTGGTCACATTTACTTGGGAGAAAGCCTGGACTTTAACTGGCGAGCGGATCCAGTTGCAAATGAGGGCTGCAAAGGCTCGTGGCCTGATTGGGGAAGCACGTCTTTTCAAAATCCTTTTTAGCTCAGTTAAAAGGGTTCCTTCTTTGGATTAATGCCACACTTTAAAAAAATAGATATATTTAGGTTAATTTCTAATATTCCCCCTCTTCTCACACATCCGGGAATGCTTCTTCCAAGAAGAAACATGACATTCTTTCTCTCCCCTCCCCTCCCCCCACTGCTGGGCATATTTCCTGGCCATATTTATGCAAATTTAATTGGCTGACCATTTAATCAATGAAAACTCATAGGATGAATCAACATGGGGCCCTTCTAGATTACCTGTTTATGTTGCATTCATCCTGATTGGTTTGCAGGGTGGTTAGAGAACGCCTCAAAGGAAGCGTTGCCCTTCCAGTGCGTTTTCACTGTTACTTTCCTTATTGCAAAAACTCCAGTCTTTGGGGGAAGCAGGTTTGCTGCGCAAGACCTCCCCACTGTAATTGGCCAGGCGGTAGGTAGCTCAATGGTAGAGCATCTGCTTTGCATGCAGAAGGTCCCAGGTTCAATCCCCAACGTCTCCAGCAAGGGCTGGGAATGTCACCTGTGTCTAAAACCCTGGGTCACTGCTGCCGGTTGGTGTTGCCAATACTGGGTTATATGGACCAAGAGTCAGCTTCCTGCATTTCTAGAACCTGAATTTGCTGGTATGTGATTGGACCCCACTCAAAGAGAGCAACAGTCTGGAAGCACCCTAAGATATGTGAAGTGGTTATGATGGTGATGGTAGACTGCGCTGGGCCTCCCTTTTCTGTGGGGGGGGGGGCAAGGAGAGAGGGAGGCTCCCTCCCCTACTTTATGAAGCAGTGGTTCTGGTCCTCTCTGGCTAGAGACCTCTGGGGGAAGCCCTCACATAGTCGCCCAGGGCTCATCTCCACACCTGCGCACTTCACGCGACAACTGCACCATCAAGTGACGACTTGACTTGGATTTTTGGATTGTGGGTTAGTCACCACCTAATAGGAAGTCCACTTGCTCCAGGCCGCCCTGCTTTCAGTGGTGTGAGCTCCCCATTCACTGCCTTTTCTGGTTCTTTGAGAAATTTGCAGGTAAAGTCCCACATGCTCTGTTAACCCCTCACTGACTTCACTCACCTTGCCTGCCTGCACAACGTACAGATATGGTATTTTAAAGAGGCATCTCCATTTTTGGAGGAGCAGCCCTTTTTGGTGAGAAGTGGTGGAAAATGCCTCCAGTCTTGGAGATCCCAGGGATAGGGACCATGTCTGTGGGGCTGCTGGCTATTAGGAAAGAGACTAGTGTCTGCTCTGGGAGCAGGAGGGGGATAAGAGGGGAAGCTAGGACCAAGGGGAAGCCCTTGGGTGGGTGAGCAGAAATATAAGGGCTAGCTGAAGATGATGCTGGGAACAGCTGTGATGGAACAAAGCAACCTCTGGCTGTGCATTCATTTTTTCCCCTCCCCAAAGAATCCTGGGAACTGTAGTTTGTTCTGGGTGCTGGGAATTGTAGTGCTGTGCAGGGTAAACTGCAATTCCCAGGTTTCTTGGAGTGGGGTATGCTTCAAAGGCACTTTGTGTATGCAGCCTCTGTTTCTTCCCCGTTCAGAAGTCTGTTCTGAATGCCAAAGCTCGGGTGGTGTAGGAAGTGCAGGAATAAATGCAA
This sequence comes from Podarcis vaucheri, assembly GCF_965113315.1. Classification (NCBI taxonomy): domain Eukaryota; kingdom Metazoa; phylum Chordata; class Lepidosauria; order Squamata; family Lacertidae; genus Podarcis; species Podarcis vaucheri. The sequence continues at coordinate 74,870,420 of NC_138765.1, forward strand.
AGTGCCCCTGAGCATGTGCAGAGTCCACTTCTCCGAGCTAAGCAGCGGTTCCCTCCACCAGCTGGTTGGGGAAGTTGGACACCTTCAGAAAAAGTATAGAAGCATTTCTCCACGGCACCTGGCCCTGTTGAAACAAAGTAGGGTTGCCTCCATTGCATCAGCTTTAGCTTAGAGACACACCTGGACTGGTCCAGAATATGCATCTTCTCATCCATCATGTCTAGGACTTGTTAGCCTGCATCTGGACTATAGATGGAACTGATGCCTCAAGTAAGGAGAACCAGGCACCTCTCTTCCCCAAGAGTTGAGCGGAATTCTTGAAGCAGAAAACCCCAGAACTCAAATGTGAGAATCTGCCGTCTGAATTTTTGAAGTTTTGAAAATGCAGTGTTTTAAAAAAACGATCTCGAAGCAACTTTTTCTATGCTGTCGTAATCCAACACCTGCTTAGACGGGGGACAGCGTGTAGCAATGAGCACATATGTGGGTGGCTCTAGGTATGTCCCCAAACCTGTGACCTTCAGCACAAAGAAGTACTGTAGATTCTTTTAAAAAAGAAGGGGGGAAAGTGGTTTTCAGGTTTTATATATGGGGGGAAAATGAATTTGAAGTCATTCGTTTCAAATTGTTGTCAAACATTGTTCTGTGTCTAACCATTCTCAAATAACTTTAGAGGGAGATGGAGGCTTCCTTGAAACTAGAGTTTCCCAAAGACGAAATTCGGGTTTCAAAAGGATTTTAGAAGCATATATGAGTTAGACTAGGGGTGGCTAAGATGATGAGTTCTGGGTATCCCTGAGTTTTAGCTCACATCATCTGCTGACTTGGGCCCTCCGGGTGTCGCTGAACTACAATTCCCACCATCCCTGGCTATTGACCATGCTTGCAGGGACTGATGGGAGTTGTAGCCCAACATCAGGTTGACTGTCCCTGAGGTCAGACTTTGCATTAAAGCAGATGTGGGGAACTTGTGGCCCTACAGACATTGCTGGACTAAAGCTCCCATCCTCCCTTGCAAGTGTGGCCATAGCCAGGGAAGATGGGAGTTGTAGTTCAGAGACACCTGGCAAGCCAGAGGTTTTCCACACCTGCTTAAAATAAGATTGGTCAACGGTTCTGTTGCTCTGTTTGCTGAATTTTCTCTGGATTGGTTTCAAGGGAGGAAAAACCTTCATCTCGCTCAGGTGCTTAGATATCGTTTTCTGTTTCTGTGATGGGAAAACGTAACGCAGTGGTGAAATGGGGAGCATAGATGCTCATTTGATCAGACTTCCTTGTTTGGGTGGCAGTAACGTGTGTGAATTTTCTGCCACTTTTAGTAGAAAGTCCTGCATTGCTGGGGGTTAGACTAGATGTCCTTCGGTGTCTCTTCCAGTGCTACTGTTCTATTAAATGGTCGCTCTAGGGCAAGGATAGGAAATCTGTGACCCTCCAGATATTGTTGGACTAGTGCCGCAGACCACCCGATGTGTTTTTTTATCTATCTACCCACCGTAAGGTCCTTCTGCAGGTCGCAACAGTACGGAAATACAGTATTAAAATCAGTTAAAACAATTGGTAATTGGAAGAACAGGGTGGGCCCTAGAAATCTCTATCGGGTCAAGTTGGGGGACCTCCCAGGTATGCGCCCCCAGTGAAAAAGCCCTCCTCCTGTGCCTGCTTGCAACTAAGCATCAGGCCATGGTGATAAATAACTGGACTCCATTAGTAGTGCCCTTACCAGGCAGTGAAGAAGAAGGTGATTTTTCAGGTAATCAGCTCCAGAGTTATTTGGGGCTTTGTTCGCAGGGAGCAGACCGCTAAAACTGGTTTGGTGGCTAAACAGGCATGGAGCCTGACTTGGTTCCCATTGGGATAGCTCAGTCGGTGGAGCAGGAGGTTGTGGGTTCGGTTCCCTGTCCTTGTCTAGCCTTGAGGAGGAAGGGCAGGGCTCAGTTAAAGGCCCCGGAGTCTGAAAAGTGAAAACGTGAAGTGTAGTGGATGCTGGCTCTTTGGGGCAAATGAGGCAGTGCCCTGCTAACCCCTGGCTGCCCTCTGCCAGGCCGTTCCCACCTCCCTGCCTTCTTACAATCAGTCCCTGGCTGGCGGCCTTCCTCTTACCGCTTATAAAACTCAGCAGGGAGGAAGATGGGGTCAAAACTTGCTTGCCATTGCCTTTGGCTCCCCCTACTGTTGGCCTCCTGCATTTCAGCCCGACAGAGACCAGTCACCGTCACCGGAGTGAGGAGAACCTTTAATAAGCATGATGTAAAATTGACTTACGTGGGTGATTTCCCCTGTCACCTATGCACAGAAGCTGTCCTTCTGGCAAAGGCACCTCCCACCACTGTGGTCCACTAACTGTTGTCAACGCTTTGGCCAGCTGGCTCTCAGCCCTTCTCGCTTACTGCTTCTGTAACACCCCAGTTGTCGCCATGCTTTGGTATTAACTATCTTGTGCCTTAAGTGTGTCCCCTCCCTTTGTGCTCTCTCTCCACACACACACACACACACACACACACACACACCGCTGGTTTCCACTCCATCAGTTTTACGGGATAACAAATACTTTGCTGTTGTCTCTTTTACAGTAGCTGTAAAGGCATTTTAGTTAACGAGCTGTTAAATTACGTTTAATTGGTTTAATTTGGTTTGTTGGTGATTTCCCCCACCACCACCAAAAAAAAAGCAATTGCCAGATCTCATCGTAGGAGATCTGTTTGAGGACCTTTGAATGGTAGCTGTGGTTTTCTCTTTTTTTTGGTTAGCACAATCTGTGTCTAGTCGTTCGGCATTTCTACAGCAATACCAATGTGTGTAGATTGTTTTAAAAACCGTTTCTGCTAGTTCCCCCCATGTTAACAGATGGGAGCTGTGCCCCATAGAGAATAACTGGCCCAAGGCTATATGCCGTGTTCCCAGCTGATTTATTTTGTCATTTTTTTAAAAATAAAAAAACCCACACACATTATTATGAATGCTTTTGGGAGCAAACACGCAAAGTGGCTTACACACAATTACATATGTATTAAAAATCAGTTTCTGGACCCTGTCTCTTTGTCACCATGTGGCGTGACCAAGAAATGTAATTCAGGGTGGAGCTATGCAAATAAGGAGCGGGCTCGATTCTCAGCGGCTCCCATTACGTTCTGTCAGGAGCAAATAAAAGTTAATAAAAACAAGTATATGACTCAGTGTGTTGTTTCTTGCATTGAGATCAGGTCGCCAGTCCGTCTGTGTTGATTTATACATCCAAGTTTTAAAGCAGCATTACGCCTCTGCCCACAAAGCACCCTGGGAACTGTAGTCAGTTAAAGGTGCTGAACGTTGCTAGGAGACCCCTATTCCTCTCCCAGCACTACCATTTCCAAGGTTCCTTGGGAAGATCAGTTGCCTGTTAAACACCCCTGGGAATGGTAGCACTGGGAGGGGGATAGGGGTCTCCTAACAACTCTAAGCACCCTTAACGAACTACAGCTCCCAGGATTCTTTGGGAAGAAGCCAGGACTGTTTAAAGGGGCATGGTGATGTTTTAAATGGGTAGTACATGTGGGGCCTACTGGAGAGATGTTTGGCTCTCTTTTTCAGGTACAGTTGCTTGCAAGGCTAAGACAAGCACAGAAGCAGTAGCCAATCAGATACCATGTGGGTTTGCCCAATACATAGTAGAGCCTGGACCATTTAAGCTGAGCGGGGCACTGCCTCACCAACCTCAGCCAGTGCCCACCTGCCTGCCTTCTGACATCCAGGCCAGAGGATGGAGGCACTCTTCCTTAGTCTCAATGCTGCCCTTGTAAAACACACCAGGGAGGAGGATGGGGACAGAACTAGAATAAGTTGGAGCTGCCTGTCGTTGTCTCTGGCGCCACCTACTGTTGGGCTCCCTGCTTTCCACCCTATCGGTTCTAAGAGGCACCAGCCACCACTGCCGATACAGGATCAGAATGCCTCCTTTTCATTGCTAACTTTTGCCCCTGCTCTTCCCACTATCAGAAGAGTCCACTGGAAGCTGTCTTCCTTGTTCCAAAGAACCAAATGACACAGACCTCCTTGGATTACAGCCCTTCGTTTTGCAGGTGTGGACAGGTGCAGAATCACATAACTGAATTCCACATTTCTGCACGTGGAAAGCTAGCACGTCAAGGAAAAGGGTTGGATCTAACGCTTTACCCTTCCAGGCTAGATTTCAAGATGCAGGGAAGTTTGTTTGTTTAAAATGGAGCATTGCAATAACGGGGGTCAGCAAACTTTTTCATCAGGGGGCCGGTCCACTGTCCCTCAGACCTTGTGGGGGGCCGGACTATATTTCAACGAATTTATATGCCCCACAAATAACCCAGAGATGCATTTTAAATAAAAGGACACATTCTACTCATGTAAAAACATGCTGATTCCCGGGCTGGATTTAGAAGGCGATTGGGCCGGATCCGGCCACTGGCCTTACTTTGCCTACCCATGCAATAAAGGTTTCCTCAGGTGAAATTGGAATCTGTACAATCGAAGCAATTTGCAAGCAAATACATTTGCCAATGAGCCTTGGATCACCTTGGTGCTGATGTTTAAGAAGTTGCCAGCATGGCGGAACCTGCTGTGTAAGAAAGTGGAGGAAAATAAATGTCAGAAAACATTTATGTGGTTCTAGGCTACCAAATTGGGCAGATTGATGCTAGTGGGATTGTGAAAAGGGTATCCCATTGAGTTTTTCTCACTGTCCATTTGCTGCTGTTGCCTTGAGCTGGCGGTGGATATAAATAGTGTCTCTTCCCTTCCCCGCCTCCCTGCCTGGCAGGTTTGGCAGATGGTGTCGCATGTGACAGGGGACCCAGCTGAACAGATGGTTCTGTGAAGAGCTTATATCCTGTGCCATGCTGGCCGCCGGAATCCACACAAAACAGCACATCTGCCTTCCGAGGAAATCCTGGGTTACCCGAACCCTTCTCTCCCAGCTTGCACCCTCAGACAAAAGCCTTCGGCTCTCAGTGTGGGAGGTTATGGGGTTACACAGCTCCAAAGGCCAGAGACTAGGGCCAAATCCACACCATAGATTCAAAGCACTCTTAAACAGTCATGGCTTCCCCCAAAGGATTCTGGGAGCTGTGGTTGGCGTTGCTGAGAGTTGTTAAGAGACCCTTACAAGCGCAATAAATACGAATATGGTATCTGGACTTAATTCTTTCCGGAGGTCTGTACTTAACCTGAAACTGTTCTTAACCTGAAGCACCACTTTAGCTAATGGGGCCTCCTGCTGCCGCCGGAGCACGATTTCTGTTCTCATCCTGAAGCAAAGTTCTTAACCTGAAGCACTATTTCTGGGTTAGCGGAGTCTGTAACCTGAAGCGTATGTAACCCGAGGTACCACTGTATATAGATAAAAGTATTGGTTTGGTTTTTTAAAAAGGGAAAGTATATTAAGTCTTGTATGTTTCTCTATAAACCTTAATAAAATCTATTTCAAAATAAATAAATGAAACAACTGAGCCCACGCTAAGTTTGTGTGTGGAGGTTTAACACACACAGCCCCCCCCAAAAAAAAACTCAGAAGGTATCACAACCTCTGCACAGGTGAATCAGACTCTATTCACCTCTCCTCCCCACTCTCTCCTTTTACAAAGGACATTAATATCCCTAAAAGCAATCCCCTGCCCTTCCCACGCCCTGGAAATTGCAGCTCTTAAGAAAATGCAGCCAGGACAATTCTTCTTTATCAACCCTCAGATTTGTTCTGGCCTATCGGGGAAACTTAAAATAACTCCCTCTCCTTCTTTTCAAAGGGATAAGAAGAGGCGCCAAGATCAATATGACCGACCTTGAGCTTAAAAATGGGAGGCAGGAGAACGATCCATTTAGGATGCGGCAGTTTCCTTCCTCCTTTTAAATGGGGGTAATTTGATTTATTGGCAAGATAACACTGCAGAGGCTTGGAAACAGAGCACTGGGGAGAAGGGGGATGGTGACGGCAGGTTGTGCTCAATGGAAAGTGTTTTTATTTAGGGGAGAAGGAGGGGAAACACCTGAGTTGAATCAGCAATAAATAAAGCTGGCAGTAGCCAGACTTCAGGCTAGTGATTCCTTGCACTTCTGTCTCCCATCCTTCCACCGAAGATATCAGGGCAGAACACAAGGCAGAACACAAGAGTGAGGCTCATTTACAAGGTCACTCCTTTAGCTTTGTGGCCTAGTGGAGATTTGAATGCAGCTCTCCTAGTCTGGCAGTCTAACCACTGCATATACACTGGCGTTTGTTGTGTTGTGGGGTCCTCTTTGGCTTGGGGAATACAGTGGTACCTCAGGTTAAGTACTTAATTCGTTCCGGAGGTCTGTTCTTAACCTGAAACTGTTCTTAACCTGAAGCACCACTTTAGCTAATGGGGCCTCCTGCTGCCTCCGCGCCGCTGGAGCACGATTTCCGTTCTCATCCTGAAGCAAAGTTCTTAACCCGAGGTACTATTTCTGGGTTAGCGGAGCCTGTAACCTGAAGCGTCTGTAACCCGAGTTACCACTGTAAAGGATTCGACCAAAAGAGGCATGTCGAGGGCAGTAAGGAGCCAAATAGAGCCTCTACGCTCAGGGGCAATGTACCATAAAATGGTACCATAAAATGACAGCCATTGTGGCGCACACAATAGGGGATGCATGTTTCCTCCCAGTCTTGCTTGCCGGAAATGTATTTCTGGCCGCAGTAGAGAACCTTTGGCCTGTTCCAGCTGGGCCCTTCTTATGAGGCTACCCCGAACCAGTCCCAAACACTGCAGCCTTTCTTCATTTGGGAGTGCCTTCGACCCCTTGATCATTGGAGTTGCCCCTTTCTAAACCTTCTCCAACTCTAATGTAGCCTGTTTGATATGAGGCTACCAGAACTGTACGCAGCATTCCCTATGTGGTCGCGCCATAGATTTTAGAGAATCCATATACTTGTAGCGTTGGAAGGGACCCAAAGTGTCGTGTTCTGAAACTTCAGGTCGTCTAGTCCAACCCCCTCATAATCCTCTTTCCCAACCATCCAGGTTGGTTGGCGTTCACTGCCTATTGTGGCAGGGAGTTCCATAGTTTGTGCTGCGTGAACAAGGGATTTCTTTTATTGGTCCTGAATTTTCTAACTTTCTGTTTCGTGGGATGTACATGAAGTCTAGTGTTATGAGGGAGGGGGTGGGCTGCCCTCCCCCAGTCCAGAGGGTCTAAAGATGTAGAGACAATGACAGCTGCTGTGGGCAGAGTGAGGCCGCCTCCTAGCTCAGCATCACCACAGTTGTGGGTTTCAGGCAGGGGGGTTTCATCTGACACCCCCACCCACCCAGGGCTTTTCTTTTTTTATATATATAAATTTTTATTAGTTTTTTTAACATACCACTTTCAACAGTAATTAAACATACTTTTACATCTTATTCAATTTTTTTTGACTTCCACCAGTCCTGTCTGAAAATTTTCCAATCTAATCTCTTAGCATGCATTTCTTATTTTCCCTATTACATTTCAAACTCATAACCAATATCTCTGTCTTTTTCTACTTTGTAACATTTCATATATTTCTCCTTACAAAACTTCTTGTAGTCCTACTAGCGTAATTTGTGGATTACAGTTGCTCTTCAAATAATTCATATACTTCTTCCAATCTTCTGTAAATCTCTGGTCCCGCAGGTTTCGAATCCTTCCTGTCATTTTGTCCAATTCTGCATAGTCCATTAATTTCGTCTGCCATTCTTCTTTTGTCGGAATTTCTTCTTGCTTCCATTTTCTGGGCTAACAGTACTCTTGCCGCTGTGGTTCCATATAAGAACAATTTAACATCTCCCACCCAGGGCTTTTCACAGTGGTGTGGGGCACCCCCCTGCCCCACTTTTAGGATGAAGCTGGCAGCCCCTATTGAGGATGGTCAACAAAGAGGATTTGTATAATCTTTTCTCATGGGGGGGGGGGTTGGCTTCCTTATATACCTCCCTGTATCTGAGACCAATTTTTATGACCAGATCAGTCCGCAAGAGAGACATGTTGACTTTTGCAGACTCCTCTCCCCTCTGCCAACAGCATCTGGGTCCAGAAGACTTCAGGCCGGTCCTTCCGTCAAGTCAGGCAGTCAAGAAGAGAGAGGACAGAACCTCTTCTTCGCTGCACACGAAGAAATGCATTCGTTCACACCCCTGGACACAATCAGAGGCATTTCAGATAATAGAGGGCTATATTTGGAACAGACAGGCACGTGTGTGCAGCAGGAATAGAATGTGGTGATCACACCACTTCTCTTCCCCAAAGGACTGTAAATAAAGGTGGCACCTTTTCCCCAGGGCAGGGAGAGGAATAGAGTAGAAGAATAAACACACAGGAATGGGGGCAGAAGGTTCAGAATCAATAGTAGGTTTGCCCCATTTCTCCCGGCCCTACCTGGAGACGCCAGGGATTGAACCTGTGACCCTCTGCATGCAAAGCAGATGATCTGCCACCGAGCTACTGCCCTTCCCTTCAGCCAAAGGAAGGTAGAAGGCTACCTTATACCAAGCCAGGTCGCTGGTCCATCTAGATTAGTATTGTCTACTCTGACTGGCAAGGGACGTGGGTGGCACTGTGGGTTAAACCACAGAGCCTAGGACTTGTCGATCAGAAGGTCAGTGGTTTGAATCTCCGTGACGGGGTGAGCTCCCGTTGCTTGGTCCCTGCTCCTGCCAACCTAGCAGTTCAAAAACATGTCAAAGTGCAAGTAGATAAATAGGTACCGCTCCAGCGGGAAGGTAAACGGTGTTTCCGTGCGCTGCTCTGGTTCGCCAGAAGCGGCTTAGTCATGCTGGCCACATGACCCAGAAGCTGTACGCTGGCTCCCTCAGCCAATAAAGCGAGATGAGCGCCACAACCCCAGAGTCAGCCACAACTGGACCTAATGGTCAGGGGTCCCTTTACCTTTACCTTACTCTGACTGGCAGCAGCTCCCCAGGGTTTTCAGACAAGGAGCCACTCCCAGACCTACCTGGAGAAGTCAGGGATTGATTTTGGGGCCTTCTGCACCCAAAGCAGATGCTCTGACCACTTAGCTATGGCCCTTCCCCAATCCATCATGTTTACCTATATATATGTGTCAGAGTTGCTCCCCGATCCTAGCTCACAGAGGATCACGCTAGCCAGCGATCATTTAGTAAAAGTCTTTATTGAGTTACAGTTCCCATTCTCAAGCTGCTGCGTGCAACTCTACGTCTTATGGTTAGATCGGCGAAGCTCTGTCTGGGTCCCCGCCTCCTGTACACCAACTTAATATCCTAGCCTTACTCCACCTTTTCCGCCTGACTGTTCTTCTCTGGGTCCCTCTGCCCCCCGGGGTCTCTTCCTTCCGGGACTCTTCTGACGCTGACCCCCCGGACCCTTCTGTCTCCTTGCGCCGGGCTTTAGGACCTGGCTCCCTTTCCGGGCTGCTTACTGCGCCACCTTCCTGTGCATTTGAACTTGGCGCGCGCGCCCAACCTTCCACTTTCCGTCTGACCGTTTCTTCGCTCCCTGATGGAGGTGTGGCCACTCCTGACTCGTCGCCTCCCTCCTGTTGTGAGCTGCCAGCGCTTGATACCTGACTCCCTTCCTCTCCCCTGCTCTCTGTTGGTGACGCTGGTCCCGATTTCCAACTGCTCCCCTCTGAGCTCCCTCTGGCCCTTTCCTCCTGGGGTGTCCCCCTAGGCTCCCCCCTTGCCCTGGCCACTGGTGCTCCTTTCTGTGAATCTTCCGATTCACTGGAAAGACTCGGAGATCTCGGGTCGTCGTCATCACTCATCCTTTCTTCTGCCTCCTCCCCCTCGCTCTCTGTTTCCTCCCTTGCCCTTGCCTCTGCTCCTGAACCCCTGACAATATGTATGTGCTGAGTCAGTTCAGTTTGATGGGGTGGGGTGGGGGGAATGATTGTGTACACCCAGCTTCATCTTCCATCCCCTGTTTTGCGTGTTGACGGGTGCTCCAGGTGGCAGGTTTGGCTTCCCAGATCAGGCTGTTGGGTGTTTAGCATGCAGGGCTCGTTTCTGCTGAGTCACTGATTGCAGGTGAAGCCTTTTATAGCAACAGAGGAGAGAGAAGGATGAAACGGAATGCAAAAGAGCGTGACTTAGAGAAGAAAGGAGAGGGGGAAACCCCACCTCTGTGGCCTTAACATGTGCCAGGACTTCCTATGGCTCAGCCGTGCCCTTGCATCCATTTCTCAGCACTGAGCTGTACAGAATGCTGGAAACAAGGAGAGATCAAAGTGTTCCTGAGCTGGTGCAAAGAGCATTTTCTTTAGCACTGGGAAACTATAGCAAAGCCTTTTAAATTAGGGTTCCTTGGGAAAGGTTCACCAGTAGGAGCCTTCTGGACTCAACCAGGGCTTGCAGAAAAGGGTTGTGGTCCTTTAAGCCCCAACAGGCTCCTTAACAGAGAGCAGAGATTCAAATGGCAACTAGTGAACCTCCAGGTTTATTTATCTGGCCCTGGGTGCTCTCTCCAGGCCACGCCCCTTCTCTCCAGGCCTGGCGCCTAAAGATATGTAACGAAGGCACCAGGCGAGCCTCCTTGGGGAGAGCATTCCACAAGCAAGGAGCCACCGCAGAAAAGGCCCCGTTCTTGTGATGCCGCCATCTGGACCTCTGGTGAAGGAGGCACACAAAGAAGGGCTCAGATGATGCCTGGATAAAAGGGTGTGTGGAAACTAGCCTGCCACACAAAGCTTAAGTTCATTGCTCTGTCCACTTTTGCCTCTGGCTCTGCTCACTAGGCGACTGTGGCCCCTGGCAGGTTACTCATGTGGCCCGCAGAATGCAAAAAGCATTCCCAGCACTGGCTGAAGCTCTCCATCTGCTCCAGATGATTGCTGCAGCAACATTCCACGCTGGCTGCTTCTGGGAGCCTTGCGTCCTGCTAGGATGTGTATCTTGCTTCCCAGTGAGCTGACCATGGTCCTGCTTTCTGAGAATTAGCCTGTACTTCTGCTAGATTTACCCCATCCAAAAAGCCCCCCTGCAGAATCTAGCCTAGAACATGATAGGAAAGGGCAGCGATCTCTTTGAATTCTGCAACTGACCGCACCTTCTAAGCTTTTGTTGTTACTGTTCATCCGGCAGTGTGGTAGCCTAGAATTCTGTGGCGGCCTTATGAGGAACGGCTAAGGGAGCTGGGCATGTTTAGCCTGGAGAAGAGGAGGTTAAGGGGTGATATGATAGCCATGTTCAAATATATAAAAGGATTTCACATAGAGGAGGGAGAAAGGTTGTTTTCTGCTGCTCCAGAGAAGCGGACACGGAGCAATGGATCCAAACTACAAGAAAGAAGATTCCACCTAAACATTAGGAAGAACTTCCTGACAGTAAGAGCTGTTCGACAGTGGAATTTGCTGCCAAGGAGTGTGGTGGAGTCTCCTCCTTTGGAGGTCTTTAAGCAGAGTGTCTTTCAGATAGCTTGGACCTAAGCCATATAAGTAGGGACGCAGGTGGCGCTGTGGAGCCTAGGACTTGCTGATCAGAAGGTCGGCGGTTCGAATCCCTGTGACGGGGTGAGCTCCTGTTGCTCAGTCCCTGCTCCTGCCAACCTAGCAGTTCGAAAGCACGTCAAAGTGCAAGTAAATAAATAGGTACCGCTCCGGTGGGAAGGTAAACAGCATTTCCGTTCGCCAGAAGCTGCTCTGGTTTGCCAGAAGCGGCTTAGTCATCCTGGCCCCATGACCCGGAAGCTGTACACTGGCTCCCTCGGCCAATAAAGCGAGATGAGCGCCGCAACCCCAGAGTCGGTCACGACTGGACCTAATGGTCAGGGGTCCCTTTACCTTTACCTTTAAGCCATATAAGACATTATAGGTCATAAACAGCACTTTCACCTGTGTCCAGAAACAGACCAGCTGAGCTGTTGTAACAAGGGAGTCATGTGCTCCCATAACCATTAGAAGTTATAAATAGTCTCCATTGATGCACAGTTGGCTGGGGCTGATGGGAGTTGCAGTCTAAAACATCTGGTGGGCACCAGCTTGGTGAAGGCTGCTTCAGCACACACACCTTCTGACTCAGTTGATCTGCACTCCAAACAAGTGGTTCTCAACACCAGGTTTTCCCTTCCAGATCGGGGCTTTTCCATTTTTAATTTTGACAAGACACTTTGAACAGCAGATTGATTTTTCCTCAAGAGCGATCCCACAGGCTGGAGATAGACTTTGCAAACGGATTGTGGTCTGTGGTGTTTCAATGCGGCTGCTGCCTGGACTAGAGAAGGATGAAATGGTGTCTGAATGGTTTCTCTGGGTGTCATAGAAAATGTCTTGCCAGTAGGCAAAGAGCCATGAATTTTGTTTTGCCTTGTGTTTTATAATTATTCAAGAGGGGGGGGTTCTTACCTTGCATGATCTCTCCCCAGCCAATAGATTTCCCTCCCAATTACATTATCTTGACTTCCACACCATTACCGATCACTGATGTGCGAGCAGAAAATACAAAAAGTCATGCAGGAAAAATTTGTATTATTAATATTACTTGCAGTATCAGTATTATTATGATTAGCAGATGAACTGGGTTGATTAATTTCTCAGCCTTTGGGTTAGCATCAAGTATCCTGCAAGCATTATTACTGCAGGGTTTAACCGCCAAGGATCCACAATTGAAAGCTGCAATTGGGGGAAGATGATATTCCCTAATCAGACTTTCTGGCCTTCTATTTTCTCCAGAAAGGAATCGCATGGTTTATTATATGCTGCTACTTACGATTGATTACTTGCTAAAACTGCTTCAGCATGTACCCAATTTCCACAGGAAAGATATATACTTCTTCCCTGCCTATACTTTGATTTGTGATCAGAAAATCTCTACTAAAATATTGATTATCGGTGTGTAGCTAAGGGAAACAGGTATTATTGGGTCACATCCAATTAAGTCTGACCCACAGCTGACCCACTGAAATTAACAGATCCAAATTAGTACAGCTGTTCTTATGGTTCTTGTTGCAGTTTTTAGCCAATTAATTGATGTTACTGCTACTACTAGAGTGGCCATGAAGCCCATCATTTCCCCTCCTCTACTCACATGTTTTTCTGCTTTGATGATTTGAGTCTGCCTTTACTGAAGTAGTGACAGATGATTCCAGTATATTATATTATATTATATTATATTATATTATATTATATTATATTATATTATATTATATTATATTATATATTGGTACCTCAGGTTAAGTACTTAATTTGTTCCGGAGGTCCATTCTTAACCTGAAACTGTTCTTAAGCTGAAGCACCACTTTAGCTGATGGGGCTTCCCGCTGCTGCCGCGCCACCGGAGCACGATTTCTGTTCTCATCCTGAAGCAAAGTTCTTAACCCGAGGTACTATTTCTGGGTTAGCGGAGTCTGTAACCTGAGGCGTATGTAACCCGAGGTACCACTGTATATTAATCAGTGCTTTTTTTCTAAAAAAATGTTTAGGGGTACTCTCATTTTGACTCAAGAAAATCACCTTTTTATAGTTCAGTTCAGGGAGAATACAGAAATGGACAAAGGTACAAAGACTCACAAAATGTTTAGGGGTATGCGTCCCCCTGCGTCCCCCCAGAAAAAAGCACTCTGTTTGTGTTTGTGTGTGTAATAGAATTGAATGTAGCTTGTTTATCTTCCCCTGTTTGTGGCACCAGGGTGCCATCTAGTGGTCACCTGGCCTCTTAACCATCTGTATGCAGACCTTTTCCAGCTGGGGAATTAACAATTTGCAACAATTTGGAAATATAGAAGCAGCGAAGAAGGCTTAATTCAGAAGTTTTTTCTGGCTCCCCTTATGTTGGTGAGTCACCTTATACAAGGGACGGGGAATGCCCCCCCCCCCACCCGATCTTTACCTTTGGCCCACAGGACTCTTTCCCAGCTACAACATCTCCTCTCCCCAGGCCATTCCTCTCACCATCCCCGCTTTCAGACTCTTCAAGTGTCCCTATTTTCCAGAGACAGCCCCGGATTTACAGAAACCATCCCGGTTTCTGATTTGAACCCAGAATGTCTCTATTTTCATCGGAGAAATGTGGGAGGACATGGTAAAGGTAAAGGGACCCCTGACCATTAGGTCCAGTTGTGGCCGACTCTGGGTTTGCAGCGCTCACCTTGCTTTATTGGCCGAGGGAGCCAGCGTACAACTTCCGGGTCATGTGGCCAGCATGACTAAGCCGCTTCTGGCGAAACCATAGCAGTGCATGGAAACGCCGTTTTCCTTCCCGCTGGAGCGGTACCTATTTATCTACTTGCACTTTGATGTGCTTTCGAACTGCTAGGTTGGCAGGAGGGCATGGTAGGACATTCCTATTTTAATTGGACTTTATGTGACCCACGAACCAAAGAGATAAGTAACTATACAACATTTAGAAGACATTCGAAGGCAGTCCTGTACAGGGAAGGGGTTTTTTTAAAAAAAAGTTTTATGTTTTTAAATATGTTGGAAGCCACCTAGAGTTTTATCTCAGTGTATTATAAAAAGATACTTTGTAATGGGTACAGTGGATGCTTGGATTGCGAACGTGATCCATGCGGGAGGGACGTTTGCAACCTGCAGCAGCGCGTCTGTGCACATGCAGGTTGCGATTTGGCCCTTCTGCGCATGTGCAAAGCGTGATTTAGTGCTTCTGTGCATGCGCGACTACCGAAACCCAGAAGTAACCTGTTCCAGTACTTCCGGGTTTCGGTGGGTCCGTAACCCGAAAAAATGCAACCTGAAGTGTCTGTAACCCGAGGTGTGACTGTATGCCTTTTTGTATATCTTTGAATAGATATTGTGATAGGAATTTTGAGGTCTTAGATATATGGTAATGTTCATAAGTGTACCAACCAAGCACATACATAGATCAGCACAGGAAGGCCAACCTGGAACCATTTTGATTCCCAAACTGAGCAAATGTCTTCTCTGTAAGGTCAAAGTGGGAAACCTCCCCATTGTCTCTTTCCTCACAAATCCTGTCTTAAGGGCACATTTAAGATATGAATAGGGCGTGAGCCTGTGACCTGGCGCAGGAACTAAGTATTTATCACTACAAAAGAAGGGCCGGGCTCCCCAGGCAATCCAATCAAGTAACCTGCCAGACAGGAGATAAACAACAACAGGAGAAAAACAATATTCAATTTTCTGTTTTAGACCACCTCTTCTGTGATGTATGTTTCTGGGGGTGGTCTTGATCTACAGCGTGGCAATTTCAAAAGTCTTTATAAGGCCTTGCACGCCATTTTTCTAGGTCCCTCCTCTCCTGCGGGTGAGGGGAGCACCCTGTGGCAACAGATCAATAAAGATCAAGCTTACTAGCTGCTTTGCTTCTCAATATTCTCTGGTTGGCCTCTGTTATTCTCTCCTACCAATAGGGAACCTATGCAAGGACTCTAAATGGGCTCTTGGATACCCCATAAGGGACAAGGGCAATTTTTATTTACAACAGTATCAATAAATAAAATTAAAAAGAGAGAATGAGAATACTTGCTAGGTGGGGGCATTGAGGGGTGTGGCTAGGGGAGAATTCCCAGGGCCAGGGTAGAGAGGCCGGGGGCCGCATTTGGCCCCCTGCCCTACAGTGCCCCATCCTTGTCCAAGCCAAATAATTTACTCACAGCGTTCCACCAGTTTCTGAAAATTTTGCTGCAGCTCTTTGAATTCTTTTCTGTTGGGCAACTTTCTGCACAGAAAGAAGAGGTGGAAGCGGAGGTGGAAGTGGGTGGGGGAAGGAGACACAGTAATTCTCCCTCAAACCACACCAAAGCTGCTTTGCACGTCAGTTTTTGATGGAAACCCTTAATTAGGTTAACGTAGTCACTGTCCTTCCCCAGATGGCCGGCCCTTCGCGTTCCACTGCAGTCTAATTATGGCCATTCCTCAGCTGCCCGCACGGCCGGCTGATTGCATTAAAGGAAGGATGCCCCTGAATATCTTTGATGGGCTTTTTCTTCCTTTTCGTGTTAGCAAAGGCACTTAAATAATGCAGGCAGAGTCTAGGGAGAGAAGAAATCATCATGACAACTCTACTGAGGAATTGGGGGGGAGCAATGTATAATTTGAAGAGAAAGGAACAGAGATAGCATTGATTTTAATTTTGTTGTTGTTGTTGTTTAGTCATTTAGTCATGTCCAACTCTTTGTGATGTTGTAAATAAAAATATGCCCTTTTCCCTTATGGGGTATCCAAGAGCCCATATAGAGTCCTTACATAGGTTCCCTATTGGTAGGAGAAAATAACAGAGGCCAACCAGAGAATATTGAGAAGCAAAGCAGCTAGTAAGCTTGATCTTTATTGATCTGTTGCAACAGGGTACTCCCCTCACAGGCAGGAGAGGAAGAGCACCCAGAACAATGGCCTGCAAGGCCTTATAAAGACTTTTGAAATTCCCATCCTCTAGATCAAGACCACCCCCAGAAACATTATGCATACATCACAGAAGGGGTGTAACCTAAGACCACCCCTTAGATACATCCCACCCTTATCACAGAAATTTAAATGTTGTTTTTCTCCTGTTGTTGTTTATCTTCTGTCTAGCAGGTTACTTGATTGGATTTCCTGGGGAGCCTGGCCATTCTTTTGTAGTGGTAAAATACTTATTTCCTGGGCCAGGTCACAGGCTCACACCTTATTCAAACAGACATATCCTTGAGACAGGATTTGTGAGGAAAGAGACAATGGGGAGCTTTTCCAGTTTAACCTTGCAGAGAAAGGTTTTGGTCTGTTTAGGAATCAAAATGGTTCCAGGATGGTCTTCCTGTGTTGATCTATGTATGTGCAGTTATGAACATTACCATATATCTAAGACCATAAAATTCCTATCACAGTGACCCCATGGACCAGAGAACGCCAGGCACTCCTGTCTTCCACTGCCTCCCACAGTTTTGTCAAACTCATGCTGGTAGCTTCGAGAACACTGCCCAACCATCTCGCCCTCCGTCGTCCCCTTCTTGTGCCCTCCATCTTTCCCAACATCCGGGTCTTTTCCAGGGAGTCTTCTCTTCTCATGAGGTGGCCAAAGTATTGGAGCCTCAGCTTCAGGATCTGTCCTTCCAGTGAGCACTCAGGGCTGATTTCCTTCAGAATGGATTGGTTTGATCTTAATTTAGGTAAAGGTAAAGGACCCCAGTTGCAAATAACTCTGGGGTTGCGGCGCTCATCTTGCTTTACTGGCCAAGGGAGCCAACGTTTGTCTGCAGACAGTTTTTCCGGATTATGTGGCCAGCATGACTAAGCCACTTCTGGCGAAACCAGAGCAGCACATGGAAACGCCGTTTACCTTCCCGCTGGAGTGATACCTATTTATCTACTTCCACTTTCAAATTGCTAGGTTGGCAGGATTTAGGGGTAGCTAAATCACAGCCTGCAGGCCGTATGCCCCATCCGGCAAAAAAATAAAAAAGATGCTCAAAAATTTTTTTAATCACTATTTAAAAAATATTGACCATTTCCAGGAGTTTCCGGCGGTGATGCAGTAATGACTGTTTAATCAAGAAGGGGAGCACACAAAAAACCCTTTTACTGACTGCTTCCATACGTCCCGCACTGTGATGCTAAAAGTCCCCCAAGGTTTTCTCCACATAGTTCATTTCAAAAATGAAAGAAAAAACATTACTCTTATAGGCTTCCACATTGTGATACAGTGCTGTGATAGCCAAAGGTTTTTCCCCCCAAACCCATCTCCCTCGAAACTGTAATTCTCTCTCTCTCTCTCTCTCTCTCTCTCTCTCACACACACACACACACCCCACGTACCATAGAGTTGTAAATTGGAATGGGACCCAAGGGTCATCTAGTCTAACCCCCTGTAATGCAGGAGTCACAGCTAAAGAATCCCTGACAGATGACCATCTAACCTCTGTTTCAAAAACTTCTCTCTGTGTGTACATATAGAATTTAAAATAATGTAGAATAACTGATAGGTGAGTTTGTTATTATTTTATTTACTTAAACAATTTATATACAGTGGTGCCTCGGGTTACAGACGCTTCAGGTTACAGACTCCACTAACCCAGAAATAGTACCTCGGCTTAAGAACTTTACCTCAGGATGAGAACAGAAATCGTGCGGCGGCAGTGGGAGGCCCCATTAGCTAAAGTGGTGCTTCAGGTTAAGAACAGTTTCAGGTTAAGAACGGACCTCCAGAATGAATTAAGTTCTTAACCCGAGGTACCACTGTACAGCTTGGCTACAATCGTCCGTAGAGGGAAGTGAGGGGAAGATGGGGCTTGTCAACCTGGGAAGGTAGCCCATCTGGGAGAAGGAAAAGTTTGATCCTGAATCTCTGCAGCCAGGGATCTTGTAAGTGCAAGGAGAAAATGGAGGGGTGCACCTTTGGAGGTGAAGGAAAATATTGGAAGTTTGCAGCGCCTGCTGTGGCTGTAGAGACTGATCCGGAAGAGACATGTTTTGTTGCAGGTGGGGCAGATGAAGGCGTCCGGTTGTGCTGCTGCAGATGTACCGCAGTATTTCTTTTTCCTTTTTTTTGAGAGCCAGTGTGGTGTAGTGGTTAAGAGCGGTAGTCACGTAATCTGGGAAACCGGGTTCGCGTCTCCACTCCTCCACATGCAGCTGCTGGGTGACCTTGGGCCAGTCACACTTCTGTGAAGTCTCTCAGCCCCACTCACCTCACAGAGTGTTTGTTGTGGGGGAGGAAGGGAAAGGAGAATGTTAGCCGCTTTGAGACTCCTGAAGGGGAGTGAAAGGCGGGATATCAAATCCAATCCAAACTCTTCTGTGCTCCTCCCAGCAGGCATCTCTCCTCTATTCACTGCTATGTCTGTCTTTAGGCAGGGTTGACACTGCCATCCTTCACGTGATATTCACAGACATCTTTGTAGCACAGAGTTGGTCTGCCAATGGGCCTGGCGCCTGAAGCTAGCTCCCCATAGAGCATATCTTTAGGGATGCTGACATCTTCCATTCTGTGAAGATGACCAAGCCCGTGTAGGCGCTCCTGAGACAGGAGCGCGAACATGCTGGGAGTGTGAGCTTGGCAGAGCACATCTTTGTTTGAGACTCTATCCTGCCATGTGCCACCTCGCTTAACTAGAATCCCTAGGATTCTTTGGAAGAAGCTTGAAACCCACCCAAAATTCCTTTTTCTGGGCATTCATGATTATTTGTGCTCATGATGACATTGGGAAAGTTTTAAGTGACTCTGCTTTCAATATTGTACATGTTTCAGGGTGTACATACTGCTTTGTTTCCAGAAATGCATGTCCCATAACTTCTGAAACCCTCTAACTTTTAATACCACAAATGCGGTTTTGTGTTTGTGTACATTCTGCTTTTGTTGAGCTGTAGTAGTAGTAGTAGTAGTATACCTGAAGGAGCGTCTCCATTCCCATTGTTCGGCCTGGACACTGAGATCCAGTGCTGAGGGCCATCTGGCGGTTCCCTCCCTGCGAGAAGCAAAGTTACAGGGAACCAGGCAGAGGGCCTTCTCAGTAGTGGCGCCCGCCATGTGGAACGCCCTCCCATCAAATGTCAAAGGAATAAACAACTATCTGAATTTTAGAAGACATCTGAAGGCAGCCCTGTTTAGGGAAGTTTTTTTAATGGCTGATGTTTTAATGCATTTTTAATCTCCTGTTGGAAGCTGCCCAGAGTGGCTGGGGAAACCCAGCCAGATGGGTGGGATATAAGTAATAAATGATGATGATGATGATTTAATTAGTATTATTTATTTTTTATACCCCCTTCATCCACTCATTACAGGGTGGTAAACAATACAAAAATACAGAAATGCATAGCATAATAACAAACAAAAACAATAACCCAACCACAGTTTAAAGATCCATAGATCGTTTAATTAGCCAAAGGCCTGGGAGAAGAGGAATGCTTTTGTCTCGCGTCTAGAGATAATGTAATGAAGGAGCCAGGCGAGTCTCCCTGAGGAGACCACCAAGCTATAGCACAGGAGTTCCCTTCTAGACAGCAGTATTATGGTAACACTGGAGAAGCACCGCAGAACAACTAATACAGTGGAATTATGTGTGAATGTATAGGTCTCCCAGCAACATGCTTATTGTGTCAATGGCAAATTGCAGAATATACCTGCAAAACACACGAAGGAGCGCCCATGATAAAGTAAGGGCCGCAAGATAATTTAAGTGGGACAAGTGCAAGATCAGTTCACATTCCTGCCAACATTTTGTGATGAAAATTCGGTCTACCGGAAGGTCTCCCAGGCCTGTACTGCTTCAGGAGGCGCGGTGCAGACTGGAGGAGCCTACGAGAAAGTCGTGCCGGCCTCCACTGCAGCTAGAGATGCTGTGTGGACCGGAGAAGCCTACTGAATGGTCGGCCCAGCCTGTGCAGCTTCAGGAGACACGGCGTGGAAAGACCTGCCTCCTCCTCCTCCACCAGCGCCACAGACAAAAGTGCCATGGCAGAGGGAGGAAGAGGAGAGATGACACGTGGGGGGAAGGTAACTTTTCCTTCCGTTTCTTGGTCTTGCAATCTGGTTTTAGCCAACTGACTCGTGCCAGAACTGAAAAAAGCCCGCCTTTTGGTCCCACGCTCTGGCGTGGCTGGAGCACAGGAGCCAAAAGGGGCATCCACGATTGGGGTCAGAAGCTGGGGCGGCTTCTGTCAATTTGGGATGTCCCGGTTAAATCGGAACACTTGAGAGGTATGAGTTCAGGGTGTAAATAGAGCTGGAATTTTAAGCAGCTTTGCCTGTTTGTGATGCCAGGATTCTAGAATGTTCTATGGTCAGACATTGCAGCATCTTTTAGAGATGCCTCATGGAAATCACTGAGCTCTTAGTATTTGGGTTCTTTTGCCAAAAGTGCAATGTTGGATATCAAGCTGCTCCAAACGCCAGCCGTGATAATTGATAATGGATCTGGGTCATGCAAAGCTGGGATCTCAGGTGAGTCTGAACCACGATCGCTTATTACATCCGTTGTTGGACACCTTAAACAGAACACAGAGGATTACTACATTGGGGAGAAGGCTTTCTCTAAGAATGGTGCCGTGTTGCTGAATTATCCTGTTGAGCGTGGCGTGATTACGTCTTGGGATGACATGGAGAACCTCTGGAAACACATCTATAAACAGGAGCTTAAAGTGAAAGCCAACGAGAGGCCTGTGCTGCTCTCTGAACCACCACTGAATCCACTCTTGAATCGGGAGAGAACAACAGAGATGATGTTTGAACACTTTCAGGTTCCAGCTTTGTACCTCTCGGTCCAAGCCACATTGGCCCTTTACGCGTCCGCACGCACCACTGGGTTGGTGATGGACAGCGGAGACGGAGTAACTCATACTGTCCCCATCTATGAAGGATATTGCCTACCCCACGGAGTGTCCAGACTTGATGTGGCGGGGAGGGACATTACCAATTACCTCGCCAGCCTCCTTTTGGAAAACAGCCAGCCTTCCTTAAGCAGGGCCAAGAAAATCATGGTGCAGAGCATCAAAGAGAAGTCCTGCTATGTGGCTTTGGATCCCAAGCAGGAAGCAGAAAGAAAAGCTGAAGTCTTCAAGCTGCCAGATGGAAGCACCATCACACTCAATCTCCACCTCTGCCAAGCACCAGAAATCCTTTTTGTGCCAAAGATCATCGGTGTTGAGGCGCTGGGCATCCAAGCCATGATCACCAAGAGCATTAGAAAGTGTGACAGGGATATTTGCAGCCTCCTTTATGGGAACCTGGTCCTCTCAGGCGGATCATCACTTTTCCAGGGTCTCGGTGAGAGGATTTTTAAAGAGATAGAACACCAAGTCCCACAGGGGGTTCCGCTGCGAATCATAGCACCTCCAGATACAATGTGCGCTGCCTGGCTGGGAGGATCCATTCTAACTCACCTGGACTCTTTTGTACCCATGTGGATTACCAGTGAGGACTACCAAGAATTTGGTGCGGGTGCAATCCACCGAAAGTGCTTTTAAGAAGGGTGTATACTTATTATGATGATTATAAAGCTCATCTGCAAGATTGTAACTTTAATAAAAGTACAAAGAGTGTTCAGTTCTCCAGTCTCTTTGTGTTTATGAGTGTGACCTTCATGTTATGATAATTATGCTTGTACTGTATTTTGTTCTGAAGGAGCTTTTGAGACAGTGAAAGGATAGCTTTCACTCATTACTCTGAAAAAAGCAGGGACATGAGGTTTTTTTCTTTTTAATTCTCCCGGTTTTCAATTCTTCTCAATGAAAATCAAAAGGGGGAGAGGAATGAATCCAATTTTCCCACGAATATCCCTTTTTTCGCCTTCATACCACCTTCCTTCACCTTCTGGGCTCTGCCTTAACTCTTGCAATATTTTTTGTACTTTTCCAAAGTTGGAAGCCTTGTGACACCACAGGCACTCTCTTATAACATCACCAGGGCCCTGCATTGTGACATCACTAGCTTTGGGATACCGCCTTCATGGTAACCCTGGGCTGTAACCCTTCCCTAAGGGTCTTGGCGAGGGATATGGGTGGCACTGTGGTGTAAACCACTGAGCCTTGCCAACCTAGCAGTTCAAAAACATGCCAAAAAAGTGCAAGTAGATAACGCGACTGGATTTAACTGTCAGGGGTCCTTTAGCTTTTTAAGGGTCTTGGGAAACTCTTCTGCATAGGTTAATCAAAAGAGAGGGATCACTACTGAGAATTTCCTGCACCACCTTCCAACTATGTTTTTAATGCCTCATTTTTAACTTTTTAATTGATAATTTTAATACTTATAGTAAAGCACTTAAAGCTTTTGCTTCAGTGCTATATAAATGTTGTTAAATAAAACTAAAATAAAAAACTACAGTTCCCAGCATCCTTTGTGATAAGGCGTAAAAGTTTTAATAACCTTTTCAGTTTTGGAAGGGCCACATATTTCCCACTCAGAGTTAATCCTGCTTTAACTGCCATTTCCTCTGAGAGCCCCTCAGATATGTTTTTGCCTTTCTGAGGATTACATTTCCCAGGTTTCCTGAGTGGAGGGCAAAGCAAACTGGGAAATGTAGTCCTGAGACCCGAAGGACTCCCTACCAGGGAATTTGTTTCATGCGGCCCCCTAAACTACAATTCCCAGAATTCTTTGGGGATTAAAACTGAGGCGGCGGCGGCGGCTGATCCCCGCCCCTTTTCAAAAGTTCTCGCTCGGCCCTTTGCCCTTCTACCCGTTTCCATAGAAATATGCAAATGTCACTCCGCTCGGGCGGGGGAGGAGGCTTTCTCCCCCTGGCGCATAAATACCCAACTTTCCGCTCATTGTCGTCGTTGTCATGGGAAACTACGAGAAGGAGGTGGGGGAGGAGAAAGGTTTTAAAAAAAAAACCCTTGGCGAGACACTCTGCCCCTCACTTTCGCTTCTCTATGATTGGAGAGGGAAGGCGGAAAAAGGTCGCAGCGAAAGCAGCCGGGGCGCGGCTCATAGAGCCGGACACGTCGGCCAGCCCCGCCTCTTCCGGTCCCAGCGGACGCCATTTTGTGTATGTGAGAGTGAGAGAGACGAGAAGGGAAGCGCCGCTGCTGCTGCCGCCGCCGCCGCCACCGCCTGGGAACCTCACCGCGGGCCCTTCGCTGCCGTCACCCGCCGCCTTTCCCTCTTCGACCCTTCCCCTCCCCAGGCCCCCGCCCCGGCCCCTTCTTCGCCGCCGGGCGTCCAGCCATGCCCTCCTCGCCGCTCCGGGTGGCTGTGGTTTGCTCCAGCAACCAAAACCGCAGCATGGAGGCCCACAATATCCTCAGGTAAAGCAACTCTGGGCCTGGGTAGGCCTCGCTCAGCTACCTCACCCCTCTCCAATTCCGTTCTCTGGTTTCCCGTTTGAAGTGAGGGGGGGGGGTTGACGCCACATTGGATCAAGGTGGGGCCTCCTCATCCTCGTCGTCGTCACAGTGACGTCACTTAACCCTTACAGTCCCCCCCAATTCTCTTGGTAGCGGGAGATAACGTCAAGGAAAGCTCTTCCACATCGGGTGGAATAATTTACGGCAAGGCGCTCCGTGACGTAGATCGAACTCCCAATTTTGTCAAGAAGCTGGGCGGTGGATTATTATTATTATTGTAGTTATTACATTTCTTAACTGCCCTTCCCTGTAAGGTCACGGGACGAGTTCCAATAGTGTGAAGATGCCACTTTCAGATTCGATTAAAACGATTATTGCTTACTGTTAATTGGCTTTAAAAGAGACTTAGGCAAGTTCATGGAGGAGAGCAGTGTCAATGGCTGCTGATCATGGCGGCTGTGGTCTGCCTCCATTGCTGGAGGCAGTAATGCTTCTGAATGCCAGTAGCAGGAGGGGAGAGTGCTCTTGTGCTCTGGCCCTGCTTGAGGGTTTCCCTTTGGGGCATCTGCTTGGTCACTGAGAACAGGGCGCTGGACTAATGGACCATTGGCCGGATCCAGCAGGCTTCCCTTATGTTACTATTTAGGTTTCTTACCTGCCATCCACCATAAAGTCCTGGGCGTGGGTTGCAACAGTGTAAACATGCAATACTGAAAATGTTTACAACACTTAACAATAATAAGAATAGAGCGTGGTCTTTTAAAACATCTCTCTTAAAGGCCTGGATGAAGAGTACGTTTATCCCACTTTATATCCCTGAGAGGCTCTCAAGACTGTCTTACGAAAATATTTTCACACAACAACAAAGCATTTTAAAATCTGGTATCAAGAATGGAAGTAACATAAGTTTCCTGCGGTGGTGGGATTATTCCTTTCTTCATCCTGGTGCTTCCCTGGTGCTGCCCTTGAACCTCTGCCTATTGGAGAAGAGCCATATCTGATGTTCTCTGACACAAGGGGGTAGGGGCTGATCCAATCACAGTGGACTTCTGTTTATAAAAAAAAATATGTACTCCAGGATGTGTTGTGCAATACATTCTACATAAACTAAAATTAAAACAGAACCAAAATACTGGCAAGTAGAACAAATCAGCTTTATGCTTATTTTTGGGGGTGGGGTTTATGTATCATGACAATCCTTGGGAGATTTTGAAAACAAGGCTGTTGCATTATAAGACTGCAAATATTGAGGGGTGGGATTTCATAATTGTCATTGACATGATTTAATATATTTTTTATTACAGCGTTTTTATACTGCCCTTCAATAAAACTCATTTTATTTTATTTGAGGCTGTGGCAGCGTCACAGTTCTTGATAAGCTTTATGTAAAATGAGAGTGAGGGAAAGAGAAGAGATAGTGTTGATACAATCTTTAAAGGATGTGGCAGTTTCCTTTTCTGTCTCATTTTTACTTCCTCCTCGGATGCCAGCATGTGAATCTTGAAGTAAAGGAACTGCGACCTTATTGTGATTATAGATTCCCCTCCCCACTCTGGTTGAAGGGCTGCAGAAGGGAAAGATGCTGCTCTTGAACCCTTATTTGAGGGCTCTCTACTTGCTGCTGTTCTCTTTTTTCCACTCTTCAAATTCACTTAGGGTTCCTAGGTAGGACCAATGTGTTTTCATCATGTCTTTTCCCACCTTACAGTCTTGGCATAAATACAATATTTATATTTTGTTTACAAATGTTCAACAATGCTCTAATAGTGAATTGTGGGGGTGATGTGTACCTAGAGATATGTAGCTAAAAGAGGACAACTGAGAAATGGGAGGGAAGTATCTTTATGCTTAGGAGCTACCCTGACATTTGCAGGTGTGTAAACACCCTAGAGAATCCATAGGAAAAGCAAGGGAGGAGTAGAATGGAATGGAATATCCAGGAGAATGGCAGCTTGACTGGTTGGTTGTCAGCCATCCTAAATAGGCGCACTCCTGCCTAAGGGGTGAAGAGACACCACTTCATTTTGTCCTAAGTCCCGCTTGTTATCTCCACAGTCCTTACAACAACCCTACGAGTTTGGTGAATATCATCACATTTTGAATTGTGTGAGCTGAGGAGGGGTGAGAGTGTTTTGCCCAGGGGTAGGCAACCTAAGGCCCATGGGCCAGATGCGGCCCAATCGCCTTCTCAATCCGGCCCACGGGGAATCAGCATGTTTTTACATGAGTAGAATGTGTCCTTTTATTTAAAATGCATCTCTGGGTTATTTGTGGGGCAACAGGAATTCGTTCATTCCCCTTCCCCCCAAAAAAAAATTATAGTCAGGCCCACCACATGGTCTGAGGGGTGGTGGACCAGCCCATGGCTGAAAAAGGTTGCTGACCCCTGGCCTTGCCTAAGGATCTCAGTGAGTGACTGATAAGAGAGTAGGCTCAAACCAAGGATTTTTCTTAGCACACTTTCTTAGCCATAACTCTGAACACTTCTGTCCTCCAAACACACAATCCTTACAAAATCCAAGTGTGGTCACACCACACTCAAGCATTTCTAAACAGACACAAACACAAGCACCTGAGGGATACCCAGCAGCAAGCAACCTACCTGTGGGCTGGAGGCAAGATGTGTGTTTTCATGGCATAATTGCTTTGTATTTGAGGAGCACTTCTGGAAATGCTTAATGATATGGAGACTTGCTAGTCTGACTCATTAAGTACTACTCCCCAGACAATGTGGAAGTACCAGGGGTGGGGGAGCAACTCACAACAAGGAACTGGCTGTAAGGCATTGACTCATGGGGCCATGTAATGCATATTTCTTAGCATTGTTAGCTTTGCTCTTAAGGATTAAGTGTTTAGAAGGTTTCACAGTTTACATATTAAAATATTTGGACATATTCAGGTTTCATACAGTGGATGCGGGGAATGCAAGGGGGCACTTTACAAACCCCACACATATCCTGTACCTATTCCAGATTCTAGTTGGCATCAAAGGACATGTGTCCCAGAGCCTAGTGTCTTAAATTTGATTGATTTACTCTCAAACAACTTGGTATCTTCAGCCATGCTTAACTACAACAGATGCAAATTAGAATTTTTGCTACTGCATGGGTAAGCATATATCAGGCTTCCTCAACCTTGGCCCTCCAGATGTTTTGAGACTACAATTCCCATCATCTCTGACCACTGGTCCTGCTAGCTAGGGATCATTGGAGAGGGAGGGTGTCTACCCTTTTGCTGCTTGAGCATTTGTTCAATAGTTTGCGTCTGGGTAGCTAATTAATATTATGTTTGTAGTTAGTTAAGTAGGTACCAGTGAACATCTAAGACACTAATTGAAGAAAGAGTGATGTTTTATGTTTGATTAAGTGACCCCAGAACTGATGGTCATGTGGTTTTGAGTTCAAATTTTAGGGTTGATAATATTTAATCCAATAAATGTGTATAATCTTTCTGAAGTGCTTAAATCCCTTCAATCCTAAACTCCAGGTGAGTGCTGACAGCTGTTGATGTTTAGGATAAGATCCTGATCTTTTGGAGGGATGTGTGGCTGAGCCTCCTGTCTCCTCTTATCACATGCCATTTCCTGTAAGGACTCTCTGCTCCTGACGGGTGTCCTCATCAATTTACAAACCGTCTTGTCTTTTTGCTGCATCTAACCAGATTTGTTGATTATTGGCCTCCTCTGCATAGTGACTGTGTATTTGGCAGCTAGGATCCAAAAATGCTTTGGGTGGATGAGCTTCCCCATATTAGTGCCACCTCCTTCCAAAAGTCCGCTAAGATAGGTCTCCTTTTGGCGTGGAAACTCTTATGAAGGGCAGCTGTTAAAAGGAAATATGGCTTCTCTTTGAAGCATGTGAAAATGCACAGAGGTTGGAGTTTGGATTTAGTGAGATAGAATGTGCAAGTTTTTGTCCCCTGCTAGACCTACTAGTTCATTCTGTACAATTGCTGATACTATCACCAAGGGGTTGGCATTTTCTGTTGCCACCTGAAGAAGACTCCTCTCCCTCTGTGGGGGTGCTACAGCCATCCCAAACTAGGATACAAGTCTCTTAGCTAATATTTATGCTCAGCTGACCTCTGTACCCTGTATTAGATGAGGCCAGACAGCTCTGTTCTGTAGAGACAGTTGAAGCTGGCTGCCCCAGGCTTCCTGCTAGCTGGAGGATATCCCAGGAGACAAACGCCAGTATTACCACTGACTATCAGGAGGCTCATATTCCACATTATTCATAAAGTGAACTGTCCTGTTGGAAAAATAAGTTTTGAGTTCTTAGCGTTGCTTGCAGATTAGCATCATCCTCTGTATGCTTTCTCAGAAGTCCCACTTTGTTCAAGGGAGCTTTGTAATAGAGTCTTATCTGCTCACGCATTCATTTCTGGCCTGAAAGGAAAAACAAAAGCCAGCTTCTGTATAACTTCTCTTGGGGCCTTGCTTAGGCAACCGGACAGCCTACTGCTCATCACCATGGCTTAATGGGTCTGCTTAGGATTACTGTTATAAAGTCCTCTTCAGACTATTTATCTGCCTTCATCTCCTCACGTGTCACCAAAGAACAGCTGCACAGTTCAAGCCAGTTATGGGTGTTAGGATGAGGGCGGGGTTTTCTCCTTGAAGAGGAAGCTGCCTCTTTTGGTGAGAGAATGATTGCTTGTTTACCAGCACTAGCTGACCTTTTTCAGCCATTTGCTCACAGTACAGTATAAGTAGGAAGTACCAGTATCCACCCTCCTCCCCATGGCTTTTAGGTGATAAGAACTTACAAAGCGCCAAAGGTCTATTTAGCAAGGATCCTTCTGCCCACAGTGACCAACCAGATGGCTCTGGGCAATACAAGACAAGAGGGCATGTCTGTTCTTCAACAACTGGTGTTCAGAGATGCACTGTTTCTGAACCTGGAGATTAACCAATCATAGTTAACCATTAATAACCTAATCTTCCATGAATTTTTAAAATTCCCTGTGGGCCTGCATTCAATCAGGCTGTTTACTCAGTGGGTACAGACTCAGACACTCTCCATTTCCTGGTTTGCTCTAACCATAGCTTGGTGTGATCTCTGAGTTGGGGCAACACCTTTTGTTACACTTGAATCCTGCACTTTTTCCAAAAACTCAGTGAGACCATGTCCATTGTTCTCTCTGATCTCTTTTTTTCCTTCACAACCTCTGTGAGGAAGGTTAGGCTGAATATGTGACTGAGCCATAGTCACCCACACCCAGATTTATGATTGAGTTGTCTTGGTCCTAGTCCAACACTATAATGATTCTTAACTACAGTTAGCTATAGTTAGCACTGTTTCTCAAACCGTGCAGTATATGATTGGCACAACACAGCAATAGTTTGACAGGATCAGTGCGCCAGAAGAGGGGTGGTCTACATTGAACCCAAACTTGGTTTTTCAAGTTGGTGGTTTGTATGAGAGATGGGCTGTACATTTCATTGTGGTGTCTAGTACTAAATGCAGCCTTGTAATTAAACCTTTATAAGCTACTGGCCTACACATCCCATCTGCGAAGCCTGCATTTCTCTGCTAGCCATGGAGAAAGGGATGACTCCTCCTTTGCAGACAACATGGCAACTCAGGGTTCAAAGCTTTGTCTTCTGCTAAGTAGGCTGGCAGAAGAAAGATAGATTGCTCTATTACTCCTCTGCCAGCCCACTTGGATTTTGTGCTGGGTACAGGGCAAGGGGCTCTTTTCTGTCTCTAACATGGAAATCAAGCAGGCTGCAGAAGGAGTGATGGAGCATTCCATTTCTTCTCTGCCTGCCAGTGTGTCCTCTCACCTGCATGGAATTCCTTGCTTCCTGTAGAGACCAGGCTTGTTACTTACAAGATTGTCCCAGTGAACAAGCCAGTTAAACCTGACTGCTTTGAGTCAAGCCTATTTTGTTCCACATCTTTCACGAAACTTAAATAGCCTTGAATCCAATTCCTTAGCTTTCAAGTGCCAGTGGATTGGGCTGCTTATATACTTCAGTGAGAGATTTGGGTTGATACTGGCTCCATCAGAATTCATAGCGATGAGTAGTTGTCACTTCACCCACCTATCTGATTTGAGAACATGTGCTTTTCTTGCAGTCCAGATAAACATTAGAAGCACCTTCCATGTACAGGGTGTTCTGTGCTTTCTTAAAACGGCTTCAAAGCAAAATGTAAGAGTTTTGTATAAGATGAATCATGTCCCAAAATTTCAAGCTGGTGCCCTTTTAAGCAGATGATGTAAGATTACTTAGCATCAGAAGATTTCTATAAATGTCTTAAACTCCATTCTGGGTGGACGTGAGTAGGTTGTGTTTATTGCCACACTAGTTTCTCTACACTGGTATTGCAGGGATTTGTCACATCCCTAGTTTTATGCAGCAAGCTCTCACTTAAAATCCTGGTTATTGCTGTTGTGCCTTCCAGCCTAATTTCTTTGCTTTAGTTTCTGTAGCTCCTTAATTTGTCAGATGCTTGAAGAAAGTGGGCTTGAATTATTGACTGTTTCTCATTCTTTTTTAAAAAAAATCCTGCTCTGCCAAGGAAGATTGCATACATGGATATTCTCTCACTATTCCTCAGAACAACCCAGGCAGGTGGGTTAAGCTGGGATATTCTAACTGGCCATGGTTACCCAGCGAGTTTCATGACTGACTATGAAATTGAACCCAGATCCCTCTGTTCATTTCCAACATGGACCACTAGGTGATTGCCTACAGTAGCTCGGAACATAATCAAGTTAGCTTTTAAATTGCCACAGCATTATTTTGAATGTTACTGCTGCAGACTAACTGGTGGCTCTTTTCCTTTTCTGATGTGTCTTCCAAATCCCAGCTTCTTCATTGGGCGAGAATCATTGGAGACCTGTGCAAATTCAAGGATATTTTTGCTCAGAAATCTATCTTGTCTCACATGCACATAAACACCCCCCACAAATGTCTATTTACAAATGTATTGTTTAATAGACACTGCCTTGGTAAGCAAAAGGGTAGGACTGGGCAGTCAGGAAAACCATTGGTGTAGGGAGTACATACATATCCAATGCCCCATTGTTCCCAGTATCTAGAGGGCAGTGGGTGTCCATTTTCCCACATCAAAATTTTCCCTGCTTTCTGATCCCTTCATTCCTCCCTTGGGATTTGTGTAGAGGCAGAGGTAGGGGTGTGTGTGAGAGAGAGGGGGGGGAGTGAAGTGTGAGACGAAGGTGTGGGAAGAGTTATTGTGTAAATGGAGAATGCTTCTTTTCCACTCAAGTCTTACTTCCCTCCATGCTGTTGGGTTGCAATTCTTCACCCTTCAGTGGAATCCTGATTTTCCTTTTGGACATGGAATTGGGGTACTCTGCGCACTTGGCAGCTACTTTTAGGGGGAGGGCTTTGGAAGTTCTGCAGGCCCCACCCTGTGGTGAGTCTCTGGACAATATCTTTTACATAGGGCCTGAACAATTCTTTCCTCACCCACTTGCTATGACAGGCAGCTTGGAAGAATAAGATAACAATGAGTTATACACATAACACTCTGTTGCATCTGATTTGCCTCTGAAAGCTTTGCATAGCTATTTGTGGCTTTGACTGTGTCTATATTTCATCAGGTGAACAGGTTGCTTCACTAGCCTGTTGCACACACAACCCTCTACTGTTCACACTCTTAGCATTCTCTGACACAGAAGGGACTTGCATGTTTTAATGTGCCAT
This sequence comes from Podarcis vaucheri, assembly GCF_965113315.1. NCBI lineage: Eukaryota > Metazoa > Chordata > Lepidosauria > Squamata > Lacertidae > Podarcis > Podarcis vaucheri. The sequence continues at coordinate 74,901,724 of NC_138765.1, forward strand.
TCTCTGTGTATCATTTATTGATTGATTATTGATTTGTATCCTGGCTCTTCATTCAAAGATTCCTTCCCCATTTTTATTTTAACAACCCTGTGAGATACATTGATATTGACTAGCTCAGTAGCACCCAGTGAGTTTGTGGCTGAGTGGGGATTTGAGCTAGTAGCCAGCCCTGGACTTGCACTACATCTGTAATCACCACACCTGCATAAACAGTGAACATTTAAATTGTGGATCTTCTGGCTCAGTTTCTACATTGTGCTAAATTGTTATTTATGCCTACTTTATTTTTAAACCCAACCATGGTTTGAGTTTCCAAATGGGCCACAGGCAAACCAAGGCTTACATTTCATTGTCTGCTTTTCATTTCCACCTTCAGCACTTCATTTGTTCACATTCCCTCCATAATATAAGTAAGTACCCCTGGATGGTTAAGTCCAGTCAAAGAGACTATGGTGTGTGGTGCTCATCTCGCTTCAGGCCAAGGGAGCTGGCATTTGTCCACAGACAGCTTTCTGGGTCATGTGACCAGCATGACTAAACTGCTTCTGGCGCAATGAACCACCGTGACGGAAGCCAGAGCGCACGGAAACACCATTTATCTTCCCACCGCAGTGGTACCTATTTATCCACTTGAACTGCTATGGTTTCAAACTGCTAGGTTGACAGAAGCTGGGACAGAGCAACGGGAGCTCACCCCATCACGTGGATTCAAACCGCCGACCTTCCAGTCAGCAAGCCCAAGAGGCTCAGTGGTTTAGACCACAGTGCCACCCGCTCTCTCCCATAATATAGTGTCGCAGGGAGACAGAGGAGATGGCTGAAAATAGTTGCCAACTCAGACATTATGCAAAGCCATGTTTTGTAAATCCACTGCAAATCTTGGTCCTCTGTTCTGACTTGCTGGCCTGTGACAAAACTTGGATGATGAGCTGCACCATGATCAAGCTTCTTTAACCATGGTTTGGCATGGTGTCTGAATTGAACCATTGTGTCTGTTATGCCAGATCCAACAAAAATGTTTTGGGGGACAAACAGCCAATAGTTTACCAGGTGAATCTGTGACACGCACACGTATATAGATTGCTTGACTGACTACTTTGTGTGTGTTTGAAATGTGAATTATAGTACTTCCTTTATAAGCTGTTTGTTATGCCCCTGAAGTAACTAGTTCTGATGTTACTTCAGTGCCGACTTCTACCGTCGGCATGCTTCTATGCCCACAGTTGCTTGCAGATGTGAATATTTCCTTCTGCACAGATGGACATGAATTGCAGTCTTTGCTTCCTAGGAAGAATAAATTCTTAAAAAGGCACCAAGTCATCTTGGTTGTCTTCAGCTCCAATTAAATTGTTGATTTCTCCTGAAACGGGGCCCTCAGTTTCAAATGCAGCAAGAGAGCAGCCAAGACACTTGTGAACACACCCACAGGGGCCAAGGGGCCATGTATCTAAAAAGCACATTGCTTCAAATATAAAATTGGCAGTGTGTTGGGGAGGTGTAGTTTATAGCGGTTTGGCTGTTTTTCTCATCGTTAGTGGAACTCTACTGTTAGGGGACAAAGCAGTGGGTGATGCAGAGGTGTTCTATGCTCTCCACCCACCTACTCAGACAGGCCTGTCTTCAAAGACACTGGCCTGCTTCTGATGTGTGGGAAACCCTACGGCAGGGGTGGGGTTGGGGAAAACCAATTGCAGCCCAAAGGCCACATTCCCTTTTGAGCCAACTTCCAAGGGCCACATCATAGTGGTGGATGGGGCCAGAGGCAAGAGTGGGCAAAACAACAAATGTAAACTTTACAACTCTGCAGTTGGCTAGTTTCTGTACACACTCACACATCCCTTTCTGCCTTCCATCCTGAACACCGTGAGGCATTACCAGAGTTTAAGGAGAAATCCCACACAGGCAAAAACACTCAAGGAAGGTTTGAAGCAAGGCCAATGAGGGGTGTTGCCTGGGGAGAAAGTCCCTAGGGCTAGACAGAGAGGCCTGATCTGAAGTTCCCCATCCTAAAGGAAGGTAAGCAAGATTCCTGCATTGCAGGGGGTTGGACTAGATGACTCTTGGGGTCCCTTCCAGCACTACAATTCTATGATTCTGGGGAATACCAGATATGGAAGATGGCGCCTATCAGTCTGAGATTTCTAGGCAGCTCAGTAACTTAAGTGCTATTCTGCAGATGTCTTTGCTGAGAACTTCCATTGGTCTCCCAAGCATCAATTCTAACTTGTTCATTTCTCAGTGAATTTTGCTGTTGTGTGCAGATTGTTTCTCATGCATATCCTTTGCTATTCTTCTGAAACCACCTAACATTTGGTGTGCGGCTTCAGATTTGCAGTGTGCAATCTGCTGCTCCTGGATAACACAGGCCTTATTGTTAGTGGCGGCTGCTTAAAATCTAACAACAAAGGTGAAACATCATCAGATAAACTTTCTGCAATGTGTGTTTTCAGTTGTCGCAGCAGATGTCCATCTGTAAACCATTCTCGGTGAAGCCTGACTCATCTCTCACGTCCTATAATTAGTCCCATAATTTACATTTGGAATGAGACGCAGTGTTCTCTCTGGATGGCATTCTCAGTTTGTAGAACAGGACTGCATTATGTACTGTGGTGTGGTTAGGAGTGTGAATGAGTGTGTGTTGTGTGGAGGGGGGAGCAAATGAGCCTTTCATGAGGAATGATTGTTCTCAGTTCTAGGTCGGTTGAATCAGTTTTGGGTGTTGTGCTATAATAAACTCAGTTGGGATCTGGTGGATGAAGAGCATTGCTGGGCTTTGAGTGTGATCATAGAATCATAGAGTTGGAAGAGACCACAAGGGCCATCGAGTCCAACCCCCTGCCAAGCAGGAAACAATCATCTGCTGTTGGGAGACGAGCAGTGACTGGTGCTTTGAGAGTCTTGAGTAAGAGTTCAACCCCTGTAGCTCTGTTTCACTGGTCTCTGTTCCTAACCCAGGGGTTAATCACTGTAGTACTATCTGGATGCTGCTGGACTCCAGCTCCCAACATCCCTGTCCTTTGGCCTTTCTGGACTGTGGCTGTTGTGAGTCCAGTAACATCTGGACGGCACTACATTAGCTACCTCTGTGCCTAGGCTAAAGGATGGAGTGAGGGGAAGAGAAAGAACCTCACTAAAATCTAGGGTTTTTATTGATAGTCTTCCACCGCAGGGTGCATTCTGTGGTAGAGAAGACTCCCATAAGTCAGTCTCTCCCACTGCAAGGGGTTCAGTGGGGTGGACCTGGGTGACTTAAGGAGCTTTGGAAATATGTTTACAGAAGTTAGCTGGTTCACGAAAACTGATGCAATGCAACAGGGTTTCAGCTCCAGAATACATGAAGAAAGCAGTGATCTCTGGGCACTACTAAAATGCCTTCTTTAGTAAAGAAGGAAATTGCATTGTCCTGGCTGGCTGTTGTTTTTTGCTTAAGCAAAGAGGTATGAGATCAATCCCAATAGCATATGGTCAGCAGGCAGAGTCATATAGGTGCTCATATTTTGTATCAGTTGAATGCTGCGGTGCTATATTTCTGTTTGAAATGCCATCTTCAGGAGAAATTAATACAGTATAGCAAAGGAAGGCAACGCTGCATTCCTGTCAAATGATCCAGTTATGTTTTAACTGCTATATAATGTATTCTCGAAGACAGCACTGTCAACTGCATTGGGAAATCCGCAATCCAGTCTCTTAAATGGCATTGACACTTTTACTTGGCTCTGCCTATTACTGTTCTGCAGGAAAGGCAAACAGCTAATTGAGAGTTCACTTCACACCTTTTCCCTGAGGGCAGCCTCTGGCAAGGCAGAGGTAAATAGGGGATAAATGTTCTTTTCAAAGATGAGTGCCAAGCAGTTTGTTGACTTGGGGTGCTTCCAGTTGGGTGGATGTGTTGTGGGATCTGTGCTGCTCACATGTGCAGATTTTTCGGTGTCCATGTGACATTGTCAGCATCAAAACGCCAGCCTGTGTTTTCTTCCATTTAACTCAGATTAGCCCTTTTGTGAAAAATCTGATGTTTTAAAAACAACCAATTGCCAGCGACCAATTTGTGTTATCTGAATAGCCTGTTAGGCTCCCATCTGGAATCACGTTTGGTCTCTGCTTCACTGGGTCTTGTTCAGTGCAAAAGATTTAGAAAGCAGCAGAGCTCTTTCACAACAGAAGTCTCTTGCTTTGCTTAGCAAAGTACTGCATGCCCACTGAGTTATAAAGACCAAGGCTGTGTACACTCACTGTATTTAAAGCACTCCCACTACAGCCTGGGAACTGTAGTTTATTCCTCCCAGAGCTACAGTTCCCAGCATCCTTAACAAGCTACAGTTCCCAGGATTGGGAGGGGCATGCTTTAAATGTATGGTGGGAATGCATCCCAAGACACATGCTGGGGAATGTGCTGTAAATCAGGAACTCTTGAGCTGCCGCTTGCTTGCCCAAGCCAGTTTTCTAGTTTCTGGTAGCTGTCAGCTAGTATATTTTGAAATACTGCTTCTCAGGCAAAACTAAAGCAAGTCTCAGCAATTAAAAATTCAATGCACAATTCTGTATGTAAATTGAAACATGGCTCTGCCACCAGGCTTGTGAACTAATAAAATGGGAGGGGGGAAGGGAGTAGAGGGTGAAAGGAGTTGGATGTGGGATCTACTTGGCAGTGCCAGCAAAAAATGAGAGATAGGCTTTTACATTCTGTTGTGGGGTCAGGCTTATGTTTCCCTGTTGCTTCTCTTGTTGAGGGGGCGATTACGTATTATTCCTATGGTCTTTAGGCCCCTGCCATCTGCCAGAGTACTAAGTGGCCTTCCTCTTGTGCCTGCAGATACAAATATTGGTCTGGTTTGCTTGTAATGTTAAGCCAAACCATAGCTTGGCTGAGGCTCTGGGAGAGGATTTCCTTCTTTCTGGTCATTCTGCTGCTGCACCCAAACCAGGACATGGTTCTGCACGCTTTCCCAGGACTAACTGTGAGCTATAACCAAGGTTGGTCCTAGGAGTTACGGCTTGTAGTTTGTCCTGGAGAGCAAAACCATAAGCCCAGGTTTGGATAACTCATTAAGCCTGGCTTGGATGACTCATTGGTGAGGAGCAGAGTAGCCAGTTTCTCTGAGAGCCTGCAATAGTGCTAAGCCAGACATCCCCAACCTTTGGCCCTCCAGATGTTTTGGACTACAATTCCCATCATCCCTGACTACTGATCCTGTTAGCTAGGAATCATGGGAGTTGTAGGCCAAAACATCTGGAGGGCCATAGGTTGGGGATGCCTGTGCTAAGCCATGGTTTTGGCCTAATGCCAACAATCAAACCGGGCAGTTGTTAGTGCACTGCTGCATTAAATTTAGAAGATAGGCCCTAGTTTTTAAAGCTTGAGATTAATTGCCATGTATAATTCTTTATTTGGTCCAGGCCTAGGCAGATGTAATGTGGGAGAGTGCATACATTAATCAACTTGCCTTCTTGCTTCCCTGCATCTTCCCCCACTCTCACATGGTCAGCAACAAAAGCCAGCAGAGGGAAAATGAAATTACAAGTATTAAAAGCAGCCAAATTCATTCATTTTCCATTTTTGGTACTGCAGCAGCTGTGTGACTCGGCAAAGTGTTTTGCTGCTATCCAGACCCCTTTCTGGTAGGAGTGGTGGGAAATCCCTCTCATTGGATTGCCTCAAAAGCTGGTGCTTTAAAATTTGAACACTCTGTCTGGCCCTGCTTTAGGTTACTTCAGCTCAATTTCACTGATTGTCATGTACAGTTTCCAAAATGAGTGACTTGAAGCTTGCAGTGAACTTGGGAAATATTGGCGGCCAAGTCAGAAAGGTGCCAAAACACAGGAGTCTAGGAAATTGTTTTTTATATCTCACCCCAATTCCACTCCCCCCAAAAAACCCTTTCCTGGACCTGCAAGGAGAGACTCTTATTTCCAGCAACATAAAAGGTCTCTGATAGTCACAAAAAGGGCTGGTAACTATATGGAAGAGCACTTGCATTGCACATGAAAGGTCCCAGTTTCTGGCATTCCTAGATGTGGCTAGGAAACAGCCCTCTCTCAGATTCTGGAAAAACTGTTTAGCCAGGGTAGAAAATACTGGGTTAGATGGACCACTGAGATTACTCTGTATAAGGCAGTTTCCTGTGGATGCAGCAGTCTCTTAGGCCTATCTCTCTGATTCTGCTAAAACACAGAGTATAATATTTAGTTTTTTGGGAATCTCTGCTTTTTTTGTAATAGCAAAGTATCTAGCGGCCCTTATTCTGTGACTATGCTGGTAGTGTATGGGCAGCATCTGGTTGAATTACCACAAAGCTAGTGAGGTTGCCCAGTAAGAGTTAAGTAGACAGAGCTTTTTGCCCTTTCCTATAACAAGGAGAATAAGTTACATTTTAGAATTTAGAATGATAGCGCATGCGTGCGTGGAACAGGTTGCGGAATTTGGCTTGTGTTGATGTGGAATACCGTCTCTTAGTAAAGGGTATAAGTAGCCTTGTTGATTGATAAGTGAATGGCACTTGCCAGTGAGTTGTAGTGAGCATTCAAGATGAAAGTCAGCTTGAGCAAAAGAGCAAACACATCCTGGAGTAAAGTGGGATTGAACACACTGAGAGTTCTTTTGTGCCAAGCACACCACTTGGGCATCAGAAGTGCAAGGCATTGACTCCTTTGTAGTGGGCTTCTCTCAAGGTAAGTGCATCACAAAGTATCTTAAAATGATCTGCAGGTTTTAGTTGTTTGTTTATATGTACACCATTCTTGTGACACTTAATATTTTTAAAATTTTCTTAAGTGGTGTACAAAAAACTGAAGCGACAACAGACAACTTGAAACAAAAATACACAGTTACATATGAAACTTTGTACATTAGTACAAAGTTACCAATATATAAAAATCTATATTGTTTCATTTTCCTTCTGACACAACTTCCCTCTCAGCCTCCGGGTTCTCACCCAGGGTCCAAACAAAACTCAGCTCACCCACAAAAGTATCATGATAAGAAGAGTTCCTGTAAACAGCAGACATCGCCCTGCTATAGTCTTACTATAGACTTGCTTTTTATGGGCAGGCCCAAGGCGGATGGTAGCTTATGTGCCTAGTCAACTTAATTGACTAGAAAACCACCACATGGGCCTAGCGCAGGTGGAAATATTCTTGTCTTTTAGCCATAGTTAAGAGGTGGTCTATTCTTCTCTTCCCTCCGCAGCATTGGTGGTGTAATTATGATTGTGGATATGTTGTACGCTAACCATGGTTAGCTTTAAATCTGGGTTTGAGGGGTGGGATTTAAAGTGGATGTACACACTGGCTAACTTCATTGTAGACACAACATTACACGTTAACACTGTAGGTGAAGGTGTGGACTTCGGTGAGATGGAAAGGAAGGGAGCGTTAATGTCTGGCAGTCGCTCCTGATCTAACCATGGGTAAGAGGCTTGGAAGTGTTGAATCAGCAGTGCCAGAATGTATGCTTTTATCTTATTTTGTTTGATCTCAGACAACAGGCAGGTATCCTCACTGCAGAATATCACCTTTTTCCTTTCATGCTGTCTGTCCTAAAAGTTCAACATTCTGTGCTATTTGCAGTATTTATTTATAGTATTTGGACCCTGCTCTTTAGTCAAAAAGGCCCTCTGAGTGGCTTACATGCACATTTATTGAGTAACTTCAGAAAATTTCTCTTAAGTCTGGTTTTGCTGGTCATGGTGAGCAGTAGCCCTACTTTGAACCTCTGGGATCTTATTCAGCCATCTCCCTAGCCTCTGAGATTTTAGCAGACATTACGTAATATTTGTAGCAACATGGATTAGAAATTCACTCTCAAAAACTAGCTGAAGTAGGAACCACATCTAGGTGATATTTAGGTGCTTTCTACACAATACTATGATAGGAATAGGGAACATGTGGCCTTCTGGATGTTGGACTAAAATTTCCATCAATCCCATCCACCATGGCCAATGGTTAGAGATGATGGAAGTTGTAGCCCAGCAACATCTGGAGGATCACAGGTTCTCCATCCCTGGGAATGTAGCTGATTTATTTGATACTATATCTCCTTGTCTCCAGCATCTGGTAACCATTCTTTCAAGTAGTGGTTAAGACCCACAGAGGGGTCTCACCCTGACCTCAGGTGGGATGTGTTAGTGTTTCTACTACCATGTTAAAAACAGTTTGGTGGGAAGCTGACTAAAGGTGGGAGGATGGAGGGTGACTAGATAGAGGGACATTGTTCAACTTACCACCTAATTTGAGAAGCTTGAGCCTGACAAAAAAATTTCCTCTGCAGCACCTATTTGGGGCAGCCTTGTATTATATCAGTGCTAGCCTGATACCCACAGGTGAAACAGTTCCATGGAGGCAGGTCACTGGGCTGGCAGAGCAGGGGTGAAGGCCTCCCTCCTTTGCCAGTTCACAACAGGCTAGTAGACCTTTTTTTTTTTTTGCTTGTTTACAAGGCTGTACCAATGTCCATTAAATCTGGAAATAAAAGCAAAAGAGAGAAGTGGACAAACACAGCAAAAGAACAGCAACCTCCATTTATTTGTTATAGATTGAGGTTATGAATGTGTCCTGAATTCAAAAGTGAAGTTTATTTTTTTTCACAGTGTGCATCCAATCATTTATGTTTGACTGCTTACACTTGCTTATTCCGCCGGTGTTAGAGCTCCCTGTTGGGAATGTGTTACGTGTCCAAGTGGCAATTATCTGTGTGCAGGAGAGCACTTCCATGAGCAATGGCACTTGTGTAACACTGTTTGGTAAGCATTTATGCAACCTCTGCATTGTGGCTCTCCCACCGAGTGGCATTAACACAATTCCAAACCACTTATTTTCCAGCTTCGAGTGAGGCTAATAATTTCCTAGAAGTGACACAGGTGGCGATGATAATAAAAAAACCTTTACCAACAGTAGTTACTCATGTTCTAAGTCGTTCGTTTAATGATTCACTGGTTTACGCTTGGGATGTTTTCAGAAATTATCCCTGCAATCATAAGGGCTAAACAAATTTTAAGTACACATGAAAGAACAAAAGTGGTTCCGGTTCCCCTTGGTGAGAAAGCGTCTAGAAACACGTTCCCCACAAAATAAGGGCAGAACGAATTTCCTTGCAGTGCTGCTGGTCTTGAGTGGTTAAATATTTCCACTTGATGATCGAAGCAGTAGGAAAAGCACTTGGTGATTGGTCCAAAACGGTTTGTGAGTTGCTTAGCAGGGAGGAAGTTTGAACCCTGGTGCATGTTTCATAACAGCGCTCCAGTGTGGGGCAACTGACTTAAGCTAACTTCAAATAATCTCTTTGTTGAAAGCCAGTTTCTGTTGAGAGGAAGTGGCATGTCAAAAGAGTTGCCTGCCTTGCAGCAATGGGGAGAAAATTCATAACAGCTAATGCCAGGTGATGTGCTGAAAACCGACTCCAGGCTATAGTATTGTGAGTGGAAGAAGTTGAGAGCTCCTGTTGTGCACTAATAACTGAGCACAAAACACAGACGTCATAATTCTGGTTCAGGCTTGTGGTCCAGCGTTCTTCAGCTTCCTGTTTATAGCTTTGCTTTGTGTTTTTAAAGCATTTAATAAAACCTAAGTGTCACAGTCAAAGAGTCTCAGACCCTTCGGAGGTTATAGTGGGTGGTGAAGAATCTTTATTCAGCCAGAGGGCCATGTTCCCTGCTGCACAGCTTTTCAAGGGGTCACCTGCCATGGGTGAGCAGGACCTCAAGTCAAAGGGGGTGGGGCAACAGAAGCAAATACAACCTTTGTACACAGTAGGCTGATTTTTACACAATACCCTTCTGTAGCCTCCATCCAGACAAGCAGGAGGCATTATTGGAGTTCAAGGACAAATCCCTGCCTGGCAAAAACAGGAGGGGGTGAAGCAGGGCCAATGAGGGTGTGTGGTCTAGGGAGAGTTCCTTGGACCAGAGGCCTTGAGGGCCACATTCTGCCCCCTGGCCTGAGATTCCCCACCCCTGACTTAGAGCAGCTGGTCCTTCCTTTCTCTATGTCTCATTGAGTGCGGGAAGAGAGATAGCCTAACCTACTTTATCCTCCCTCAAGATTAAGCCTCCACCTTCTTCAGGACTCTCCGCTTCCTCCTTTCCCTAATTCCCCCTGAGGCTTATAGATCAAGAGGAGGAGCTGGGAGCCTCATTTCAGCTTGGCCCTTATGCCCCCTTGCTGATTACTGGTTGAACTACTTGTGAGCAAGCAGCTGGTCTTGTGGCATTCCCGCTCCCCCCATTAAAAAATTACAGAGATGCTTAAATGCAGGTTTGAAATTAATGTAGCAAGGTTGGGAGGCCAAAGCAGAGATTCTGGAATGGCAAGGCTATGGAGACAAACCAGATACAGTAAGTCTAGTGCCCTTTCCTAATTTTTTGCCTAAAGTTGCTTGGCCTGTAACCACCATCTTGTTGTGACTTATAATAAGCACCTTAGAAATTCTGGGAACCCATGATCTGGTTTTCGGATTGTGGGAAAGCTCGCTTTCTGGTTGTCATTTAGATTTTCCCAACACTGAGAATATCACTGAATCAGAAATATATTCATGATCTAAGGCCAAGGACCCGCCTAGTGGCTTGCCAGGGTTGGTCCTGGCCTACTGGTGAACAGAACACCCACCATTCCACAGATTCCTATCTAGAGGTCTAATTCCCAGTGCAGGATAAGAGAAGACCCTGGCTTGTACCCTCTGTTAGTCCTACTCGGAGTAGACCCATTAAAATGAATAGGCATGGCTAACACAGGAAGTCCAGTGGGTCTGCTCTGAGTGAAATTTGGATATAGCCCTGTGCCTCTTTCCCTATCTGCATACTGCAGAATGTGGGGGAAGGAATTGGTGGTAACGCTAAATAATGACTGGCTGGTAAACCAAGCGGAACACTTGACTTCCTAACCAAGTAGCAGCTAGATAATAAAGTAGGCTGCTCTGGTTTACTTTACTATCTTCTGACACCCACCCCTTTTGCTGACAACAACTATCTAGGCAGCAATGCACATGGAGTTCTATGTCACATAGCAGTCCAGAAGTGTTTCTAGTCAGCCATTATTTTTGACTGCTTCTAGTTCCCCTTCTTCTTGGCATACAAAGGGGGCTTGATTCTTGCCTTATTTTTGTAGGATATGGGGTAAGCAAGAAATGGGGGGGGGGTGATCCTCCCAGGCTGCTTCAAAGAGGATTATGCTTCAAAATACAGTTGAAATGAGACCTGTGGGAGTAAGAGACAAAAACGCCTCTCAAAGTAGTTAGCTGTGTAGAATGCAAAAGGAGAGATCTGTGGTGCTGAGGTGTCGTGGTCACTAGAAGGCAGTGAGGACTTGCTCATGAGAAATGGATTTGTTGATACGTGTGCATGAAAGAACATTGTGGTTCAGGATGAAGATACATTAATACTAGGAGCATCCACACCCTGCATCAACCATAATTCTTTCCCTCTCATTCCCTTACGTGGCTCTACATCAGCTTCCCAACCAAGTTAACAAGCTGCTAGCTTCCGAATGGCAGAAATATTTTTAGGGAGAGAAATTCTTTTGTTTTGTTCCCTGGTGGGGAAAAAAACAGCCTTCTGTTCATTTAAAGAAGTGGGTCTCTTGTTTAAAGTGCCCCCCCCCGGCATGATCTGCAATAGGGAAATGTTCTGTGCTGGTACTTCTGCAATCCAGTTTGCTCATGTAGAAGGAGAAAAGTAACTAAAAATAGTGCTCGGCATTCACTGCACAGCTGACTTTATTTCGGAGATTGCTGGGTTCTCTTTTGAAACGTCACATGTTCTTTCTGAAATGGCAAATCCAGGCCCTTGAGGAAGACTTGTCTTTGAGGGTCAGAATTGCTTTCTGCTTAATGGCTTAATTGAGGAGTGCTTTAAAATCGGCCAGTCTTCTGAAAGAGCTGTGATTAAGAGTATTTTTTTTAAAAAGTATGTGAAGCCATAGAAAAGTTACACAAGATCTCTACTTGTGCCATTTTCTCTCTCATTGAGTGAAATTCTTGTCTTGGTTGCTCTTATGAGAGCAACAAAGTTAAAAATAGCTGATTATGTTGGGAATAAGTAGCAAAATCAGAAGCTGTCATATTCAGAACCTGAATAACCAGCACAGACTTCTAGATTGCTTATTCTGCCGTAAGGGATCAAGAAGTGGTGATGCTTGAGAGGGTCTTCTCTGAGGCGGGCTCTCAGATTGTGGAATGACTTCCTTTCTGATGTGCGTCTTGCATCTCTGTATGCTTTCTTTGCAGTAAGTGCACCTCTGTGCCCAGGCCTTTGGTTATTGCCCTGTCCTGCTGTTTTCTTTCTGTCATTGGTGGGTTGTGGTTTTATTTTATGTTATCAATGTAAAATTATACTTGATTTTCAATGGTGACAATTTTGTAACCCGCCCTGGGGCCATTAAAAGTGGGCTGGAGCACTTCAAATGTAGAATGAACCTGTGAATTAAGCCTTCCAGTGGTGCAGTAACCTCAGTATTTTCCAGAGTTTCTCTTATTTATCTTTCAGATTTATAAATTGCGTCATAGCCAGAAGCTATTGAATCAGTGCATAATAAGATAAAATGAGGTAAAGCACAAAAGATGCAGACACTTAAACAATAAAACTAATTCTTAAATTTGTGCAGTTAATATTCCATAAGTGATTCAGGGAAAGGCTTATTTAACAAATATATCTTCAGTAGCGTCCTAAACATCAAGATACTAGGCACCTGTTGGATTCCAGAGGGTTGTGTAGATGCTATTTACTATGTATTGTTTTGGCATGTAAACATGAATCCATCCAGAATAATTAAGCTTCCCTCTTTTTTCCTCTTTTTGTCTTTCAGTAAGCGTGGCTTCATTGTTCGATCCTTTGGGACGGGGACTCACGTGAAACTTCCAGGACCAGCGCCGGACAAGCCAAACGTTTATGATTTCAAAACGACATACGATCAGATGTACAATGACCTGCTTAGGAAAGACAAAGAACTGTATCCCTGTGGAATGCCCCTTTCAAAACCCTGCTGTTCACCTTTCCGAAAGCTGTTCTTCGCACGTTTGCATAAGGAATATGCTGCTACTTGACTGTGGCAAGGTCTTGGTATTTTTCCAGTTCTAGGCAGGTGCTTCACATGATTGAAGGGCTCTTACCACATCCCTTTAAATGCTCTCTTTACCCTCCAACCCCCGGTCCATTAAGTAGTGGTGCATGCGGTAGAGGAGATTTGACACTTTCTTGGGATGTGATTTGCACTTCTGTGCGCTGGATGACTATGTTGGGTTGCCCCCCATAACTGGCTACTCAAACGGCAATAGCTCTATAGTCATGAAATTCACTAGGAACCTGACAGCTGAAGGTTTTGGCTTGATATCCCAATTCCTGACCGTACACAGCTGCTTTCCTTTCTGGCCATTCTCCCTCTTAGTTTTCTGTCCTCTCCCAGACTTTCCCTCAAAACCATTCCCATCTCCCCAAATCCCCCTGCCCCCTTTGGCCAGCCCTGACCCCCAGGCTCCTGTTGACCCTTCTGCCTTTCCCACCTCTCTGTGACATCAGGGGTAGCTCAGCCACTGACTGCCAGAGACCACAACTAAAAAATCTTCTTCACAATATATATCTAGAACTGCTCAGATGCTAAGCATCTTCTCTCCCCCCCCCCCCAGTTGTACTGGAAAAAGCACTTTGGACATTGTCCTTCAGAGAGAACTAAAGTAGAAGCATTTTGTCCTAGAATAATTCAGTTCAATGTGGGTTCCCCCAGGATGATCAGAGCTAGTGTAGCATCTTTCCTGCACTAACAGGTTTAAAATATACCTCCCATTGGATGTGTGAACCCTACTGTGAATTGATTGGAGCAGTACAACGAGTGGTGTGAATGCCTCCTTAGAAACAGTGTGAGGGTCTGGCACCTTTCCCACATGGCCTGGCAAAGATTTGTTCTTTGCAATGAACTGGCTGTGGACGACAGTTCAGGCAAGGAAGCAGGTAAGAACTATAAAAGTAGACCAGCCTGTACCTTGACCAAGACGGAGGTGTGTGATTAGGTGTCGCCACCCCTTTCAGAGCAGCTAAAATGCAGGTCCTGCAACTCTTCAGTACACTCATCCATATTCAACTCTAGCATATAGACTTAGATGTTCTTTCTGGTGCATCTCAAAGTGTTCAGGATCCATTGGTATCCTGGATTTACTGGGGTGGTGTTTTTGTCAACCTTGGGGGGGGGGCGGGGAATTAACCCTGCTTAAGCAAAAACATGCCTGCTCCTTTCCTAGGATTAACTAATGGCATTTGTAACAAGAATGACACGCTTTCAAAGGTGTGTTTGGTCTAATGGGGTTCCCCCTTCACCTCAGATATTACCTGGCCGAATTTTAAAAACAAAAACAGGAAAACTGCACACACTTTGGAAATAAAGGGGCTTTAATGAGTTCATTACCAGCCAAAGCTTTAGGCTGTAGCAGCCCTGGAACCTTTCTAATACCATATATGAAACTCACATCTTTTGAGAAGTGGTATTTAAAAGTAACCTTTCCAGGTGCCTTAGCAGCTGAGGACAGCCAGGAAAGTCTGCCTCGCTTGAAACCTGGGGCCAGTAGTTCCTGCTGCTTCCTTTTTCTCTGGAGCTTGAATAGGAAGTAATGAAAGGGATTGGCCAGGAGGGACAGCACTGTTTACACTCTCAGAAGGCTCAAATAGGTTAAAAGAAGATGACATCCAGAAGTAGATGCTTAAAAACTAGCATAAAGCTGGTCCCAGGCTGCTGAGTTGAGAGGATATTGATAACCAAATACCCACAAGGTCAGTACAGAGAACAGTCTAGCAGTAACAGGTCCTCATTTCGTCTCCTAGTCTTGCTTTAGATCGTTAAAGTGATTGTCAGAAGACTTGAGGGAGACATCAGGGGGGCCCATTAATCCACATGTTTTTGGGCAGAGTTATCAGCTCTGTGTGCGTGTGTTAACTGGTGGGAGACCATTAAACCTGAGAGCCTACAGCTCCCAGTAGTTATGGTTTTCATTTTGTTTCAGGCTTTCCTTAAACCTGCATCGCCACGTTTCTCTTTGGGGGCCGCATACACCACACCTGGAGCTTTTCATTTAGGGGGTGTCTCGTTTTATAAAAGGATTTCCCCATCACCAGTAATGCTGTATGTGCCAGGGCTTGAGGAAACTTGGAAGGACTGTGGTGGGGATTGAACTGGGAGCCTGTAGCCCTTGAGCTTCTCATGTAGGTATAGTTCTCACTGAGGTTGCAGAACTGTGTCTGGGCCCTTCTACTGTAAGCTGGGAGGTGGGGGATGCAGAATCCATTGATGGAATATAATCCCTTTAATGGACCACGGGTCCATCAAGCACCACGCTTTGTCTGCCATGGTGCCTAGATGGCTCCAGATCACAAGCTGGGCATGTCCCACTAGAGGTAATACTGGTTCTGAACAGTTGAGTGTCTCTCTTTAACCATCATGGCTAATGGCAGACAAATCCTCCATGAATTTGCTCTTGGCCACCTGAGTCACTGCCAGTTGTCACACCCCCAAGTAAATTATGCATTGCTTGAAAGATGTGCTTTTTCTTCTACCTGTCTTACTTCTGCTGCTACTCAGTTTCAGTGGGTGACCTGAGTGCTAGTGCTGTGACAGAAGAGACGAATATTTCTGTATCCTTGTTTTTTCTCCACATCACACACAATCTTACTACTATCATTCCCCATGTTGGTGATCTGCCCCCCAAATTAAATTGTCCCAAATTAGCCAGGGATGGGAAACTTTATGGCATCACAAAAGAGTGATAGGAGTTGTGATCCAACCAACATCGGGAGAGCCACAGTTTCCCCATTCCTGCCCTGTACATGGAAATGTAGCTGGTTTTGGAGAAGGTGAGATTAGTGCCCCTTCTTGGCATTCTGTGTGCAGGGATTTGGGGAGGGGGACCACTCCATCATTCAAACCTCGTGTCAACAAGCCTCCGTTAATACTGTCCAGACACAGTCAAGACCTCAGTGAGAATTAGCACCCGAGAAGCACTACGAAAAAGGACTGGTCCCATAACATACCTCATATGGTTGGGCTGGTTTTTGTTTTAAATATACTTTTTTCCTGAGGTGGTGACCATCTCAGTGGGGCACTAGCGATTCTATTAGAAAATGGGGAAGACCGTAGACATTTTGAGGATCTATGTGATGGTTGCCTTTCTTGTTAAAATGATTTGTTGTACTGAGAACATAACAATTAAAAAAGAAATACAATTGGCCCCCTGTCCACGCTCCTGGAGTTGCTTTTTTCTTAGTTCAGCGCTGCATTGAGAGGCAGAACTGTGGCCACCAAGCACTCCTTGCGATGGGGTGGGGTGGGGGAAGTGGAGCAGTCAGTTGCATTTGGGACCCTAAGGGTCTATGAAAGGCACCAAAAAGTTTTTAGGGGCTCTGACCTCTTGTTCAGAAGGCAGTCCTCCTTTGGATTGCAGTTGAGAAGGCAAGAGCAATCTTCCACTCACTATAAATTACCAGTTCTCTACCCCCCACTCCCACCCGCTGTCATTTTGGGGGCAGATCTATGTTTGGCCTGGTGGGGTGGGGGAAATGAGATGAATTGTTCTAATAAAATAGTTGCTGCAGGATACTTGGGCAGAGAAGAATGGCTACTGAGGAGCTCTGCTTTTTAGATGGGAGAGCCCACCTTAAGATGGGCAAGTTGTGTGGAGTATCTCAAAAGAAGTGTGGATGGGAACCGTCCTCCAGAAGCTGTAGCTCAGGAACGGGGAACCTGTGGCCCTCCAGCCATTACTGGACTTTAACTCCCATCAGCCAGTAGCCAAAGGATGATGGGAGTTGGAGTTCCAGCAACTCCTGCTTCCCCAAGTTCTGCTCATTTTCAGGTAGGTGAGGGCTTCTCCTTCCACCCTTCCGTGTCTGAAAAGAGCAGCTCCTCTGTGTATAAATGGGCAAACGTTTTGTGTCTGCACCTCCATGGTGTGTGGAAACAGGTCCGTGTCTTGGCACCAAAAGGGGGTCTCCCTGCCCTAGCAGAGCATGGAAACTAGGGTACACGGTGGACGTTTGTGGAAAGGCTTCTGCTACCCATCTTCCCCACCCACCTCCCACCCACCCCTCCAGTCCATCTGGTCAGTCAAGGAAGCAGCCATCCCAACCAGGCAGAAAAAAGCGCTACAGCGACTTACATCAGGAAACCAAGGTAAAAAAAGAAAAAGAAACAGCTGCTTAGAATGGCAACATGTATGTTTAAAAAACAACAACTTTTTTCTACCCTTTATAGGGAAAACGGGCAGGGGTGGGGAATGAACCCCATTTGGTGTTTAAAGGAAATTGAAGATAGTCGTTGTTTTGGCTGAGATGCACGACGCACAGTCATACATGCAGGGCTGCTCCCTGTTCCTCTTTTGAGAAGGTGTGGAAATGTAGGCAGCTCCATATGTACTTGGCAGGATGAAGAGTGGCCATAGCTCAGTGGTAGACCACATGCTTTACTGCAGAAGGTACCAGATTTGATCTTTGGTATCTTTCTAGTGAAAGGATCTTGAGCTGGAGATATGGGAAAGACCCCACAGAGAGCAATTCCCTGTACAGAGGATTCCCAAGTGCTGGGCTACATAGACCAGCAATCTGATTTCAATACAGTGATACCTCAGGTTAAGTACTTAATTTGTTCCGGAGGTCCATTCTTAACCTGAAACTGTTCTTAACCTGAAGCACCACTTTAGCTAATGGGGCCTCCTGCTGCCGCCACGCCACCAGAGCACGATTTCTGTTCTCATCCTCAAAGTTCTTAACCCGAGGTACTATTTCTGGCTTAGCGGAGTCTGTAACCTGAAGCGTATGTAACCTGAGGTACCACTGTATAGGACAGTTCCTACACTGGAAGATGGCGCAGCCTGTTTGAACACGAACAATTTGAAGCATATTTGGATGGATAGGAGGAAATGGTAAAAGGCAGTTGTTGACAAAGCTTCAAGGTGGGGTTGGGGAAACCAATGGCCCTCCAAATGTTGTTGGACTTCCAACTTGACTCAGCCAGCATGGGCAGTAGTCAGGGATAAAGAGCCGGCTGTGGGGCCAAAAGTTCCCATCCCTGCTGGAAAGGGCTGTGGGTGAGCAAGGCTCACCCAAATCCTGCCAGAGCAGCTTATGGAGTTAGCAACCCAGACAGAACACCTTTAGCGAAAGCTATTGCTGAGGGATTCAGTTCTGCAGCCCATTAGCACTGATACACACAAAGCCCATTTCTCATTGCAGCAGATGGTCATGTGACAAGAGCATAGCAGGTAGCACTTAACCTATTAAGCATTTATTTTTATTATTGCCTTTGGATCCCACCCGTCCTCCGAGGAGCTGAAGGTGGCATACATACTTCTCTTCCTCCTCCCGTTATCCTCACAACAGCCATGTGAGGTACGTTATGCTGAGAGACAGTGACTGGCTCAAAAGTCAACCAGTGAGCTTCATGGCTGAGTGGGGATCTGAACAGTCTCCTAGGTGCTGTGCCAACTCTGGCCAACGCACCACACTGGGTGTACCATTCCATGGAGTTGAGCAGCTTTTAGTGAAGCTTCCATGCTACTAAAACACCAGTACATGTTTCTTCTTGAGAGGCTGAAGGAGCTTCTGTGTGTAAGAACTTAAAATGTAGTAAAACATAGCTTTATGAGTCTTTGGTAAGAAGGTGAGGTATCTTCGTTGCTCGTCATTTCCTCCAGAACCAAATCAGCACCACAAAAACAAGAATCGCAGACTTAACTCCATCACTTTAAACTGTCCTGCACAGGTGAATCAAAAGCTTTAGTTGATCAGTCTGCTGATTTTAAATTTTGCAGTCAGTTCTCTTTCTGATTTTAAAAAGCAATATTGATTTCACCCTCCCTAACCTTTCTAACACTGCCCAGCCATGAAGCGTTTGCTTAAAATACTTGATGTATAGCATCACTGTGCGTAAAAGACAGTTGAATTAGGTTATGCCCATGGATTTGGTTTTTCAGCTATATTAGAAGTGCTTCATAAACCATTTGGCTGAATGGGATCTCTGTAATTGGGGGAACTTTTAGGCTAGATTCCCACCCCCCTTAAAATTCAGAACATGAAAGATTAGCTGATTAATTATTTTTAAAAGTTTGTTGTAGGGAATTTTTTTTATCTCCCTCTTTCTCAGACACAGCCACCAAAATCTTAAAATAACATGATTGGCCATAACTTTAGCTCTTGGAAAACGGTTTTCAACTTGGGTTGGAAATAATGCTTTTAAAATTACTTATATTTAAGTCTCTCACACATATTCATGTGCGTGCACACTGCAGTAAGCTAGTTTAAATGGGTTAAAGTTACTTTGTTATGTACTGAATGTGCATTTCCAGCAGTGTGGCCCATTCTGGTTGGCTTCAGTGTGCCCTGACAGTATCTGTGCAAAAATAATTATGTGTAAGCCCCCTTGAGCGCTGTTGATGACGATGGAAGGGTAGCACTTTGTACTTCACCATACTACTGCAGTTTATATGGCGAGTTCAAGTGTTCAAGGCATTTCACTCACTTTATCCTGTAATTCTAACCATTGCCTTTGTAAGAGGCTGATTTTCCCAAATTGCACATGGCAGGAGGGAGAGGTGGGACGCTGCAGGAGACCTCTTGAATTGAGGAATGGCCACAGCTCACTGGTAGTGCATCTGCTTTGCATACAAGAAGTCCCACATTCAATACCAGCCATTTTTAGGTAGCTCTGGGAGAGACCCCTGCCTGGAGAGATGCTGACAGTCAATGTAGGCAATATTGAGCTAGATGGACTTAGTATAAGGCAGCTTCCTATGTTAGACACACACACACACACACACACACACACACACACACACACACGTACATTAGTCATAGGGACTTCCTGATCCATTGTGTGATCTCGGCTGCATCAGTGTTTCAGGCTTTTTCATCCTCCTGCTTAGAGGGCAATCCTTGGGCCAGAAGATGACTAACAAAGTGATAAAATGCAATGCAGAATCAAAACAAAGGAGTAAAATTAAAGAAGACCATATCACTTCATACCCCCAGCAGCTTATAATTCAAAACCCAGTAAAGTAATTGTTGCTCTCTTTCAAAGGGCTAGTAGAGGAGATCTGGCAGGCCTCCTTTAAAAGGGGATGGGCTTCAGCAACAACACCCCCCCCCCAATCTGCATACTTTCTCTCTGGTAGATGCTAATCTTAACAAGTGATGGTGGTGATGGATCATCACAACCTCCTTTGGTTACGGAAGTGGGGGAAGAGCTGGGCCAATTGCATTGCTTCCAAAGCACTTAAGCCAGACCTTTGTGTTCTGCACCATCACAAAACCTGGTGGTCAGGATTCTGAGGTTCCCGGTGTTGGGGGAGTATGGGAAGTACCCTATTTCAAATCTCGCTTCTGCCATGAACTCTGTTTCTCCCCTTCTCCACAATCAGCCCAGGCAGTTCAGGCATGAAACCCACATCTCTATAGTAGACTGCATGCATCTCCTGTTGAAAGGTTTGGGTGCCAGGTGATGAGCAAACGCCCTTCATGATCTAGAGATGCTGGAGAGCCATTGCCAGACAAATTTGACCAGGTGTGGGGAACTTTTGACCCTCCGGATGTTGCTGGACTACAGTCTCCCATCATCTCTGGTCTCTGGCCATGTCTGCTTGGGCTGAAGCAGCCTTGCAGTTCAGCAACACCTGGAAGGTCAAAGGCTCCCCACACCCAAACTAGGTAATGCAAGGCTAGATGGGACAGTTACACAGACCTGGAAAAGGTAGCTTCCTCTTATGTGGGGTAACTTCTGTGCTTCAGCTCCTGTCGAGAGAGAAGTGAAGAACACCTGCTAGCAAGAAGGGACCTAAGTGATCTTCTCTTCCAACTCCCTGCAGCTATAGCATCTCTGGCAGGTTCGTCATCCATCCTCAGCTCAAATGCTTCTGGTTGAGAGCCTCCCTCCCCTTTCCATGGTGGTCTGTTCCTATCATTGTACCGCTCATCCCATTAAGAAATTTCTCCTAACTTTTAAGCCAAGATATGCTTCCCAGAATATCTAAGCAGTTTGCAAAAATATAAAGTAAAGCATCAACATTCTCAGTAATTAAAAACAGTTGAAAGCAAGTACAGTGGTATCTCAGGTTTTGAACGTAATCCATTCCGGAAGACCGTTCTGAAACGTTTGAAAACCGAAAACTCGACAGCTGACAGAATCTTGCACTCAGCGGAAGCTGCGTGGCATGTTCAACTTCCGAGGTGTGTTTGAAAACCAAAGCATTTACTTCCGGGTTTGCGGCATTCGTTAACCGAAATGTTCGTCAGCTGAGACATTCGAAAACTGAGGTCCCACTGTACTTAAAAGCATTCAAAATATGACTAAAACCAACAGGCACTAAAATGTGATAAACACACATAAAACTTCTCCATGTCTGGATAGGCTTGTCTAAATAAGAATGTTTTAAGCAGGAACCAAAAAGTACTGGGAAGGTGCCTGTCTGATGTCAATAGGCAAGGAATTCCGAAGTTTGGGTGCTGCCACACTGAAAGGTGGATTTCTTCCAAGTGTGGAATGGATCTCATGTGGCACCTGTAACAGGGTCACTTCAGCAGACCTAAGCATTTGACTCCTCAGAGCAACAGAGAAACCAGTCTCTCCCATCCTCAGTGTGAAAGCCCTTCAGATATTTTTTCCAACTTCACCAGGCTAAGTACCCCAGCTCTCCTCAACTGTCCTTCATAGTTTCCAGGCCCCCTCACCATTCTGGCTTTTTTCTTTTTCTGGATACCGTAGTACTACAGATGCTGTCTGGACTGTTACTGATTGTGACATGGATACCACTTCTGCAATCTGAGATTGCATTAAGTTGCTTTGGATTGCACATTGCTGGCTTGTGTTTTTCACTTTTGACCTTAGATGCCCCTAGATCCTATTCACATGTATGACTGCCCTTCCAGAGCTCTTTTACCTGATAGACGTCCCACAGATTCTTCATATCTAAATGCAGGTTTTTACATTTTAATCTCTATTGAGGTCCATCCTGGAGTAAGTTAGCTACATCCATTAATTTTAATGGGTCTGTTCTGAGTAGGGGTAATGTTGGGTACAACCTAGAGTTCCGTTGGTACTCTTGACAGATTGATTCAGAACTATTCATGATCACTCATTGGGATCCACCTAACAGTAGTATTGTTAGTATATCATCAAGGATGTCATGGAAGACCTTGTGAAATCCTTCACTGAAATCAAGATAAACTACTGTCCTTAGCCTTCGCCTTATCTATAAACCTTAGTAACTCTATCCAAAAAAAAAGGAAGGAAAAAAAGATAAGGTTAATTTGGCGCAACTCAGTTTTTATAAAGCTTTCCCTGGCTCCCGGTAATCCATTCTTTTCTAGTTGCTCACGTACAGACAGTTTAATCTGTTCTAGAATTTTGCCTGTTACTGACGTTGAGTTGATTCTTCTCTAGCTTCCCAGATTTAACCCCCCCCCTTTCCTCCCCTTCTGAAGATATATAGGGACAACATTCATTTCTAGTCACCAGACAGCTGTTGTACCCTGAAATGAAATCTTGTTGCAAGCCCCTTCAGCAACCTGGGAGAGGATCCCTCTGGCCCTGGAGACCTGAACTCCTTTAAAGTAGTAGTTAGGTGTTCTCTAGCTACCTCCTTAGCAATCCTGAGTTGCAAATCCCTCCTTGCATCGTTAGTCCTGCTTTTCCCAGTCAAACTCTGTTCCCTTTTTGGGAGAAGACCAAAAAAATGAATTGAATGGTTCCTCCTCTCTCTGTCAACTCTTAACACTACTCCACCATCCCTAAGCGACTGTCATTATCCTCCCTTGTCCTTTTCCCCCAAACATGGCCTGAGAAGTTCTTTTTGTCATTCTGAGTGTCACTGCTCATTTAGCTTCCCTGATACCATCCTTACAGCTTTGGACCTCTTTATTGTGCTCCTCCTTAGTTATAAATCCCTCCATTTCCTATATGTATTCTTTAAAAGTCTCGGAGGCTTCCCTGTGCTGTCTGCAAGTGTTAGAGCATCTGCTTTACATGCAGGCGGTCCCAGGTTCAATCCCTGACGTCTCCAGTTAGTGCTGAGAGAGACCCCTGTCTGAAACCCTGGGGAGCTGCTGCCAGTCATTGCAGACAGTGCTTAACTAGATGGACCCAGTGGTCTGGCTCTGTATAAGGCAGCTTGCTAGGTCCCTTACAAGTCTCCTGTTTATCATTTTTATTGGGAGAGTTCAGATTGTGGCATCTGCAACATACTTCCCTGCTAGACCTCATGAAAATGTTTACACCAGCCGCTCATTTTCACAGTGTGTGGTGGAATAGATGCTCAGCGGCTGGACCTAAATCTTTCTTCAGTTTCTTGGACTTTTTCAGGTGGCACTTTAGAAAC
Source organism: Podarcis vaucheri (assembly GCF_965113315.1). Classification (NCBI taxonomy): domain Eukaryota; kingdom Metazoa; phylum Chordata; class Lepidosauria; order Squamata; family Lacertidae; genus Podarcis; species Podarcis vaucheri. The sequence continues at coordinate 74,925,053 of NC_138765.1, forward strand.
AGCAAACACTAATAAAACCAAAATTAAAGGGTAAAATAAAATAGCAGCAGTGCAGTCTTAAATAGGCATTATAAAGAGCAAACAATTGCTGGAGCTGAGTCAAGAATCAAATGGTCTTTGCCTGTAAGGAGTGCCACATTGGAGATGGTGCCTGAGGAGAGTATTCCACAATAGGGGGCCATCACCGAGAAGGCTCTTCCCCTGCTTTCCACCTGCTCTGTGACATAGAATGCCCTGTAACATGTGCCTGTTCAAATTCTATCCCATGCAAACATGGAGCTGATCTACTGCACCATGCTTGTGATTCTTGGCCACCATCTATTTTTACTTACATAAAGTATTTTTTAAAAAAGATATTTATTAAGATTTTCAAAATATTACAAAGTAAAAAAAAAGAAAAAAGATAAATACAAAATAAAAATAGTTAAAAACAATTCAATCGTTCAATAATTATCTTTCATTTGCTTATTTCCCGGACCTCCTCACACCTCCCTTTTCTGTATTCCAGTTCAATTTGTTGGTTCAGCAAATCCCTCCCCTCATTATTTATCCTAGTCTTCAATCTTAAAATATTGTGACATTGAATTCTTACCTATTAATAGCCCATTTTCTCATATTCCCTTGTAGCATTACAGCTATAAACCACTTAGTTTCTATCCAACATCATTCTAACATTCATTAATTTTACAATATTTCTGTAAATAGTCTTTAAACTTTTTCCAATCTTCTTCCACCGACTCTTCTCCCTGGTCTTGGATTCTGCCAGTCATTTCTGCCAGTTCCATATAGTCCATCACCTTCATCTGCCATTCTTCCAAGGTGGGTAGATCTTGTGTCTTCCAATATTACTTACATAAAGTAAATACAATTGGTTTTATGCCAGGGAAAATTAGTTCTGACTAGCACCCCATTCAGTCCAATGGGACTTATACATGCCAGCTTCCTCAGAATTTCACCCAGTTACCGTCCTGTTTTCTGCCACAAATCTGCCTTACACATGAAGCCAGTTACAGATGGGTAGCCGTGTTGGTCTGCCATAGTCAAAATAAAAAAATTCCTTCCTGTAGCACCTTAAAGACCAACTAAGTTAGTTCTTGGTATAAGTTTTCGTGTGCATGCACACTTCTTCAGATACTTCTTCTGTATCTGAAGAAGTGTGCATGCACACGAAAGCTTATACCAAGAACTAACTTAGTTGGTCTTTAAGGTGCTACAGGAAGGAATTTTTTTATTATGAAGCCAGTTGTTTGCATCCCTTTTATTTTGTGGCCATAATGTGTGACTGCAGAAAGTGATGCAGCATTTAATTGTTGGACTGTCTTTGTCCATCTGGAAACACTTTGAGTTCGGTTGGGTGGGCTGGCTTCAGTCTTGTATGCTTCCCCCGTTTTCTCTCCCCCGGCCTGAATTCCCTCAGTCCATTGCTATTCGGGATCTCTTAACGTAGACTAGTTATAAGTGATTCTGTCTGCCTTCTCACTTCCAAACATATTCCAGGTGGGCGGCTGTCTTGGTCTGCTGCAGCAAAACTGGTAAAAGCACATTTAAAAGACTTGCAAATTTACTATGGCATAAGCCAGGTATGGGGGACCTCTGGCCCTCCAGATGTTGAACCACAGCTCCCATCAGCCCTAGCAAGTATGGCCGATGGCCAGGGGTTATGGGAGTTATAGTTCAGCAACTTTTTGAGGACCAGAGGCTCCCCACACCTGACATATTTTTGTGGGTCACAGTCATCTTCAGTAGATATATTTGGCATTATCCTGAGCTGTAGGTATCCATGTACAGGGTAAGATGGAATTATATTTGGTGAGCACAGAGGGGAATGAGGTGGAGTAAGTATACATAAGTTCTGATCCATCATTTGCAGAAAAGAAAAAACAGCCCTGAAGGCCCATAATCTTACTTCTGCCTTCCTGGAGTTACATGATGTTTCAGCTTCATTGGATAGACCCCAGTTCTCCCTCTCGGTCCTAGAACTTGGGATCATCCAGCAAGGCTGGAATGTTGGAAGATTCAGGAAAGGCGAAAAGAAAGTACTTATTCATGGAGTGTATAGTTGAACTATGGATTCCATTCCCACAACATGCAGCATTGACCAATTTAAAGGTAAAGGGACCCCTGACCATTAGGTCCAGTCATGGCCGACTCTGGGGTTGCGGCGCTCATCTCGCTTTATTGGCCGAGGGAGCCAGTGTACAGCTTCCGGGTCATGTGGCCAGCATGACTAAGCCGCTTCTGGCGAACCAGAGCAGCACACAGAAAAGCCGTTTACCTTCCCAACGGAGCGGTACCTATTTACTTGCATTTTGAGGTGCTTTCGAACTGCTAGGTTGGCAGGAGCAGGGCCTGAGCAACGGGAGCTCACCCCGTCACAGGGATTTGAACCTCCGACCTTCTGATCAGTTAGTCTCTGTGGTTTAACCCACAGCCCTACCCGCATCCCTTTGACCAATTTGGATGGCATTAAATGTGGATTAAACAAATTCACAGAGAAGACTATCGGTGGCTACCATCTACAATGGCTATGTCCTACTTCCACCGTCGGAGGCAGTATGCTTCTGAATACCGGTTGCTTGGAATCACAAGTGGGGAGAGTTGCTGTGGGGAGAGTTGCTCAGGTCCTGCTATGGGTCTTCACATGTAGGCATCCAGTTGGCCATTGTAAGAACAGGGTGGTATTTTAGGTGGCCTTTGGGCTGATCTAACAGCCATGCTCCTCTTACATTCTTGCAATACAGTTTACTGCAGGGTAGTGGCATTTAGCTGAAGATTCATTTTCATTTAAAACTTTGGAAATGTCAGCCTGCCTCTTCTTCGATCCCTGTGGAGTTCTTCTATTTTCCTGATAGGGTTGCCAGCTGGCCCAAGTAAAATGCTGATGTTTTTTCAACTGGGCTTCTGCTTCCTGGTAACTAATTGGGCTTGACAATTGTGCATCCATCAGATTAAACCTACAAATAAACCTAGCTGAAATGCCACTTGTTTAAGAAGCTTTTTGATTTCACCAGTGGTCTCAATAGTTTACTGCACCTCGATGAAGGTGGGAGCTTAGACATGTTATGTCCCTAAAGCATAGCATTACAATTAGTACTCTCTCCAACCGAAACATCAAACCCCACCTTCCCTTCACAAACTCCCGAACCAACAGCATTCCTTGAGAGAGAGAAAAATCTGTGTTAGACTTATAACGTCAAGTTGTCCTGCAAAGAGGAAGCTTTGCAGCATCTGCGTTTGGTGGAAAGAAGTTAGGAGTGAGGAGAGTCTTAAAAGATTTGAGGAAAGCTAGAGAGATCAGGAGGTCTTGGACCACAAATGCTTCTGCAGCCTTCCTGTCTTCAACTGGTAAGTTGAGGAGAGGGAAGCAAAAGTAGATCCCTGCCCCAAGGAGACGACAATCCTAACTGTGGGGTAGATGATGATGATGATGGGAGAGGAGATGGGAAAACATTGGCAAGGAGAAATGAAAGTGAACAGATTTTCTTGGTGAAGGCATCATGAAATAACGTGAATCGCACTGGGGGTGCCACCACTGTCTTTTCAGTTGTTTCTTTAAAGGGGGGAGCAAAGTGAGGAGGAAGAAGTATACAGTAATAAAAACAGATTTAGAAGTGAGTTTCATATTTCAGGTCGAACCAGTCCTCAGTTGCCAGTAATGTAGTATCCACCCTTGCCATCCAACTGAGTGCCTTCCCTTCCTCTGCAAGCCCTAGCAACCCCACACTTGTGGAAACCCTGGAATACATTCACTGTAGCACTCTATTTAAGTCACTTAGTGGTATACTCGTTGCACTGGTATAACCGGTTGTGCAGTGGGAAACATGAGTACATTCCTCTAGACTACAGTGCAAATATCTAGACCAGTGTTTCCCAAACTTTTTTGGGCAACGGCACACCTGTTTAAGGAAAAAATTCTCGCGGCACACCACCGCGGCACAGCCCCGTGACGTCAGCGCGCAGCGTCACGCCGGGAGGGACGCACGAAAGTGAAAGTTTTTTCCCTCCCCCTTGCCGGGGAACCTCCAAGCTTTGGGGGTGGGAGGAGGCAGCAGAGCGAGGGACTGAGGGACGGCGGCAACTGAGGCGGCGGCGGCTGTTGTGGTGGTGGCGGCGATAGCGGGCGGAGGAGGGGGCAGCGGCGGGGCTTGAGGAGCCGTCGCCGGGAGTTGCTGCTGCTGTTGTTGCTGCTGCTGCCCGGACATGCTGGCCTCCTCCTCCTCCGCTGTCTCGCGCTCCTCCCTTTTGCACGCGCTGCCCCGCCACTCAGCACCACCACTGCGGAGCCGCCCCCGGCTCGACGCGGATCCTCGCCGCCGCCGCCTCTCACCGCCCGACTCGCCCGCCTCCCTCCCACGGCACACCAGCCAATGTCTCACGGCACAGTAGTGTGCCGCGGAACACCGGTTGGGAAACACTGATCTAGACCAGGCATGGCCAAACTTGCCCCTCCAGCTGTTTTGGGACTACAATTCCCATCATCGCTGACCACCGGTCCTATTAGCTAGGGATGCTGGGAGTTGTAGTCCCCAAATAGCTGGAGGGCTAAGTTTGGCCATGCCTGCCCTAGACGGTTGCACTATGGATTGCACAACAAGCTTCTGCCAGCACAGCTTCTTGTGTTGGATTCCTTTGTTGTGCCAGCTTTAAAACTGCCATCCATAGTGCAAAGGGGTCTTGCATTAGTGGACAGAGAATGTTGGATGCAGCCCCCTATTTGTGGCCAAATAGCTTCCTATGTCGCTGCAGGAAATCCATTTTAAGCCTTTGGCAGCTTCTGCCAGGCCCAAAGATGGGGAAAATATATTTGGCAGCCGTTTCTCAGTTAATCTTAACAGTAGTGTTCACCTTACTGCCGGTTAGCTCTCCGTGGAGCAGGAACAACTACTTCAGTGCATGCCCTGTGAAATGCATTCCTACGTCTACCCAATCATGCACTAGTTTGGGGTCATGAATAACTTAACAAAAATACCCTTCCTGATTAACTTATAATTAATTATGCAAAGCAAGTGAGGTGTATGCGGCAATGGTCCCTTGCTATTTTATTTTACTGAAAGCTTTTTTTTAAATGTTTACTTCGCTGTTCAGCCAAGCCAACCTCCCCCCCCGGGGGGGGGCTGCTTACAAATGCCAGTGATAAGACAGTCTCAGTCCTTAGGCGTACAATCTTAAAAGTCACAACAGGAAAGGGAGGAGGAGGAGAAAAGCAACACTGGGCTTTATTCCCCATTTACTGGATTCTTGTAGTGGGCAGCTGGGGTTGAAAGATTTCCATGAGAGGAGGATTTTGTTCCTAGTGTGAAGAAGAAATACTCTTGTGGCAGCTAGACAGTTGATGGCTGTCCCAGTGAAAGGGGGCTGCCTTGCTTGTGGCAGGACGAGGACGTTGTTGGACTCCAACTTCTATCATGTCCATCCAGCACGGCTAACAGGGATGATGGGAGTTGGTAGCCCAGGGATATCTGGAGAACTGTAGCTTCCCCATCGCTGCCATAGGACTGCCTCTGTCCCTTCCTTGCTTGGGATGGGAGAGGGGCACAGACAATGCTGCCATGTTCCTAGTGCCCTTTAAAGGGGGGTTAAGACACAGCTGTGACTTTGTTGTTGTCGTCGTTTAGTCGTGTCTAACTCTACGTGACCCCATGGACCAGAGCATGCCAGGCACTCCTATCTTTCACTGCCTCCTGCAGTTTGGTCAAACTCATGCTGGTAGCTTCAAGAACACTGTCCAACCATCTCGTCCTCTGTCGTCCCCTTCTCCTTGTGCCCTCCATCTTTCCCAACATCAGGGTCTTTTCCAGGGAGTCTTCTCTTCTCATGAGGTGGCCAAAGTATTGGAGCCTCAGCTTGAGGATCTGTCCTTCCAGTGAGCACTCAGAGCCGATTTCCTTCAGAATGGATAGGTTTGATCTTCTTGCAGTCCATGGGACTCTCAAGAGTCTCCTCCAGCACCATAATTCAAAAGCATCAATTCTTCGGCGATCAGCCTTCTTTATGGTCCACCTCTCACTTCCATACATCACTACTGGGAAAACCATAGCTTTAACTATACAGCTATGACTAGGCCAAGCGTAGCCCAATGGAACGGAGCCTCCAGGCTCAGCAGCGGTATACCTGTAGGGCCACACCACAACTGGCAGCCAATCACATTCATGTTTTGGTTGTGGGCTGCTTGGAAGCCTGGCAGGACACTGCCGGCAGGGTTGGGCTGGAAGATCTTTGTTCTGCTTTTAGCAGGGCTCTTGGCGTTAAGCGTTATCATCTTGGACCCAGAAGCATTATGGGGTTGTTGTTTTTTTAAGTATATAGGAAGAAGCCGGGGGCGCCACAAAGATTTCCTTCTCCGCAGCAAAGCAAAGTAACAACATGGACATCCCACCTTTTTTCCTCCGAGAAGCTCAAGGTGGCACACATGCCTTTCTCCTTGTTATCCTCACAACAACCCTGTGAGTTAGGTTGCGCAGAGAAGGTGCCTGGTCCCAGGGTGCAGCCCAGTGAGCTTCATCATGGCTAAGTGGGGCTTTGAACCCTACACTCTCAGGTCCTAGTCTTGACACTTCACTAGTGGCATGCTGAAGCTGGTCTTGTAGACAGGCCCTGTATGCTTGCCAGCACCCGAAGAGCTGGATGGATCAGTTATCTGACTGATCAGCTTCCTTCTGAACTGAGGGTGCCGTGGGTGCTAATACAGTGGTACCTCGGGTTAAGAACTTAATTTGTTCTGGAGGTCCGTTCTTAACCTGAAACTGTTCTTAACCTAAGGTACCACTTTAGCTAATGGGGCCTCCTGCTGCCGCTACCCAGTTTCTGTTCTCATCCTGAAGCAAAGTTCTTAACCCGAGGTACTATTTCTGGGTTAGTGGAGTCTGTAACCTGAAGCGTCTGTAACCCGAGGTACCACTGTACTCTTGCAGAGTGGTAAAAGGCAAGGTCATATTTAGATGGATCCCAAGTGAGCTACTTCAAGCAGGTTGAAGGTTTGAGCTTAAGGCAGTTTCTTTGGAGTGTCCCAAAGTTAACTGGATCACTTCTTTTTCTCCTCTATCGTAACTCCCTAGCCCTTGGACCCACCTTTCTGAAATTTTGCAGGCTACTTTCCTAGAGGCACCTCTCCCAATATATACCTTTTACATAGCAAGATGCATTTCTCACAAAGCCACAAGGAAGAAAATAAACTTTGCATGTACTGTGCCTGCACATTTCACCCAATTCCATCAAAAAGGGGGTAGGTTTAAAACTTCTTTTAAAATTACCCCAAAAGGGTGAATTAGGGGGAAGGCATGATTCACCCCCTGGAATCAGGATTTGGCTGGAAACCCTAAGCTGATTCGGGCATCCTCCGAATAGGTTAGGAGCAATTTGGGCTGTTTTCCAAAGTGCCACATCAGGGTCTGAAAAAGAGTTGGCGCACTCTCCTAAAAAGCAGGAGTTTAGGAAGATTAGGAGATCAGGTTATCACTAATTATCTATTATACACCTTAATATGACAGGTTTCATGTGCTAGATTGACAGCCCTTAGTTGCAGTGGAAGGGAATATTCAGCCTCCCTTTGCAGAGTAAAATTGCAGAGTGAAAATTGTTTTTAAAAGGCCCTTAGTTTACAGCCTCCCTTAAAAGCCTTAATTAATTCATTTTGATGCCTTCTTATAAAACATGTTTTCTGATATTATATAATTTATTCCAGCTTTACTAGTCATGGCAGTAACTCACCACTGGAGCTCCTGTCTAGCATTCACTTGTGTTGTTTTTTTGAGATTTTCACAGGCTTTGAGTTCATCTTCACAGTCTTAAGGTTCATTCGCTAGAGAATGAGACTCTTAATATCAGGGTCATGGGTTTGAGCCCCATGTTGGGAAAAAGATTCCTGCATTGCAGAGGGTTGGACTAGATGACCCTCGTGGCCCCTTCCAACTCTACAGTTCTATGATTGTATGACTAGAAATGTGATCCTTCCTCATCAATAAATGAAAGAGAAACAAGAATTGGCATGCTAAATTTTGAGTTTCACTTTCACTTGGCAAATGCAGAATGCCTGACTTAATCCAAACAGAAAACTGACATATGACTGTTTGAAAGAACATCATAGATTTATTATTAATGATTTATTATTATGAGTAGTAATAATTTGCTAGAATCAATTTAGATTAAACATGTTTTTAACAATTCGAAGTAGTTACTTGACATTCCTTCCCCACCACTGTCATTTCTCAAAAACTGGAGCATCTAAGGGAATTCTACACTGATTTATCTCTTGAGTGAGCTGAACTTGATGGGAATTAACTTCCTACTAAAATAACACAGAGGGTTTGCTTTGAAAAACAAGAGATTTTGCTGCATCAATAGAAGAAGATGGGGTAGTGGTGGGATAACACAAGCAAAACATTCCCAGATAGTTCTGTACAGTACTAGTTGCCCTCAATGTCTGGGAGAAGATAAGAGAAGGAAGATAAACATGTTCCAGAAGGGATGCAGCAGTGAAAAGACAAGGACTCGGTTCTGCTCTTCTGACCACGAGATGACTCTTATCCATGCCCCTGCTCTGAAATGGTGAACGAGACATGTTTTGCGTACAGGTGCGTCATACACACTTGAGGAGCTGGGATGCACTGTAGGTTTCTGTTGAGCATACGCTCTTAACCCACAAGGCAGCCCAAAGAAGTGGGGTCTGTGCTGTGGGTTGATGGAATGGTGGTGGTGGTGAAATTTTAGCTGCATGTGAAACTTGGCAAACTTTCACCACGGGGGAATGATAATCGCTACATTGCAAATCTCTGCTCTGGGAGAACTGAACTGGGGCTCTGGCCCACAGGGCAGATTCTCCATGGACAGGGTGGGACAAGGGTGAGTTTCTCCCCCTCCCCTAGAGGCTATTTTGAACAACACAATGGTGGCTTTGGCTTGATTTATACCCAAAGTGAAGCAAGGGTTTAAAATAAAACTATGGTTTGCAACCCTCACAACCACTTTGCCCCTCCGCTGCTCCTAACTGGGCCATTCAGGGGAGGAAATAACCTGGGAGCCTGGCCTCTTGCCATGTTCAAACCCGGGCTTGTGGTTTGTTCCCCTCTAAACCAGGGATGGGGAACCCGTGGCCTTTCAGATCTGTTTGGACTGCAACTCCCATCATTCCTGACCTTTGGCCATGCTGGCTGGGGCTGATGGGAGCTGTTGTCTAAAACATTGGGGAGCGGGAGCCTGGGGTGGAGGAGCAAAGGTTCCCCATCCCTGCTGTAAACAACCCACGAAAAGTAAACCACGATGTGTTATTGGCTTGCGGCTCGTGATTGATTTGGAGGAGATGGACTGCAAATGCAGGCTTGCATTATCACAATGAGCCAGACCCTGGCTTGTTTCTTCCCCCGTTCTGCACAGTTGCCAGCCAAGTGCTCGTGCGCGGCAAACCATAGTTTTATTTTAAACCATGGCTTAGTGTTGCATGCGAACTGGCCTGCAACATACTCTCTTGCAAACGCAGCTGTTAGAAAATGTTCAGGTAGGGCTGTGACTAGCCTGCGGCCCTCCAGAAATTGAGGGACTCCAGCTGCCATCAGCCCCAGCCGGCAGGGCCAGTTGTCAGGGGTGATGGGAGTTGTAGTCCAGGAGTAGCCAGAGAGCTTCGGATGAGCTGCCCCGGCCGTGGAGCCACACATGGAGAAGGCCATCAATGGCTACTAAACACAATGTCTTTGTTCTATCTCCACTGTCAGAGGCAGCATACTGGGAATCCCTTGGTTCGAGCACTGTTGGCACTCAGGTCTTGTTTCAGGCTTCTCATAGGCATGTGGATAACCACTGTAAGAACGGGAGGCTGGACGATGTGGGCCTTTGGCCTGATCTAGCAGGGCTGTTCTTACATTAAGGGGACCAGGATAGGATTGCACAGTGAATGCCTTCCAGGTGCCGTGCGGGAGACAGAAGAGAGGGCTTGAGCCCTGGAGTAACTGTAGAATCCTGTTCCTTGATACCATCCATCTGGCATCATCTGTATCAGGCTTCCTCAACCTCGGCCCTCCAGATGTTTTGAGACTACAATTCCCATCATCCCTGAACACTGGTCTTGCTAGCTAGGGATGATGGGAGTGGTAGGCCAAAAACATCTGGAGGGCCGAGGTTGAGGAAGCCTGATCTATATAGGGGGCAGCTTTTTGCAAGTCCTACCAAGAACAGTAAAGGGTATGTTTAGGTTTATAGAAGCAAGCGGCAGCCATTAGCTAACCTTTCAAGTTGGTGCATGCGGTTCTTTCCAATCTAGGGTAGGTGGGTATGGCATGACCGAAACACAGGTCAAAAGGGAAAGACTGGTGTGGTTCTCTGTCATAGCTTTACAATATTGAGTCCCCTGCCCCGAGGAGCTTACAGTGTAAACAACGGCAACAGCTAAGTGGAAAAATCAAAGGGATGCTATCAAAGTGGACCTGTGATGATTCAACATTTTACAAACAGATCCAGAAATAAATCCCACTGTGTCCTTTGAGGCTAAATCTATTTGTTGTATTTCTTTCCCATTTTTCTCTTAAGGAGCTCGAGGCGATGTAAATAGATCTCCCTTTCCTCATTTGACACCCACAACAACCCTGGGAGGTAGCTTAGGCAGAGAGGCACTGACTGGCCCAGAGTCACTCAGTGAGCTTTGTGGCTGAGTGGGGTTTCGAACCCTGGGCTCTCAGGTCCTAGTCCAACACACTAACCATTGTACTACACTGGTATTGTGAATTGCAGTCTTGCTCGTGCTGGAGTGTGATGGAATGTTTGGGTACTGATTTTGAAAGCTGAGTTTATTTGAAGTTCTGCATGCTCGGTCTTTAGTGAGTTCAACAGGTTCAGTACGACGTTTGCCCAAGCAGAATCACGGGCAGCTGCCTTATCCCAAGCAAGACCTGTGGTCTGTTTTGCTAAGTATTGTCTACACACTTGGCAGAAGTTGTCCAGGATTTCAGCCCAGAGTCTGTCCCAGCGCTATCTAGAGATACCAAGGATTGAACCTGGGACCCCGAGGTGTTTGCAATGCAAGACAGATACTCTAACCACTGAGCCCTTCTCCCATCATGGAAGTCTGCTTAGTGTTGTATCTGTGGCTCTGTTAGCTAAAGCTGTAGTGTAACGCCTACCTGCAAAAGAAAAAAGTAATTGGCAATAGAATTTGACTTTTCAGACAGCCTTTTTCACAGCTGGCCGGCACATTTGATAATCTTTAAACTCCATTTGATATACTTTGCTGGGGGGGGGGCATTTGCAGAAAGATAGATGCCGGCTGCTCAGGAATTGCTAAAGGAGGAGGTTGGGATAAAAGTGGTTGTGATCGGATAACAAATGAATGTGGTTATATGGACTTTGATGTGATGCTATTGGGGCTTCACTGTTGAATTCAGGGATCAGGAACCAGGGGCTGCTGCAGATACTGGATTCCATCTCCTCATCATCCCCAGTCACTGGCCTTGATGGATGGGCCGGTTGGTCTTGTAGACCACAAGGGCACTGGTTTGGGGATGGCTGTTTTAAGATTTTCAGGTCCCCCATTTCCAGCTATAGACAGCACATTGGACCAAGTCGATGCGTGTGAAATCTCAGGTTCCTGACTATTTCAGGTTGGTTTGCAAGAAAGCAAGCTTCTAGTCCTTGTGACTACCAAGAGCGCCAGGGAGATTTTAAAAGCAAAATGAAGCTTTTTTATTTTATTTTACAACAGAAACGCTTATTTAAAAAATTGAGGTAGCAAGCATCGTCATAAAAAAGAGGGCTTTCCCCCTTCTCTGTCAGATAGGTGGGGGTTCTGTTTCCATGAAGTCGGCTGCTACGGCATGCATTATCAGAAAAAAAATGATGTTGTATTTCTTGTGTGAGAAATGTTTTACTTGTGTGCGAATTCAATCCGCACACTTGCCATTTTAATCAGCTAAACCATTTCAAGGCTTCTTTGATCTCTAAGCCTTATTTTACCACACTGAGATTTCATATCCTAGGAGGAGCGCAAGGGATTGTCTTGTACGTTCAAAGAGTTAAACTTGAGAGGGCAAGGGGAAATCTGATGGGATCGCTTGTTCCAAATTTACCTTATCCCCCCCCCCAACTGTCCTAAGTGATTCCCAAACAAACAAAATGTAACCACTAAAATCAACCCCAACGACAGCAACCTTTTTGACTTGTAAGTTCCTTAACCCTGGTAACCTCAGCTATACACAGAATGGGATTTTGCACATGTTGGACAGAAACAAGCGAATCAAACCACGGCCGGAGAGATTCCAGAACTGTAAAGACGTCTTTGATTTGATCTTGACGTGCGAAGAAAGGGTCTATGATCAAGTAGTAGAAGGTAAGGAGATGAAAGTTGTTTGCTTTAATGGCAAGGACCAGTATGCTATGGTGCCAGGGGTGGGGGAGCTGAATATGGCTCCCCGGACTTTCTTATCTGGCCCTTCGGGCACTCTCTGGGCCACAACCCTCCTGGAATTCTTCTAACATAACTGGAATGTGTCCTTGAACTGTTCATCCCTCTAGCTTGCCTGAATGGAGAGAGAGGGGTGTTTGTGTGTTTTGCCTCTGGCCCCCGGAATGCTCCTTGTAAGGGAAGTGGCCCCCAAGCTAAAGAACGTTCACCACTGTTCCTTAGTTGTTGGCGTATTGGACTAGAACCGCAGAGATTTTGGTTCAAATCGCTGCTCACTTCTCAAGCTTGCGGTGTGACCTGCAATCAGTCGCTCTTTTTCTTTCCGGCCCACTTTGCAGGGGTTGTCGTGAAGATTTGCTGGAGGGCAAAATTTTCACAGAGGCTGGGTGGCCATCTGTACTCGTGTTGCAGAACGTCCATCAATCAGGGGGTTGGTCTCGTCTACTCAAAGGCTCTTTATGATTCCAAACAGGGTTGAGAGTAGGCAGTGGAGACTGCCTACCATTCCCCTGAACTCTCTGAAGAAGGGATGGCGTAAAAATGTGATGGAAACAATCTGGGCTCAAACTCGGACGGGGTTGTGTGTTCTGTGGTTCAGCAGAAGTTCCGAAGAGGGAATCCTTCCTGGGAACTACAGACCTAGGAAGTACCTCCCCCCCCCCCCAAATCATAGTTCTGCAGTGGGAGCAACGGAATGCAAATCCAATTAGGTTTCTGCAGTGACGCTGCATTCCTGTTAGTGCAGCATTTATTCTGCTCTGCTATCCTGCTGTTCCTCCAAAGAGGCCTGGGAATCTATGCATTGGATTATTTCTGCTTCACCCTTGCATCAGCCTGGGGTTAGGCTTGAGAGCAGATCATTGGCCAGCTCTTGACTCATTGACTTTTGTGGCTGAGCAAGGATATGGAGGTAGGCCTTCTTGGTCCAGCAGTCTTATTTGCTGAGTGAAGTCCCAATGGCAGCTTCCATATCCCCAAAACAGGAGACAGGAGAGAGAGCACAGATTTGCCTCCGGTCTCCATTGATGAGCAGTTTCAAGGGCCCCTCCTCTCCCTTTACAAACGCATGGGACAGGCTGCTCTTCAAATAGAAGACTGCCCTCTTGAAAGTAGGCCATGTGGCCATCTTAGGTCTGGGTCTTCCTCACAATGGAATGGACCCATTATTGTCCCTGCACATTCGTTTGCCCTCTCCCTGAGTACGTCAGAAGGGCCTCACTGGGTCCAAAGGTCTGTCTAGTTCCGCCTTCTTATATCCCACAGTGGCCAATGAGATGGCTGCAGGAAGGCAATGGCCCTCCCTCCCTGTCACTCATAAGAAGTGCCCTGCAGATAACTGGCATTTGGAGGCACAGTGCAGAGGGGGAGAACATGCCCACAGTGACTGGTAGGCCACCCAGCACTGCCTACACAAAGAGAGTGAGGCCAGCAGGCAGCCATCGCAAGGGGGAGGAGAAAAGGATGGCCTTGTCTGAATCACAAGCGGGAAGAGACACTGTTGCACTTGCGGGCTTCCCATAGAACAGTGTTTCTCAAACTTGGGTCTCCAGCTATTGCTGGACTACAACTCCCATCATCCCTGGCTAGCAGGACCAGTGGTTGGGAATGATGGGAGTTGTGGTCCAACAACATCTGGGGACCTACTGCCATAGAGGCTCCTGTGTTTGGCCAAAGTCAGAACAGGATGTTAGACTAGATAGGCCTTTGGCCTGATCCAGCAGCCAGGCTCTTATTGTGGCTCTTCCTCGCTTTTTAAATTTAAACTAGGCATTTACACAACCCCCGTGCAGCAAGCCTTAAAAACAAAAAAACCAGCCTGGTTGGTGGTGTTGGCAGATCTGCCGCTCATCGTCTCTCCAGCTCCCTGGCTTTGCCTCGCCCCCCGCTAGGATGTGGCAGATCTTCTTCAAATTTAGGAAGCAGCCGAGTGGACACAGTGGTGTCTCATAAATAAAAAATGCTCAGGGGCAAGGTGGGTTCCTCACCGGCCAGACTCTGCCTTCGTTCCAGGGCTGTCCACTCAGTTGCCGCAGAGCTCAGAGTGCATTACAGGGAGCCGTCTTGGAGCCTTCGCCGGTTTCCTTAATGAGTCGCCGTGCCGAGAGATGAATGAAGTCTTCACTCTTTGCTTCGGGGGGAGCCGTCCTCCTTGAGACAGAGGGTTCATTTTGCAGCAGTTGAGGAAGGCGAAGGCCGTCTGCTTGCTAATTTCCACCTTCTTTACCCTCTTCCCTCTCTCTCCTGAATGCAATTCTTCACATAAGTGGCACAGGAGAGAGCCCGAATCCCCGCTGGCAGTCCCCGCTATGAAGAGATGATGAGATTTTTAAGCTGGACTGCCTCGCTTTGCTTGGCCTGATCTGCTGGAAACACTGTTCAGGGAGGGGGACCAGTTTCTGAGCTTTACATTTGCAGGTCAGCATCTTGAGGCTCCTTAACGCTGCCTGGGAAACCGTGTCTCTTTGGCCGTGCCAGATCCATGTATGTGACGGCGTTGTCTGCACACCGGTCTTAAAAATAAGCAAATCTCCTGTCCTGCTGTGGGTTCCGTTGGCGGAACAAGCGAAAATGCAGTTATATTAAGAGAGATGCAGTACAACACAAACCTAGGCCCACATTCCCTTCTCAGCGCCCTTCTGGGGGCTGCATGCAAGTGATAGGCAAGGCTTGAGACAAACGTGGGCCGAGCAATGAATGTCAGTGCGTTACCTTTTTAAAAAAACAGTAGGCTGGTTTCTACGCTCGTTCTTCTCTATTTACCTGGATGAGTAAGAGGTGTTCAGCGCAACTCAAGGGCATCTTCCAGCCAGGCAGAAGCACTCCAGGAGAGTTTGGAGCAGGGTGTTGCTTGGGGCCCAAGGGCCAGAGTTTATAGAGGGCCACATTTGGTTTCCCAATCCTTGCATTCAAAAGAACCAGCCAAGTGGCCACCAGATTAGAAGCCTCAAAACTGGGATTCCACCAACGTCTGTGCTGCTGTCAGACCCAACGCAAGGAGTGTTTCTTCAAAGAGCCTGGGGAAAGAGGCCTTAGCTCAGTGGCAGAGGCCCTACTTTGCCCAGGGTTCAGACTCCCAACACCTCCTGTTTAAAATAGTTTGGGCAGCAAGTTGTGGAAAAGAGCTTGCCTGCATTCGTGGAGAGCCACTGGCAGTCGAGTTCCTAAACAGGCAGAGTGCGGACTTGTCTAAGGCCACTTCCTGCACTCCTTTGCATTATTTTAATTCCAGTCGCCCAAGACATGCAAATGTTGCTCCCTTCCTTCCCCTGATGTCACCTTTGCCAACCTGGCACCCCCAGACGTTGTTGGACCCCCAACTCCCCATCAGCCCTGACGGTCGGCCAACACCGGCTGGGGCTGATAGGAATCAGACTCCCAGCAACATCCAGAGGAGACACGGGTTGCCTACTGCCAATTTGAAGGCTTGATTTCGACCTGCACCCAAAACCACTTTTCTTTGTTTTTGCCCCTCAGACTTAAATTCTAGAGAACAGGAGACATGCCAGCCTGTACATGTGATCAACGTGGACATTCAGGATAATCATGAAGAGGCAACGCTGGGAGCTTTCCTTATCTGCGAACTATGTCAATGTGTAAGTATTTTTATTTTAACCTTTTTACTCCAATTTTCTCTTTGGGGTACCAGAGGATGCCTTTCTCCTGTGGTGATTTTGAACTCTTGCTAAGTCCTTCTGCTCCTAAGAAACCTCTGTGAAGCTCACAGGCAGGGGGTGAAAGTGAATCGCTTCCCCTCCTTGCTGCTCAGAGGTACACTGCCCCTGAACATGGCTGTTCCATTACTCGCTATCCATAAAGACACCCACCTGGACAAGCAGCCTTGCAGCAATCGGCCTGATCCCTCCAGGACAGTGGCCTGCTGGTGAATTAGGAACCACCAGTGGGCCGCTGCTGTGATCCAAGGCAGGCTGCAACGGGAGCACTTCTACCATGCAGATGCTGAAGCAATGGGCCCCCAATGCATTTGTGCTGGCTCTGGAAAGGTCGAAGGTCTCTGCTCCGGCGTGATCTGAAGCCAGAGGCTACACCTCCCTCCCATTCATCCCCAGCATCTGCTTGGGAAGTTCAGATCGCACAGCCAGGTCTTACCTTTGGCAGCCATGTGTGTGTGAGAAAGAGTGCACAAAATCATAAGGCAAGCTGCCTTCCTTCCTGGGCAACCTTCTGAGGGCCGATTGCCAGGGGCGGCTGCAGCCAGATAATAATAATAATTTATTATTTATACCCCGCCCATCTGGCTGGGTTTCCCCAGCCACTCTGGGTGGCTTCCAACAGAATATTAAAATACAATAATCTATTAAACATTAAAAGCTTCCCTAAACAAGGCTGCCTTCAGATGTCTTCTAAAAGTCTGGTAGTTGTTTTTCTCTTTGACATCTGGTGGGAGAGCGTTCCACAGGGCGGGTGCCACTACCGAGAAGGCCCTCTGCCTGGTTCCCTGTAACTTGGCTTCTTGCAGTGAGGGAACCACTGGAAGGCCCTCGGCGCTGGACCTCAGTGTCTGGGCTGAATGATGGGGGTGGAGACGCTCCTTCAGGTATACTGGACGGAGCCAGAGGGCGAAAGCAGCTGGAACACCAAAGGAGCAGCTCTCGCCTCTCTATCCTCTGCCCTAGCAAGCAAGAGGCATTGTCACGGTTTCAAGGGCGCTTTCTATCCAGGCCAAAACACTCAGGAAGGGTGCTGAGCAGAGCCACTAGTAAGGGTGCCCAGGGAGAGAGGCAGCTTGAAGGGTTGTGTTTGGCCCCAGTTCCCCACCCCTGCTGTAGAATCTAGGAGGCAAGCATGGAAGTCCCCTCCCTCCACTGCCCATTGGCCATTGACCCTTGACCCACTATGCTCTGTTCCAGGGTGTTGCTTGCTCTGTGCGGAATTTGAGCAAAGGGCATTGTATTTGCAGCCACCGTGGCTTTTTACCTGCCCAGCCTGCCGTTGTGAGCATGTAGGGAATTAAGGCGAAACCCCGAACCCTGAACGGAGCTGAGGCATTTTCTCTGCTTTTCGAAGAGAAGAAAAGAAACCAGCTCACTTCTGTGTTGGGTTTGTTTTTAAAGTGGGTCAGCCAGCCCAGGGCAGACTTGGGAATAGAACTCTCCTCTCTACTTGGCCCCACTCCTATGGAAACTAGGCCACTCTGCCTGTATCTGAATGGAGCATCGAGGAAAGTGAAAGAAAGGCTTGAGCTCCTTGTCCGCTTGTCAAGTCTGGAGGCACTTTATTTGGGCCAAATGGGGAAAGGCTGCTTTCACTCCCGGTGGTGTGTGATTTGTGTGTGTGTTGTTTCGAAGCAGGTCCAGAGGCTGCTAGAATATATAAAAAGTCAGAGTGGTTTAGAGCCAAGCTCTTCAACCTGGAAACCTGGTCTTTCCAGATGTTTCAGAACTTTCATCACCCCAGCCTGCTTAACCAGTGTTGGGGCCCACGGTTGAAGAACGCTGGCTTGGGGGACAGTCCTGGGGTCTGTTCCTTTGGCAAAGCTTATGCGGCTTTCTTAGGCATGGGGTTAGCCGACGCAGTGCCTTCCACATGTTTTGGAATGCCGTTCCCATAACTCCTAACCTTTGGCTCTGCTGGCCGGGGCTGATGGGAGATCACGGAATCGTAAGAGTTGCAAGGTGTTCCCAAGGGTTATCTAGTCCAACTCCCTGCAACGCAGGAATCTCAGCTAGAGCATTCATGGCAGATGGCCATCCAATCTCTGCATAAACATCTGAAGGGCACCATGTTGACTATCCCAGGCTTAGAGCAGAGGTGGGAGTCTTGGGGCCTTCCAGTTGTTCCCATAACTGCATCCTGACCATTGCTGGGGTTGGCTCCAAGCCCAACAACATCTGGAGCATCACCGAGTTCTCTATCCCTGTTCCTTATTAGATCCAGGGTGGGGAGCCTTTGCCTTCCAGGTGTCACTGAACTACAACTCCCATCAGCCTCATCCACCATGGCCGTTGGCTCAGGACGGTGGGCATTTTAGTTCAGCAACACCTGGAGGGGTTTCCCCGCACCTGTTTGAGATGATAGCACGTGGTCTTCTAGTAGCAGACATTGTTTCAGAAGAGGTGTCTGCCCTCCTGGTGCACAGGAAAGGTGCTTTTTTTAAGGCAGGTGGCGGCGGGACTCCTCTTCTTCAATGGGTGCTTTCCACTGGGGTTTTGTTTTGTTTTGTTTGCACTTCTCTTTTTTTTGTAAGAGAACAGAGCAGCACAACCCTCCTTTCAAAATAAATACTTGAGCCCTAACCCTTCCCCTCTTGCCTGTTTGCTTCCAGATACAGCATACGGAAGACATGGAAAATGAAATAGACGAGCTGTTACAAGAATTTGAAGAGAAAAGTGGAAGGACTTTTCTGCACACGGTCTGCTTTTATTAAAAGCACGCCCGCCTCTTCCTCTTAGGCCTTACTTGCGGACGAAAGAAGCATGTGTTAGTTCTGAATCTACTGGACTGTTTTCTCCCTTCCTCTCGGAGAAGTCGACTTAACAACCTCTTTCATTGTTGCTGTTTAATTTCTCTCCCCAACCCGCGCGTGTGTTCGTTTTTTGTTATTTTTTAAATTGTTTGTGGGATGTTTCCACGCAGAAACACAAACGAACTTTGTGTGTAAAATGAAAGAAATTCTTTACATGAAACGCTGCTTTATTTAAGAGATTTTTTTTAACGAAAAAGAAAAGGAAATCAAGGTTTTGTTTAACTCTTCCCCCATCTCCTGTCTTTCCGCCTCCCTCTCTTGGATGCCCTTCTTTAATTGTTATAAGTAGGGTTTTAATTATAAAGAGAATATATGCAGATGATATCATTTATATTTTCCACCGTAAATATCTTATTTCAGTTGTTGGGTATGGGGGGGGCGGCAGCGAAGGGGAGATGCTTTTCTTTTAATGCAACAGAACTGAACGGCTGGGATATGCAAAGGTATGAATGGGACAATTAATATCTGTATAATATTAGGAATGAAAATTGGAAGTGTCCAATAAATATAAACTGCGCCATTTCTGTCCTGTTCCTTGTGTTCATATAGAGATGTCTAATATATCTTCCTATATATGTAAACATGAAGGTTATCGTCGCACAGCCACTGTCAGAGGAATTGTAGTGCCACATCGCAATCCTAGAATTTCATGAAGCTAGGGTGCGGTAGGGGAGCAAGACTGAAGACAGGTTGCACAAAAGCGACCACAGCATGAGAATGTGATGAGGGAGAAACTGATGGGGAAATTGGTGGTTTTAAACAATGGCAGGTGTTTGAGAAAAGTACCTTCACAAAGTAGAGTATTTGAGGGTTCTTCATCCTGTATTCTCGCACGAGGCAATGAGGAATGGAAGAGGCAGAAGTTTGAGTACAGTGAGAAGGGAGTTACACTGTAAGGAAAACAGGTGACTGTTTTAAACAACAGCCGGGACGGAGGGAAATGGAAAATGTGGCAATTTTCAACAGTGGCAGAGGTTTCAGTAAAGTAGGCAGGGGTTGACCCAAGGAGGGAACGTGACAGTTTAAAACAAGGCTTGAGCACAGCGAGAAGGAAACTGAAATATGTCCTGTTTTAGCTTTTTGGTGTTCGCTTTTGTGTTGTACCCATCTCTGCTTTTTCTCCTTGTTAAAACGAATTGATTCAAAACTAATCCCTCAATGTTTCTCCAACTCCTGCTTTACTCAAATTTACGTAGTTTGAGTACAGCTAGAATGGAGCTACACTGAAAGGAAAGAATCTGGTTGTTTTAAATACCATTTAGTGTTTGACTAAAACTCATTTGTTTGCTCTGGGTTTGCAGCCTTTAGAATTACCATCATGCTTAATTCACCGTGAATTCTGCCACTCAAAGGTACCTTATCAAGATCCGTTCTGACCTTGGGACATTTCAAGATCAGGAATCCTTCCAACAGCAACAAATACCTTTCAAGATAAATTTTGAGAGTGGCAGGCATGAGCATAAAGTGATGAGTTGTCCTAATTTGTTACAAGAACATGGCAACACTCCACAAACTTAATGGATTATGCTGTGTGTGGCAGGGGGAAGGGAATCCTACAATGGGCCAGATAGATAGATAACCATATTTTTCACTCTATAAGACGCACCAGACCACAAGATGCACCTAGTTTTTGGAGGAGGAAAACAAGGAAAAAAATATTCTGAATCTCAGAAGTCAGAACAGCAAGAGGGATCGCTGCGCAGTGAAAGCAGCAATCCCTCTTGCTGTTCTGGCTTCTGGGATAGCTGTGCAGCCTGTATTCACTCCATAACACACACACACATTTCCCCTTACTTTTTAGGAGTGAAAAAGTGAGTCTTATAGAGCAAAAAATATGGTAGGTATGTAGGTAGATAGATAGACAGACAGACCGACAGATAGATGGCACTTGGAAATTTTATAGTAGTTTGTATGGTACACAGAATTTTCAGCCTGGGTTTCTGAAGGGACACAAGTTGCCAATGATAAGAACAAGAATTAATAATACTGGGCATTTACAGAGCCCCTCACTTATATTAACTTGCTGCCACTTAATAATAATAATAATAATAATAATAATAATTTATTATTTGTACTCCACCCATCTGGCTGGGTTTCCCACAACCTTGTACGGTAGGCTGGCTGAGAGCAGGCTGAGCTTAGTGGAGCAATGCCCTGTTCTCCCCACTGAACCAGCCTTCACTGGGTGATGGGAAAGGTGATGCGCTTCTTGAGATCCAGGGAGAGTTTCTGCTAGGGTAAAGAGCACAGGACTTGATGAGCAGATAGCCTCTCCTAGGGGTTAGGGGAGAAATTTGGTTGGGTTCGCATTTTCATGTGGAACTCCCTAGTTCCTGAAACGAGAGGACCAAAACAGAACCCCCGTTCAAAGCGTGTTCTTCTCCTAAGATTGCAGGTGCAGTTCTCCAACCAAACAGTGTCTCCAAAGAACATCTGTTCATGCATAAAGTAGTGAAAATAGGGCATATATCGGGAGAAAATTGCACGCAAATGCTGGTGAATTTCCATCAGGATATTTGGCTTAAAACTGAACCTAAGCTTGGAAACAATGGAAAAGGAGAGAAAATGAAACTGGCAGATTTGACCCATCTTTAGCCTGACCTGGTATTGGACAATTTCTTGGGCTCCTGAATTAAGAGAAATAGAAAAGGTACTGTTTAAATATATGTGTATACAGGCTGAAGAATAGGGGAGTGTGGTCTGCACAGAGTCTTGATTCTCTGGATAAAGTTTTTGAGAGTGTTGTGTTTTTAAAAAAACGCACTCCAAATTACACACCAAATCCTGGCTCTGAATGATTCCTGTTGCAAGCCAATGATATATTTCTGCTTCTAATGACTGAGCATCCTTGATCTCCGCTGTTCTTTCCTAATTTGGGCTCTGGACCAGTGGCTTTTGGCAAGCCTGCTCCAGCTGATCCTCACATGATCTGTGCTCGTAGTTTAAGGACAGGAGGTGGCAGAAAGGAGTTCCTGACCTACAGCTTACTTCTCTGTGTTTTCCAAGGCTTTGACTCACAGCAACTCGAAGAGGCTTGACCAAAATTCCTGATAGCTGTTGAGGTTTGTGTTTGTATTTATCTGTAATATTTATTACCCCAACCCACTTCACCATAGTGACCCAGGGCAGGCTTCAACAATGCAGTATCGAGGTGTATAAAAAAAAACAGATGACAACATTCTGTGTCATGTCCTTTCCCCTTGCCATACATGAAATGGCAACCATCTGGTGCTTCCTACATATTGTAAAGACTTATATTTTCGTCCAGACTTTCCGTGACCCATAGGACTAGACACTGATTTATGCGAGTCAGCCCCTGGACTCTCCAGTTTTCTATCCTGTTTTATTGATTTTTAGGCTATATTTTTGTTGTTGTTGTTGAAATGGATCTTGCTTTTCTATTGCATGTAGCCTACACCACTTGGAGATTTTAAAATATATTAGGTGGTTTAAAAAATGCTTTTAAACAAAACAAATAAGGCCGATGTAATCGTCAAAACAAATAAAACGGTTCAAATGGGAATAGAACAATTTGAGTTTTCTTCCACTAAGTGCACAGCCTTTGGAAGCAATGCACCTAAATTAGTCCTGTCCATTACTTTTGATAACTCTTGAGTAGGATTGACGTTTTTTATTATCAGTTATTAAATTTTTATACCGCTTTATACCCGTGGGTCTCTGGGCGGTAACAACATAAAAAACATCATAGAAAAACAAAATACATAATCAAAATAACACAGCCCAATAAATTCAGCAGAAGAGGTTTTCTCTTTCACACACACACACAACCTTAAGTATCAAAGAGGTGTGTCTTCAGCTTATGGTAGATGCAAGGTGCATGTCTGTGGGTTCAGAGTGCCAGAATCTGGGAGCTGCTGCAGAGAAGCCCATATCCTGTGTTCCCAATCCTCAAACCTCTGTGGGTGGCAGTGCTACCAAGAGGACCTCCTCTACCAGCCTTAAGAAGGTCAGTACAGATGGAAACAGACTTTCAGATATTTGAGGCCTCTGGGTTGTGTAAGCAATACTCAGAAGAAACCCACTTAAACTGAGTTAGCCATGGTCAGTGGGTCTGCTCTGAGTAGGGCCAGCAGTGGCAATACACTTACCGTAAGCTCTCTAGGGTTGGGTTCTTGCCCAGGATTGCTGTGTTAGGCTGTAAATCCTAAGGATGCTTGACCTGGGATGGCGTAAGGCCCGTGGCGATCATGGGCACATAGCTCCGAACAAATGTGTGTAAGACCGCACTGTTTAAAAAAAAAAAAGATTTTGAAATTGAAATGAAAATTTTCTCTCTGGGAGGCATCCGCCTGTTTGGCTTCCAATAGTTTTGCTCTTGGAAAACGTGTGTGTGTGTGTTCCTATTTTCCCCTTGAATAATAATTTCATCTCAGGGAAATGTATGTCTTCCAGCCACATCATGGAATTTATTTGTCACCTGAATTCATTTTAATCTCTTTTTATAAGGAGAAGTGGGGGAACCCCAATTGCCTATTACAGAGTACAGTGGTACCTCGTTCCGGAGGTCCGTTCTTAACCTGAAAATGTTCTTAACCTGAAGCACCACTTTAGCTAATGGGGCCTCCCGCCCCGCTGCTGGCACACGATTTCTGTTCTCATCCTGAAGCAAAGTTCTTAACCTGAAGCACTATTTCTAGGTTAGCAGAGTCTGTAACCTGAAGCGTATGTAACCTGAAGCGTCTGTAACCCGAGGTACAACTGTATTGCAAGGAGCCCAAAATACAGATGCATCATTAAGATTAAATGTTGTCCTCAAATTAAAGCACAAATAACTCCAGGAATTGGGGGGGGTGGAGAGAGAGATAGGGAGAGAGAGACCCTGCCAAAAGCAGGATAGAAAGAAAATTCCAGGCCAGTGTCTTAAATATCTGTGTGGCTTGTTAAAGTGGTGCACCATTTTGCCTAAGTCCTGCTGTGATGCCTCCACAATTAACTGCAGGTTTCAGGTTGGCCTAGCGCAGGAATGAGGAGCTTATGTCCTTCCAGATGTTACTGGACTCCTCCTCCCATCATCCGTGATCCATGGCTGTGCTAGTTAAGGCTGATAGGAGATGGAGTCCAATGACATATGGAAAGTGACAGTTCCCCCCATCTAGTGCCTGCTTTCCCAAGCTCTACTCATTGGACCATACTGCCTCTGAAGATCAGCTATGGTTTGCACACTTCCCCCTACCCTGTGCACATATCAACAGTGGATTAAGGTTACCAGATTTTTTGCAATGAATCTGGGGACACTTTTCAACTTCCTCCTAAATAGATGGATTTTGTCAGGGGACTGATTTGTAAATCTGGGGACTGCCCCGGGGAAATGGGGATGTCTGTTAACCTTACTGTAGTTTATACGCACAAACAGGCACATGATTTTGCATATGATATGACGCTTAGTATGGGGGATAAAATAACTTGGTTCCAGGGATGGATTTGTCGATTTCGCTTCTCTCCATTTCTTCCGACTAAACATTTAAGAGGAACTTTCTGATGCTTTGATAGTGGAACAGACTCCCTTGGAAGGTGGCCGAATCTCTTTTGCTGGAGGTTTTCAGCAGAGGTTGGACGGCCATCGGTGTCAGGGGTCACTGAGCTGCGATCCCTGCATTGCTGGGTTTTGGATAACTCAGAGAAGACCCACTGAAATGAATGGGGCCTAAATGAGTCACGACTCGCACCTGCTAATTTCAAGGACTAGCGTTCGGTTGCAAGAAAATTTTTGTGTGTGGATCTTTCTTTTTTCCTTTAAAGCCTAAAGGTAAAGGGAACCCTGACCATTAGGTCCATTCGTGGCCGACTCTGAGGTTGCGGCGCTCATCTCGCTTTACTGGCTGAGGGAGCCGGCATACAGCTTCTGGGTCATGTGGCCAGCCTGACTATGCCGCTTCTGGCGAACCAGAGCAGCGCATGGAAACGCCGTTTACCTTCCCGCCAGAGCGGTACCTATTTATCTACTTGCACTTTGACGTGCTTTCAAACTGCTAGGTTGGCAGGAGCTGGGACCGAGCAACGGGAGCTCACCCCATCACAGGGATTCGAACCGCCAACCTTCTGATCGGCAAGTCCTAGGCTCTGTGGTTTAACCCACAGCGCCTGATGTGCAAATGAAGCAACCTGAACTTAATATTGGATCGGCTGTGGGAGGGGGGGGATGATTGAAAGGAACCCAGAGCGGCGAGATATGCTTCCATCTCTAGCCTAGCAAGCTCATTTCTAGTGAGCCTGATCTCTGAGCGTACCGAGAGCGTCCAGCAGAGGACGCCCACGAGAGCAGCAGTTCCTACATCTGGTAATCTCAATTTCTCAGCCTTATGGGGAGAGGTCGCTCAGGTCCCTTCCTAAGGAGCGGAGGTGTGCTTCGTGTCCTTTTGCACTTGGGTCGTAACTTTTGCAATGGAGAGCTCTCCACCCATAAACGAAAGACACTCTCCACCCATAAACGAGACCCCCTCCCTTCCTCCAACCATCCCCACCCCCCGACTCAAATTTCCTTCCTTTTCTAATTCTGCACCCTTTCACAACAGCAGCAGCACACAAAACCAGCCCTTTCTGACGGTGAAATCACTTTTGTGGGTGTGTGGAGTGGGCGGGGGGGGGTCACTACTGTCTCCAGGTGAGAGGTGTCAGTGAAGATCTGTGCGAGAGAGAGGGGGAGAGGGAGAGAGATGAACGGAGCCTCTTTTCCACTGGGGATTTCCAGGGCAAAATAGGGAGAGGTGTGATGTGTGATGGCTTTTTCTCCCCCGTTTCTTTTCTTGGTGTGTGCTAATACCAAGCTAGAGATCCTAGGAAGAAAAGGCAGAGCGGAGAGCGAGCGAGAGAGAGAAGGATTCCAAATTTGATCAAGCACCATTTTGATTAAAGGAAGGGAGAGTGGGGAAATTTGTGCAGAGAGAGAGGGAGGGAGGTTAGTAAACACACAGAGAGAGAGCACAGGATCTGCAGCGTGGAGAGTCCCCCCCCCTTTCCTCTCTCTCCCCCACCTCTGTCCCTCCTCCCACCCACCCACCCCCCTCCCTCCTTAAGCAACGAGCCTTTAAGATGGAGCGGCGCCACCTCAAATAGGTAAAAAAATCCTTTCTCTATGCAAGCTGGTGGGTGGGAAGGGGAGAGGGAGAGAGAGAGAGTGCGCGCGAGCAGAGGGATCAAAAAAACCACCTTGCTAATTTCCTAGGATGAAATCGACAAGACCCAGTTGCAAGCCCCTTCTTGCAAGCGGCGAGAGCACCCCCCAACCCAAAAGGAGGGTGCCACCCACCCTGCCGTCCCACATCTTAAAGTCCCGGGGCGGGGCTGGCTTGGTGCGGTGGGTGGGTGGGCTGGGGAAAGGAGGGCTACGATTATGATTATGGTTAATTATGATGATGATGATTTAAAGAGCCTGATTTTGGGGGGTGGGGTGGGGGTGGGAATCGTTCGTGCTGACTTTGCAAAAGCACTAGCGTGTTGTTGTCTTTAAATAATAATAATAATTTCTCTCTCTCTTAAAAAAAACACCCATTTTAAACAAAAATGCCTCTAACTTAGATGGTGCAGGAGGTATTTATTCCAGCTTCAATGTCACCAAGAGAGGGAGGGAGGGAGGGGGACAGGGGGTGGGTGGAGAAAGAGAAGCTGCCAAAATCCATCCTCAGGTCACGTTTTGTGGGGTTTTTCATTCCTCCTCTCCATCCCACCCCCCGGGAGGAAAAAACACAGCAGCAGTTCCAGGCAGGCAGCAGAGCCTGGGGTCTCTCTCTCTCTCTCTCTGAGTGTGTGTGTGCGCGCGCGCTCTCGCGTGTGCGCGTGCATTTCCTCCCCAGCGATGGGTCTCCTCCCCATCAAATGGAACAAGACCAGGCGACTATCTTTTTAAAAGACTCCAACATGACGCCACCCCGTGCCCACCAACATCTCATCTTGCCAGCCGCCTTCTTCCATTTTCCCCCCTGCTAAGGGGGGGGGGGGAGGAGGAGAGAGAGAGAGAGAGGGAAAAAAGAGAGCAGAAAGGGGAAGCAATTTTTAACAGCCTTCCCTCTCCCAGTCTTCTTTGCACCAATTGCTCACCCATACCTTCCCCCTCCAAAAAAAAGGATGGATCCTTCTTTTGAGCAGAGGATGCCGTGAAGCTCCAGAGTGTCATCTGATGGCCCCAGAAGCAGAATCTACTCTTTATCATTCTTTCCCACCCCCCTCCTCTCTTTCTCTCTGCATGTTGGGTATTTTTTTTTTATTTCTTACTTGGTTTCGTGTTTTGCTTTTCTTAACAAAAAACAAAAAAAACCCCCACAAATTATTATTTTTGGGGGCTGGATCAATTCCTCTGCCTGGTGTTGGCGGTGCACCGCTGTGATGTGGTCGACCTTTCGCTTGGACGGCTTGAGTGGATCGCATGATTTGCCCTAGGAATCTGTCTCTTCTGCCTACCTGCCGATCTTTTCCATCTATCGATATATGTTGGACTAATCCGAGGAAGAAGAAGAGGAGGAGGAGGAGTTGGAGGAGAGCGGGGTGGAAAGCAAAAGACCCAAACAGACCAACAAACCAGCCAGAAGGTTCAGCTTGGATAAGAAAATAGAGGAGTGCATTTGTGTATGCTTGGAAATTGGGGGGGCCAGGAGCCTGCCCCCCCTTCAGGACTGCAGATCGGTTTGAAGACCTTGTACCTGACCATCTCTGACCTCTATAGGAAAAGCTGGCACCCCTTTCTCTCCTTTTTCATTCTGGGCAAGGGGGTGGGGGGTGGGCTGGGGGGTAGCGACACAGCGGCTGTCCATTTCCAGTTGATGTCCATGAATACAAACACCATGATATTTATGATCTTGGGGGCCTCAATTGTTATGGTAAGGAGACACTTCGATTTCCTCTTCTTTCCTTCTCTCTCTCTCGTCTTCCCCTTCCCCAAATTCTTAGGTGCGGTTGTGGAACGTCAGATCTGTGTGCCCCATTTCAATGTGTGTGTGTGTGTGTGTGTGTGTGTGCAATATATAATTCTGGGGGCAAGTCGTTCTTTCATAGGCCTAGGTTTCCTTTAATATGTATTAGCAATCAAACACGAGAGACTGTTTTATTCCAACACTTCTAGCCTTATGGGGTTGTGTGATTATTCTTATTCTTATTCTTATTATTGAAACAGGCAATTGCGTGCTTGATGGATATGAACGCACTTTTGGACCGATTTCACAATTATATCTTACCGCATTTGAGAGGTGAAGACAGAGTCTGTCACTGCAACTGTGGAAGGTAAGGCCAGCGGCCAGCGGCCATGCACCATCCCATCCCATTTCTTGGGGGGGGGGGAGTTTGTACACTGCATTTCTCACCTCCCATTGGGAGTGCAGGGGTGAGGGTGAGAAAGAGAGAGGCAGAGAGAAATGTGGCCACGCAGAACAAGGAAGGATGAGGGATGTACTGTTTGGGTATTTTGCCAAATTCTAGGGAATCCGTTGCCTTGGAAAGTGGATGTCATCAGGGATCTCTTGAATGTTTCAAACGGTCACAGGAATCACCCTTTGCCATTCTGCCGTACGCTCCCTTGTAGTTTTTCCTCACGACAACTCTGTGAGGTAGGTGGCAATGGCAGTGTCTGTACTGCAGTCTGGAAAGGGCGGTGTTGTTGGGGGGCCTTACCTGGCGAGTTTACCTCAGGTGAGATTCAGCTGCTAGGGTGCCCGTTGCTGAGTTTGTTTGTTCTCATCATTTAACCCATCCACCGATGTGCAAATAATATACGTATGGATATACCTCTGCAAGGTTTGTGGTGATGGCTGGCAGCTTAGACGACTTTTAAAAAAACCCAAAACCCACGAGGGGGACATCAAGCAGATTCGTTGAGAATAAATCGGCAGCTGTTTACTTTTGAGGAGAAAATGGAACCTGCATTGCCAGCAGCAGTCTACCCTCCAGCGCCGAATTATGGGGGGACGGCCAATCAGGGAAGGCTGTCCGCTTTGGGGTTTTTTTTGCTTCTGAGTTCCCCAGTGACATCTTGACTTCCCGCTCTTGGAAGACAGGATGTAGGGACCCGGTGGATCTTTGATCTGACTCGACAAGCCTGATTTATAAGAGCAGTTGTGGCAGGCACACAAATGGGGCGGCAGTGGTGGTGGTGAAAGAGAGGCTGAATTTCCTTTGAAAACACTTGGTGTGTCCCCCCCCCCCCATAGTTCTAAGACAGTGCCGCTTCCTAAGGGTGTTTTGTGGATATCTGAGAAGTTAGAATCGGGAGCTGCTCAGGAATGTACGAAGCAGCCTTATCCTGAGTCACACCATTCGTTCAGTACTGTGTACACTGACTGGCAGCATCTCTCCAGGGCTTCAAACAGAGGTTTCTCCCTCTACCTGGAGGGATTTGAACCTGGGACCTTTTGTATGCAAGGCCGATGCTCTACCAATGAGCTACAGCCTTTGGCTGTGTTTTATAAGCTCTTGGCATCAGCTGAGCATCTTGGCTCCCAGGCTTTCTCTCCCTGCTCCCATTTTGGGGCTTTCCTTTCAAGATCTACAGTTTCCTCACATTTTTAGTGGTGTCTTTCTTTGATGGTGGTGTTGGAGGAAGTGTCGGAACGAGCTTCTGTTTTTAAGAATTCAAATTCAAAGAATTCAAAGGGCAGGTGATGCCCTTTCAGAGCAGAGAGAGGTGAAGTGAAATGGGTTTCAGAGGAGACCAGAAGCCTGTTTCCCATCGCCAAGTGCCGCTAGGTGCCAACTCCCGTCGCCTCTAACCATTGGCCATGCTGGCTAGAGGAGATGAAAGTTGAAGCTCAGCAAGATTCGGAAGGCAAAAGCCTTTGCTCATCAAGGGTACGGCCAACGAGTCTTAGGTGGAAGGAACTAGGTTTGGGGAAGAGTTGAGGGGGACTTGCGTACCTAAAGTGTTGATGCATAGAAACACAGCAAAATGGCTTATGAGTCAGATTGTAAGTCATGGATAGGCAAACTAAGGCCCGGGGGCCGGATCCGGCCCAGTCGCCTTCTAAATCCGGCCCACGGACGGTCTGGGAATCAGCGTGTTTTTACATGAGTAGAATGTGTCCTTTTAAAATGCATCTCTGAGTTATTTGTGGGGCCTGCCTGGTGTTTTTACATGAGTAGAAGGTGTGCTTTTATTTAAAATGCATCTCTGGGTTATTTGTGGAGTGTAGGAATTCATTCATCCCCCCCCCCCCAATAAATATAGTCCAGCCCCCCACAAGATCTGAGGGACAGTGGACTGGCCCCCTGCTGAAAAAGTTTGCTGACCCCTGGGACTCTAAGTAGCTCAGTATTGTCTGCTCTGATTGGCAGCAGCTCTCCAAGGTTTCAGATGGGAATCCTTACCTGGAGATGCTGGGGGTGAAACCTGGGGTCAAAGCAGGTCTCTGCCTCAAACCTGCGATCCCTTTCTTTAAAGATAAGTAAGCCCCTAGTCCTCATGTTTCTAAGACATGAGCTTTTTCCAGCAGGAAGCTGCCTTTGTACTGCATCGGACCATTGACATATCTAGCTCAGTGCTGCCTACACTGACCACCAGCAGCCAGCCCTCCAGGGTCTCCGATGGGGAACTCTCTCAGACCTCCTTGGAAATGGCGCCTATTGTACCCAAGGCCCCTCCCCAATGAAACAACAGCATAGGAACATAAAGGGACTCCTGACCATTAGGTCCAGTTGTGACTGACTCTGGGGTTGCGGCGCTCATCTCGCTTTATTGGCCGAGGGAGCCGGCGTACGGCTTCTGGGTCATGTGGCCAGCATGACTAAGCCGCTTCTGGTGAACCAGAGCAGCGCACGGAAACGCCATTTACCTTCACAGGGATTTGAACCGCCGACCTTCTGATCAGCAAGTCCTAGGCCCTGTGGTTTAACCCACAGCGCCACCCGTGTCCCTTGCATTATACCAAATCAGACTGTTGGCGTATGTAACACAGTGTTGTCTACACTGACTGGCAGCAGCTCGCCAGGGTCTCTCCAAGCCCTCCCTTTCAGATGCAGGCACCCGCAGCCTTCTGTATGCTGCACTGTGGCCTTGAGGAGGACGAAGGCTGGGCCTTTGGTGCCACAGGGCACAGGTACGACTCTAATGGGCTCAAGTTGCCAGAGGGCAGTGTGTGGCTGAATCTTAGGAGGTGGTGAGAGCCGTTCGATAACTGGAATGATCCCACATTGAGCCAGTGGGCATTCCCTGGCTGGGACAGTGGAGGCTGGTGCACTAGCGCAAAGGGGGCCCTGCCCTGCCAACTTCAGCTAGCCCCACCTGCCTGCCATCTTACTAAGATCCAGTCTAGCTTCTTCCTTCTAATTCTCAGGGTTGTCCCTTGTAGAGCTCAGCAGGGAAGAGAAGGATGGCAATGAAGCTGGACTGCGTTGGTTTGGCCTCTTGTGGGCTCTGGTGCCACCTACTGTTCAGCTCCCAGCCTTCCGCCCAAACAGTTGCAACGGGCACCGGTCACCCCTGATTGGGGTTGCCCTGGTCTCCGATTTTCCTGCTGAAGCCAGAGGGGCGAAGTACATTCCCTACAAGACTCTCTACAGCTACGTACAAACCATAGATTGAAAGCACATAACTTCCCCCCAAAGAAGTGGTGTTTGACCCCGCAGAGCTACAGTTCCCAGGGTTCTTTGGTGGGGACACCATGTACTTTAAACGTATGTTGAGTATGGTGACTGAAATTTGGCCTCCAACCATTTAGCCAAAACCTGTCACTTCCACCCATTTGTTCTAGCTCTGCCTTCTGAAGCAACGCTGTACATTTCAAACACATTGAAAGCTTTCGTCAAAGAATCCTGGGATCTGTAGTGCACCCCTCGGGAACTGTAGTATACCCCTAACAGCCTTGGGAAGCTGCAGTGTCCAGGATTCTTTGGGGGGAACTCTTGGGCTCAAAAAGGAGAGCGTGTGATGCTGTGGTGATCATTCAACCTTCTTGTCATGTTGTGGTCAACTTAAAGTGAGCGATGAAAAACTGCACCGCAAATAAACCTAAGTGAGGAGGTGGTTTACAGAGCTGTGCGTCAGGCGCATTGTGCTCCTTTCGCTTGGGAGAAAAGGAACATTCATGCGCGCCGCCAAGGAGCCAATTCGTAGGGGCCAAGGTCCCTTTGGGGCCCCCCAATAAAATATTTAAGGGGGTTTGGCCCCTGTTGATCAGCACTGCCATTCCCGATTATGTGTGGCAGGGCTTACCTCTCCCCCCAAAAAAAATATTTTATTCAAGTTGGCACTCCGACGCGCATCATGTAAAGTTTGGACTCTGGCTGTGCTGTGTCCATGCCATACATTTCTCCAAAGAGCTCTGGGAACTGCAGTTTACCTTTGCACCTCCTGGCACCTTTAACAAACTACAGTTCCCATGATGCTTTGGCAGAGAACCATGTGCTTTAAATGTATGGCGGGGACAACGTTTTGCAGCAATTAGCAGCATGGCAGAGTTATCTCAGGAAGTTGAACGAGAGCAGAGCCACGGACCCTGTGTCCTTTTTGCGGGAGAGGCAGTGTGGTACAGTGGGCGGATTTGTGGGACCTGAACCAGAGATGTCTGCGTTTATTTCATTTAAAAAAATCTATGTTTTTATGCTACTTGATTGATCAAATTAATTTGTTATGCATTGATATCCCACCTTTTTCTGCAAGGATCTCCCGGTAGCATGCAGGGCTTTCTCCCTCCTCATTTAATCCTCACGACAATCTTGTGAGGTAGAAAAGTCTGAGAGAGGTCTCCCAGGCCCTAGTCCAGCACTCTAACCACTAGACCAACTACCCCCTCCTTATATCTAGGCCTTCCTCCTTAAGCAGCCCATGGAGGCCATCAAATACAGAGTGTGAGCGGCAAACAGATTTTGACCCCTTCCCTTGAAAGACATGAACATAATAATAATAATAATAATAATAATAATAATAATAATAATAATAATAATTTGAGATTCATTTTAGACAAGAGACACCTTTAGCTTGACAGATCACTGGGTGGAAATAATGAGAGAGAGAGAATGAGAATTGCTTCCACGTCAATTGATTCAGGACTGTAATGTCAGAAGAGTCGTAAATCTCACTTTGTTATCGCGGTCCATGTGTTTTGCTTCCACTGTGGACCACCGTGCCAGTGGGCTTGCGGTGATTTTCTACTGGTCATTGGTTAGCGTGGGGGTAGGCAGTGGTGACTAGTAGAGAACTGACGGCATGGGGTACAGGTGCTTGGCGTCTAGAGGCACAAACTTGTTGTGTGAGAGAACGTGGGTTCAAATCATAGCTGTCAACTTTCAGATTTGAAAATAAGGGATAAGCAGCCTCACCTGTCCCGGGGGACAGTCTACGGGATATCTAACAATCCGGGATAGCAGCAGGAAGCAGCAGGAAACGGCGCTGGAATAAGGGAATTTCCCACAAAAAAAGGGAAGGTTGACAGCTGTGGTTCAAATCACTGCGCTTTCCACTCAAAGGGCTTCTAGTAGCCAGAACAGGGAAAACCCTTACTGGAGGTCAGTGGAGGCTGGTGCTTCAAGGCAAATAAGAAAATAAGACCCTGCTTAATCAGGCCAGTGGCCCGACCAGATGCCCATTATGGCAAGCCCAAAGGCAAAACCTGAAGACAAGAACCCTCTCCCTTCCTATAGTTTCAAACAACTGACATTCCTGCCTCTGAATGTGGAGGCAGACATAGCCATCGTGGCCGGTAAGGTAAAGGGACCCCTGACCATTAGGTCCAGTTGTGGCTGACTCTGGGGTTGCGGCACTCATCTCGCTTTATTGGCCGAGGGAGCCGGCGTACAACCTCCAGGTCATGTGCCCAGGATCACTAAGCCACTTCTGGCGAAACCAGAGCAGCACACGGAAACGCCATTTACCTTCCCGCCTGAGCGGTACCTATTTATCTACTTGCACTTTGACGTGCTTTTGAACTGCTAGGTTCACCCCGTTGCGGGGATTTGAACCGCTGACCTTCTGATCGGCAATTCCTAGGCTCTGTGGTTTAACCCACAGCACCACCTGCGTCCCAGGTAAAGGTAAAGGGACCCCGCACCATTAGGTCTAGGCGTGAATGTGGAGGCAGAGCATACCGAACATGGTCGGTAGCCTCTGTGAATTTGCCCTGTCCTCTTTTAAAGCCACCCGAGTCGGTGGCCATCACCGTTTCCTGTGGCAGTGAGTTCCACAGTTTAACTATGAAGAAGTGCTTTTGGCTACCTGTCCCGAATCTTCTAATGTTCATCTTCGTTGGGTGTCCAGTGTTATGAGAGCAGAAGGAAAACTTTCCTCTGCCCACTGTTGCCCTGCCACGCATGATTTTATAAACGTCTTGTCATGTCTCCTGTTAGTCACCTTTAAGAAGGGTCTTATTTTCATGTGTATCTGAAGAAGTGTGCATGCACACGAAAGCTCATACCAAGAACTAACTTAGTTGGTCTTTAAGGTGCTACTGGAAGGAATTTTTTTTATTTTGACTATGGCAGACCAACACGGCTACCTATCTACTACTTGTCATGTCTCCTGTTAGTCACCTTTTCTATAAACTATAAAGTCCCCAGTGTTGCAGCCTTTCCTCACAGGAGAGTCCTCCATCCCCTGAATCATTTTGACTGCCAACCTTTTCCAACTCCACAATAACCTTTCGGAGGTGAGGCCAAACGTGGCACTGCCTGCCTGCCTGCCTACTTACAAGTCCAGCTGCTTGGCTTGGCCAGAGTGTAGCCGCTGTGTCCTCAATTCTGAGATGTGGGGTGAAGAGGAGGCCGATATATCATTTGGCTTCCCCGAGGACTGCTCTGCCCAACACCCAAATCCTCCGCTTGCCAGCTTGGTTGTGTGAATTGGCTGCTTGCATGTCCTTTCTTTCCAAAGCTGGCCAGTTGGCTAGGGAAATAATACCTGGCCCGTTCCTCGCCCTCCTTCTCTGGGCCAATTGCCGTAATGTTTCCCGCAAGAGCCAAAAATGTGTCCTGGTTGCCCCAAAGCCTTTCCCCCTCCCCCAAATTAGTAAACGGTCACACGGTCAATTTCACTCGGCCTGGACACAATTCAGCAGTGTACCTGAAGGGGAATCAAGAGGATCCCTGGTTTCTGATCTCAGCTACCAGGCTGGGCATTGCTACCCAGTGGTAAGTGGTGACATGATCCAGCCCTGGTAGGTTTGCCAGCTTCAGGGGTGCGGGAAGGTCATTTTGGACTCTGGGCTTCGTGGTTTCTTTTTTTATACATATATAAATTTTTATTAGGTTTCTTTTAACATACCATTTTCAACAATAATTAAACATACTTTTACATCTTATACTGTTTTTGGACTTCCATCAATCACATCCAATCTATTCGCTTAATATAAATTTCTTACTTTCACTATTACATTTAAATCTCATAACTAAGATCTCTATTCTTTCTCTACTTTGCAATGTTTCATATATTTCTCTTTACAAAACTTCTTGTAGTCCTACTAGCATAATTTGTTGATTACAGTTGCTCTTCAAATAGTTCGTATATTTCTTCCGCTCTTCTGTGAATCTCTGGTCCCGCAGGTTTCGAATCCTTCCTGTCACTTTATCTAATTCTGTGTAGTCCATAAATTTTGCCTGCCATCCTTCTTTCGTCAGAATCTCTTCTTGCTTCCATTTCTGGGCTAACAATACTCTTGCCGCTGTTGTTGCATATAAAAACGATTTAACATCCTGTCTATTAATATCCTCACCTATAATACAA
Source organism: Podarcis vaucheri (assembly GCF_965113315.1). Taxonomy (NCBI): domain Eukaryota; kingdom Metazoa; phylum Chordata; class Lepidosauria; order Squamata; family Lacertidae; genus Podarcis; species Podarcis vaucheri. The sequence goes on from NC_138765.1 coordinate 74,960,570, forward strand.
AGTAAAAATGCTTCTGTTTTATTTTTTTAATGTATATTTCAACATCTTTTTCATCTCATTATACAGTGGTACCTCAGGTTAAGTACTTAATTCATTCCAGAGGTCCGTACTTAACCTGAAACTGTTCTTAACCTGAAGCACCACTTTAGCTAATGGGGCCTCCCGCTGCCGCCACACCGCCAGAGCACGATTTCTGTTCTCATCCTGAAGCAAAGTTCTTAACCTGAAGCACTATTTCTGGGACTAGTGGAGTCTGTAATCTGAAGCGTATGTAACCTGAAGCATGTGTAACCCGATGTACCACTGTACAGTATATCATTTCCCAGAAGTTTTTTACTTTCTTACATTCCCACCACATATGATAAAATGTTCCTTCTTTTTCTTTACATTTCCAACAGTTATTATTTGCTTTATACACGGGCTTTGTGGTCTCAATGGGAGCTTAGAGGTAGAGCATATGCCTTGCCTGGAGAAGATCCCAGGCTCAGTCTCCAGCGGTGTCAGGAGCGAGCCAGCAATAAATCACATCAGGCTTGTTGCAGTTAACCCTTTATTAGCAAAAGCAGGATCTGTGCAGGCCTAATGAACACAGCAACTCATTAGATCAGGCATAGGCAAACTCCGGCCCTCCAGATGTTTGGGACTACAACTCCCATTATCCCTGACCACTGTCCTGCGAGCTAGGGATGATGGGAATTGTAGTCCCAAACATCTGGAAGGCCGGAGTTTGCCTATGCTTGCATTAGATCTTGCCCCCATGAAGCAGTTGCTGAGACTGAATGTCCCCACCTCCCATCAGCTGTCTTAAGTCCTCTCCACTCCAGGGTTCCCCCCCCCCAAGCAATCTGAGACTGCGCCTGCGTGCAGCCTGCTGCTGCTCTGCCCGTTTCAGCCCTCTGCTAGTTCTGGGGGGCAAACGGGGAGGGGAGCTTGTTGCTAGCAGGACCAGTGGTCAGGGATGATGGGAGTTGTAGTCCAAAAACAGCTGGAGACCAAGGGTTGGGAAACACTGGCGAAGCATCACGATGCTGAGAGGGCGGATGGGGCCTAAGTCCCTACTCAGTAAAGCGGAGCCCTTGAAGTCAGCACACCTAAGTTAGTCATGCCCATGAACTTCAGTGGGTCTACTCTGAGTAGGACTTTCATTGGATGCAACTCAAAGTCCGGACGATCACGTGCTGGGTTTAAAAAAAAAATGGTTAAGGGCCAGCCATACCGTGAGGAAGAAGTGATAGTAGAAGGTTGCTTTCTTTGTACGACCTTGGAGCACTTTATCGATGGATAAAGTTAGATGGTGGCCATCTGTCACATTCCTGCATTGCTGGGGGTTGGACTAGATGACCTTTGGGTTCCCCTCCAGCTCTACAATTCTGTGATTCTGTGAAGCGGTTTCTCTAAATAGGTAAAACAGTATTTGAAAAAAAATATTCAGAGCATTCCCATAAGCTGAATAGACCTGAAGCTCTTTGAGAGCACCAATTATTTCCAAAAATAAATAAACCATGATGAGAAATACATATTCTGTCATCCTTATGGGTGTGTATGTTTGGGGTGTGTGTGAGCAGCTTAAAGGGGGAAAGACCCCCCCCCCTGGTTCCTTGCCTTTACCTGTTACCATGTAGAGGTGACCTGCTCTAACCATCTGTGCTTTCTTAGGAGGACACACTCTTTTATTTTATGTTTTTAAATCTCCATTGTTTCCCCGTAGTCTCCTGGAATAGCTCTCCCACTGAGAGCCAAGTGCCTTCCCCCTTTCTATTACCTTTATGGATGTCGCTCGCAAGCCTTTAGGAGGAAAACTGGTCTTTCAAGCCAATTCTGACTTCCCTCGAACCGGAATTGTCAATTAATTTCTTTGAAAGAGCCAAAGAAAACCACACACACACACAGGCCTCGTGTAACAAATCATTGCAGGCTTTTTGATCTGCTTTACGAGAGAGAGAGAGAGAGAGAGAGAGAGAGAGAGAGAGAGAGGCATAAGATGTATGTGGAGATCAGGATCCAAAGGGGTGAGGAAGGGCTGCTCCGTGACAGAGCACGTGCTTGGCATGTAGAAGGTCCCAGGCTCACAACCCAGTGGCATCTCCAAGTAGGTCTGCCAGGCAGGCCAAGAGCATCACAGACTTTGAGATTTTAGGGCCCAAACTTGAGACCTAGGGGTAACTCACAGGGGTAGGCCCTGGAGATGGAGGTTAATTGGGAATGGGGAGCATGTAATTTGCACACAGCTCCTGCGGGGCTATAGCTTGCAAGCTGCATGTACAGCCTTCTTAGTACACATATATATTTATTAAATATATATGTTTATTAAAGGGGCTCTCTCCCACTTGCCCAGTCAAGCTCTGCTCCCACCTCCCCAGCCTATCAGCTGGAGAATTCAGGTCAGACCAGGAGCTCTGGCAAATCTCAGCTGGGAGAGCTTCCCTGTCTGGAACCCTGGAGAACCGCTGCCAGCCTGTGTAGACAGTGCTGAGTTAGATGGACCAATAACTTATGGTCCTGTGATGTGGGTTCCTTGTTCTTTAAAACCTGGGGGAAAGGACCATCGCTGTCTGGAAAGTCAATCGCTGGTGTTTCCAGTTTAAAAGAGGATCAGGTTACATAGGGGTGAGGAACTTCAGATCTGGTGTGTGTGTGTGTGTGTGTGTGTGTGTGTGTGTGAGAGAGAGAGAGAGAGAGAGAGAGAGAGAGAGAGAGAGAGAGACCCTGCCAAAAGCAGGATAGAAAGAAAATTCCAGGCTCGTGTCTTAAATATCTGTGTGGCTTGTTAAAGTGGTGCACCATTTTGCCTAAGCCCTGCTGTGATGCCTCCACAATTAACTGCAGGTTTCAGGTTGGCCTAGCGCAGGAATGAGGAGCTTATGTCCTTCCAGATGTTACTGGACTCTTCCTCCCATCATCCGTGATCCATGGCTGTGCTAGCTAAGGCTGATAGGAGATGGAGTCCAATGACATATGGAAAGTGACAGTTCCCCCCATCTAGTGCCTGCTTTCCCAAGCTCTACTCATTGGACCATACTGCCTCTCAAGATCAGTTATGGATTGCACACCAACCCCTACCCTGTGCACATATAGACTGTAGTTTCCACACACACACACACACACACACACACAAAATTTGGAGTATGAAATGGTGCTTAATATGGGGGATAAAATAACTTGGTTCCTGGGATGGATCTGTTGATTTCACTTCTCTCCAGTTCTTCTGACTGAGAGAGAGGGAGGGAGAATGCGGCCCTCCAGGACTCTGTTTGGCCCCCCAGGTGGCAACCCTCTCCAGCCCTACTTTGAGTGCTTTGGCCTGGCTGAATTGTGTCACTGAAGTACAGTGGAACCTTGGGTTACAAACGCTTCGGGTTACAAATGCTTCGGGTTGCAAACTCCGCTAACCCGGAAGTAGTTGCTCCGGGTTGCGAACTTTGCCCCAGGATCGTAATGGAAATCGCGCACTGGCAGTGTGGCAGCAGCGGGAGGCCCCATTAGCTAAAGTGGTGCTTCAGGTTAAGAACAGTTTCAGGTTAAGAACGGACCTCCGGAACGAATTAAGTTCTTAACCCGAGGTACCACTGTACGATGATGCCTCTTGCTAGCTGGATAGAGAGATGTGTGTTTCGGGTGTTGTGTTGTGGGTGCAAACATCTGACTTGTGCGGGCCAGGATTGCAGCTAACAAGCAATAATAAAAACAAGTTGAATGAATACAACTTAAAAACAATATTAAAATACATTAAAATATTGAAACATTAAAATGCAGCCTCATCACAGGAGGAGAAAGGAAAAAGGAAAGAGGGGGAGGGAATCAAACTGATTCTAAGCCAAAGGCCAGGTGGAAGAGCTCTGTCTTACAGGTCCTGCGGAAAGAAATCAGATCCCGCAGGGCCCGCAGAATAAAATAAAATAAAATAAAATAAAAGTTCCCTGCTCCTAGGTTAGAAGCAGGTGAAGGAAAAGATGGAAATTTGATTCAGTTTGCAATAAAAGCTGAATCTATCAATTGCACGCTTTCTGAAGCAACATGAGAACCAAAACACAGCCACTCTAAAGAAAGAGGCACTTCCCTGAATTTTGCAATGCAGTTCGTCATCCAAACAAGGTTAACCCGAAATGCATCTGTTAGGGGAAAGCATGCATAAAAGGGAATGTATTATTGGTAATAAACATACAAAAACGCAATATATTATGAGAAATTGCCTGCAAAAAAGTATACAAAAATGTACACAAGATAAATTTGTTCTCGGATGCTCAATGCTTTTTAAATGAGGATTTCTTTTTTAAAAAATGCAAATTGCTGCAGAAATGTAGAGAACCGCATTTAGACTGGGAAAATGAGAAAGGGAGGGGATCCCAATGGACAAGATCCTTCGACCCCTACTGGGGAGAAGTGAAATTGACAGGTCTTTCCACCACTGCCAACCTAGCCAAGCCTTGTCCAAATGCACAACACTGAGGTAGAGAGACAATTAGTCTGACCCAATATAAGGCCTCTTTCTGCGTTCCTAAGGACACAGCAGCGTCTTCATACATGCCTGCTTTTCTCAGCGACGGAACACACCTTGGTTGGCAGAGCATGGGTTGTGGGTTCGAGTCCCATGCTGGGCAGAAGATTCCTGCATTGCAGGGGGTTGGACTAGATGACCCTCATGGTCCCTTCCAACTCTACAGATCTGTGCTTCTGTGACAACCCTCCATTTGGCAAGTATGGGGAACATTTCCCAGGGCCACATCCCATGCTGCACCTTTCAAGGGCCGCATGTCAGTGGTAAGCAGAGCTAGAAGCAAATGTGGACAAAGAAAGGCATGTAAATTTTACCCTTGTAAAGTAGTTTATTGGTTTGCTTTTGTTCTCTATTATGTATTTTTCTTTTTTACCTTGTATTTTCATGTTGTGAACTGCCCTGAGAACTACATATGAAGGGCAGAATACTGCTGCTGCTATTATTATTATTATTATTAGGTTTGTTGTTACACACATTTGCACTCACACCTCTCTCTAGCCTCAAAATTTTATTTGTATGCCGCTTTTCCATAGTTAAAACCGTGCTCCAAGTGGCTTGCAATATGAAAATAATTAGGTAAAGGTAAAGGGACCCCTGACCATTAGGTCCAGTCGTGGCCAACTCTGGGGTAGCGGTGCTCATCTCGCTTTACTGGCTGAGGGAGCTAGTGTACAGCTTCCGGGTCATGTGGCCAGCATGACTAAGCCGCTTCTGGCAAACCAGAGCAGCACACGGAAACGCCGTTTATCTTCCCACCGGAGTGGTACCTATTTATCTACTTGCACTTTGACGTGCTTTCGAACTGCTAAGTTGGCAGGAGCAGGGACCAAGCAATGGGAGCTCACCCCGTCGCGGGGATTCGAACCGCCTACCTTCAGATCGGAAAGTCCTAGGCTTTGTGGTTTAACCCACAGCGCCACCCGCGTCCCTTATGAAAAGAATTACACGAATGCAAAAGGAGCCATAAGCAATAAATAAAACACACTGAAAAGTGCACCAAATTGAACAGTAACAAGTAACAAGAGCCAAACATAAAGATACAAAAAAGTTTAATATCGGTAACCCAACAAAAAACCCCCAACAACCCTCCCTAAACAATACTGCAGCCCAAGAGTCTGTTCAGCAGCCTCTGTTTTTGTAGCTGGAGTCAGTCTGGGCCTCGTCCTTCCGAGCCAGGTGGGAAAAGGCCTGCAGGTCCTCCAGGACTTGCAGCCGAGATGGTCAGAGTTCAAGGGCCGAAACACTCAAGGAGGGAGCATAGCAGGGCTGGGGAGGAGTGTGGCCTGGGCAGAGTTCCAGGGGCCAACAGAGAAGCCCGGAAGACCAAATTTACACCCCTGTCCTGGGTCTGAGATTTGCTGCTGCCGCCGCCGCCGAATAGCAATCTTTGGAAACAAACAGGGGCGTGGGAAGGGGGGCGGCGGGGGTGGACTGCCCCGGGTGCCCTCACAGAGGGGGGTCATTTGGCGTGCCACCTGCCCGCAGCTCCCAAGCCTACCCCGAGCCGTTGGGGGAAGGGGCAGAGCTGTGCCGCTTTGCCAACGGCCTTCCCCCTTCGTTTTGACTGCTTGGGAGTTGTGGAGGGCGGTGCGCCAAATGTCCACCATCAGCGGCTCACTCCACCCCTGGCTGCAGGGCACGAACACTGCTCTGGTCACCTAAGTGGCTATCCCGCGCCTGGCACCCTCCGTGCCATGCCCCCCTCGGGAGAGTGCCCACTCTGGGCAGCATGGGCATATGGTCTGCCACTGGGTGCAAAGCAACTCAAGAGCAGATTGCGATCCTTGAACAGAGAAACGAGGCGGCGCCAGTTGCATCTCACGTTGCAAATGAACAGCTAGTCTCAGAGCCGAAGAAGGTTGCCAAAACAAATAAACAGAAGCAGCAGATTTTGCCGGGGGGGGGGGGGCAGAATGGAACCTTTTGTGAAACGCTTGGAAAACTGAGGCAATCCTTTGAGCAGGGCTGGCATGTTCAACATTTCTTTGATGAAAATGGAGATGTCCTATTTCATCATCAACACCATCATTTTAGTTATACCCTGTCCATCTCACTGGGAAGGCCCAGGCACTCTGGGCAGCTTCCAGCATACAGTGGTACCTTGGGTTAAGAACTTAATTCGTTCCGGAGGTCCGTTCTTAACCTGAAACTGTTCTTCACCTGAAGCACCTCTTTAGCTAATGGGGCCTCCTGTTGCCACCGCGCCGCCGGAGCATGATTTCTGTTCTCATCCTGAAGCAAAGTTCTTAACCTGAGGTACTATTTCTGGGTTAGTGGCATCTGTAACCTGAAGCGTATGTAACCCGATGTACCACTGTATATAAAAACATAACAAAACATTTAAAAACTTCCCTATACAGGGCTGCCTTCAGATGTCTTCCTAAGTTTTTATTATATCTTATCTCTTTGGGTACATGACTCCATACCCTTTGACATTTCTCCGATGAAAATAGGGACATCCGAAGGAAAAGCGGGACATTCTGGGATCAGAAACTGGGATGGCTTGTGTAAATCTGGGGCTGTCTTTGGAAGATAGGGACCCTTCTGGGTCTGCAGTCCCTGCCTGCCTGCTCTTCCTCCTCTGGCTCCCATTGGGTGGGCAGGTGAATGTCAGCAATGGGGCGATGGAGGTGGGGGCTGAACAGAAGCGTCCTCCATCTGTTTGTTTGCCGCCTTGTCATCCGGCCAGCGTGTGGGTGGCATCAGGAGCAAGCAGAAGGGGGAGCAGCAGCTGGCGACTGTGGCGGCATGGAGGCGGTAGGCCTGCTGACTGAGGGAGGGGGGACCTACAGTGAAACCCCCGCTAAGCAGCCATTGAGGAGAGCTCTCCCCCAAACCCTCTGAAACCCAAAGCTGGCATTTGCACACGGATGTCAGTGCGCACATCTGACTTGATTACTTTTCCTTTAAATATATATATATATTTATTCATTCAGTTTTTACATTTAACAATTAGAATCAGACATAAATCAATCATCACAAACACATAGGGTTCTCCGAATCCCTTGACTTCCCTCCACGGGTTCCATAGTTATTCTTTCCCGACTGCATTGTATAATGTTCTTCATAGAGTTGTATCTCGGGTTAAGAACTTAATTCGTTCCGGAGGTCCGCTCTTACCCTGGAACTGTTCTTAACCTGAAGCACCACTTTAGCTAATGGGGCCTCCTTCTGCTGTGCCGCCAGAGCATGATTTCTGTTCTCAACCTGAAGCAAAGTTCTTAACCTGAGGTAATATTTCTGGGTTAGCGGAGTCTGTAACCTGAAGCGTATGTAACCCAAGGTATCACTGTATTTCCTTAACACTCAGTTCTTACCATAGTTCTTGTTACATCGCAAGTGTTTTTAAAATCCTGCCAATGTTTTTAATTGTTTACAGTGTTCTTTTAAGTAACTTATAAATTTCCCCCATTCTTTATTAAATTTATCATCTTCTTGGTTTCTGATCTTCCCGGTCATTTTTGCCATTTCAGCATAGTCCATCATCTTTGTTAACCATTCTTCTTCAGTAGGTACATTATCTTCCTTCCATCCAGCATCTGTGCAGCTGTCGTAGCGTGCATAAACTGACTTTTCTATTCCTTTGGTATTTCTGGACCTAAAATTCCTAATAAAAAGGCTTCTGGTTTTTTACACATTTTCTTCAACGCATTATAAATCATTTCCCAATATGCTTTTGTCATCTTGCACGCCCACTGCATATGGTAGAATGTGCCTTCCTTCTCTTTACACTTCCAATAGATATTTGTAGCAGTCCTATACATTTTTTGCTATTTTAGTAGGAGTTAGGAACCAATTATACATCGTTTTCACGACTACTTTTCCAGCTATAGCAAGGTTTGTTTTGATCTGTTGACAACCTGGAGCACATGGTGCGTCATTCTTAACCACCCCGTTTCCCACCCCTTTGGAATATGTCTCCCTGAAAGAACCAAATAACCTTGTGGCTTTTGCATCCCTTGTAGGAAAGGCTCCCACAGTGTGCATGGGGAGGTCTAGGTCTTAGATGAGAGTCATATTGCCTTCTGAATGTTGGTGGACTCCGACTCCCATCAGCCCTAAGCCACCATGACTATTGATGGAGGGCAATGGGAGTTGTAGTCCAGCAATATTGAGAGGGTCACAACTCCTGTCATCTTTGACCCTTGGCCGTGTTTTAGGGGTGGGGAAGAAATCTGACTGAGTTCACATTGAGAGGTGAATTTACATGCACTTTCTGGAAAAAGGACAAGAACCAAAGTGCCCCAACCTTTGAAATCTGTGCTTCTCTGAAGTTTGCTACGCAGGTCGAGCTGATGAATGTGTACCAAAATTGCATCTTATTAGGATACAGTGTGCATAAAAATGCATATATTCGTAAAAATTAAATCCAGGCATGCATTACGTAAGGGGAAATTGCTTTGCAACAATATGAATAATGGGCAAGAACTGCATGCGAAAAAAGGTGAGAAAATCGCACCAGAATGCAAACAGATGTGGGGTTGTGGAGAGCTGAGTATAAGATTCAGATATTTTCGTTTAGGGAAGTCTGTCCAGACATGTAGGTGTTTCATCTCCATCTCTGCTGATTTTTGCCATCTTCTGCATCGTTCTAAATATTTGGTTTTGTGCTGGTCATTTTAATCAATGATTCTAAAGCTTTTGTAAACCATTTAGCGGTTTGTTCGTTGCTGTGGTTGCTGTTTTACAGTCGTGGTATATGGATTTTGTTGAATACACGAAAATCCCTATCCCTGCTGGGGAGATGGAGTCGATGTACAGCTCCACAAACCCTGGCCTAGGCAGCTTCCGTACCGGATTTTTGGATGGGGTCTATGCCTGGCGCCCTCAATGCCTGTCCAAAACATCTGGTTGGTGGGCACCAGGTTGGTGAAGTCTGGCCTAGAAGTTGGTGAAGTTTCTTCCTCCATTCCCAGGCTCTTTTATTCTTTTCAGTGGTACCTCGGGTTAAGAACTTAATTTGTTCTGGAGGTACATTCTTAACCTGAAACTGTTCTTAACCTGAAGCACTACTTTAGCTATGGGGCCTCCTGCTGCTGCTGCGCTGCCGGGGCACGATTTCTGTTCTCATCCTGAAGCAAAGTTCTTAACCTGAGGTACTATTTCTGGGTTAGCGGAGTCTGTAACCTGAAGCGTCTGTAACCCGAGGTACCACTGTATAGTGGACGCTCGGGTTGTGAATGTGATCTGTGCGGGAGGCACGTTCGCAACCCGCAGCACCGCGTCTGCGCATGTGCAGGTTGTGATCCGGCGCTTCTGCACATGCGCAAAGTGTGATTTAACACTTCTGCGTATGCGTGGCTGCCGAAACCCGGAAGTAACCTGTTCCAGTACTTCCGGGTTTCGGCAAGTCTGCAACCCCCCAAAAATGCAACCTGAAGCATCTGTAAATGTATTGCATGTCCTCCAAAGTTCTTCCCGTTCCTTCTTTAATCCCTATAACAAGAGTCCTGTGAGGGAGGCTGGGCTGAGAGGCAGTGACTGGCCCAAGGTTGCCCAGGGAACTTCACGGCCGATTGGGGGATTAAAGAAGGCAAGTGGTAGGACACCTGCTATGCCTGCAGAAGATTCAATTCCCTGGCACCCAGTGGCGTAGCGTGGGGGGGTGCAGGGGGGGCCAGCTGCAACATCTGGGGGTTAGGGTTAGGGGGCACAAATCCACAGGTTAGGGGGCGCAAATCCACGGGTTAGGGGGCGCAAATTACTTGCCTTGCCCCGGGTGCTGACAATCCACGCTACGCCACTGCTGGCACCTCCTAGGAGAGCAAGGATTGCCCCCGAAGTGCAACCCTGGAGAGCCACTGCCATTCAGTGTAGGTGATACTAAGTTTGCTGGGCCAGTGGTCTGACTCAGGATAAGGCAACTTCCTGTGTCTCCAGCAAAGGACCGCAGATCAGGATTGGAGCAGCTGCCTGGCAGGCAGAAGATCACAGGTTCAATCTCCAGTCTGTCCAGGAAGGGCTGCCTCTAAAGTGCTAACAGTCATTACTGACTAGGGCGGAATCTAAAGGTAAAGGTAAAGGGACCCCTGACCATTAGGTCCAGTTGTGGCCGACTCTGGGGTTGTGGTGCTCATCTCGCTTTATTGGCCGAGGGAGCCGGCGTACAGCTTCCGGGCCATGTGGCCAGCATGACTAAGCCGCTTCTGGCGAACCAGAGCAGCGCACGGAAACGCCATTTACCTTCCCGCCGAAGCGGTACCTATTTATCTACTTGCACTTTTTAGCGTGCTTTTGAACTGCTAGGTGGGCAGGAGCTCGGACCAAGCAACAGGAGCTTACCCTGGCGCGGGGATTCAAACTGCCGACCTTCCGATCGGCAAGCCCTAGGCTCTGTGGTTTAACCCAAAGAGCCACCCGCGTCCCTCTAGAGTGGAATCTAGACACAAATAAAAAACGCTGTGAAAAGGCATTAAAAAAACTTTTAAAAATATATATTGAATTTGCCATAAGCTAACCATCGCCATCTAGTGTCACATTTGTATAATGCATTTAAATGTTATATTTTCAGCTGAGTTCCAGGCTTCTTCCAGATCCTCCAAGTGTCCCTATTTTCCAGGAACAGTCCTGGATTTATAGGAGCCGTCCCAGTTTTTGATTTGATCCCCGAATCTTAGGGTGTCCCTGTTTTCATCGGAGAAAGTTTGGAGGGGATGGAGATATGCAACCCCTGAGCCAAGAAGATAAATAACTATACAACCTTTAGAGGACATCTGAAGGCAGTCATGCTTACAGTGAGCCCAGAGCTCAGAAACTACTTGCGCTAATGAAATTCCTTGTCGCAAAATGCACCTAGAGTAATGGGGATTTTGAACACTGCCTGTCTAGGGAAGTTTTTTTATGTTTGATATTTTATTATATTTTGTTGTTTGTTGGAAGCCGCCCAGAGTGGTTTGGGCAACCCAGTCAAATGGCGGGGTATAATTATCATTATTTAGGACATCCCTATTTTCATCATGGGACGCGGGTGGCGCTGTGGGTTAAACCACAGAGCTTAGGACTTGCCGATCAGAAGGTCGGCGGTTCAAATCCCAGCGACGGGGTGAGCTCCCGTTGCTCGGTCCCTGCTCCTGCCAACCTAGCAGTTCGAAAACACGTCAAAGTTCAAGTAGATAAATAGGTACTGCTCTGGCGGGAAGGTAAATGGCGTTTCCGTGCACTGCTCTGGTTCGCTAGAAGCAGATTAGTCATGCTGGCCACATGACCCGGAAGCTGTACGCTGGCTCCCTCGGCCAATAAAGCCAGATGAGTGCTGCAACCCCAGAGTCGGTCACGACATATGGTCAGGGGTCCCTTTACCTTTTTATTTTCGTCAGAGGAATGTTGGAGGGTATGATCTTCCCAGACGATTGACGTTTGCCCTTGATTCAGAACCTTGAGGACTAGAACCTCAGTTTGTTTTTAAGGACTTATACTGTCGCTCAGTGCCGGAGTGTGGATTTTGCCTGGCTCAGGGCTCAGCCGGGCTAGCCTTGTGTCAAGCCCCGCACGTGGAGGGCTGCATATTCTCTCGGGGCGGCATCAAGACGTTTGCCGAGAACCAGAAAAGACCAAACCCGGAGGGTGGGCAGGAGCGATGACAAGGGAGTGAATTAGAAGCAGGGAAGTGTGTGGAGCCTTGTCTGATTTCGTCTCTTGTCTTCCTGGCCCGGCTCTATAGAGTGACACACTTTCCCCCAGCTAATGAATTCAAGACCGTTTGTGCGTTCCCCATCTTGTGTTGTCAGCCGGCGTTATGCTCACCCGTGTGTCAGGAGAGAGGCCTACCAGCCGATCTGGGTGGTTTGTCTCTCTTTCTCTCTCTCTCTCCACATTCTTGCACTCTGGAAAAATAATAATATCGAATTTGGATCCCTGCTCCTGGGGAAATCTGGCAAAGTGGCTGCGATAACGATCGGCTGCTCCTCAGAGCCACCTGTGATGGGAGCATCTTGTTCTGAGAGTGACATGGAGGGGCATGTTCTCCGCGAGCAACAAACGCCGGCATCCGTCGCACTGCCGGGTTTGCGAAAGGCTCGGCTGCTTCTAGAGACGTAGGAAGTGGCCTTGTGTGGAGTCAGAGGACCGGTGCCTTGAGTTTGGTATTGCCTGCACGGACTGGCAGTGTCTCTCTCCAGGGTTTTTTATTTTATTTATTTACTTTTATTTATTGATTCGATTTACAGACCACCCTTCGTCCTGAGATCTCAGGGCAGTTCACAGAACAAAATACAGTGGTACCTCGGGTTACATACGCTTCAGGTTACATACGCTTCAGGTTACAGACTCCGCTAACCCAGAAATATTACCTCGCGTTAAGAACTTTGCTTCAGAATGAGAACAGTGCTCTGGCGGCGTGGCGGCAGCGGGAGGCCCCATTAGCTAATGTGGTGCTTCAGGTTAAGAACAGTTTCAGGTTAAGAACGGACCTCCGGAACGAATTAAGTACTTAACCCGAGGTACCACTGTACAGGATAAAAACAAGTAAATAATTAAAAACGAAACATTGAAACAATAACCCACTTACATCTCTTCTGTCTAGCTTTTGGCTTGGCTGGTTAGTCTATTTGGGTGTTTCTGTCAATCTGTGTTTTCTTTATTATTTAAGTTTTGTTTTAAACGATAAACTCAAGCCACCTTAAACCTTGGGAAATCGACTAATAAATGTCTTTCATTGCCTTTCAGAGAGGGGCACTTCCCAGCCTGTAACTATACTGAGTCAGATCATTGTGCCATTGAGCTCAGTATTGCCTGCACAGATTGGCAGCAGCTCTGCAGCGTTTTAGAGAGAGCCTCTTTCTCAGACCTATTTGGAGATGCTGGGACCTTCTCTATGCTTAGTTGTTCGAACTACTGAATTACAGTCCTTCCTCATCAAAGGAGGAGGTTGCGCCCCAGAGAGAAACACTGCCAGTCAGTGTAGATAGTATGGGGCTTGATGGGCCAATGGTGTGGCTTGTTATAAGGCATCTTTCTGCACAGGGGAGAGAGGCAGTGGCCATGGAGTCAGTTGTGGATGTGAATTTTCCCTGGTTCAATTCCAAGTGGTAGGAAAGATGGCAGCGACCTCTTGCTGCCAGCTGGGCACAGAGGGCACTGATTTCTTGAAAACTCTTCTCTCCTGCCTTTCTTAAAAGTTCAAGGTGGCTAATACAGGGCTCAATGGTGAAAAAAGAGTCAGATCCTGGGGTAAGGAGGTGTGCGGATATAGGCGCCTGCCTCACCATTGGTCCACCCATCTCAAAAGTGGGCGGAGCAACAAATGCAAACGTTGCCTTTGTCCAATAGGCTGGTTCCCACATGCATATGCTTGAACACACCCTTCTTCATCCTCTATCCAGGCAAGCAAGATACAGGTGCCCAAAGTTGGAAGCCATGAGGACTAAAAACTTATTTAGGGAGGTTCACTGGTGGTTCTTTGCGTGCCAAATTCCTCACCGGATACTCCATTCCGGGTAGGACAGATGCTTGATTTGTCTGGCAGCGGAGAGCCGCAGATGTCCAGTTATGGAATTGTTATCATTGTTATTTTTCTCCAGTATATGTGTGTGTGTGTGTGTGTGTGAGAGAGAGAGAGAGAGAGAGGCAGGATGAGATCTGCAAGCAGGGTGACTCCGGGAAGCCCCTTGCGAATAAGCGCAGCCACTAATGGATTCGTGTAATCGCCACATAACACGATGGAGCATGAACAGCCTTGTGGGGGTCTTTCCAATGACCTTGTTAGCAGCCTGGCGCAGGGAGAAGGCGGGCAGTGCCCAGCCTGTCTTAATGCGCTGGCTTTTGCTGCTATCAGCAGCGATCAACTTAGGAAAATTATCCCATCGATCGGCCCTTTTAAAAAGCCATGGAAACTTCTATTGCCTTTTAATTCACCTCGTCTTTTGGGACGCTGGCAGAGAGGATGTCCACCCCCCCTTCCCCAGATGGCTTTCTCCTGCGTTGTGCATTTTGCTCCCCCTCCAACCTTGTTGTCAGTGGACGCATTTGTCGCATTTGTCATTTGAACAACTTGGTTGCCTCAGAAAAGGATATTATAAAGGTTCAGAAGAGGAAGACCAGGGTGATCAAGGAGGTGGGGTGACTCCCCTGTGAGAAAAGGTTTGGGGCTTTTTGGAAATTACTTTAGCCAAAAGTGGAGGCATGACAGAAGCGTAGGAACAGACAGAGAAAAGCTTTTCTCTCTGTCTTGTAACTCGAGAAACGATGGACATCTGGCGAAGCTGGATGTTGGACGATTCAGGTCCAATGGAAGGAAGGACTTCTTCCCACAGTGCTTAAACTATAGAACTCACTGCCCCAGGAGGCTGTGATCGTTGTTGTTGTTGTTGTTATTTATTTATACGCTGCCCATCTGGCTGGGTTTCCCCAGCCACTCTGGGTGGCTTCCAGCAAAATATTAAAACACAGTAATTCATCAGATATTAAAAGATTCCCTAAACAGGGCTGCCTTCAGATGTCTTCTAAAAGTCAGATAGTTGTTGATTTCCTTGACATTTGGTGGGAGGGTGTTCCACAAGGCAGGTGCCACCACCAAGAAGGCCCTCTGCCTGGTTCCCTGTAACTTTGCTTCTCGCAAGGAGGGAACTGCCAGAAGGCCCTCAGAGCTGGACCTCAGTGTCCAGGCAGAACAACATGAAGCTCGAGTAAGCAGCTTCTTGCTGTTTGAAGCATCTGGGTGGCTCTGAAAGGGGATCACATTTGGGGAGGAGAAGGCAATTGATGGCTGCTGAATCCCTGCGACGGGGTGAGCTCCCGTTGCTCGGTCCCTGCTCCTGCCAACCTAGCAGTTCGAAAGCACGTCAAAGTGCAAGTAGATAAATAGGTACTGCTCCGGCGGGAAGGTAAACAACGTTTCCGTGCGCTGCTCTGGTTTGGCAGAAGCGGCTTAGTCGTGCTGGCCACATGACCCGGAAGTTGTATGCCGGCTCCCTTGGCCAATAAAGCGAGATGAGCGCTGCAACCCCAGAGTCGGTCCGGACTGGACCTAATGGTCAGGGGTCCCTTTACCTTTACCTTTTTAACCCTGATCTCAACGTTCTTCCTCCTGCGAATCACAAGTGGGGAGATCGGCGCTTGCACTTGGAACCTGTGTGATGTCTGTGGCAGTTTCCTGTGCTTTGGGTTTGCAAAGGCTGCCTTGGAAGCTGATTTCCTCTGAGTTTCTCAGCTCCTCAAAGCAAGGACTTGTGTTTTTAATATCACCGGTTAAAGCGCCGTGTGCTATGGAGATCTAACGTTGCTCTGAGTACGTTTGTAGAAGGGGAACGAAGACTGCAATTTGAAACACACTTTCTGGGAAGGAAGCCTGATTAAACGCAGTGGAACTTGTTCCCGATGAGGAAAGCACTACAAAGCTTGCCAAAAGACTCTTGGGAATGAAGGAAACTGCCTGATTGTGAGTGAGACCTTTGGTGTAGTGAGCTCACTTAATTCGAACTAAATTCGTTCTGGAGGTCCATTCTTAACTGAAAGTGTTCTTAACCTGAAGCACTATTTTAGCTAATGGGGCCTCCCACTGCTGCACGATTTCTGTTTTCATCCTGCAGCAAAGTTCTTAACCCGGGGTACTATTTCTGGGTTAGCGGAGTCTGTAACCCAAAGCGTCTGTAACCTGAAGCGTCTGTAACCCGAGGTACCACTGTATAGAGTTTGAGGCAGAGGTCTGTCTCTCCTACCTGGAGACGTCGGGGATTGAAGCTGTGACCCTCTGCATGCAGAGCAGGCGATCGTTCCATTGAGCTGTGGTTCTTCCCAGACCAACTCATGCCAAAGAGAGCAGTGAATGGGTAGGCTTTGCAGAAGCAAGAAGTACCATTGCCCCCCTGTAATAATGGATCCGGTTCTCACCAACGATGCTAATTTAAGCAAATGGGAAACTGGCTGGGAGAATTTGTGACTTGGGCTCCCTGCTCATAAGGAAGTATTTGGTTGCCAATGCAAGCTGGCAAATTCCACCTTCCATAATCAGATTCCCTTGGTGTGAGCCAGGACTGTACCTCTCCCCCAACCCCTGTCCACCCACCAATGTCTCTGTTCCGTTAATAGCTCCCCAGGCAAAATGTGAATAGAATCAAGCAATCATAGAATTGGAAGGGGTCATCAGAAATGAGGGGGTTCTCCAAGGAGTTTGGCAGGCTGTAGAGAAAGAGCTGTAGCTCAGCAACAGAGCATCCGCTTCTCATTCAGAAGGTCCCAGATTCAATTCCTGGCATCTCCAAGTAGGGCCGGGGAAAACCACTGCCTAAAACCCCAAATAGCTGCTGCCAGTCAGTGTGGACAGTATTGTTCTAGATAGGCCAGTGGCTTGAACTGATTTCCAACAAGAACTCCAATTTCCAACAAGAACTCCAATTTCTTGAACTGATAGAAGGCAGCTTCCTTCTGAATCCTATTTATCCTTGTCGTTGGGAATCTCAGCTTTCATTTCATTTCATTTTTTTAAAAAGCCCAAGTATCTAGTCCTTATGAAAATGTGCAAGCAGTTCTGCTAAGGTCTCAGAAGGCAAAGGGGTGATCTTGGGACCTTCTGAATTCAAAGCAGCTGTTCTGGGACTGAACTGCAACACCAGCAGTGCCTCTTCCCCCTTTGGAAGGTGCCTGGAGGTTGATTTCACAAATGAAAATGGTGGGACTCTTATGCTCCACACCAAAGACCTCCAATTCCATTTCCACACACACAGAAGCAGGCTTTATTCCACCTGGGCCTTATTACAGGGATGGGAAGCTTCCAGATGTCGACTACAACTCCCATCATCCCTGACTGTTGGCTTTGCTGCCTGGGGTTGGTAGGAGCTAAAATCTCAGCAGCAACCAGAAAAGCCACAGGTTCCCCATTCTTGCCTCTGTTCATTGACTCAGCAATCGCCTGTCCTGGGCTGGCCTCTGAAGCAAGGGACGTTGCCTTAGTTCACCTGACAATTCCCTTTTTCTATTAAAAAGAGAGAGAGAGAGAGAGGTTTCATAGAACATTGAATCCCAGAATGAATGGAGTTGGTCTTTGCTATAGAATAGCTGACTCTCAAAATACATTCCAGCAAAGTTTCCGTATTTCTGCGTCAAAGATCTCGGTGCACTGCCCCTTCTCTCCAGCAGTTCAAAGTCTCTGCAAGTGTGTGCCTAGGACATGGGCATGGAAACTAAGGCCTGGGGGCCGGATCCGGCCCAATGGCCTTCTAAATCCGGTCTGTGGATGGTCCAGGAACCAGCGTGTTTTTACATGAGTAGAATGTGTCCTTTTATTTAAAATGCATCTCTGGGTTATTTGTGGGGGCTGCCTGGTGTTTTTACATGAGTGGAGTGTGTGCTTCTATTTAAAATGCATCTCTGGGTTATTTGTGGGGTGTAGGAATTTGTTCCTTTTTTTAAAAAAAGGTCTGGCCCCCCACAAGGTCTGAGGGATAGTGGACCGGTCCCCTGCTGAAAAAGTTTGCTGACCTCTGGCCTAGAAGGAGCAAACTGCCAAGGCCACCGCGGAAATGGAAGTTCACTCAATTTACAGTGGATCAAAGTGCCCTCTGGTGCAACCAATCCACTTAAAAACAAACAGGCCTTATGCGGTTAGGAAAGTGCGTCACAGGGGGTTGGAATAGATGACCCACGGGGTCCCACACAACTCCACAATTCTATGATTCTATGGGGGAAAGGGTGAGAGGAAGGCATTATTAATAGAAAGGCTTCTAAATGCCCTGCAAGCAAATCAGAAAGAAGGCTTGATAAGGAGCAGGCCTAGTGTCTTTCCAGTTCTGGGGTTTTTAATGTGGGCGTATTCTGCAACATGTCATTGCCGCGATAATAGCGTATTAGCAGTAGATTTGTTCAGGACTGTCCACACAGCGTTCTGCTCTGCTACTTGTTCTGCGATGCTTCCTCCGTATAACCGTGTGATTGCCATCCAGGGGAACACTCTTGCATCGCGGTGTGGCAAAAGGGCATTGTTAAACTATGGAACTCTCTGCCACAGGAGGCAGCGATGGCCACTGACTTAGGTGGCTTCAAAAGAGGGAGAGACAAATTCACGGAGGACAAAGCTATCAAGGGCTACAAGCCATCATGGCCATGCTCTGCCTCCAGAGTCGGAATATACTTCTGAATACCAGTTGCTGGAAACCACAGGGAGGAATAACGCTCTTGTGCTTCGATCCTACTTGTGGGTTCCACAGGCATCTGGGTTGACCACTGTGAGAATAAGAAGCTGGACTGGGTGGGCCATTGGCTCAATCTTCCAGGCAGTGGCGTAATGTATTGGTGGGGCCCCGGGCGCAATATTGTTAGGGGGCGCAAACTTTCAATACAGCTGCATGCTTCTGTTGCTGGGCTCCGTTGAAAACAACTTCTCCATGCAAACCAGGAAGTGACCTCTCCAGATAATGGAACGACTCTTCTTTTCTTATCTCTGCGGTTGCAATCTCTTGGGTGCTGCAGACAGTTGACTGCGCATGTGTACTCTGCTCATTTCCCTCCACATGGCCCCGGGTACTGACAACCCATGCTACATCACTGCTACCAGGCCTCATATTCTTATTCTTGGATGGCTTTAGAAGAGAATTAGGCAGGTTCATGAGGACAAGGCTATCAGTGGCTATGTTCAGTCTCCACCAGAAGAGGGAGCTTGCCTCTGAATATTACCATAGTTGCTGGAGAGTTGCTTTGGTCTTCCTATGGGGGCATCTGGTTGGCCACTGTGAGCAAAGGCAGTTTAGGATGGCGTGACCGGTTCGGGCGCATTGGGTGCCGTGCTGCAGGGGGTGCCACAACCGTGCTGTCGAATGGAGCAAGAGAGGCAAGGGGGCACAGGATTTTAGCACAGCACAAGGCGCCGCCGAAATTTGAGAGCCCAAAGTCTGCCAGTGCTGTGAGAACAGAATGCTGGACAAGATGGGTCACTGGTCTGATCCAGCGGGCTCTTTTTTTAGGTTCTTACAATGAGAAATAAGCCAGAACAATTATTTCAGCAGGAAGTTGCAGGACAGACACCGATTGGAAGCGAAGAAGTATCTCCACATTTAACCATTCTGTAACCACCATAAGCACAGATAACCTCTGTGTAAGCTTTGGGCGAGCAAATTAGGATGAAGGCTCAAGAAACAGGTTATCTGGAGGAGCCCTCTGGGTAAATGCATACCCTCCGACATTTCTCTGATGAAAATTTTGTTGTTGTTTAGTGGTTTAGTCATGTCCGACTCTTCGTGACCCCATGGACCAGAGCACACCAGGCACTCCTGTCTTTCACTGCCTCCCACAGTTTGGTCAAACTCATGCTGGTAGCTTCGAGAATACTGTCCAACCATCTCATCCTCTGTCGTCCCCTTCTCCTTGTGCCCTCCATCTTTCCCAACATCAGGGTCTTTTCCAGGGAGTCTTCTCTTCTCATGAGGTGGCCAAAGTATTGGAGCCTCAGCTTCAGGATCTGTCCTTCCAGTGAGCACTCAGGGCTGATTTCCTTCAGAATGGAGAGGTTTGGTCTTCTTGCAGTCCATGGGACTCTCAAGAGTCTCCTCCAGCACCATAATTCAAAAGCATCAATTCTTCGGCGATCAGCCTTGTTTATGGTCCAGCTCTCACTTCCATACATCACTACTGGGAAAACCATAGCTTTAACTATACGGACCTTTGTTGGCAAGGTGATGTCTCTGCTTTTTAAGATGTTGTCTAGGTTTGTCATTGCTTTTCTCCCAAGAAGCAGGCATCTTTTAATTTTGTGGCTGCTGTCACCATCTGCAGTGATCATGGAGCCCAAGAAAGTAAAATCTCTCACTGCCTCCATTTCTTCCCCTTCTATTTGCCAGGAGGTGATGGGACCAGTGGCCATGATCTTAGTTTTTATGATGTTGAGCTTCAGACTATATTTTGTGCTCTCCTCTTTTACCCACATTAAAAGGTTCTTTAATTCCTCCTCACTTTCTAGGGATGTCCTATTCAATAATAGCAATAACAATAATAACACTTTTATTATTTATACCCTGCCCATCTGACTGGATTGCCCCAGCCATTCTTCCAATTTATATAAAAACATAATAAAACATTAAACATTAAAAAAACTTCCCCATACAGGGCTGCCTTCAGATGTTATTCTAAAGGTTGTATACACCCTTGGCTCGGGGGTCACATAACTCTTTACTCTCCAACATTTCTCCGATGAAAACAGGGACGTCCTAAGGAAAAGTGAGACATTCTGGGATCAAATCAGAAACCAGGACGGCTTCTCTAAATCTGGGACTGTCCCTGGAAAACAGGAAGACTTGGAGGGTTTGCAAACGCACACCCACTCCACCGAAACTTAACTTCTTTGACATCTGGGCAAGGTTGTGACACGATACAGAAGCTCTGTGCCCATATGGAGATGCAGAATCACTTTCCATTATTTTAAGGGACCCCCCTAGCATCTCGCCACCGTGGGCGCAAAGAGGAGTCGTGCCTGTCCCTGACAAAACAGGGAGCGAGAGTCGAGGGAGCGCTTTCCTGCCGCTGTGCTTGGAAGTAATCGGGAGATGTGCTCTTTCGCTGCTGCTGCTGCTGCTGCTGCAGTGACCAAGTTTGACTCTGCAGTGGCTCGATGCGGGCTGTTGCGTTGCCGAAGGGGATGTGGGGGGTGCTGAGCGTCCTTCTTCTCTGTTGCAGCCTGGCTGTCCGGCTGCCAGAGCGAGGTGCGCCGCCAGGGTGGTCCCAGGGGCTGGCTGAACAGAGGGAAGAGGCCGGGAGCGCAGCAGAGAGGGAACCGGGGAAGGGTCGATGGCTGGGGAGGGAAAACAGCACGCCTCCCAGCCGTGCCTGAGCCTCCAAACAGGGCTTGCGGTCGAGGTGGCTGTGGCATGACGCAAGGTGACAAAGCTGCTTCAGCGGAGCGTTTCTGGACACCGTTTACAAGGCACTTAGGCACAGGGATTTAGGAAGGCGCTGGATGTGGAGTCAGCTGATTGGTGCATCCAGCTTGGTGTCGTCTGCACTGACTGGCAGCTGCTGTCCAGGCTTTCAAACAGCCCTACCTGGAGATGCCAGGGATTGTGCTGAGTCAGATCACAATGTTGCCTGCACAGACTGGCAGCAGCTCTCTAGGGTTTCAGATAAGGGACTTTCCCAGCTCTACTTGCAGATGCCATTAGGGTACGGTTACCAGATTTTTTCCAATGAATTCGGGGGTACTTTTCTTTTTCTGTGAAGCTGAGTAGCAACAGGGAGTCAGTTGTGGGGATGGTGAGGCAAAAGACCCTGGGCCCAAGCACACATGCATATTGTGTAAAGGTGCAAAGCTCTTCTTTCACACCCTGTGAATCATAAATGCACAGAGTTTTTAAAAAACTGGGCAACAGTGCGCCTGTGATTCCCGAGCCTTCCCCAATCTCCTGCCCCCTTCCCCCTTTGTTTTGACAGATTGGGGGAGGCTCAGGAGTCAAGGGCAGATGGCCATTGCCCAGGAGGGGCGCAAGGTGTGCGGGTTCCCTGCCAGGCAAGGTGCAAAGCCCTTATTTCACACCCTGTGAAACATAAATGCGCAGAGTTTTTAAAAAACAGGGCAACAGCCGCCCGCCCGCAACTCCCAAGCCTCCCCTGATCAGTCAAAACAAAGGGGGAAGGGGGCACGAGATTTGTACCGCCGGACGTCCCCGATTCACCTCTGGCAGTGGTGGTGGCAGTGGCAGTCAGCAGTCTGGAGCCAGCCTGGTAGCACAGTTGGCTCTGGCTGGCTTCAGGAGTTGCTCGCTGCCATGGCGCCCACCATTTTTCCTCGCTAGAAGTTCTAGCAAGGAAAAATGGTGGGCGCCAGGGCAGCGGGCAGCTCCTGAAGCCAGTGATAGCCCACTGCGCTACCAGGCTGGCTCTGGACTGCTGAGGCTGCTTCTGCCACATTTTCCGGGGACAAATTTGCAAATTGGGGGACATTCTGGGGACGGAATTTGTCCGGGGACAGATTTGCAAATCTGGGGACTGTCCCCGGGAACTGGGGACATCTGCTAATCCTATATTAGGGATTGAAACTGGGACCTTCTGTGTGCAAGGCAGATGATCTGTCCTGGAGCTGCAGCCTCACCTTGAACCATTTGGCCCAAATTATTGGGGAGGAGGGAAAGGGCAGGGTCCCTTTAATGGTACCCATGAGCTCTACCCCCTTAATCCCTCCTACCCATTGCCAAATTTCAGCCTCCCCTGTAACCTTGCAAAACCTGTAAGGGGCCTCCTCTCTCCACACCCCTCCCCGGTAATTTACCTAAAGTACTGTAGTTAAGTTAGCCTCTCCTACTCTGCACTGCTCATATTTTAGTGGGTGGGAGGTTGTTGTATGATATAGAGCAGGGGTCAGCAACCTTTTTCAGCCATGGGCCGGTCCACCGTCCCTCAGATGTTGTGGGGGGCCGGACTATATTTTTTGGGGGAGGGAATGAACAAATTCCTATGCCCCACAAATAACCCAGAGATGCATTTTAAATAAAAGCACACATTCTACTCATGTAAGAACACACTGATTCCCGGACCATTCACGGGCCAGATTGAGAAGTTGATTGGGCCGCATCCGGCCCCCGGGTTGCCTACCTCTGTTATAGAGCAATCCCTATAGCACAGTTGGTAGAGCATGAGACTCTTAATTTCAAGGTTGTGGGTTTAAGTTCCACGTTGGGCAAAATATTCCTGCGTTGCAGGGGGTTGAACTAGATGACTCCCATGGTTCCTTCCAACTATATGATTCTATGATCCATTTAATGGATTTGTATTGTGCATTTTGTTTTTCTGGTTTTTATGTTTCCCTGTTTGTATTTTACCTGGTTAGGTGGCTTGGAGATACACATACACACAAAGGGCTGCCACCCCTGCTTGCTGTGCTTATCAACCCTGCTCACTCTTTTGCCTGCTGCCCTTCCCCCACATGGGACAACACACCCTCCTGTCACAGCCCCCACAGCCCCTCTCACATATCCCACCACAACTCGCCTCCCTCCTTCCATTAAACCTCACAGCAGGCTTGTTTCACGAAATACTTGCCTGCATGCCTGCTATTCAGCATGCTGCAGTTGCAGCGGCCACCTTCTGGTGGCCACAAGAACTGCAGCGTGACAGCATTTTACATTTTCATGTGTATAGGAAGATATGCCACAACTAAGTCATGCAGTAAATAAAATAAAGATACAGTGGTACCTCAGGTTACAGGTGCTTCAGGTTACAGACGCTTCAGGTTACAGACTCTGTTAACCCAGAAATAGTACCTCGGGTTAAGAACTTTGCTTCAGGATGGGAACAGAAATTGCGCGGTGGCAGCAGGAGGCCCCATTAGCTAAAGTGGTGTCTCAGGTTAAGAACAGTTTCAGGTTAGGAACGGACCTCCAGAACGAATTAAGTTCTTAACCAGAGGTACCACTGTAACTACTTGGAGCCCTGTGACCAGCTCTGCTAAGGGGACACCATCCAGTTGAACATTTACCAGTGCAAGCCTCGTTGAACTGAAATGCTTCCTGCAGGAAAATATTCTGGATCGGCTCCACATTGTTCAGTTGGTTGTGGGTGGTGCTATTTGGATTCTCTCTCTCTGTTTCTCTCTCTCTATCACACGTACACCCTGTTGAAATTAACAGACCAAAGCGAGTCATTGTGGTTAGGAGACCCCTATTCCCCTTCAGAAAACTACAAACCCCTTAGTTCCCTGGGAAGAGAGACTGATGGCTAAACCAGTCTGGGAATTACAGTTCTGTGAGGAGAACAGGGGTCTCCTAACACGTCCCGGCACCCTAAACAAACTACAGCTCCCAGGATCCTTTGGGAGAAGCTATGACTGTTTCATAACGCTTTACATGTAGGTAGGCAGGGATGCAGGTGGCACTGTGGTTTAAACTACTGTGCCGCTTGGGCTTGCTGATCAGAAGGTCGGCAGTTCGAGGCCCCATGACGGGGTGAGTTCCCGTTGCTCTGTCCCAGCTTCTGCCAACCTAGCAGTATGAAAGCACATAGTGCAAGTAGATAAATAGGTGCCACTCCAGTGGGAAGGTAAATGGCGTTTCCGTGTGCTGCTCTGGTTCGCCAGAAGCGGCTTAGTCATGCTGGCCACATGACCCGGAAAAACTGTTTGCGGAAGCGGACAAACGCCGGCTCCCTCAGCCTGTAAAGCGAGATGAGCGCCACAACCCCAGAGTCATTCATGACTGGACTTAAATGTCAGGGGTCCCTTTACCTTTTAGCCCTGTTTAGGTATCTGAGGCAGTATTAGCCAGTGACACGGGAGCTAGTGAGCCAGCAGACGGGGTGGACTTAACACGCATTGATGTTTTTAAACGATGCCCCACCAGATCCAGTATCCTACTGATCAGCTGTTTCATTGCAAGAGCCCAGACAACTGCTCAAGGATTCCACCTGATGGCACCGGCCTAGGACCTGGGCGGAATCCCTAATGGCTGCAAATCCATTTGTTCTCCTTTTTTGCCCTCCAATCTTTGATGCTTTCCTCCTTTTCTCTCTCTCTCTCTCTCCCTCCCTCCCTAACCTCACAGGCACCATGTTCATTACGTCATCCCCTACGACGGAGACCAGTCCGTGGTGGATTCGTCGGAGAACTACTTTGTGACTGACAATGTCACCAAGCAGGAAATCGACCTGATGCTGGGACTCTTGCTGGGATTCTGCATAAGCTGGTTTCTGGTGTGGATGGATGGAGTGCTTCACTACGCCGTACGGGCCTGGCGGACAAGCCGACGGTATGGTAAGTGAGTGCTCACCGGCCTGTTGCCGGAGGGGTTTCGCTGTCGCTGGCGATGCCCTAAGGGGAGGTGTTTTCGCATGCCCCAGGGGGAGCAGGTTCCTTGTGGTTTCTGGGTACCTCGTTCATGCTCCTCAAGCTTTCATCCCCATTTTGAGGATCACGTCTCTAGCCCTAAAGGATGTGAAAATGTGCTTATGTTGAAGGGAAAGCCAGAAACGAAGGGTTGTCCCCTCCAACAAAGCCCTACTCAAGAGTTGACCCGTTGAAATTAGTGGGCCAAAGTTATTCTTGTCCATTTATTCCACGTGGGTGAGCAGAACTTTGTACAGTACTGGATGCAGCCCTGAGTGTTTGAACCATGAGTCAACAAATTTATGGCCCCACTATTTTATTTTATTGGGGCTTTTAGATTTAGAGAAAAGATGGGGGGCGGAGAAGGGACAACATGGTAGAAGCGTGTAAAATTATGTTGGGCGCAGAATCATAGAATGTGACCCTGCTCTGTGTTGCCTGCCTGTTTGGTTTTAATTAAAAGCAACAACTACCGAATGTCACAGCAAGCATTTTTTAAATTATTATTATTATTATTATTATTATTATTATTATTATTATTATTATTATTATTATTTATTATTATTATTATTATTATTATTATTATTATTATTATTATTATTATTTATTATTATTATTTATTATTATTATTTATTATTATTTATTATTATTATTTATTATTATTATTTATTATTATTATTATTATTATTATTATTATTATTATTATTTATTAATTAAATTTGTTAGCCCTTTTATTTAGCCCAGGGCAACCCAAAACAACTTACAACCCAAAGCAGCTTACAATCAAACAACTGCCCCCCGCAAACACCACATAGATACATTAAAACAAAGTGGGAAAAGAAATAGATTAAAAAACACCCCACCCACTTCTAAAAGGCCACAGAAAGTTAAGGGCTGGAGGTTATAAGCTCTTGTTTTCTTGCCACTTAAAGATGTCTAAATTAAGGCGCCAGGCAAGCCTCCTTGGGGAGGGCATTCCGCAAATGGGGAGCCACTGCAGAAAAGGCCCCGTTCTCTTGTTGCTGCCCTCCAGACCTCTTGCAGAGGAGGTGCATGAAAAAGGGCCTCAGAAGATGATTTCGGGGTCTGGGGCGGCTCATATGGGGAGAGGCAGTGCTTGTGGTCCTGTGCCGTCTAAGGCTTTATAGCTGAAAACCAGCACTTTGAACTGGGCCTGGAAACTGATGGCAGCCAGTAGGGTCAGGCCAGGAGTGGCGTTATATGCTCAAACCGTCTTGCCGGATTGAACAACCCGGCTGCCTAATTCCGCACCAGCTGAACCATCTTCAGAGGCATCCCCATGTATAATGCATTGCTGTAATCTAATCTAAGGTAAAGGTAAAGGTACCCCTGCCCGAACGGGCCAGTCTTGACAGACTGTGGGGTTTGTGCGCCCATCTCACATCTATTGGCCGGGGGCCAGCGCTGTCCGGGGACACTTCCGGGTCACGTGGCCAGCGTGACATCGCTGCTCTGGCGAGCCAGAGCCGCACACGGAACGCCGTTTACCTTCCCGCTGGTAAGCGGTACCTATTTATCTACTTGCCCCCGGGGGTGCTTTCGAACTGCTAGGTGGGCAGGCGCTGGGACCGAGCAGCGGGAGCGCACCCCGCCGCGGGGATTCGAACCGCCGACCTTTCGATCGGCAAGCCCTAGGCGCTGAGGCTTTAGCCCACAGCGCCACCCGCGTCCCCTGTAATCTAATCTAGAGGTTACCAAAACACAGACAACAAAAATTAGGCTATCCCTGCTCAGAGAGGGGAGCAGCTGATGGAAGGCTTTGGTGACACTGAGGCCACCTGAGCCTCAAGTTGTCACTTGAGGATCCAGGAGAACCCACAAGCTACATGCCTGCTCCTTCAGAGGGAATACAGTGGTGCCTCGCAAGACGAAAAGAATTCGTTCCGCGAGTCTTTCCGTCTTGTGATGTTTTTCATCTTGTGAAGCACGGTCTGTCGCAACTGCGCCTCTTCAAGCAGCTTTTTAAAAAAAGCACAAGACGTTTTCATCTTGCGAAGCAAGCCCATAGGGAAATTCGTCTAGCGAAGCAACGCAAAACCGAAAAACCCTTTCGTCTGGCGAGTTTTTCGTCTTGCGAGGCATTCATCTTGTGGGGCACCACTGTATAACCCCATCAAGAGTGCAGCAAATCAGAAATAAACTGGTCCCAAGCTGTTAAGGGCTCTTTTATGCCCATAATAGCACCTGTAACTTGGACCAGTAGCAAATCAGCCACAAGTGCAGATCTCTGGTGTTCTACACTGAGAGAGTCTAGCATGCAAACATGTACATTAGTCCATTAAAATTTTATTCAAACCTGTGGGTTTGATTTTTGGGAGATGTATTTCCTCTCTTTGGGGACTGTAGTTCAAAGTAGGATGGCTGCCTGATTAAGTAAATCTTAACTAATCGTAGTAATTAAATTGAGCTAATTGATTAAATTTGCATATAAATTAAAGGAGAGTTTCAAAGCCCAAAACTCCATATATCATGATAGGTAAATCATAGATCGGGATCTATTGGTAGATCAGTGGATAATTTGATGTATATCAGCAAGGAATTTCTTCACTCTTTTTAGTTTTTAATGTTTGATGTTTTATCATGTTTTTAATATTCTGTTGGAATAGCCCCAGAGTGGCTGGGGAGGCCCGGCCAGATGGGTGGGGTATAAGTAAATAATAATAATAATAATAGTTCCGGCTGGAAAAAAGCCCCTATTACAAATTGAGCAAAAGTAGTCAGAAACAAGAAATGCTTCTCAAAGTCTACCACCAAATTTAACAATCATGGGCTGGGTTTTAAGCATGGCTAAGCTTTTGGCGCTGTGGGTTAAACCAGAGCCTAGGACTTGCCGATCAGAAGGTCAGCGGTTCGAATCTCCGCGACGGGGTGAGCTCTCGTTGCTCGGTCCCTGCTCCTGCCAACCTAGCAGTTCGAAAGCACGTCAAAGTGCAAGTAGATAAATAGGTACCGCTCCAGCGGGAAGGTAAACAGCATTTCCCTGCGCTTCTCTGGTTCGCCAGAAGCGGCTTAGTCATGCTGGCCACATGACGTGGAAGCTGTACGCCGGCTCCCTCAGCCAATAAAGCAAGATGAGTGCTGCAACCCCAGAGTCAGCCACGACTGCACCTAATGGTCAGGGGTCCCTTTACCCTTTACCTAAGCTTTTGCTGAAGTCTCTCTCTCTCTTTCTCTTTCTGTTGACAGACACCACTTGGTCTTGGATTCCAAAATTTTGTAACTTCAAGGAGTTCAGGAAACGTCACCACCGGCAGTACGAAGAGCCGACCGGGAACATGGTGCACATCAAACAGAAGTTGTACCATAACGGGCACCCCAGCCCCAGACACCTCTAAGAAACCCAAGACTGTCAAGGGGTTGTAGAACTTGGCCTTTTTGCCGTCTGTCGAGGGGCCCCGCCCGTTCCTCAATGGACGCCACTTTAAGGACTTACGTTTAGTTACCCTTATCGGTGTGTGTCAGCCCGGCACACCCAGAGAATGCACAATCCAATCCTGTCCCGGCTGCGAGGCTCCCGGGACGTTGCACTGTGGTTACCATTTTATTGGTGGACTCCTGTATATATGTAAACAAAAAAACAAACACAAAACCGGAAAGAGAATTTGCATTGTACTTCCGCAGCCCACCAAGCTCCTCGATGGTGTGTCCTGCAACGCCGATGTACCCTTTTTGCGTTTTGTTCGTTATTTATTTGTTTTGGGGGGGTTTCTTCTTCTTTTCCGGAAATCTGTTGTTGTTCAAAGTCTTCGTAGGTGAGTTTGGACAGAAGATGTAATGTTTAGCCTAAAGTGTGTCCATGTCCCCCACCCACCCCCAGCCCTGCCGCTGCCGCCACCCCCAGGACCCTTCCCGGATGCAGAACGCGTCTCGTTTCCAGTTGCAGATTTGGCTTGAGGTTCATAATGCCCGGTAGCTCTGTTGCGTACAATAGACGGCGCCCCATTCTTGGTTCCTTTGGAACCAAGTTGCTAGCTTGTTGTCACGACGCCCTCTCCCTCCCCATTTTTACAATTTTGTTCTGTTTCTTAAATTGATGGGATCTGTAGTTCATCCTGTCTGTTTTTTTTACTAGCTCGGAAGAAGCAACCGATGCTGGTTTGCTGTGGAAAAAAATGTTAAGCAGGTTAGAAGCCAGGCGGAAGGACACCGGCTTTTGTGGAATGTGTTTGATGGCCTGTTGATGCCTATATCTGACCACGTCAGCCCCCCTGGGTGTCTCTGCCAACTGTTCGCATCACCCTGCCTTGAGAATGATTTATCCCTTGATAAACATTGCGTCGCTAATGCGTTAGGAGCTCAAAACACGTCGATTACCAAACGGCATTTGTTGGTGTTTGTAATAACTTAACCACTTGTCCAGAACACATGACAGGGTGCATGGCAGTGAAATGAGAGCTAGTTCAGGCAGCCATTGGTCTCATGGTGAAACCATTGAGCCCTGTATATGTGTGTGTGTTGTTGACTGGCCTTGTAAATGTAGAATTGTAGAATTGTAGGGTTGGAAGTAACCCCCTTGGGCAGGCATAGGCAAACTCGGCCCTCCAGATGTTTTGGGACTACAACTCCCATCATCCCTGACCACTGGTCCTGTTAGCTAGGGATGATGGGAGTTGTAGTCCCAAAACACCTGGAGGGCCGAGTTTGCCTATGCCTGCCCAAGGGGCATCTAGTCCAACTCCCTACAATGCTAGAATATGTTTCTTGAGAATGGAGAGTGCTGTTTTATACCAAGTCTTTGTCCATCCAGCCCAGTACTGTCTGCACTGACTGGCAGCCGCTCTCCTGGGTCTCAAGCAGAGAAGGGTCTTCCCCATCACGCTGTCCTTTTCACTCAGGAGTGGGGAACCTTGGGTCCTCCAGATGTTGCTGAACTCTCAACTCTCCCAGCAGCCCTTGCAAGCATGGCCAAGAGCCAGGGATGATGGGAGTTGTAGTTCCGCAACACCTGGAGGGCTCAAAGTTCTTCCGTGCCTGTTTTATGTAGAGATTTGCTGGCCAGATTCAGAAGGTCTTCTTGGCCAGGGGTGGGGAAACCTGCAGCTCTCCAGAGGTTGTCCAACTACAACTCCCATCAGTCCGACAACACCTGGAGGGTCACAGGTTCCCCATCCCTGTTTTAGACCATGGTGATTTTCAGCTTACCATAGCTGGAATCTTCTGTTTGGACGGAAAATGGGGCCCAGAGTCCAGGCGTAGCCAACAAGTGTAGATGTTTCTGGACCACAATTCCCATCATCCCTGATTGGCAGTGCTGGCTGAGGCTGATGGGAGCTGGAGATTGAGACTACGCCTGGACCAGACAGTCAGGGACTGCCATCTCTAACTATTGTAGCATTTCTAAGACCAGCTACCTCCAAGGCTTAACTCCGCAGTGGCTTCAGGATGTTGAAGGAACAAACCATCGTCGTGTGAGTTGGCCGTAGACCTTTTCATGCACTCAAAAGGACATGTGAGGCATCAAGTGTGGAGGGAGTTTATGTGTGAGAGAGAAAACGAAGGGCAGGGGGGGAAATTGGCTTCATTTAGGATTTTAATGCAAACCTACCTGATTCGGACTTCCCAAAACAGGATGCAAACCAAGACACAGCTGCCTTTCAGAATTCTGAAATTTTGCAGTGCAGTTCTCCAGTGCATAACAAAATGTGTACATTAGGGGAAAGCCTGCATCAAAATGCATATATTAGGGTTTTTGTTTTGAAAGAACCCAGCAAAATGCTTTATTTCAAGGAAATTTGCATGTAGATTTCAGGGGAAATTGCGTATGAATTTTGGAAATACTTAAGAGCCAGCATGGTGTAGTGGTTAAGAGCGGTAGACTCGTAATCTGGAGAACCGGGTTCGTGTCTCCGCTCCTTCACATGCAGCTGCTGGGTGACCTTGGGCCAGTCACACTTCTCTGAAGTCTCTCAGCCCCACTCACCTCACAGAGTGTTTGTTGTGGGGCAGGAAGGGAAAGGAGATTGTTGGCCACTTTGAGACTCCTTAAGGGGAGTGAAAGGCAGGATATTAAGTCGAAACTCTTCTCTTCTTAATAATAATAATAATAATAATAATAATAATAATAATTTTATTATTTATACCCTGCCCATTTTGCTGGGTTTCCCCAGCCACTTCTACACTTATAGATTATAGACTTACAGATTTCCGTGAGGATTTAAAAATAATAATCGCAATTATTAGCAGAAAATGTGGAGAACTGAATTTAGGCTTGGAAAAAGGAGAAATTGGGGGAAGTGAAATTATTAATTCTCATTATTCTTAATAATAATAAGAATAGTAATAGTAACAACCTGCTCTTCACCTTCTAAGGCTGCAGGGCGGGTTTCAACAATGGGAATGCCATGTTTAAAACGCATTTAAAACAGCTTCCAGCCACAGAGAATAAGCTGTGTCCTAAAAAATATAAATCTTTGGGTGTCCAAAGCTGGGGAGAAAGGGGGGAAATGGACAGATCTGTTCATTCCTTGGTGGCACAGGGCTCCCGGCATCCTCAGTCAGTTGCTCAATTGCAAGGCGGCTTCTGAGCTCATTCAGCCAGATTCCTTGCTCAATACAGGAGGGTGAGAGGTGGAGTTGGTGAGGACTTTAGGAACGGTGCTGGTCCTCTGACACTTTATGCCCTCATGTCTTCTTTTGGACGCATGAAGTGGGCACCTGCCATTTTCATGCATGGGGAGATAACTCCCAGTTCCATTGCTGCCTGTTTATTAACTCACCAACCAGGATTCATATGAAGAGTGATTTGTTTATTTTTTTAATGCGTATTTATGGGGAAAGGCTTGGTCCCATTTTGTGTGTCAGGTGGCCTCATCCAACCAGGGGGTGGTCTCTTGACTGCCCTGGCTCATAAAGGGGCACGGGACTTTGTTACGAGGCAGAAATTCCACCGCCAGATATTAAAGTTGCTGCCATACCTGCAAGAGCTATGTGGCAGGCAGATATCAAACAGGTGCTGACTCATCCATCATTACTGGGGGGGGGAGGAGGAAGCGGAAGCAGCTGCACCTGTTAAATTCCTGTCTGCCAGGCACAAACTCCCCCCACTTTGAATGCAGACAAAGCCATTTGCATCTGTCGTCTTTTCCTTTTTCCAAATGCCGGATGTCCCACCAGCCAACCGTTTTGACCGTTTATTTATTTTTGAAATTTGAAACGATATCCCGCTTAACTTTTCTTTCTTTTTATATATATAAAGAAATATAGACTCTAGGTGGCTTACAATTATACAGAAAAGAAAAAAAAATCAATAATAATCCAAACGGAATTGCATGCATGCATTAGTGCGGATGAATACCCGTGTTAAAACAAGGAACATCCTCGCCAGGCAATATTGAGAATGTTGTCTCTGTGCTGATTTGGGGAATTGGGGTTTTTTGGAGGGGTGGGGAGGGGAGCGGAAGACCCTGATCTGACACAGAGTTGAGTGTGCTTAAGCCTTTGATTTGAGTGGCTTTACGTGTGCCCTGGCAAATGCTAATGATAGCTTTCCACCTGAGGGGTGTTTATACCTTACGTCCAAAATGTGTACAATCTGCGAACACAGTTTGTGCGAGCTGTGTACCCCTAGTTATTTGCACGTGGTGCTCAATGAGTGTACGGTCTGTGTGCCTGTGCTTACGGCTGTTGTATACAAATGCCCTCCGAAGCAACAAGTGTACACACTCTTGCCATGAAGGGATGGAGGCAGCGTTAATGTACGAAATCTGAGGTTTGCCATGGAAGTAGGACCGGAGCTGGTTTCTGAGTGGTTGGGTGTGGGGGTGAGTAACCTAGTAAAGACTTTGGGAGTTCGCAGGATTGAACCAGTGCAATAGGAAGAGGGAAAGGGGCTTGCTTTTATTTTGTTTTTTAAAGAAAATTATCTAATGGGTCTCTCTGCCTGGGGCTGTTTTGCTTCTGCAGAGTCCAACCTCTCATTCTTTGCATATTTCCGGAGGACAGAGATGCACCAATCAGGACTAGCGGGCTGATACATTTGATAAAAATAAATCTTCTCATTGCCTCAAAGTACCTGGTCTGCTGAAGACAAACACCTGATAAGGGGAATGCCAAATAAATATTAAATATACCCGGTGGCTGCTCTGGTTTAAGCACATTTAACTCTCGTCTTGTGCGTCCGCTTTACTTGGAGGTAAGGTCCGTCCAGTACAAAGGACTTTCCGAGTGAAATCTTTTTAGGATCAGGGCTCTGCGCCAGAAACCCAATTCTCCACCCTTCTCACTTTCAAGTAGACACGGCAAAGAAAGGAGGGGGGAAACCCACCATTGTTATTATGATTTAAAATGTTGCAGGCTTTGTGTTTTGAAAAAAAAGAAAGAGAAGCTGCCCCCTTGTTAAATGTTACCCAAAAAAATTATAATAAGAGGGGAGGGGGGGGGAAATTGGACAGACCCTCCTTCTGAAAAAAATATTGACAATGTCTGTGATTACTCTATTGTTTGATTGCAATGTCTGTGATTAAAAGGAAAAACAAAACGAAACACGAGAAATCTACTGCCAAAGTTAACCCCATGAATCTGACGGCTCATTTGATTCGATGGTTCCTGTCAGAGAGCGGATTTGTGAATGTGTGTGTGATGTGGAAGGCTACTCCAAAGGTTTGGAGTTGTATCAAGGTCAGAGTTAGACCCATTGAAATGAATGGACCCATGTTAGCCATGCCCATTAATTCTGATCCATCTGCTCAGAGTAGAATTATATGCGACCCATTGCATAAAAGCTACATTTTTGTTTCGTCTCTTGATATCCTATATATATATTTATCTATACATCATTACCAGGGTGGTGTAAGTGGTTAGAGTGTCGGGACTGTAACCCAGGGGACTGGGGTTCAAATCCTCCCGCTAAACTATGAACCTGATTGGGTGACCTCACAAGCCAGACAGTCTTTCTCAGCTTAGCCTATGTCACAGATTGCCACTGAATATAGTTGTCAGGGAACAATGGCAAGGACGGTATTTTGCTGAGAAGCCGCCTTAGGGGGAAAAGCTGGAAAAGGTTCGGAACGGGGAAAACAGATATCAAGGGGGTGGAACAACTCCTGTGAAGAAACCTTACAACATTTGAGGCTCTTCTGTTTAGAGAAAAGAAGAGGGAAGGAGGGCCAGAAGCAGATTTAGGGGTGCAGAACTGGTTCTCCCACACTTGGTGCCAAGCCGAGAGGACACTGTGACAATGATAAACAATGGAAGGTGAGAGGTAGGGGGTTGCGCCAAATTTCTGGTGTTGCACAGGGCACACCACTGGAATTTCAAAGCTCACTTTAAATGCCACTGAGAGGGCACGATAGAAGTTTGCAACATTATGTATGGCAAGGGTATGAATAAAAATATTGTTTTTTTGTGTAGCCGAAGGCTTTACCCCCCAAAAAAAGAGAGACAGAGACATAAGACGAAATAAAACACGTTACAAAATAAAACACATCACACAATTAGAATATTTATTAAAACCAGGCATTCTGTCAGATAAGGGCTTGCTCCTCTGGAAAACAATTTAACATCCCTATGAACCTTTCTCCTTAAAATTGCTGCTCTAGAGGTAAAACAGGCCGGCGCCATGGCTTGGAGAAAGTGAGAAGTTTTTCTCCCTCTCTCCTCATGACAGAACTTGTGGAAACCTAGCGAAGCTGAAAGTTGGAAGTTTCTGGTCAGATAAAGAAAGGACTTCTTCATGTAGCACATAGTTCAACCATGGAACTCGCTGCTGCAGGAGCGCCACCAACTTGGATTTGGTTTTAGAAGCAGAAGGGATAAATTCATGGAGACGTAACACTTTCAAGGGCTGCCAGCCGCAATGGCCGTGCTCTGCCTGGTCCATGGCGGAAGACAGCTATGCTTCTGAATACCAGTTGCTGGGAAATGCAGGTTGGGGAGAATGCAGTGATGCTCAGGTCGGGCTTTGGGCTTTCCGACAGAGGCATCTGGTTGGCCAGGACTAGATGGGCCTTTGGCCTGATCCAGCAGGGCTTCTCTTATGTTCTCGCAAGACGCCATGCAGAAAAATGCTTCTCTGCTTCTGCAAGAGAGAGTTCCTTCGCCTTGGGGTGAATGCTACTTTCAGAGCAGCCCAGAAGTTCTTGATCATGGGATACACACACACACACAATAACGTCAAAAAGCTTCAGCAACAGAAAGACGGAGAACACAAGGGCAGGGTGGAACAGCAGGTTGGAAAGGAGCGGGTGGGGACATGTCTGAAGACCTGCTTCCCTCTTGGTTCCATCTGCAGGGCTTCCTTCGAACAGCACCCTCCTTTTTAAAAATAGTTGAGGGCCACATTCCCTACTGGGCAAGCTTCTGGGGGCCAAATGGTGGGAGGAGCTGGCCAGGTGTGTGTGTGGTGAAGGAAGCAGGTGAGAGTGCCTGGTCCTTCAGGACAGAAGAAGGATGCCTTCCCCTAAGATTTACTGCCCTTCTGTTTACATGATGGCAAGTGCTTCCGTATACACACCAATACATGCACAAATATTATGCAGATCTGCGTGGCTACCCTTCTCCAGGTGCATTGGCTGTGGAGGGAATGGGCAGGCGAAACCACCACCAACTTGCCTGCTGCCATTCTTAGGAGATTTCAAGGTGTACGATTGTTCCACAGCGTCACAATTTGGCAACCTGAACGGGCAGGCGATGGTTGTGCCGGCTCCCTGGCGGCCAGGGAAGGGCCTTTGTGCCAACTCGCCCCTTTTTTTCTGCCCAGGCTGTGAGCTCTCCTTAATGGTGCTTGCAGAGGATCTTGGTTCCAAGGATAGTCATAAAGAAGTACATCTGTTTTCATTCCGAAAGCAGCCTCAAAGGAACTGGCCTTCCTCGAAGAGGATTAAGAAAACGCCCGTCACATTAAAAGTGCTCTGATGCAACGAGAGCGAGGAGCGGATCAAAAAGGGGATGATGGAAGGTGATTTTGGCAGGAGAGTCCTGACAGATCTAGTGCATGGGTAGGCAAACTAAGGCCTGAGGGCTGGATGCGGCCCAATTGCCTTCTGAATTCGGCCCATGGACTGTCCAGGAATCAGCGTGTTTTCACATGAGTCGAATGTGTCCTTTTATTTAAAATGCATCTCTGGGTTATTTGTGAGGAATAGGAATTCGTTGTTTTGTTTTTCAAAATATAGTCCGTCCCCCCCTCACAAGGTCTGAGGGACAGTGGACCGGCCCCCTGCTGAAAACGTTTGCTGACCCCTGATCTAGTGCAACCCACCAGATGCTCTAAAAGGGAACACACAAGCAGGACCTGAGTGCAAGAGCACATTTCCTCACCTGTGGTTTCCAGCAACTGGTATTCAGAAACATACTGCCTCCGACTGTGCAGGAAGAGCATAGATTGGTGGCCATCACTGCCTCCTCTGGGAGTGAGTTCCATAGTTACTAGGTACTGAGTGAAGAAGTCGTTTCTTTCGAACATTCAGGCCTACAGAATCATAGAGCTGGAAGGGATCCCCCCCCAAAGGTCATCTAGCCCAACCCGCTGCAATGCAAGAATCTCAACACACACGGTCCCCCATCCAATCTGCAACCCCATCAGACCCTGCTTAGCTTTGCAAATGTGCTAGCAGTTTCATTGCTGCACCACTAGGAGGTAGGTAAAAAGGTAAAGGACCCCTAGACCAGTGTTTCCCAACCTTTTTTGGGCAAAGGCACACTTGTTTGATGAAAAAAATCTCGAGGCACACCACCATTACAGCCCCGTGACGTCAGCGCGCAGCGTCACGCCGGGAGGGACGCACAAAAGTGTAAGTTTCAATTTTTTCCCCTCCCCTCCTGTGTAAAGGGGAATGCACTCTGCTAAGTAAAGGCACTTGCCACAGCAGCGTCAACGTCACAGCACCCACCGGCACCCAAGAGAGAAGGGGTCTCAGCAGCCCTTTTGCCAGGAAGAGGAGCAAGAACGAGAGGAGGAGGAGGAAGAGGAAGAGAGTCCCCCCCAAAAAAAACATTCTCCTTTTGATCTTCCTTATTTGCAATTCCTCATTGCAAAACAGCGGTTGATATACAGCTGATTTTTTTGTTATTACAGTCCCACCCCCTCACCTAGAAAAACACCACCTGTCAATATTATTATTATCATTATCATCATCATTATTATTATTATTATTATTATTATTATTATTATTATTATTATTATTATTCCCCGCCACTCTGGGAGGCTGAAGCCCTTTAAGGCTTCCTTCTGTCCACTCTCTGTGAATTACCTGCCCGGAGCGGGTTTGGGGGGGGGGCTGCTGCCGGTGTCCTCCCCGTCGAGTCTCGCCTTGCACGGCGCGTGGCGGCCGCCCTTTCCCACACTCTGCTGGCTGCGCTGCCAAGCCCCGCGGCTCGGCCTGTCAGCGTTACCGGGCTC
The DNA here is from genome assembly GCF_965113315.1 of Podarcis vaucheri. NCBI lineage: Eukaryota > Metazoa > Chordata > Lepidosauria > Squamata > Lacertidae > Podarcis > Podarcis vaucheri. Next base: position 74,998,151 of record NC_138765.1, read on the forward strand.
GGCGGGCGGTAATTCCCGAAGAAAGCCGGCGGCGCTTGAAGAGCTGGCAAGCCCCCATTTGCATGACTGTTTTCCGCAGCCCTCGGAGAGGATTAAGTTCCCTCCTTCCTGCCGGGGAACCTCCAAGCTTTGGGGGTGGGGGGGAGGAGGCAGCAAAGCGAGGCAGGAAGGAGAGCGCGGCTTGGCTCCTCGCTGCCGCCGCCCCGCCTCTCACCGCTGGACTCGCCCGCCTCCCTCCAGGCAACATCTCGCGGCACACCAGGCAACATCTCGCGGCACACTAGTGTGCCGCGGAACAGTGGTTGGGAAACACTGCCCTAGACGGTTAAGTCCAGTCAAAGGCGACTGTGGGGTTGTGGCACTCATCTCAGGCCGAGGGAGCCAGCCTTTGTCCACAGACAGCTTTCCGGGTCATGTGGCCAGCATGACTAAACTGCTTCTGGCACAACGAGACACTGTGACGGAAACCAGAGCGCACAGAAATGTAGTTTACCTTCCCACCGCAGCACTGACTATTTATCTACCTGCACTGGCGTGCTTTTGAACCGCTAGGTTGGCAGAAGCTGGGCCAGAGCAACGGGAGCAAACCCCGTCACAGGGATTTGAACCGCTGACCTTTTGATTAGCAAGCCCAAGAGAATCAGTGGTTTAGATCACAGCGCTACCCACATCCCTGCTGCCACTAGGAGGATGCAGTTCTTGCAGTGAGGAGATGAGAAAACACCAATGCTCTGAGCCCAGGGTTGAATGTGGGCCTGCAAACCTCTCCATCCGGCCCCCAGAACTCTCCCTGGGCTGCCCTCCAGCTCCCCAGGCCAGACCCCTCACCCAACCTGCAGCACACTATTGTTTTTGCTTGGCAGGAAGGCATCCTTGAACAGTGATGCCTGTTTGGAGAGAGGTGTAGAACTTAATTGGCTGAGGTGGTCTAGCTTAAGGCACTAGACATTCAGAGGCTAGAGTCAGTAGCAGTGGCTCTTGAGTATGTGGAAAGTGCCATCCAGGTCCCCAATATGGATATTAGTTTTTCCCTTTGTGTATAAAGATCCCCTTAATAAGCCCACTTGTAAATTTATCCTGCCTTTGGTAGTGGTGTTCATCTCACATCCAACTTCAAGCCTAGCCACGTTCCTAAGAGGTCGCGAGGCCTCCTGAGGGAAGTGGGTGTTAGTGGCAGGATTAAAAACACAGCCACTTGTGTGTGTATAAGTGAGGCTGAGCAACTGCGATCCCCGACAATCCAGAGGAAGCTTGCGTAAAGTGCTGCTTGATGCTCTTCTAGTACGCTATCTTCCTATATATATATATAAAGGCAAGGCTGTCGTCACGCAGCAGTTCATGCGGCCACCTCTACTCCAACATGATGACAGAATGCCAGGTGAGAGAGCAAGCAGGTAGCAGGCAGCCCAGGCAAGCGGGGAAGGCATTTCAAAGAGCTGTTTGCCAAACCACTCTCCGAAGCTCCTCCCCCCCTTCCTTAAAAGAGGTTTGAGAGAGCTGTGAAGGGAAAGGTGAAGTCTAAAGGGAGGTGGTTCCCCCTTTAGGAAGGGGTTGGCCAGGTGGAGGGCGGGAAAGGGGGTGAGAGTCCCCACTCTGTGTGTATGGATCTCTCTGACTTGTGTGTGGTTGAAATTTAGCCTATAATATTGAGGTCACATCCATTGCTCCACCCACTTCCCCCAGGCCCCACCCACCACTAGAAGGTTGCCTATGATGGAATGTGGCCCCCAGGCTGAATACCTTTCAAATTCCTGTTTGCCTTCTCTGCTTACTAAAATATTGGGAGTCTACATTTTTGCCCAGCAAAGGCTGGCTCTTCCAGGCACTAAAGGACTGTAGCTTTAACATTCCTTCCCTCCAGTTTAGCTGGATCGGAAATTATCCAAGTGGGTCTAATTTCTTGGAGTGTTTTTTTCCTTCTTGGATTCCGTTTTTTTTTAAAAACGGGGTGCTATATTGACTACCAAATAAGCAGGCCCAGTAGCAGGATGGAAGTAATCCAGCACTGGAGAGAGAAAGAACTCCTCTGAATCTGGAGACATGATTTGACTTACGAGCTTGTAGAGAAAGCCTATTATAACTGTATTCCCTGCCAGCTGGTTGAATGTGGGGAAGAGGTGAGGGAAATGAGATTATCCATCACAAGCAGTCACCACCAATACCAGCTCAATGTACCTTTGACATGGGATAGCATCACATCGTGGAGACAGACTAATTGGTTCTCTTTCTCTCATGCCACCTCTCGGCTTCGCCATCAATCACAGGCTTGTATTTTGCTCGGGATAACGTTGGCAGGTATAAAAGATGGGCAATCTGTTGCTGTAGCAGGTGCCAGGAAGCCAGAAACACAAAGCCAGGTCAACATTGGCCTATTTCTAAGGTGCCAAGCGACGCCTTGCTGGAAAGATGCTTGGTGCATTATTATTTTTTTGGGGGGTGAGGGCCCCCTGAAAATATTAGTTGGCAGCCAGAGGAGCAAGAATCTGTGGTGATGTCTTACCCTGACCAAGGCAGATGATGCCAATGAGCTACTGAGTGAAGTTCAAGGTGCTGCGTTTGGTACACAGAGCCCTGAAAGTTAATCTCATTTCATCTTTCCATTTGATCACTGCAGGTGAGAGCCTCATACGGACACTATGGTATCAGGAGGTACATTCTGCATTATCTAGGAACTGGATCCACTTGGGCAGGAAGAACCAGCTGCACAAATGTAATTTGGGGAATACCTGGCTTGCCAATGTTGTTGTTTGGTCGTTTAGTCGTGTCTGACTCTTCGTGACCCAATGGACCAGAGGACGCCAGGCACTCCTGTCTTCCACTGCCTCCCGCGGTTTGGTCAAACTCATGTTGGAAGCGAAGAAGTATCTCCACATTGAACCATTCTGTAACCACCATAAGCACAGATAACCTCTGTGTAAGCTTTGGGCGAGCAACTTAGGATGAAGGCTCAAGAAACAGGTTATCTGGAGGAGCCCTCTGGGTAAATGCATACCCTCCGACATTTCTCTGATGAAAATTTTGTTGTTGTTTAGTCATTTAGTCATGTCCAACTCTTTGTGACCCCATGGACCAGAGCACGCCAGCACTCTCAAGAGTCTCCTCCAGCACCATATAATTCAAAAGGTAAATCAGGAGGTACATTCTGCATTATGTAGGATCTGGACCCACTCAGGCAGGAAGAACGAGCTGCACAAATAAAAGATGGGGAACACATGGCATGCCAATAGTAAACGTGAAAAGGATCTAGGGGTCTTAGTAGACCGTTAGCTTAACATGAGTCAACAGTGTGATGCAGCACCAAGAGAGGCTAATGCTATTCTAGGCTGCATTGACAGACATCTAGTGTCCCAATCAAGGGAAGCAATAGTGCCGCTCTATTCTGCCTCGGCCGGCCCACACCTAGAGTCCTGTGTTCAGTTATGGGCTCCACAACTTAAGAAGGATGTTGACAATCTGGAATGTGTGCAGAGAAGGCTGACCAAGATGAAAAAAGATCTAGTTTGTTTAGCCTGGAGAAGACTGAGATGATATGATAACCATCTTCAAATATCTGAAGGGTTGCCTCCTGGAAGCTAGCCTGTAGGACCCAAACTAACGGATTCAAGTCACAAGAAAGGAGATTCTGACTAAACGTTAGGAGGAACAGGAAGTACTGTTTGATGGTGGAACAGAGTCCCACAAGAGTTGGTGAACTCTCCTTCCTTGGAGGTTTTTAAGCAAGGGTTGGATATATCGGTCATGTATGATCTAGTTTAGATCCCTTCTTAGAATGTTAGAACCAGAACAGCAGGCTCTGTGCTGTGGAGAAGAGAGTGGAACTTTTTTACTTTTCGTGATTATGCAAGAAAGGTGCCAAATGAGTTATTTCCACTTGCCCTCGGCTGTCCTCCTCGCTTCCTTCCAGAGCTCCTGTCAAGGCCAATTTCCTCAGAGCTGTCCAGCACTTCTCAGCAAAGTGGCCAGAGCAGAGAACCCTGTCACTTAGTGTAGTAGTCTAAAAATCTGATGCCAGGTGTGTGTGGGAGGCAGAGAGGTAAGGAAGATAAACATAAAAAGTTGCATGGCATGGGCAGAAAGTAAGGAACATGCTTTCCTCCCCCAGGAACTCTTGGGTCAGCCTGCGTTCAACTCCAAATTAAGAGGTAGTTGTTGTTTTCTTAACCTGCCCTGCAACACATAAACAGCTGCCTATGAGGCTGTTAGTCCAGAGAGGAATGATTAGCCGCCCTCACATCAAAGGGACATGTCCGCAGCTTCAAGAAATCAATGCTAAGAGCCCTGCTGAAAGCACCATTTAGTATAGAATCTTCTTTTTCAGAGGCCAAGCAGATGCCTTTTGTTAAACCCAAAAGGACATGAAGGCAACAACCTTCTTCTGTTGTTCTCTGGCATTGAGGCACACTGAACGTGGCAGTTCCGTACAGCCATTACGCACAGAGACTATGATTACCTCTTTGAAAACCGTAATAGCCAGAGAGCCACTCTTAAGTTAGCAAAGGCAATACTGAGCTAGGTGGTCGTAACTGGTATGACAGCTTCATAATACAGTCATAAAGGTAAAGGTAAAGGGACCCCTGACCATTAGGTCCAGTCGTGGCCGACTCTGGGGTTGCGGCGCTCATCTCGCTTTACTGGCTGAGGGAGCCGGCGTACAACTTCCGGGTCATGTGGCCAGCACGACTAAGCCGCTTCTGGCGAACCAGAGCAGCGCATGGAAACGCCGTCTACCTTCCCGCCAGAGCAGTACCTATTTATCTACTTGCACTTTGACGTGCTTTCAAACTGCTAGGTTGGCAGGAGCAGGGACCGAACAACGGGAGCTCACCCCGTCGCAGGGATTCGAACCGCCGACCTTCTGATCGGCAAGCCCTAGGCTCAGTGGTTTAACCCACAGCGCCACCCGCGTCCCTACAGTCATACCTTGGGTTAAAGACACTTCAGGTTGAGCTTTTCCAGCTTGTGTTCTGCAGCGACCCAGAAGTAACAGAACGGGTTACTTCCAGGTTTCGTCACTCACGCATGTGCAGAGGCTCAAAATGACGTCACACGCATGCGCAGAAGAGGATCCTGTTTGCATCCAGAGGTACCACTGTACAAGCCACAGCTTTCATGCAAAAGAAAAAAAAAGGTCCCAGGTTCAACCCCCAGGAAGTTGCTGCCAGTCAGTGTAGGTAATGCTGAGCTACTTGGAACAAGTGTCTGACCCGGCAGAAGGCTGCTTCCTATGTTTTGGTGCTGCAATCCTAAAATTTGGGGGGAGCTGCAAATCTGCGTGCAGAAGGCCCCACGTGGAATCACAAGGCCTCTAGGTAAGGCTGGAAAATCCTGCCAGTTGTTGTAAATAAAACTGAGCTAGATTAACTGTGATGCCAGGGCTCCTAGCTAGAAAGCTAAGAACAGAAGAAAATCCCTGCTAGATCAGGCCAGTGTCCTTTCTAGTCCAGCACTTACAGTGACCAGCTAGATGCCCCAGACGGGAAGCTCTCATACAGGACCACGAGCACAAGGGCTGATCTCTGAATGCAACTGGCATTCAGAGGTGGTAATAATAATAATAATAATAATAATAATAATAATAATAATAATAATAATAATAATTTATTTATAACCTGCCCATCTGGCTGGGCTTGCCCAGCCACTCTGGGCGGCTTCCAACAAAATATTAAAATACAGTATTGCATCAAACATTAAAAGCTTCCCTAAACAGGGCTGCCTTCAGATGTCTTCTATTTACTGCCTCCAGCAGAGGAGGGAGAAATATAGCTGCCATGGCTCCATGAATTTCCTGCAAGACTTAATCTACAACGAAAAGACCAATAAAAATAAAAATCTACTGAGTGAAAATGCCTCTTTTGTTTCTCAAGCAGAATCTAAACCAAGACTGCATAAGATGGTTCATGGAAAAGAAACAGATACACAGAAGAACAAGGTGCTGAGGTGGGGTGCCGTTTGGCAAAAAGAACTCTCTTTTTTTAATGTAATGGTTGATACACACACATACACGCACATGGTTATTCAAGGTGTCACCCTGAGGTATATATATATATAAAAACCCCCAAGAAAGCAGACTCCAAAGATTGGCCCTCCCTTTCACCAGCGCGACGCTGTGTTCACTTTTGACATGATTCCAGGTGGACCGCGGCTGCAAGGCGAGAGTCGGTTTCCCCAGCATCCTCTGCTCCACACGTCGCAATGGTCTGTGGCGTCCTCCCCGTTCTCTTCTGTCCTTCCCTCTCCCGCCCCCAAAGCTTCCTCATAGGCCCTTCCCCATCGTGAGAGGCAACGGTTGGCTCTTGCCCGGCTCCACCCCCTCAGCTTTTAACCACTCCATCTTCTGCTTGTGTTGCTGAACGGCATCGGCCACCCGGGCGTCGATCATGGCTTCCGTGAGGACGCCGTCCTCGGAGGCATACGCCGCGGCCTGAAGAGGAGAAGGAGAGGGAAATAAACCTGGTTTGGTCATTCCTTGAATGGCACCCGCGAAGTGGAAAAAAAATGTTTTCTGCATGGCATGGATAAATCGGTTCCTCGATAAGCCTTTTAAGTGAGCCTCATTTCTGTCCCAGGATCCTTCATTGCTGACTTACAAAGCTGCCATTCCCCCAACACAGAGCAGGGGGGTGGCCCTGTAGGCTTCTCAGTCTGGCCCTCAGATCTCTTCTGCAGGCCGCACCCCACACTGGCCTAGCTTTTGCATGCTCCCTTGAGTGTTTATGCCTCTCTAAAATGTGTCCTCTTGCCTGGATGCCGGATGGAGAGAGGGGTTCGAGTTGCGCAGAAACCAATCGCCCAGCGCACAAAGGCAAAATTTACATCCATTGCTCCGCCCACATTTCCCTCTGGCCCCTCCCACCACTGGCATGTGGCCCTCAGGCTGAAAACCATTTCCCGCTCTGCTGCACACTAACAGCGAACTCCTCCTCAAGTGTATGGATCCTGGTGAAGACGAAATGCAAGCACACACCCCAGAACAAGAGGGAGAAGGTTTGGAGAAGTACAAATTGAAACCATTTTTCAAAGAGAGCCTTAAAGGGTAGGAACCCCTGAAAAATCCCATTGACGTCTGTGGGCATTCAGCGAGCTTGACATTCATACAAACTGTTGGGGGGGGGGGAATCTGAGAAAACTAGGGAAGAATGGAATGGAGTAGCCTGGGAGAAGGGGGAAGAATGGAATGGAGTGGCCTGGGAGAGGGGGGAGGAATGAAATGGAGTAGCCTGGGAGAGGGCAGAGGAATGGAGTAGCCTGGGAGAGGGGGGAAGAATAGAATGGAGTAGCCTGGGAGAGGGAGCAATGGAATGGAGTAGCCTGGGAGAGGGCAGAGGAATGGAATGAAGTAACCTGGGAGAGGGAAGAGGAATGGAATGGAGTAGCCTGGAAGAGGGGGGAAAAATGGAATGAAGTAACCTGGGAGAGGGAAGAGGAATGGAATGAAGTAGCCTGGGAGAGGGGGGAAGAATGGAATAGCGTAGCCTGGGAGAGGGAGGAGGAATGGAATGGCGTAGCCTGGGAGAGGGAGGAGGAATGGAATGAAGTAGCCTGGGAGAGGGAGGAGAAATGGAATGAAGTAGCCTAGGAGAGGTTAGAATGGAATGGAGTAGCCCATGAGAGGGTGTGGCCAGGGGGAACGTGGGCTATGGGAACTCTGAAATGCAGCATTTTGTAGAATTCTACACCCTGGATTTGTCACCTAGAGGAGTGACAGCCCAATGATGCTTGGGAGCCGTTGCCTCGAAAGAGCACTTCACAATGCAAGATGCCCGGGGCAGGCAGCCACTGATGGCTTGGCATGCTCAAAGCTTGCCCAGGTGCCCGCCACTAATGGAGCTGCAAAATGCAGGTGCTCCCTGGCGAGACGGGACTCAGCGCCAGGAAGGATCCAGTGTTTGTTCAATGGCCGCCGAGTGCTTTCCCTTTGCTGTGTTTTTTGCAGGGTGGGTGTGTGTGTGTGCACAAGGGTGCAACCTCCATCCCCCCCGGCCAGACCGCCTGCAAATTTTTATTGTGAAGACTCCAGCTGGGGCCGCGCGATGCACGCTTGGCTGGTTCTCTCAATGACTTTCTAAAAATAGACCTGCCTGGGGCCCCGACTGTCAGGAAAGGAGTGGGAGAAAGCAGATGCCCCTTCCAGGAGGAGCTTTAACTCCTTGAAATTGAACACACCAGGCTTTTTCACCGTTTTTTAAGATGCAAACACCGCACCACTCACCAGGCCGGACTTCTCACTGAGACAAAAAGGCTCTGGGACTTCTTATCCTGTCATTTCAACAATCCCCTCCCTTCTACTTCTATCATCCTAATAACAAGGGCTACAAACTTAGAAACAACCATAAAAGCTGTGTTTTCAAGAAGCTGGATTTTGTGTGGCACAGAGGAACTGTGGGAACACAGAACAATTGCCCCATTGGCTTCCAATTCCTCAACCACCGCCTCTTCCGCGAGTAAAAGGTTGTAAAGTTTTCCCCAAAGAACATCATCCTGTACTATGTGTGTGAGAGATATATATTCTGCAACTGCAGAACATTTAGGCCTGCACGAAGTATGCAAATTGAGAAGAAGAGAAGAAGAAGAGTTTGGATTTGATATCCCGCCTTTCACTCCCTTTAAGGAGTCTCAAAGCGGCTAACATTCTCCTTTCCCTTCCTCCCCCACAACAAACACTCTGCGAGGCGAGTGGGGCTGAGAGACTTCAGAGAAGTGTGACTGGCCCAAGGTCACCCAGCAGCTGCATGTGGAGGAGCAGAGACGCGAACCCGGTTTCCCAGATTACGTGACTACCGCTCTTAACCACTACACCACACTGAGCAGCAAGAAGCCTGTTGGATGAGGCCACCAGCTCATCTAACCAACCAAATACCAATGGGAAGCCTGCTTGAGTACAAAAGCAACTCTCCCTACTTGTGACTCTCGGTAACTGATATTCAGAAATATTGCCCATGGTGGAGGAAGAAGGAAAGTCAGCGTGGCAGGAGGAGAGAGCTGCTGCTCTGCTCAGCTCCTGCTTGTGGGTTTCCCATGGGTAGGAATCTGCTTGGCCACGGTTGGAGAACAAGATGCTGTGCAAACGCTTGCAAAATACCGTACAGAGCAACTTTGTAATGCTGCAACTGTGAGGGCACGCGGCAGCTTTCATAAGATGTGTTTGACGTGTGTCAAACGGTTCTAAATGGCTCTGAAATGTTTTAAATTACCTTTTTATTTTAAAATTGCACTGTTTGAACACTCTGAGCCTTTCCCGCACAGGGCTCCTCTGGGAGGGAGGGCAGAAAAGAAAAAAGGAATCATAAATAAATCATATGAGATTTCCTGGTCTGGTTGACACGTCGCGCAACGAAACAACGGCATTATCCAGTGCACATTGTTGTCAGCCCCAAGAGGGTTCACAGCAGGGAACTGGCTCTGCTGTGCCACCCATCCATGTCTCTTTCAAGCCTTTCCATGGGCCAGCTTTGATGGGTGGGCACAGTACCCAATTACCGTATTTTTCGCTCTATAACACGCACCCGACCATAACACGCACATAGTTTTTAGAGGAGGAAAATCCGTAGGCATGCCACCCGTAGGCATTCCCTCCATAACACGCACAGACATTTCCCCTTACTTTTTAGGAGGAAAAAAGTGAGTGTTATGGTGCAAAAAATACGGTAAGTCCTACTTGAAGCAGATCCATTGAAATCAACCTGGATTCGCCAAGTGCATCCGTTTCAATGGGTTGCCTCAAACTAAGCCCCTGCTCAGAGCAGATTGCCTGAAATCAATCGCCCCAAGTCTGTCATGTTCCTTTGTTTCGTATGGGCTTACTCTGAGTAGGAATTAGTTGCCAAAGAGGTAAAGGTAATGGGTAAAGGGACCCCTGACCATTAGGTCCAGGCGTGACCAACTCTGGCGTTCATCTCACTTTATTGGCCAAGGGAGCTGGCGTACAGCTTCCGGGTCATGTGGCCAGCACGACTAAGCCGCTTCTGGAGAACCAGAGCAGCACACGGAAACGGTGTTTACCTTCCCACCGGAGCGGTACCTATTTATCTACTTACACTTTGACGTGCTTTCGAACTGCTAGGTTGGCAGGAGCAGGGACCAAGCAACGGGAGCTCACCCCGTCGCTGGGATTTGAACTGCCGACCTTCCGATCGGCAAGTCCTAGGCTCTGTGGTTTAGAACACAGCACCACCCACGTCCCTAGTTGCCAAAGAACATAAACATAAAAAGAACCTGTTGGATCAGGCCAATGTCCCACCTAATCCACTAATAATAATAATAATAATAATAATAATAATAATAATAATAATACTTTATTATTTATACCCCGCCCATCTGGCTGGGTTTCCCCAGCCACTCTGGGCGGCTTCCAAAAGAATATTAAAATACTATGATACATCAAACATTAAAAGCTTCCCTAAACAGGGCTGCCTTCAGATGTCTTCTAAAAGTCTGGTAGTTGTTGTTCTCTTTGACATCTGGTGGGAGGGCGTTCCACAGGGCGGGTGCCACTACCGAGAAGGCCCTCTGCCTGGTTCCCTGTAACTTGGCTTCTAGCAGTGAGGGAACCGCCAGAAGGCCCTCGGTGCTGGACCTCAGTGTCCGGGTAGAACGATGGAGGTGGAGACGCTCCTTCAGGTATACTGGACCGAGGCCGTTTAGGGCTTTAAAGGTCAGCACCAACACTTTGAATTGTGCTCGGAAACGTACTGGAAACGTACTGTCCTCAAAGCGGCTGAGATGCCTATGGAAAACCTCCACAGAAAACTTACATAGTTTAACTGGTAGGGTTTTGAAGAGCAAAAAAGAGGAGACATCTGCCGACTTCTACTTTTAACTATGGATCGCTGTGATGACACTACACTCATGAAAAAGAGGACGTGTCCAGTAAAAAGAGGACATATGGTAACCCTACCATGGGATGCATAGATAAGTTACTTTATTTCATCCCAAAATTCAGCTTCGTTGGATGGCCACGAGGTCTAGCGTTATGAGAGAGGAAGAAAAACCTTTCTCTACCGATTTTCTCCATAATATGCATATTTCAGTGAACTTACTTCACACCACTTGCCTTTTCTCTAAACTAAAAAGTCCCAGATGCTGCAACGTACAGAAGTGCTGCCCCATCCCTTGATAATTCTGGCTGCCCTTTTATGAACCTACATTGGTCTAGAGTAGGACCGAACTGTAGTCTGCCAGAGAGGTTTTCTAAGCCTGCAAAATGAGGTGGGGAAGAGAATGCTGCAGTGTGGATGGTGGCGAGGCAAAGTAATTGAAAATACGAATTGGAGGTGAATTAAGCAGCAGTCGTTAGCAGCAATTAAGCCTCCCCCCCCTTTGGGATTATATCGAAGGTGCTCTGACCAAGAGAAGGTTTGAGAAATTGCTTCATTAAATCGTTTGGCTCCAGGAGGCAGAAATCGTGGCTTTCGCTGACCTGAGGTGCTGGCTAAAAAACAGGTTGTGAACTTTCATTCCTGGTTAGACTCTTTTCTTTTAAAGCACCGCAGTGCCCTTCCTTTCCCGCCCCAAGGCTGTCGGAAACAGACCAAGGCAGGCAGGCAGGCAGGCAGGCAGAGAGAGAGAGAGAGAGAGAGAGAGAGAGAGAGAGAGAAAGAGACTGAGGCAGGGGAAGGAATTCTAAAACACCTTCCACGAGGCATCCACTTGCGTCAAGGCTGTTTGAAGGATGCGCACAGCCGCACCTGGCTCGCCACAGCTGCTGTTTGTCAAGATCAGGAAACGCAAGCACGCTCACAAGGAGGGAAAGGGACCTGGGAAGGTGACAAAGTCACTCTGCGCCACCCAATCACGTCACAAACTGGCGGGCGTCAATGTCCAGCGTTCTCAGAAGAGGCAAAGAACAGCCTTGGTTCCCCCCCCTCTAAATTCAATCCCTACCTAGCCCTAGGATGAAGGGCTGGGGGAACCTGTGGCCCTCGAGAAAAGCCTGGACCCAACAGGCAGAGATGATGGGCTTTGTAGTCCCTCGATGTCTGGAGGGCTTAGGCTCCCCAGCCCAGCACCCTATGGGTTTGGATCAAGACCAAATTTCAGGGGTTGATTTCCCTCCCCCTGTGGATTTAGGCTCCCCTCCCTTCAAAAGGACAGATCCTGAAGCTGGGGCTCCAATACTTTGGCCACCTCATGAGAAGAGAAGACTCCCTGGAAAAGACCCTGATGTTGGGAAAGATGGAGGGCACAAGGAGAAGGGGACGACAGAGGACGAGATGGTCGGACAGTGTACTCGAAGCTCCCAGCATGAGTTTGACCAAACTGCAGGAGGCAGTGGAAGATAGGAGTGCCTGGCATGCTCTGGTCCATGGGGTCACGAAGGGTCGGACACGACTAAACAGCAACAACCCCTCAAAAAGTGCCATGGTCCTCAGGTTCTGCTCGTGGGGGGCTTGGCTCTCGTAAAAACAGGATGCAGGATGAAATGGGCCTTTGGTCTGATCCGGCAGGGCTCATCTTAGGTTCTTAAGGGGTGCCCCCAAATTCTATATATATAATTGCCACAGTTCCTGACGATGGCTGGCTGTTTCCCCCCCCCCAGAGGATAACAACACTGCTGCCAGTGACACCCCCACTGGCGGCAAGAATTCCTGTCACCACACAAGAAACTCTTCATGAGCTCCCGCCACCACCAATAGTACCCCATTCTCCCCACGGTTGTGAATGGAGTGATGAATTTGGGAGGGATTTCATCTCAGCACTAGTCAGCTGTGTGTGTTGCAATTCCATAGAAGCAAAAACTGCACAAAATTGCACTTAGGAAGAGTTTCGGCTCTCTTTTCTATTCAAAACTACGTTCACAGTCCTTATGACTGCTTGAAAGCATGTGAAATCTCACAAGTGCGCTCTCTCTTGCAATGTAACATAATGTAACACTGGGCAAGGAAATGAACTTGCAGAAAATGTCAGCTCTCCCTTCTTTCCAAAAGCAGTCCTTACGACTGCAAAGTTTTGCTTGAAAGCGTGTGAAATCTCACAAGCTCTGTATCTGTGGAGTTGCTGATGTTTCACCCCCGACAAGCGGTTATTTAAAAACAAATTTGCCCCGGGAGAATGCTAAATGTTCTAGTGTCATGTCTTATTTACTGAAGTTTAAGCTGCTGTTTTATTAATGTATTTTTCAAAATTATACAGTTTTATCTGGCCCACATTGTCTTTATTTTTTGCTGATATTTCGTAATTGTTATAAACCACTTATAATATTTTTTAAATCTCTAAGCGACCTACAACATAAAACACACAAATTATACCGTTAACTCGAAAGTACAACCTGAACCCACCGCCTCCCTCAGTCTAACTTACCTCACAGGATTGCTGTGGGGATTAAATGAGGAGGTGGGGGGAACCACCTTGAGCTCCTTGGACGAAAAAAGGCAGGATATGAATGAAATAAATAAATATCCAGTTTGGTGGGGATTTATTTTTAGAGACAATATGGTTGTTCTGGTCTTAGACTGGGTGTTATTATTTAATATGTTCAGGTACATTGGTATGCCCCCTCATTATAGCCATGTTGAATTTTTGTTATTGTTTACTTGCCCCTGTGGTACCATAATAATTTGCAAACGAATAACAAAAGACAGTGGTGCCTCGCAAGACGAAAAGAATCCGTTCTGTGATTCTCTTCGTCTAGCGGTTTTTTTCGTCTTGTGAAGCAAGCCCATTGAAGGATTAGCGGATTAGCGCTATTAGAGGCTTTTAGAGGCTATTAGCGCTATTAGAGGCTTTTTTTCAGCTGATAAGCGGCTTAGCGCTATTAGCGGCTTATCAGCTGATAAGCGGCTTAGCGGCTTAGAAAAAGGGGGGGAAAGGGGAAAAAAACCCAGCAGGAACTTGCAAGACATTGTCGTCTTGCGAAGCAAGCCCATAGGAGATTCGTTTTGCGAAGCACCTCCAAAACGGAAAACACTTTCGTCTACCGAGTTTTCCGTCTTGCGAGGCATTCGTCTTGCGGGGCACCACTGTATTAAAAATAAAGAATATAGGTATACACAAACTCCTCTCTCACACATCTAAGGCCAGAGTAAAAAGGTGCTGTCTTCAGCATACGACAAGAGGATGGGAGATGGAAACAAGAGTTTTCAGGAGGCATTACGCAACCCGAGGCTCTTTGGAAAAAGGAGTCAATGGGCAATTTTATTGCGGCTGCCTTAATCGGTCCCAAGGGGCTGGATGCGCCAAGGCAGTGTTTTATTTCTTTTTAAAAAAAGAACAACTGAAGCTTGCGCACAGCAAATTTGCAAGCTCGCGCACCTTACTCTCAAACAGAAAACCTGCAATATTTTGGATGAGGTGTGGCAGCACCAGCCCTGCCTAAGGCTTGCTTTATTTTTCAAAACGTATTTATAAACCGTACGGAACATTTTCATCAGTCTTACAGGGGTTCTACAGACGCCAGGCGAAAACGTTGCTCTTCAACCAGGCCTTTTGCTGCTTAACACCCGATACCCTTTTAAATGTGTTGTAGGAGGGGGTGGGGTGAAAGCTATGGGTTTGTTTTTGTTTTGATCATGTGTTTTGTGCTTTTTTCACATTGTGTTTTTCTGTTGCGAGCTGCCCTGAGTTCTATGGGTAAAGGGTGGTATACAAATTTAATAAACAGCAAAATAAAATAAACAAATACTCCCGTCTCTAGTCTCCCTCCAGGCAACAAGAGTTAGCAACAACAAAAAAGCAATGCTGCCTGGAAGCCGGTCTCTGTGCTTAGCCCATTCCTGTGTTGAATCCATGCATTTACTGCAATTATATTTTGCTTTTCCTCCAAGGTCAAGGCAGCAAACCCAGCTCTCCCCACTCCATTCCACCATCACAATGATTTTGCGAAGTGGGCTACCAGAAGCAATTTCCCCAGATCCCAGGTGTATGCGGGGTTATGGTTACAGGGAAGAAAGAGCATGTTCAGCAACATCTAGAGGGCCAAAGGTTCCCCAGTGCTGAGCTCAGCCAGAGCTAGCTGAAACCAAGCAGACTGGTCTGAGCAGGCAAGACTGTGGTCGAAGCACTGGCTCTGTCATAGGATGCTGGACTTACCTGCCAGGCCACGGCGAGCTGAGAGATCTCTCGGCCAGACATGCCTTCGGTCAGCTTGGCAATCTCTGAACACTTCTTCCCATAGTCAAACTGGGCGAGCTTCAGGCGCCTGGACAGGAAAAAGCACACCAGTTCGCATCAACACTGCCATGTTATATTTATTGGAAGCTGCTGGGAAACACCATAGGTAGGGTCTAAGGCAGCACTTCCCAAACCTGGGTATCCAGCTGTTTTTGGACTACAACTCCCACCATCCTTAGCTAGCTGGACCAGTGGTCAGGGATGATAGGAATTGTAGTCCCAAAACAGATGGAGACCAAAGTTTGGAAAACCCCGGTCTAGGGTTTATAAGTTGTATTCAACTACGTACCCATCAAAAGAGTTCACCCGCTGAAATTAGCGGGCATAAATTAAATCACTTTGATTAATTTATGAAAGCACTCTTGAATAGGGCCAGCGTTGAATGCAACCCTTTCTTCAGTAAATAAATCTATTATATGATTTGCTAGCCAGTGTAGCAGTTTGGTTAGGACCCGCGTTCAAACCCCTGCTCAGTCTGCAACAACTTGGCTCGTCATTCCTTCAGAAAGACCCGCCTTGCAGGAGGGACCGTGAGGCAAGCTTTATGCCAACTCAGGCCCACTGGTCCACCTTCCTAGGTACTGCCTATGCTGGATGGTCTGGGACCTTCTGCATGCCAAACAGATGTCCTCCAGCTGAATTTATGGGGAATCTCCATTTTATGTTATTGCTTTCCGATACAGGGCAGACAACAGTAAGTACCGTATTTTTCGCTCTATAGGACGCACTTCCCCCCTCCAAAAATGAAGGGGAAATGTGTGTGCGTCCTATGGAGTGAATGCAGGCTCCTAGGCTTCAGCGATAGCAACGGGAAGCCTCCAAAACGCAGAGGGAGCGCTCCCTCCGTACTCCGGAGGCTTCTTGTTGCTTTCGCTGAAGCCTGGAGAGCGAGAGGTGTCGGTGCACACCAACCCCTCTCACTCTCCAGGCTTCAGGCAGCTAACCACAAGCCTTCGGAACGCAGCAGGAGTTCCCGCCGCGCTCCGAAGGCTTGCGGATAGCAGCCTTAAGCCTGAGGAGCGCAGCGCCAACTCCCGCTGCACTCCCTGAGCTTCAAGCAGCTATCCCCAAGCCTTAGTAGCACGGCGGGAGTTCCCACCACGCTCCGAAGGCTTGCGGTGGGAGTACTAAGGCTTGCGGATAGCAGCCTGCAGCCCGGGGAGCGCAGCGCCAACTCCTGCTGCACTCCCTGGGCTTCAGGCAGCTATCCGCAAGTCTTCGGAGTGTGGCAGGAGTTCCCACCACGCTCCGAAGGCTTGTGGATAGCAGCCTGCAGCCCGGGGAGCGCAGCGCCAACTCCCACTGCCATCCCCGGGCTTCAGGCAGCTATCCGCAAGCCTTAGGAGCGTGCCCCCAGCCCCGCAAGCTCTGGGAGCGGCGGCAAGGCTGCGCGCAACCTTGCCGTGGCTCCCGGACCTGTTCTGGGGGCTGGGATCGGGGGAAGCTTGGGCTTCCCCCGCCCCAGCCCCTCGGCTAAAAACGAAGCCAAGACAGCGAGTGGGATCCATCCCGCTGGCTGTCTTGGCTTCTGCCAAAGCCGCACGCAGCCTCTCCCGGCTGGAGAGGTTGCGCGCAGCTAAAGAGGAAGCCAAGACAGCCAGCGGGATGGATCCCGCTCGCTGTCTTGGCTTCTTTGCTCTTTGGGGCTGGGGAAAATAATTCCCCCCCTTTATTCCCCCCCCCTAAAAACTAGGTGCGCCCTATGGAGTGAAAAATACGGTACTTCTTCACGCATCGTTAGAACGATGGAATTCGTTCCCACAAGAGGCTGTAGCTACTCAGACAGGGACTGTTGATGCCAAGCCAACTCCGGCCTTGTACAAATGAAAATCTGCCTGGGTAGACCACGCGACTGCAGGAGACGAGCTTGACAAGGCCACCCCTCCTCCCACTCCTGCGGGATCTTGAATGAAGTGGACCGGAAAAGGTTTAAGATGCGCTCCCTGTTGCAAGAGATCTTTGCCCGATACAGGGGGAATCCTCTTGTCAATTCTGCTTCTGCTATTCAGTTGCAAACGATGACAAGTGACTCATGTTCTCAACAGATTTCATAACCCAAATAGGATATATTTGGGAGCAGCAGGGCCCAGTAGTAACATTAGCCAACCTTCAAAGCTAGGCCTGTGACAAAATGCTGCTCTGTAGCCACTGCTGTCGTTCCCTTTTGCTCACCTACCCTGTCCTGACTTCATGCCAATACAGTGGCACCTCTAGTTATGAACTTAATTCGTTTCGGAGGTCCATTCCTAACCTGAAATTGTTCTTAACTAGAGGCACCACTTTAGTTAATGGGGCCTCTTGCTGCTGCTGTGCCGCCAGCACACGATTTCCGTTCTCATCCTGAAGCAAAGTTCTTAACCTGAGGTAACTCTTCCAGGTTAGCAGAGTTTGTAACCTGAAGCGTTTACAACCTAAGGCGCTTGTAACTCGAGGTACTCAGACTTAAGAAAATGGGGGGAGATGTATCCGTGTATAAGATGCCTAATTTTCGGCATTATTTTTAAGGGAAAAAAACCTAGTCATACACTGAAAAATATGGCAATTAATTAAAAAAATAAATATACTGACTGCTTTCCCTCAGTGGCCGGCTTCAGGACGTGCTTGTCAAAATACATCCGGACCAGACGCTCTCTCTCTTCCAGCTCTGGCAGCTTAAAATTAACCATTTCGTCTATCCGGTCATTGATGGCCCAGTCAAACTGCTCCGGTTGGTTGCTGGCTAAGACAAGCATGAACCTGGGGAGAGGAGAAGAGAACCATCATTTTTTTCCTTCTCTTATAAAGCAAGGCAGTTCTATTGGGATTCACTCTCTACATGCGCAACCCCTTCGACTTCAAACAGAGTTGTGCATGCAGGGAGGGTGGGAATACTTCGAGGGACTGTATCAGTGATCAAGTGCGCATCCCCCAAACACCATAAAACCATTCAATGCTCATTCGTTCAATACAGAAAGGCACGCATAGTGTGTGTGTGTGTGTGTGTGTGTGTGTGTGTGTAGGCTTGTATCCAAATGCCAGCCCTACTCAGATGAGATCCACTGAAGTTCACGGACTTAGGTCCACTGATTTCAATGGGACTTGGTTGGGTACAACCCATAACATCTTCATAGAGGCATAAAAATGTCAGGCTGTTGTCAGGATGCAATTCATATGGCTGCAGTGAACTGCCTGTCCCCTCGATTATACAAGGCTGCAGGAAGGTCTAACAGAGGGTCTGAGGTGCTTCCAAAAACTGCTCTCAGAAGCACCTCCCCCACCTCCCTTTAAAAGGCAGTCCCTAATAAATGCACACACACACACACACACACACACACACACACTCCTCCCACTGCAGAAAGTTTTGGCAGCACACAACTGCTAATCAAACCAAATTTCTCCCTCATTCTTAACCAATAATACCACATCCCGCTTTTCTGCAGAATCAAAGTATTTTTATTTATTTCATAAAATTTATACACCACTTGCTGCTAACCCCCCCCAAAAAACCTCATTCAAAACACTACCATACCCTTTGTCACGTAAATACAAAACCGATAACAACACTAATCAGATGAAGTACCTGCATACAAGGAACGCTAGAATTCTTAAAAGCATCTTCATGTGGAACAGTACAAGATCGATATAAGAATTCCACACCGTGGATATTGCCAATACAGTGGTGCCCCGCAAGACGAATGCCTCGCAATACAAAAAACTCGCTAGACGAAAGTTTTTTCCGTTCGCGATTTGCCTCGCAAGACGAATTTCCCCTATGGGCTTGCTTCGCAAGACGAAAACGTCTCGCGACTTTTTTTCTTTGACTAAAAACAAAGACATGTTTTGTTTATAAAGTTAATTTATTTTCCCTTAAATTTTTGAACTGCTCTTTACAGTATGTGTGACTTTAAAGAGCAGTTAATAAACTGTTGTTGTACCAAATTTGGCTTTGTTTGGACTTTTTTTGACCATAGGAACGCATTAATTGATTTTCAATGCATTCCTATGGGATTTCGTGCTTCGCAAGACGAAAAATTCGCTAGACGACAAAAATTGCGGAACGAATTAATTTCGTCTTGCGGGGCACCACTGTATAAGAACTGAATAGATTGTATTTCCTGATGAATCTGCTGGACTTTAATTTCTCATAATATGTTTCATTTATATGACATGTTGGTCTACAGAATGATATATTTTGATATATGTTGAATTGCATTTAAAAAGAATTTATATAGTCACATACAGTGGTACCTCTGGATACGAACGGGATCTGTTCCGGATCCCCATTCGCATCCTGAAGCGAACGTAATCCGCGCCTGCGCATCGCGGCTCACTGCATCTGCGCATGCGGCGAAACCCACAAGTAACATGTTCCGTTACTTCTGGGTCACCGCGGAGCGCAACCAGAAAGCGCTCAACCTGAAGCATATTTAACCGAAGGTAGGACTGTATAGCCTGTTACGTTGTTTGTGTTGTTATCAGGTAAAAAAACACACCCTCAAAGTGGTTTATTAAAAAAGAAGAAGGCGCGCACACACACACACACACACACACACACACACACACAAACACACAATGAGTGTATGCTGGTGAAGCTTAAAAGCAAAAATCCTATGCCTATCTACTCATTATTTTATATCCCATGGGTCTCACTTCCCAGGACTTGTGTGTTTAGCATCGCAGACTAAGGCACACCCTCTTCTGCCTCTTGCCTCCTTTACTTCTCTCAAAGCGCTCCCAGCTCCTTCCCAAAACTTCACGCAGTGCTTTAAGCATCCATTTGCTTCACAGCCAGCGCCTGCCGCCTCTCTTCTGTCCGCAACCCCCTCCGGCCCTCTCTCTCGCTGACTGACAATAAGCCCTGATTTAATGGCGCATTATGATTTGAATCAGCCTCTTTTCCTAATGGGTGCTGGCGGCGACACTCTCACCATCTGCTCTGAGATGGCCCCCCTGGGGTCAGCGGGGGGAGGGGGGGAGGCCAGGGGGGTGCCACCACCTCCACATTCATTCGGAAACTGGCTACTTTTCTTGATTTCCCCATTCCTGGTTTGCGGCTACGCAGCCCTGATGAGATCCCAGAGGGACAGACACAATGACCCAAAGTCCTAAATGCTTTCCCAGACAACAATGACAAAAAAGGGGGCAATTTCTTACCTGTTACCGTATTTTTCCGTGTATAACATGACCCCCTGTATAAGGTGACCCCTACTTTGGGGAGTCCAAAATTAAGAAATCAGTATTTTAAAGTTCAGCTTTTGGAGGAAAGCGCCCAAAATTGCTTTTTCTTTCTTTTGAAAATCGCCAAAAAAAAAGTTGTTCTGGCAGTCAAGTGACTCAGGAGCTGCCAGAAGCCACCAGCTCACCCAAGACTCACCGTATAAATCTGCATATAAGACGACCCCCCAATTTTTGACTAAAAAAATTGGGGGGGGGGACATAGTCTTGTACATGGAAAAATACGGTATTTAAATAACATCCTTTTAACATGCACAATATTTAACAGACTATTTCTGATAATGACAATAAACCCCAGAATGTATTTATTTATTTCTGGGGTAGGGAACTTTTTTTCTCCAGCCCGAGGTCCACATTCCCCTCTGGGCAACATTGTGGGGGCCACATAACAGGGCTGGGCAAGGGCAGAGCCAAAAGTTGGTGAAGCCATGGACCCTTCCCGATGCAAAACTCATGCAGAAATCTTAGTGTTGCATCCAGCTAAGTTCTACTCAGAGCAGACAAAATTATTATTTCTATGTTAGTCATATGCATTAGCTTCAAGGGGTCTACTTGGAGTGGAAGAGAACACACACACACGACACACACTCACAAACAAGGCAAGCAAGAAGCATTATTACAGTTCAAAGGCAGCCCTGTTGAGTTTTTATTTCTCCTCCTTTCATTTCAATGGCTTTAACCTGACAAAAATCTCCTTCTCTTCTGCCTTTTTATAGTGATACCTTATTTTACAAGGCGTATTATATGGTGTATAAACTGCATTATACTGATTTACTGTAAATTTTGTTCCAGTTAACCCGTGGCAAGATGGCCACAAATATAGCTTGGCTTATACAGTGGCCAATAAATAAATAGTTTATTAGGGATGTGCACATTTGGTACAAACTGGAAACATCCTCCCTTTCCCTTCCCAACCAACATAAGCAGAATCTGTAGTATTATTATTTAATGTTTCCAGCCTAAGGCAAAGTATAAGAGCAAGAAAACTATTTAGACTGTCCTGGAGCTGTTCCGCTTCACATTTAGCACACTCCTAGCGCAGGCCCTGAAATGAAGAACCTCAGAGTGGCTGGTTTGAACAGCAGGTACCAGGAGGGCCGTGGATCAGGGTTCAAATCCCCATGCAGGGCTGAGGAAGACCCTGACCACAAACTCTAGAGAGATGCTGCCTATCAACATAGACTGGCTTTCTCCAACTCTAGATGTCACTAACTACAATTCCCAATATCCTTGACTGTTGGCCATGCTGGCTGGGGCTGATGGGAGTTGGAGTGCAACAACATCTGAAAGAACAATACTGAGCTAGATGGGCCATGTCTGACTAGGGAGGCGTATACAACCGTACATTTAAAGCACATGACTCCCAACCCCAAAGAACCCTGGGAATTGTAGTTTATGCCTCACAGAGCTACAATTCCCAGCACTCTTAACGAACTACAGTTCCCAGGATCCTTGGGGATGGGGAATGTCATGTGCTTTAAATACATGGTGTGTACACAAGCCTGTCTGACACAGCTTCTTACGCTACTGTTTTTCTGGCCGAATCTCTCTATCACGTTTAAAATTCATATAGGTTCCCCAGACCACCTCAGATTCACTCCTCAAACAAAAGTAAAAATGCACAGAGCAAAACAAAAACAAGAATTACAGGGGTCAAGTGGTGGTTTAACCAAATCTAGCAGTTTGAAAGCACACCAGTGCAAGTAGATAAATAGGTACCACTGCGGTGGGAAGGTTAATGGCATTTCCGCATGCTCTGGTTTCCATCACGGTGTCCCATTGTGCCAGAAACGGTTTAGTCATGCTGGCCACATGACCCGGAAAGCTGTCTGCGGACAAACGCTGGCTCCCTTGGCCTAAAAGCGAGCTGAGCGCCGCAACCCCATAGCTTCCTCTGACTGGACTTAACCGTCCTACCTTTTTACCTTAACCAAACTTCAGAAGCATAAAAAAGCTTGAGTGAGAGGCGTCTCCTGTTTGCGCTTCTGGGGGCACTCTGAATAGGAGAACTGGCAGGCATTTTGGAAGAGGATGAGAGGGCAGCCATCTTGGACCCAACCAGTTGCTCTTGGAAACAGTAACTCTGAACGT
Source organism: Podarcis vaucheri (assembly GCF_965113315.1). Lineage (NCBI taxonomy): Eukaryota > Metazoa > Chordata > Lepidosauria > Squamata > Lacertidae > Podarcis > Podarcis vaucheri. The sequence continues at coordinate 75,020,561 of NC_138765.1, forward strand.
CCAGGACTCAGCATTCCTGAAGGGTTTGCTAGAAGCGTAAAATTGGCTACTTAAAAGCACACATTTTCCTGACAGAAGGCAGAATTGCCAGTTAACTGTCTCCCGGGGGGCTCATTATTGGTGGATTCGCATACATTACTGTGGCGTTGAGTGACTGGAGTCAATTCCTTACAGGCTCTGCAGAACATTGTTTTTTTAAGAGGGAACCCAGACCTATTCCCTAAATGAAGATATGTACCAATCAAATTTGCTTTTTGTATGTGTGTGTGTGTGTGGGGGGGGAGAGTAGAACCATCAAAACAGGATAACTAGAGTGAAGCCAAATGTATAATTAGACAGGCCTGCGGGCAATAAGGAATTCTGCAGTGGAAAGCAACGCTGAGATAATATCCCATTTCATCATTTATTTATTTTAAAACAAAATGGGTTGGCTATGCCCAGAGAACGCTCAAAATCCAAGAGTAATGCATATGTCTATGGTATGGGGGGAACTTTGTTCAGCCTGAGGGCCAGATTCCATTCTTGACAACCTTCCAGGGGCCACATGGGCGGAGCCAGAGGCAAAAGTGGGTGGAGCTATACAGTGGTACCTCGGATTAAGTACTTAATTTGTTCCGGAGGTCCGTACTTAACCTGAAACTGTTCTTAACCTGAAGCACCACTTTAGCTAATGGGGCCTCCTGCTGCTGCTGCGCCGCCGGAGCCCGATTTCTGTTCTCATCCTGAAGCAAAGTTCTTAATCTGAAGCACTATTTCTGGGTTAGCGGAAAGTTCTTAACCTGAAGCATATGTGTCAGGGGTTCAGAAGCAGAGACGCAGAGAAGGGTGGAAACAGAGAGCGAGGGGGAGGAAGCCGAAGGGAGAATGAGTGATGATGACGACCCGAGATCTCCAAGCCTAAGCAGTGAGTCAGAGGACTCCCAAAAGGGAGCCCCAGTGAGCAGAGCAAGGGGGGGATCCGGGGGGACACCCCAGGAGGAAGGGAACAGAGGAGATTCAGAGAGCAGCAGCTGGAAGTCGGGACCCACGCTCATAACTGAGGGCGGCAGCAGCTGGAAGTCGGGACCCACGCTCAAGACTGAGAGCAGCAGGGAGGAAGGTAGCCAGGCATCGGGTTCCGGAGGCTGTCAGCAGGAGGGAGGGCACGAGTCAGGGGTGGTCACGCCCTCCTCAGAGAGCGAGGCAACGGTTAAGAGGAAAGTAGAGAGTTGGGCGCGCGCGCCAAGTTCAAATGCAGCGGAAGCTGGAGCAGTAAGCAGCCCGGAGAGTGAGCCAGGTCCTAAAGCCCGCCGCAAGGAGGCAGAAGGATCAGGGGGGTCAGCGTCAGAGGAGAGTAGAAGGGAGGAGGCCCAGGGGGGCAGAAGGACCCAGAGACGTAGGGAGAGGCGAAGGAGGTGGAGCAAGGCTAGGGTATTAAGCTGGTGTGCAAGAGGCGGGGACTCAGACGGGTCTTCGCCGACCTAGAGCAGAAGGTGTAGAGCTGCACGCTGCAGTTCGGAAATGAAACCTGTAACTCAATAAAGACTCTTTTAAAGTGGACGCTGTGTGGCGTGGTCCTATGTGAGCTGGGACCTGGTAGCAGCTCTGACAGTAAGACCCGTCTCTTCAAAGCTTCAGAAACCTGAAACCTCGCAGCGGGAGCAGAAGCCGCTAGGGGAGGAAGAGGGGTGTCTGTAAGCGAGCTCACAAAGGTTAGCAAGATGACGGAAGAACAGAGGATCTCCGCGCTGCAAGAGGCAGTGACCCAGTTGTCCTCAGAGGTATTGGCTTCCAAGAAACGGGAGGAGGAGACTACAGCCGCCTACAGAGACCTACACGCCAGGTTTGAAATGCTTGTTAAGCAAGGGCAACCGGGACCCAGACCGGAGGGCGTGGGATTGGCACGGAGAGCAGGAGGGCTTGTGGCTCACTTCGATGGGACTTTGCAACAGTACCCTAATTTTAGAGCAGACGTAATGTGCGCACTGCAACTGCTGGCAAAAGACTTTAGAGATGAGGAAGAGAAGGTGGGGTTCATATTGTCCCATTTGCATGGGGATGCCAAAGCCTGGCTGCGCAATTTGTGGAGGGATAAAGATCCGGCGCTTCAGAATGCAGATGCCTTTATCAAAGCGATGGATGCGTGTTTTTTGTCTACTATTGATGTGGATCTTGCCAGACGGGAGATTCATGGACTAAAACAAGGGAGGGCGAGCGTCCGGCAGTATCACGCCCGATTTTTTGCGCTGGTCAGTGCTTTAGAATGGGATCGGGATTCGCCCCCTGTCAGAGACCTCTTCTGGGAGGGTCTAAGTTCAGCGGTTAAGGATGAAATTGCAAGGGGGGAGAGGCCCCGAAGCACGCAGGAGGTGGTCCAAAGGGCGCTGACTGTGGGGGTGAGGCTGGAAGAACGTCCATGGTGCAGAGATGAAGGACGTGGAGGGCGCGAAGCAGCGAGAAGTTTCTCTTTCGTTCCGAGGGAAGCAGCGCGTGCGCAATCCACACCTCCGCCAGGAGGGGGAGGGGAACCGATGGAGGTTGGAGGTGCAAGGGCTCAGTCAGCAGCCAGAGCCCTAGCACCGGCAGCAGTGAAAGCGAAGCCTCCTAGAGGGAACAGGAAGTGTTACATCTGCGAGGATCCAGGCCATTTGGCGAAGGAGTGTCCCCGGAGGCTCCACAAGCACACTGCAGCCTCAGCAATGGTGACTGCAGCAACGCAGCAAGGAGAACCACAGCAGGGAAACGACAATGTCTGGCTGGAGACGGAGGCACTGGGGCCCAGCCAGACGCATCTGTGAAGCAGTCCCCAGCAATCTTGCAACCCACGGATCCCCTCCCACCCAAACCAGTAGTGCAGCTCACAGCATCTCTCCAGCTACCCGACGGCGTCACTATCGAAGTGCCGCTTTCTGTGGATTCTGGAAGCAACGCAGACTTTATAGCGCAGAGCTTTGTGGAGCAGCACGCTATACAGCTATTGCCTGCCACTCTGCCCCTGCAAGTCGTCACAGTGGATGGCAGAGAGTTGCTAGGGGGGCAGGTGGTGAAGCAGACGCCACCGATGGTGATGCGCCTTGGCAACCACAGGGAAGTCATCAGTTTTAATGTCACCCAACTGTCGGACACGCCCATTGTGTTGGGCATGAGTTGGCTGGACAGGCACAGTCCGACACTGGCTTGGTACCAGAGACAACTGATCTTCGGCTCCTCTTATTGCGCAGAACACTGCATCCTGCCCCGACGGGAGGGAGAGGAGGAGGAATCACAACTGCAGTTGGGAACGTTGCAAGCGGTCCCCCACAAATACGCGAGCTTTTTGGAGGTCTTCTGCGAGAAGGAGGCGGACAAGCTACCCCCTCACCGGCCATATGACTGCAAGATTGACCTCCTACCGGGGGCGACGCTGCCGAAGGGGCGGCTATACTCCATGTCTGAAGATGAAATGCAGGAACTCAAACAGTTCATCGAGCATAATCTGGAGCGTGGCTTCATCAGAGAGTCCAAGGCAGTGGGGGGCAGTCCCGTTTTCTTCGTGAAAAAGAAAGACACGCCCCAAAAAAGACTAGTTGTGGACTACCGCCTTTTGAACCAGATGACCAAACCGTCTGATTACCCCATGCCCAGGATTGACGACCTCCTCGCGACGGTGCGCAAGGGACGCGTGTTCACCAAGTTGGACCTGCGAGGGGCGTACAATCTCATCCGCATGCGGGAGGGCGATGAGTGGAAGACGGCCATGTTCACACCGCTGGGCACCTACGAATACAGAGTTATGCCCTTTGGATTACAAAATGGCTCTCACTGTTTTCAAGCTTTTATGCATCACGTGTTGGAGGGACTCCTCTACAAGACATGCGTCTGCTTCCTGGATGACATCCTGATTTTCTCTGACTCGCAGCAAGCTCACGACCGAGACGTGAGGGAGGTGCTCAGCAGGTTGCAACAACATAGACTGTACGCCAAGCTGGAGAAGTGCCAGTTCGACACGACGGAGGTGGATTTCCTGGGATACAAGTTGTCGGACAAGGGGATAGCCATGGACAGCACCAAGGTTCGTGCGGTATTGGATTGGAAAAGCCCGCGCAACCGGAAGGAGGTCCAGCGGTTTGTCGGCTTCGCCAACTTCTATCGCAAGTTTATCAAGGGGTTCGCGATGCAGACGGCAGCAATTACGGACACGCTCAGCTCCAAAAAAAAGAAATTCGTCTGGACGGAGCAGGCGGAACAGTCCTTTCAAGCGCTCAAGCATCTCTTCGCATCGGAGAAGCAACTGCTGCATATCGACCCCAGTAAACCGTTGAGGGTAGAGACAGACGCGTCAGACAGAGCCGTGGGAGCTGTCCTGCTGCAGCGAGACCCGCAGGGGGTGTGGCGGCCGGGAGCGTTCTACTCCAGAAAGCTCAGCAAGTCGGAGCAGAACTACACCATCTGGGACAGGGAGTTGCTGGCCATTCATGCAGCTTTCAAGGCGTGGAGGCACTTCCTAATCGGCGCCAAGCACACGGTGCAGGTCTGCACGGACCACAAGAATCTGGAGCACTGGCGCACGGCTCAGTTCCTGAACCAGAGGCAGATACGTTGGGCGGAGTTCTTTGCTGACTTCAATTTCCGAATAGAGTACGTCCCAGGCGACACCAACATCATGGCGGATGCACTGTCCCGAAAACCGCAATACCTAGAAGAGGTGACGCCAGCGGCGGCCATGCACATCTTCGCACCGACGGCGTGGGCGTGTGCCTCAGCTACAGTAGACCTGGATGCGGTGCGACGTGCATTGCGGGACGACTCATTCGCGCAAGACAAGATGGCGGAACTGCTCAGAGGCACGGCTACCACGGACGAGTTCCAGGTGCGGGACGGCTTGCTCCTACGCAAAGGGGCTGTCTATGTACCAGGAGACGACCTTCGCGCCAAGGTACTGCAACAGTTGCACGACGCACCCACGGCCGGTCACTTTGGCACAGAGAAAACGATGGAATTAGTCGCGAGAGACTTCTGGTGGCCCAGGCTGAGAGGAGAGGTCGCGGACTACGTCGCGAGGTGCGACACATGCCAGAGGGCCAAGCCGGTACACAGACCACCGGCGGGACTGTTAGAACCGCTGCAAACACCGTTTGAACCGTGGGAGAGGGTTGCCCTGGACTTTGTGACGGATTTACCCAACTCGAGAGGCAAGACAGCTGTGCTAGTGGTGGTGGACTTGTTCACCAAGATGGCACATTTCATTCCGTGTGCGAAGGTGGCCACGGCGGAACAAACCGCCAAACTGTTCATAGATCACGTGTTCAAAGTGCATGGCCTGCCACGGTCTATCCTGTCCGACCGCGGACGCCAGTTCATCTCGTCTTTCTGGCAGAAGCTGATGGGTTTTCTAAATGTCAAGGTCAATCTGGCATCAGCAAGACACCCGCAGACCAACGGGCAAGCAGAGAGGGTCAATGCCATCATGCAGCAGTACCTGAGATGCTATGCCAATCAACAGCCTGCGACGTGGGTGGATTACCTGCCGCTAGCCGAGTTCGCTTACAACAACACGAAGCACGTGTCCACAGGAGTGACGCCGTTCTTTGCCAACAATGGGAGGAATCCCAGAACCTTCCCGGGACTGGAGAGAGTGGGGGAAGGAGAACCACAGACGGCGGACGCGTTCGCGTCAGAGCTGCAGGCGGTCCACGATCAACTCAGACGGCAGCTGGAGCTAGCTAAGCACGCCTACAAGGTGCAAGCTGACAAGCACAGGCGGGTTGGCGAAGTGATCCAAGTGGGAGACTGGGTCTGGTTGGCAGCCCACGCAGTGCCGACCAGGTCGCTTGCCAAGAAGAAGTTGGGGCACAAGCAGATCGGTCCGTACCAAGTCGAAGCGCAGATCAACCCGGTAGCCTTCCGACTGGCGCTGCCGGAGGGTTCCAGAATGCATCCGGTGTTCCACAGGTCGGTGCTCACTCCCTACAAGGCACCTCACAGGTTCCAGGAGCCAGGGACGGCGCCAAGTCCGCTCCGGGAACGGACGGAGACGCGGGAGGTGAAGCACCAGGACCACATCAACGAGGTCACGGAGATTTTGGACTCCAGATGGGGGGAAGAGGGAGTCGAATACCTCTTAGCCAGAGAGGGCACCCGGGCCAGCGCCAATAGCTGGGTACCAGACTACGCTTTGGAGGAACCCCTGCTCAAGGACGAGTTTCATGCCCTCTTCCCACACAAACCCATGCCAGCGAGCTTCTTCGACGACTGGTTGTTCACACCCACACTTTCTTCCAGCACGTTCCATGGATTCGACTCAGAAGGGGAACCCGCACGGAGCACCCGTTCCCCAGAAGGTTCACCGGCAGGTTCGGCATCAGGCAACTCGTATTGGTGGGACGATCGACCAGAGGAGCGATGGCGCAGGAAGTGGCTGGAGATGCCAGGTCGAGCGACCGACGCAGAGACTGACATGGACGTGTTCGGGGAGGACCTCGGGTTCGAGCACGGCGGTACAGAGATGGAAGAGCAACAAGTCAACGTCGACGACCGCGAGGGGGAAGACTCGGAGGTCTTCAGTTGGCGGCCACCCACGGGGAGCGACCTGTATCCAGCATTCCCTCCCATGATGATGGAGCGCCCAGCACCCACACCTGACAGCGGGGAGGGGGGAAGGGGGGGCTTCGAGGGGGGGATGGATGTCAGGGGTTCAGAAGCAGAGACGCAGAGAAGGGTGGAAACAGAGAGCGAGGGGGAGGAAGCCGAAGGGAGAATGAGTGATGATGACGACCCGAGATCTCCAAGCCTAAGCAGTGAGTCAGAGGACTCCCAAAAGGGAGCCCCAGTGAGCAGAGCAAGGGGGGGATCCGGGGGGACACCCCAGGAGGAAGGGAACAGAGGAGATTCAGAGAGCAGCAGCTGGAAGTCGGGACCCACGCTCATAACTGAGGGCGGCAGCAGCTGGAAGTCGGGACCCACGCTCAAGACTGAGAGCAGCAGGGAGGAAGGTAGCCAGGCATCGGGTTCCGGAGGCTGTCAGCAGGAGGGAGGGCACGAGTCAGGGGTGGTCACGCCCTCCTCAGAGAGCGAGGCAACGGTTAAGAGGAAAGTAGAGAGTTGGGCGCGCGCGCCAAGTTCAAATGCAGCGGAAGCTGGAGCAGTAAGCAGCCCGGAGAGTGAGCCAGGTCCTAAAGCCCGCCGCAAGGAGGCAGAAGGATCAGGGGGGTCAGCGTCAGAGGAGAGTAGAAGGGAGGAGGCCCAGGGGGGCAGAAGGACCCAGAGACGTAGGGAGAGGCGAAGGAGGTGGAGCAAGGCTAGGGTATTAAGCTGGTGTGCAAGAGGCGGGGACTCAGACGGGTCTTCGCCGACCTAGAGCAGAAGGTGTAGAGCTGCACGCTGCAGTTCGGAAATGAAACCTGTAACTCAATAAAGACTCTTTTAAAGTGGACGCTGTGTGGCGTGGTCCTATGTGAGCTGGGACCTGGTAGCAGCTCTGACAATATGTAACCCGAGGTACCACTGTATATGGAAGGTAAGGCGACCTTGGAAGTCAATGGATCTAATCTGAGTAGGACAAATGTTGGACACAACCCAAAGAGTCTGTTTCATCTTCAGCATGACACACCTTCAGATATTGGAAGATGGCTCTTATGTTTCCCCTGAATCTTACTTGTTGCTGTGCTGCCCCGTCCTGTGCAGGAAGGCATTCAACGTGGCTCGTAGGTCTTCGCTGATTTTTTCCTGCAAGGAGGAGAAATCACAATTAAATTAACCATGCATTAAAATATAAAAATACAGAAAACACATACTCCTTCAGTTAGTTATTATCAAGTACTTATAACCTGTTTTTCACAGAATATTTCACAATCCCAAGCAGGGAATAACGAAACTAACTAAATGTGTGTTTTCTGTATAACCATATTTTAATTATTTTATTTCGTGGTTCCCCACCCTACGATTGCGAAACATTCCACGAAAAGCAGTGGAAAACTAAAAACTAAACGATAGCATGCGTACAACATGCAAGAGAGAGAGAAGGGAGTGTGAAATACTTGCCGTAGACCTCTTCCGCAGGAACGCATCAGCTTCGTCCACAAACAACAAGAGGCTGTTAAAGAAAATGAAAAACCCGGGTGAGCTTGGCAGGAGCAGTGGGTCAAGCAAATGGGCCCACCATCCTTGCAGAGTTGGGCCATCACCAATCCAAAATTCACTCAATATGCTTGGGTGTAAAAAAATAACAAATATGGGGTTGTGCCTAACCAAGACCTCCTTGGAGCGTGCCCACTGGAGGACCTAAGTTAGACAAGTTCATTCATTTCAATGCATCTGCTCAGAGTAGATTTTGTGGCATCTATTGCTTTTGGGTTGTCGCCCACGTTAGTCAGTCCTACTCAGAGTAGGCCCGTTAAAATTTAACACGCGCATGAGCAACTTAGGTCCGCTAATTTCCATGGGGCAGCTCTGAGGACTGCATGAAAGCCTTTGATTTTTATCCATGATACGGTCTAAGAGAGAATTTTGCTTTCTGGTCCGTTACGCTGCTTTAAAGGCACATTATATACGCAAGCTTCATCTGTTAAGGTTTCGTTCTGATATTGTACAATTTTTTAACTTGGTGCTTTAAACTGGGTTGTCAACAGCTTTTGAGATTAAATAACAACAGCAGCGGCAGCAGCAGCGAAAACAATGCACGGAAACAATTCAAATAAATAAATAAAGCGACTACAACAGTAGCAACAGCTCCTCTCGTCAGCATCTGCCAGCGCAGCCGATAGGCATGGATGATGGGAGTTGTAGATCAAAAACAAACTCCTCCCATCAGCCAGCATGTCCAATGGCCAGGTGTGAACTAGACTGATAAAACCATGGATATGTTTTTCTGTGTTACTATGCTCCCTGGCATACAAACCACAATGATTTTTATTTTTAAAAAGACTCCTTAAGGAATGGAGTAGCATGAAAACACACCATAGCTCTAGGGTTTGGCTTGTAAAGTACCAAAGGGGAGGAGGGTTTCAGAAGTCACTCAGGGAGCTATAAGAGGCTGCTTTGTCACATTCTGGGATCTGCAATTCTGCTGGCTTTCTCTCCCCCCCCCCCCAGTCGGTGAATAATTTAACACGGACCGCCAATGCATTTTTAAACACAAGCAGCGTTTCAGCTTTTCTTGCCCTTTCCCCCCGCAAAAAGGTGGGCCACGAAAAACCCTCTGCAAAAGGAAGTTTGTTTTGCAGTGCTCTAAATATTTCATTTCATGGGTGGCTTTCCATTCTCTCTCTCTCCCCCCCCCTTTCCTTTCTTTTTAAGGAAAGAAAAAGGTGGAAAATAGAAACATTCTGGTGATGAATGTGGCTGCGTATCAGTTTGGACAAAGGGAGCGAATGTCTGTCGGAGCCAATCAAGAGACACATACATCATCAATTAGCCGCGCTCAGCGCCATCCCCGAACCTCCCTCCTTCGGCACCCCCCACAAAATAGGACGGCATAGGCACACAGCGCCGGACCCCCAGTTCCTCTTACTCGGTTTTAATGGGTCTCTGGGAGGTTCAGGAGAGAAGAGACGAAGAGCCAAACAGCAACATCACTGCGGAAGGTATTTGCTTTCCCTTTACAGTGGTACCTCGGGTTAAATACTTAATTCGTTCCGGAGGTCCGTTCTTAACCTGAAACTGTTCTTAACCTGAAGCACCACTTTAGCTAATGGGGCCTCCTCCTGCTGCTGCGCCGCCGGAGCACGATTTCTGTTCTCATCCTGAAGCAAAGTTCTTAACCTGAAGCACCATTTTTGGGTTAGCGGAGTCTGTAACCTGAAGTGTATGTAACCTGAAGCGTATGTAACCCGAGGTACCACTGTATTGTAGAGAACATGCTGGGCACTACAACAGCAGAGCTGTAGAACCTCTTTCAACTCGATGGCCACATGCGAGCAGCAGGCGGGGCCAGAGGCAAAAGTGGGCGGAGCCAAGAAGGTCAACTTAACCTCTGCACAGTAGGCTTTAAGTTTTGGGGGAGCGCCGTGGCTCAGGGGCGGTGCACCCGCTGCGTGCGCAGAAGAGTCCGGGTTCAATCCCGAACGCTATCTTTAGGTGGGGCTGGGAGAGTGTCTCTGCCTGAAACCCTGGACAGTTGCTGCCAGTCAGTGTGGACAGAACCAAGCTAGATGGACCATTGGCCTGACTCGGTGTAAGGCAGGGGTCGGCAAACTAAGGCCCGCGGGCCGAATCTGGCCCAATTGCCCTCCGGATCCGGCCCATGAACAGTTCTGCAATCACCGCTTGGTGATTTTTAACGCTTGATGTTTTATTGTGTTTTTAATATTCTGTTGGAAGCCGCCCAGACCACACCGAGATTAAATGAAGCAACTGACAACTGCAACGGATTGTGTACTGAAAGGAAAGCGACATCTTTTTCTTGTGTGTGTGTGTGTGTGTGTGTGTGTGTAAAAGCAAGATGGAACTCTTGATCTGAGAAAGTCGTGGGAAACAGATCCAAGCTTACCCTCTCTGGCTTGTGTTTGCCCAGTCAAAGACCTTGTGCATGGCAGTAACTCCTTCCCGCCCCATGGGGGCGACGTCACCACCAGTCATGATGGCGTAATCCATGCCAGAATGCATGGCTAATTTCTGGAGTAGAGAAAGGGGGGGGGGGAGGGAGAAATCAAATAACAATCAACATTTGCCCTGTGATATTTACATAAAGGGTGGCACTTTGGTCTAAACCACTGAGCCTCATGGGCTTGCTGATCAGAAGGTTGGCGGTTCGAATCCCTGCGATGGGGTGAGCTCCGTTGTTCGGTCCCTGCTCCTGCCAACCTAGGAGTTCGAAAGCACGTCAAAGTGCAAATAAATAAATAGGTACTGCTCTGGCAGGAAGGTAAATGGCATTTCCGTGCACTGCTCTGGTTCGCCAGAAGCGGCTTAGTCATGCTGACCACATGACCCGGAAAAACTGTCTGCAGACAAACGTCTGCTCCCTCAGCCTCTAAACCCGAGTAATTCGCAACTGGATTTAACTGTCAGGGGTCCTTTACCTTTATATTTACATAACTGCAGAATCTACAAACTATCGTCCCATGAATATTTTAAAAAAATATTTTAAAAAAGCAGATTCCTAGTCCTCATTTCTAAACAACACAGTAACATACTCAGGGGCCCCATCAAAGGCTCAGCAACTAGAGGAGCGAGAAAGAAAATCAAGCAACGATAAACATTGAAACCCAATGCCCCTTTAAAATGTGTTGGGCCAGGGGGAGTTATTGGACTGTTTTTGTTTTTATTTTGATTATGTATTCTGTGCTTTTATGTTGTGATCTTGTCTTGTAAACTGCCCTGAGACCTGCAGGTATAGGGCTGTATACAAATTTAAATAAATAAATAATAATAATAATAATAATAATAATAAACATTTGCTCTGTGGTGTTTATACAGCTCTGTAGAATCTATTGCAAAACCCCAAATTCCAAAAGTATCATTTACAAAAAAATTAAAAAGCATCCTAGCCCTCATGAATAAAGGTCACAGAAACACTCTCAGGTGGTCCTATCAAAGGCTTAGTTACTAGGACTAGCCTGAAGCCCCCGACCCTCAACTTTAAGCCGACCAGAGGGCCCCAACCCTCAGGTCTGATGCCGACCAGAGCAGGATTTATAAGTGCGCCCTGATGCGAAGAGCTCTCCCCTGCCTTCAGGAGCGGTGACCCCAGAGGCTGTCAACTGAGCTGCTGGCAGTGATCACATCGTGATGATGCCACTGGGGCTACCTTGGCAAAGAGAGTCTTCCCCGTCCCAGGGGGGCCGTACATGAGGATGTTCCTGTACAAGCTTTTGTTGTTCCGCGTGTTCCGTGTCGCAATGGCAATGTCTCTCACTCGCTCCTCCAGCTTTGGCTGCAAAAAAAAAAAAAAAAAAAAAAAAAAAAAAAAAAAAGGAAAAAAGGGCAAGCTTGAACTAACAAGACATGGAATAAAAACCGGGTTGGTCAGGGACTCTACCCACGCACGAGCCCTTGGGCTCAGGTCAAATTTCCAGCCAGCCCAGTATCCTGTTTCTGTCATGGTGCCTCTGTGACTCCCACAATCAGGGCATGGAGGAAACCATCTTTGGTGCTTGCTCATGCGTGTGTTCTTGTGATGCATGCCAGAAGCAGCGTGGGGCTTCCCATGTGCTTGACTCGCAAGCTGCAGAGTGCGCAGAATGTTGCAGCACGACTGCCGGCAGGAGTGAGACCTGGTCGGCATGGAATAGCTGTGCTCCGGGACCCACACAGCATACTCTTTGCTACCAAGCTGTTACCATTAATAGGTAAAGCCCTGAGCAACTTGGGACCTGTGAGAGTGCTTTCTCCCTTATCTGCCCACTTGACCGTTTTGATCTGTGGATCTGGCGCTGTTATAGCGGCTGCAGGACATTGCATTTGTAAGAAATAATTCTTTTAGAGAGCATCTTCGCTTTAGAACTCCCTTGCCTACTGACACCAGGCAGGTGTCACCACTGTACTGCTCAAAAACGTTAGGCGAGCTGACACTTGTTTTGATCTATGTGTAGTTTATAACTGATTTTAACTTTGGAAAAAAAAATGTTTTAAATAGCTGTTTCCCCTAGCAATTGCATCGTTTTGTTCTTTCCATAAACGACCTTGCAGTTTTCTTTACAATCGAGGGGCAAACAGTTTTCACTAAAAAATAAATAAATGAACGCGCTTGCATTTCGTTGCTTGCTAGCGTGTGGGATGAGCAGCTCCTGGTGCATGCTGGGAACAGATGGCATGCTCTTGCCTATGGCCTCGTTTACATTTACTCGCTCCTGTGAATGTGCAGGCTTGCTTGTGGGTGGTTTGAACAGCAAAGGTGTATGCTGATGGGTGGCGGGAGCGGCTCCTGTGCGTGATGCTCTCGCAAAGCATCCTTGGAGCTTTCTGGCAAAAGGAATGCCTAGGGCTCTTTTAGCCAGGGGTGGGGAACCTCCAGCTGGCAGGCTCAATCAGTCCGCATTTGGCCCGCAAGGTCGTTTTGACCAAACTGCGGGCTGCCTGCCCTGCTACACTTGACACCAGGTGAGCCAGAACGGGGGTCATAGGCACAAACCCTGTGCAAATTCTGACAAGACAGATGACTTGTCTTGCCAAGCCCCTGTGCAGTCAGCTGATTGTGGTCGGATCCTGTGGAGCCTCTTGCAAAGTGCTCTGCGAGACCCAACAATCAGTTGAGAAGCCCTATAGCAAAGTGATCCATACAATCCGGTCAGACACCTGATGCCCTTCTGCCAAAAGTGGCCCACAAGCAGTGGGGGAGATAACTGTCCGACCCGTCAGCCCGACTCAGTGCCCCACCCTTGCTTTTAAGTGTAGACCCATGGCTCTTTTTGAAGAAATGGCAAAATTCCTGAATAAGGTGCCATTAGCGAGAGACAAAAAGCAGAGACAAGAAGCAGAGACATCACCTTGCCAACAAAGGTCCGTATAGTTAAAGCTATGGTTTTCCCAGTAGTGATGTATGGAAGTGAGAGCTGGACCATAAAGAAGGCTGATCGCCGAAGAAGTGATGCTTTTGAATTATGGTGCTGGAGGAGACTCTTGAGAGTCCCATGGACTGCAAGAAGATCAAACCTATCCATTCTGAAGGAAATCAGCCCTGAGTGCTCACTGGAAGGACAGATCCTGAAGCTGAGACTCCAATACTTTGGCCATCTCATGAGAAGAGAAGACTCCCTGGAAAAGACCGATGTTGGGAAAGATGGAGGGCACAAGGAGAAGGGGACAACAGAGGATGAGATGGTTGGACAGTGTTCTCGAAGCTACCAGCATGAGTTTGACCAAACTGCGGGAGGCAGTGGAAGACAGGAGTGCCTGGCGTGCTCTGGTCCATGGGGTCACGCAGAGTTGGATACGACTAAACAACAAAGCGAGAGAAAAGGGCAGCCTCAACTTTGACTAGCATGCTTTTTTGTTGGAAAAGAGAGTCGTCAGACTGTTGCGTTATTCCCACAATTATCCACGACAAGCGGCGCCCGGGCAGAAATTATTAGCCCATTAAGGTGCTGGCATAAGAGGGGGGAAAAGCTTGCGAGTGCTGACTCAGGGATTTTTTTCACTGGCTGCTGTGCAGAGGTGAGCAAAGGTTCCCCACATGTGGATTCTTGGCTTGGAGTAAAGACTCACTCGACCCCTCTTGAGCGACGTTTCTCTCCAACAGTCTTGGCAATGAAACAAAGCTGGGAAACGCTTTTTTGACCTCGAGGAAGCTGCTTTTGCAATCTTCAAGGGGAGCAGAAGGAGAAGACCAACTCCTCTTTCAGGAGTTGGCGCAGCTGAAGCAGAAAGCCGAGGTTCAAATCTCGCCCTGGCTGAGAACTTACTAGAGGTGGGGAAACCTTCATCCTACGGCCATTGGGGGCAATTCACACCATTTGGCGAATTAGCTGATGGCTGGCACAGGAAAATTAAAGCCTTTAGTGTGCACTCCCAATGGCCCCTTGGCAGATGTGGCTCAAATTCGGCCAAAACCGAGGTACTGTTGGAATTTGGCACCTCTTCCCCATCACACTGCTCTGGGCAGGGACCCAAAAATGTAACACAAAAGCATCCCTGCTGGATCAAGCCATGGCCCACCTAATCAAACCCCAGCCATTGGATGTATTAGCTGAGGATGATGGGAGTTGTAGTCCAGGAATGCCTGGAGGGCCACAGGTTAGCCATCCCTTCTTTATACAAATAGTATTTTTTATTTTAATTTTTTAAAAAAACTACTCACGCTGAGAATGACTCCTTCAAGGGCATCCTGGGCTTTGCTGGTGAGCCGCTTGCCAAGCTAGGAAAGAGAGTGAAGGCAGTCAGGTTACCTGTTGTGGTGGGCGATGGACAAAGAGCATGGGAGAAGCCTATTTCCCACCGGTGGGGACACACTGCCCCAAACCAAGATGGCTTTGAAAGAGGATTAGGCAAATTCATGGGACGGAAGGCTGCCAGTGGCCATGAGCTATGATAGTTTTGCTCTACCTCCACTGCCAGAGGGAGGATGCCTCTGAATACCAGCTACTGGTCACTGCAGGTGGGGACAGTTGCTGCTGCTCGCAGGCTTCCAAAGGGGGCATCTGGTTGGCCGTTTGCACCAGCAACTGGTCTTCGGAGTCGCACTACCTCCGACAATGGCGGTAGAATATAGCTTATTCACCCCGTGAATTTTGTAACACCAATACCCGTTTTTAATTTCTTAAGTTTCTGTTATGCAGCATGCTCAGTTCCAACTCCCCCCCCGAAACACTTCACCTTTTGGCCACTAGGTGGCAATCTCGTAAACGATATCTTAAGCTCCTCCCCCTTCAGTTTATTGTCAACATATCTATAGGCGATATGAATACCGAAAGGTATTTGTGGCGGGACAGGACTAATCCTAATTTTTGGCATCTGTCTGTCTCCAGAGAGAATGCTGATAATGCCAAGGTTGCAGGTTCGATCCCCAAAGGGGACAGCTGCCTATTCCTGTATGGCAGGGGTTTGGACTAGATCAGGTATAGGCAAACTCCCGCCCTCCAGATGTTAGGGACTACAATTCCCATCATCCCTAGCTAACAGGACCAGTGGTCAGGGATGATGGGAGTTGTAGCCCCAAACATCTGGAGGGCTGGAGTTTGCCTATGCCTGGACTAGATGACCCTAAGGATCCCTTCATATTCTACAGTTCTATGATTCTATGTTGTGTCTCCGGGGGTGAAGGCAAGCCGCTTGAGGATCACAGCACCTGCTGCGGCTGTAGTGACTGGTAACTTGTAGCTGCTGCCTCCCATGTTGTTTTTGCAACATTAGCAGCACCGTAATGACCCAGCAAACCTGGGGTGCTGTGTATGGAGGTCCTGGGCTGCCCAGACGACAAGACCCCGTTCTTGGCCTTGTTGATGTGGACCAAAGGGAAACAGAGCAATACATTTGGCACCAGCTTGGCTGCAGGAGTTGCCAGAAGGAGGTACCGTATTTTTCGCTCCATAAGACGCACCTAGTTTTTAGAGGAGGAAAGCCCTGTTTTTTTGAGGATCAGCTCAAAGTTGTGCAGCTTCTTTTGCAAAGGGGAAAAGCCCTGTTTTTTTGAGGATTAGCTCTAAGTTCTTGAGCTTACTTTGCAAAGGGAAACAATCTTGTTTTTATGGGGTTCAACTCACAGTTCTGCAGCTTCTTTAGGAAAGCAAAGGGAGCAGTTTCTAGAGTTTCCACACAGATAATCTAATCAACCAGTCACATGTCACTGGGGCAACAAACAGCCTCCGTCTGCAGAACATTCAGCAATGCAGGCCTGGGCAAAGGGGCAGGGCCAGAAAGGGAGCCAGTGATCGACACATTCACTCCATAAGACGCACAGACATTTCACCTTGCCTTTTAGGAGGAAAAAAGTGCGTCTTATGGAGCAAAAAATACGGTATGTACCTGCTGTCTTGAGGGACATCTTCAGGAGAAGAAAAGGCTAAGGAGTAGACCCTACACAAATCCGGAGTGAAGTCTCCATACATATATAGAACTAAATAACAGGTGCATTGGTTTCAGCCCGTAAAATCCCTTCTGTTTATAAATTCAGAATCATCCTGGGCTTGAAAATTAAGAACATAACAGTCCTGCTGGATCAAGCCAGTAGTCCATCTAGTCTAGCATCTTGGGCAACCAACTGTGTGTGGGGAAACCTGCAAGCAGGACCACGCGGACAAGACCATTCTCCCCTCCTGAGGGCTCCAGCAAGTGGTATTCAGGAGCATTCCTGCCTGTATCTGTAGTGGCAGGGCATGGCCACGAACTCGACAAACTCTTTGGGGGAAAAAGGTGGAACATAAATGCCACAAATAAGTTAAGTACAAATGCGTTTGATTATGATGTCGCTGAATGTACCTTCCACCTGGTTATTCCACCCCCTATGAGAGGAGTCGTGCGGTATGTTAGAAGGGATTACCTTAATGGGATGCTTGAGAGCTTCCAGGATGGTGAAACGAGAGGTTTCCCTCACCAACGACGGCTTGCCCAGGCGGGCCTCAATGTACCGTCCAGCGACCGCAGTTGCGTTCTTGGCGCTGTAAATGCCAACAGCCAGGAGGGTCAGGCCAGCCACCTGTCAAAGGAAGGAAGGAAGGAAGGAAGGAAAAGAAGATTTGCCAGTTTTGTTCAAGGTTAATTTACGAAAAAGCAAACAAACCCCCAAACCTGCCTGATGGTTGTTGTTCTTTTAAAAACAAACAAACATGTTTTAAATAAGACTTTTGGGGGGGTGGCATGGGCAGATATTGACAAATCTGAATTTCATACAAACTAAATGAAAGCCTTTGTTTTGGGGTGGAGTGGGGAATTCTGGAGTTTGCCTTGCACCCCCCAGAGCTGACCCACTGGAATTAATAGACATAATTCACTTAGGTCCATTAACTTCAATGGATCTATGCTGGGCAGAAGTTCGATACCACCCAATGGATAACACCTATTCTATGTTTGAAGTCGCTCTAAGTTTATATTTTGTTTAAAATGTGACTAATAAGTCCAATAAATGATATAGTATTAATAAATAATAATAATAATAATTCCACCCCACCTTTCTCCCTGCAATGCGACAAGAAACTATTGGGCTGTTTGAAAAAGCTCTCCTTAGGCGGTTCTGTTTGAAACGGTGGAAGTCTTGCCCTGAAGAACCCTCTTAGGTTTTATGTTTTTGCACCGCAACAGTGAGGACTAGAAACCTGAGACAAAGACAAAACGCTAGGATCCTCAGACTTCCAATCTAAGCCAGCCAATCCTAAGTTGCTGGTGTGTGTGTGCGTACAAAAATGATAGGCTTACGGGTCTCTTGCGTGCATGACTCATCACAGCCCCTGCTCCCCCCTTTCTGCTCCCGAAACACGCATGCCGCAAGGCCCCTTAACCCCCCCTCCATCTCAGTTCCTGTCCTTTAGAACAAAAACCTGCCAGGCTCCTCCACTGCAGATGCTCTTTGCTTCTCTGCTCAAGCTGAAGGAATCATAATAAAAACAAAGGGAGGCCAGGGTTGATTAATGGGCCATTTTGATGTCGCTAAGAGCTTCTCTCCCTCTCCTCTCTTCCCTTTTAACACGAGCATCAACAAATTACAGCTGCAGGCAGAGGGTCCCAGTTGGCAGGATGTTCGCAGTGCCTGTTGAGTTATGCAGAATAACTTCACCAGAGTCGCAGGCACGATGCAGAACACGGTCTCCCGCTTCCTTCCTCGCGCCCACCAGAGGCGATTTCTCTTCCACGACACGCTCAAAATGAACCCGTGCCCCCTTTCTCCTCAACCCGCCTCCAGGGTACGGCTGTCACAGGGGTTGCAAGGCTGGGCTCGATGGGGTGCCTGACCTCCCTTGTTTCGCTATGGGCAGTTCCGATGCTATCAAAGAGTCTCAGGCTGGCTGCCGCTACATAAAACACTCTCTCCCCTTGCCAAGGTTCCTGATGCCCGGTGGCACTCGTTAAAGGAAAATACACACCGGATCAAGAGGAGGTAGGGAAAAGAGGGGAGAGGGAAAGCAACAGCACAGCAAAGTTGCTCAAAACGGCACTGTGATTTGATGGGCTCCAAATCCCATCTGCCCCCCAATGGTCAGGCTAAACATACGAAGAGATGGATTAAGCCAATGGCCCATTTTGTCCAGCGTCCTGTTCCCGCAGTGGCCAGCCAGAGGCCCCTGGGAAGCCTGAAAGCAGGATTGAAGCGCAAGATTCTCTACTCCTGCGGTTTCCCGCATCTGATATTCAGAAGCAGAAAGCAGGGAGCCCAACAGTAGGTGGCGCCAGAGCCAACAACAGGGCTGAGCCAACTCATTCTAGTTCTGTCCCCATCCTCCTCCCCGCTGCCGGTTTCTACAAGGGCAATGCTTAGACTAAGGAGGAAGAAGCTGGCCGCCATATTTTGGTGAAACAGAAAATGGATTGCTGCTATTTAATTATCTTGAAACTTGTGTCTCCTTGTCTGCTTAGGAATACTTTTCATCGCATGGTTCCAAAGAAATAAATTGCAGAGGTGATTAACGGACGGCTTTCGACACTGATCAGTCCTTGCCAGTTGTGAACAGTGTGTTGCATTGTTCTATACCATGGGTAGGCAAACTAAGGCCCGGGGGCGGATCCGGCCCAATCGCCTTCTAAATCTGGCCAGTGGACGGTCCGGGAATCAGCATGTTTTTACATGAGTAGAATGTGTCCTTTTATTTAAAATGCATTTCTGGGTTATTTGTGGAGCACAGGAATTTGTTCTCCCACCCCCTCCAAAATATAAGTCTGGTCCCCCACAAGGTCTGAGGGACAGTGGACTGGCCCCCTGCTGAAAAAGTTTGCTGACCCCTGTTCTATACGTTACTGCGGATTAATTGGGGGATTTTCATACTGCTGTTTTATTGTTGTCAGTTTCGAAGTGGTTCCAACTTGCACATTAAGCATTGGAAGACAGTATATAAAGTTGACATGCACGCTTACAGAGCTTTTTCGCCCCCCACCTCAAGGACTGCATTAAGAAAATAAGAAGAGATCTGCTGGATCAGGCGACTGACACATGTCGTCCAGCATTCTGTTCCCCCTACTTGTGATCTGTAGTCACTGCCATTCCTTTCTGGGCAACCTTCCGCCAAATGCCACTGGCAGGCAGGGCCCAAGTCATAAACTGGGCAGAACAATGAGAATATGTTTTAGCGTTGCACAGCAGAATAGGAGGCCTCCCTATCCTCTATCCAGGCAAGCAAGAGAAATGCTCAGAGTTCAATGACACATTCCAGCCAGGCAAAAACTCTCAAGGAGGGTATGAAGCAAATGTGAGAAGGGGGTGTGGCCTGGAAAGAGGGTGTGGCTAGAAACAAGTTGCTAAATCACAGGCAACAAAGCAGTGACAGCCTTTGGGAGAGGGAATTACATGGCAGTGGTGGGCGGGGCCAGAAGCAAAAGTGGGCGGAGCGGAAATAGCAAAGCTAACAACAAAATTAATTGATCAAAATGATGAACTTTCTAGAGAAGAGTGGAAGCGATTTGTGGACTATTATAAAAAATATTGTAGTCAAATGAAATCACTGGCATGATTTGAGATATGAGCAGGGGAAGAAAAATGACAAAATAATTGTATTAGAGGGACTTGTTTTTTGATAAAGAGCTTGAAATACAACGCAGTAGGAAAGAGTTTGAATAAAAACACTGCAGAGGTGTGGGTGGGAAGTCTATCTATGAACGAAGATGTGATTAAGTTTTTGTGAAATTCTGAAAATTTAATAAAAATTGTATTTTACAAAAAGAACCACAGAATTGTAGAGTTGGAAGGGACCCCAAGGGTCATCAAGTCCAACCCCCAGCAACGCAGGGATCTCAACACACAGTCTCCCATCCACTGTGAAACCATACCGGACCCTCCTTAGCTTTGCAAATGTGCAAGAGGCCTTATCAGCGTTACCAGGCTGCATTCCCGCCAGGCTTAATAAGCACTCTGGCTGTGAAAAAAGCACCAGCAAGGGGTGTGGCTTGGGGGAGAGTTACAAGGGCCTGACAGAGAGGCCTGGAGGGCCACATCTGTCCCCCGGGCCTGAGGCTCCCCACTCCTGCCTGGCAAAGTCACGTAAGCAAGAGGGGACCTGCCCTGAGTATCTTGCAACCTTTGGGGGAGACACAAGAGATTCACGGTGCATTTCCCAGCAAACCGCTGAGGCTGTTCTTGGCCTTTTCTGGGGTTAGGCTGCTTGAGTCTTCCCACCACAAGGGATTTCTCATTCCACCTGGAAACAGACAACAGATAGGGAACGTCTCCTGGGCCAAGAAGCAGCTGCGGAAAATCCTCTGGCGGTTGCCTGGCAACTTCTCTCCCTTGCCCATCAGCTTTCGGCAAAAACAGGCTGGAAAGGAGCTGGAGGCGAGGAGGAGCTGGGATCCGAAACACCAGCAGCCTCAAGAGATGCCTGTTCCATTTAATGCCCGAAGTGTTACACAAGGGGTATATTTTTGGCATTGGGGAGAGAGGGGAAAAGCGTTGCTTCAACAGCTTTCCCGCTGCGGCAGCAGCTGATGATCAGTTGCAAGCCGAAAGGCACGATTCGAGCTCCACTACCAGGCCGGCAGTGGTAAAAAAAAAGGGGGGGAAGGAGTAGTGACTGTGTGCAGGTGGATCGCGCCACTAAAATGGCAAAGGCGCTACCTAGTGTGCCTAAAATGCAATTACGGTTCGTATCAAAAACCCAATGCAGGGAGGGATAGAAAACTCAGGTCGCACCATGTCTCTCCACCCCAATGACCTCCCATCTTTAAGAGCAGGCTTCCTCAAACTCGGTCCTCCAGATGCTTTTGGCCTACAACACCCATGATCCCTAGCTAGCAGGACCAGTGTTCAGGGGTGATGGGAACTGTAGTCTCAAAACATCTGGAAGCCGAGTTTGAGGAAGCCTGTTTAAGAGTGTCATCTCTCTGAATGCTTCTCTCAGTGTCCCATCTGCAAGGTGAAATACGAGCTCTAAGAAACCTTTTTTTTTATTTTTGCCCCATTGTAAAGGTTTGTTGGAACCACCAGTGTGGTATACAGTGGTACCTCGGGTTACACATGCTTCAGGTTACAGACTCCGCTAACCCAGAAATGGTGCTTCAGGTTAAGAACTTTGCTTCAGGATGAGAACAGAAATCGTGCTCCAGCGGTGCGGCGGCAGCAGAAGGCCCCATTAGCTAAAGTGGTGTTTCAGGTTAAGAACAGTTTCAGGTTAAGAACAGACCTCCAGAACAAATTAAGTTCTTAACCCAAGGTACCACTATAATGGTTAAGATTGCTGGACTGCAACCAGGGAAACCCAAGCTCAAAACTCTCCACTTGGCCATGAAACTCATCAAATGACTTACTGGGAGTCACAGTCCACCTCGCCTACCTTGCAGGGTTCTTGAGAAGAGAGGGAGCTGGGGAAGAGAACCAAGTACAGTCATACCTTGGCTCCCGAACGCTTTGGTACTCAGACGTTTTGGCTCCTGAACGCTGCAAACCCGGAAGTGAGTGTTCCGATTTGCGAATGTTCTTTGCGACCCGAACGTCCGACGGGGCTTCCGCAGCTTCAGAAACCAAAGCGTGGCTTCTGATTGGCTGCAGGAAGCTCCTGCAGCCAATCAGAAGCCACGCTTTGGTTTCTGAACATTTTGGAAGTCGGACGGACTTCCAGAACAGATTCCGTTCAACTTCCAAGGTACGACTGCACGTTGTTTTGAACTCGTTGGAGGAAGTGTGAATGGAAAGGGCACAGCTCAGTTGGTAGAGCGTCTGATTTGTGTGCAGAAGAGCCCAGGTTCAATCCTTGGCATCTCAAAAATATAATATAATATAATATAATATAATATAATATAATATAATATAATATAATATAATATAATATAATATAATAATATAATATAATATAACATCATATCATATCATATCTCTGGCATCTCCAGAGCTAGGGCTAGGAAAAACTCTGGGCCCGAAACCCTAGCCATTGCCAGTCAGTGTTGGCAATGCTGGACTAGGCAAACCAATGGTATGACTCGCCGTAAGGCAGCTTCCAACGCCCTTGTAACAGATAAATAACTCCCAACACACATGGAAGGATTTTGGGAAGCCTTTTTCTATTCCTATATAAAACCCTGGGAAGAGCTGCTTGCTACACAATTCTCTTTCTATGTCTTACCAGCCAGCATTTGATTAGCGCTCCCGAAAATATAGAGCTCCCACCAGCGTAATATCTGATGAAACAGGGACTGCTTGGAGCCAGTTTGAAACCGTCCTCCACCCAACCCTATCCCGAGCCTGGAGGTCTGGGTCCACATTCTCAAGTAGCGCTTAATATCTATCTGAAGGACCGTATATTACTGTAAGGCAGGGGTGCCAAGCTGAATAAAATATTGGGGGAGGGGGCCAGGGAAGCCCCACCCCGCATAATCAATCACATGATGCAGTGCGCACACACCATTTGAATGGCAATGCTCATCAACTTTGGGGAGGCACCAGCCCCCTCAAATATATTAGGGGGGATGAAAACCCCTCGGCCCCTAGGAGTTGGCTCCTATGCTCTCAGGCTAATGCCCACTTTGATCGGTCCAATACATGAGGTTTGTGGTTTAATAAATGCTGAGGCCGCAGACACGCTATGTTTTCTGTCCAGGCCTTTTCAGTGACCATCTGTGAAAAGATAATTTTACTCTGGCTTTGATCAGGCCAATACCTGAGGCCTGGTAGAGTCAGGCCCTCATTGTTAGGCCTTACCTGGGTGCCGCTCCAATGGTTATTATTGTTCATAGCATTACTTATTTTATTGCTTTTAAAATATGTATGGTGTGCCTTTAGCTGTATTCATTTTAATTTATACCACAAACCGCCTTGGGTTCTGCACTGGGAGAAAGGCAGGATATAAAATAAAAAAGAATGTCATCTCAAGGAAGACTCAAGGCCCTTTTTGGAAAGGCCGACTTCATTCCACCATAAGGGCAGCATGCTAGGAAAAAACCCAGAACTATACATACGCCAAGGAAACACTTGATCCTGTGACTGTCCCAGCCTTTTACTTCTTTTTAAACAGGCTCTTTAAGCTCTCCCGGCTGAAAATACATTACTGACATCCCATCTGCTCTTGAAGATGCACCTGTTCAGACAAGCATCCCCCCGATCACCCAACATAAATCCTCCTGCTTTAATTGTTTTAATTGCTGTTCTAAACCCTTGCGCTGTTGCAATGGGCTGGTTTTTATTGCACATTTTAATTGCGTGTGTTTCAATGATTTGGTGAAACTGTTATATAGCATTACCCTATGCTAAAGCTTGGAACTTAATGCTGTGTGATGAGTTAAAGAAAAGCCAAAGGAAGAAGTGGGAAAGACTTTGGCTGAGAACAGATGGACTCTTTATTTCTCTGTGTGAAGATTTTGCTCTTCTTTATAATGGGAGGGCCAGCCATGGTCTACCTTCTGTGCAAAACTGTGTCAGATCTTGTGCATTTGTGTGTTTATATGTTCTAATAAATGGTATATATTCTAATATAAAGACATTTTGTATCCCACCCACCATGAAATTGTTTTGCAATCATACAAAGACAATGCAAAACAAAAACTAAACAGAGAGATAAAGGAGGAATAAAATTTGTTACACTGAACTTAACTAGATAAACGTTTAAAAGTATTCCCAGTGAAGTATATTGATATGAGTATTCTCGTAACTTATTATACCCTCGAACTCAGTACTGTCTACACTGGCTGGCAGCAGCTCTCCAGGGTTTCAGAGCAGCTTTCCTCACCTACTTAGAGAGATGCTGTGGGCATTGAACCTGGGACCTTTTGCATGGAAAGCGAGTGCTCTGCCAGTAAGCTACGTCCCCTCCCAATTTCTTTTTGCTTCCCTTCTCTCTCTACTTCAGCAGCTCCCTGGTCACCTCCCACTCCCAGGCCACGGAGAGAGAAACCGAGTATTTGACCTTTGCACAGTGCCTCTGCCCACCAGACCCTGGCTCACCGTAGCTGTCACTTTGTCCCAGTCAGTCACAAAGGCACGAAACCCTTCTCCAAACAACGTTCCAGCAGTCCTAGGGAGACAAACGAGCAAGAGATGTCAAGAAGGAGGCAAAGAGAGCTAACATCACCCTCACATCAGGCCGCAAGCTGGAACTGATCCTCAAATGAGCACCTCCTCTCGGTCCCATCAACACCAGGAGCACGGTTGGTGATGACGCGAGACAGGGCCTTTTCCGCAACCGCTCCCACAACATGGAATTTCCTCCCAAGAACAGTTAAGACTGGCTCCTTCTTTGTTATCTTTTCCACTGGCAGCCTAAGAGCTTCCTGTTCAGACAGGCCTATGGGAAACTAAGGTTCAGACGATGCTGGTCTCTGGGCTGCTATCAGGGCAAATTACATTTTAATCCCTGGTATCAGATACGTCGTACTCTACTTTGATTATTGTTCTCAACTAGCTCGTTTTCATTACTCTGCATTTTATAGCCAGTGTTCCTAAATGCTGTAGGCCGCCTTGAATCCAAGCCTGAGAGAAAGGTGGAATATAAATATATCAAATAAATAAATAAACTTGGTGGCTTGATTAGTTCATTTCAGTCAAGGGTTTGGATCTTGGGTTGTACATTTATTTATTTTTTATTACGTATCTTGTGTTTTTATGTTGTAATTTTATGTTGTGAACTGCCCCAAGACTTGTGAGTACAGGGCAGTATACAAATTTAATTAATCAATAATAGTGAATACAGTGGTACCTCATAAGTTGAACGGAATCCATTCCGGAAGTCGGTTCGACTTCCAAAATGTTCACAAACCAAGGCGCAGCTTCCGATTGTCTGCAAGAAGCTCCTGCAACCAATCAGAAGCTGCGGAAGCCCTGTCAGATGTTTTAGTTCCAAAGAACTTTTGCAAACCAGAACATTCACTTCCGGGTTTGAGGTGTTAGGAAGCCAAACCGTTCGACTCGCAAGGCGTTCGGGATCCAGGGTACGACTGTAAAGAGTTTGATGGTGGAGAAGAGGGCAGCTCCCAATTATGGGAGATGGGGAGGAGCTGGAAGAGGAAGGAGGGGTGTCTGGAAAGGAAAGACGCTGCAGTTGCAAAACCACAGGCCTGCATGGAATGGAATGAAACGGGTTTGTTCAAACGTACTTGAGGGAATCAAGCACCGTCTGGCGATGCTCGGCTGCTTTTAACCGGATCTGCTCCCGGATGAGGTCGGCGTTCTCCCGCTCGGCCTTCGCACGGGCGCGTGCCTCGGCCTCGATCCGTAGCATCTCATTCTTGTGCCGGAGCTCCATCTCCCGCTCCACGGTAGCTGGAAGAACGGCAGACAGTGGCACCGCTAGCATCTGGGGACTCTGCTTTCATCCACCAAGGATGCTAAAGGTGGTTTTTCAACTACTAGCCTGTGTGAGCTGTCCCTCCCCCCCCCCCGCTGACCCGGAAAAGAAAAAGGAAACAGCTTTGCCTTCCTTGGGCCTGTGGGAGGCTCTTTGCTCTTCGTGGCTCAGAAAATGTGGGTAGCACACCCTCGCCCCCAAACCGTAACTGAAAGAGCAAATGGTGTCTCTTTGCGTGGCTGTGGGAGTCCTATTGCTTTGCTTCCAGCGTCATCAGAATGCAAGGATAGCCCTGAACCTCTAGTTCAGCATCCTGTTCTTGCAGTAGCTAGCTGGATGCCTTTAACTGGAAGCCCACAAGCAGGACCTGAGAACAAGAGCTGTGGTTTCCAGCAGCTGGTATATGGAGGCATATACCAGAGCATGGCCATTGTGGCTTGTAGCCGCCAAAGAGGACCCACTCCTAAGATTTGACACTTACCACGTCTCATTGCCTCCTGCTTCTGAACCGATTCCTCCTGCTTCCTCAAGTTCTCTTCATTTAGGAGTTGCTGGAGGGAGAGAAATCACAAAGTGGGGTCAACCAAGAGGTTTTCTTTTATATTCTTTATTGAGAAATAAGAAGTACAAAGTTATAAGGGCACAAGGTAAAATAAGATGTGAAAAAAGGGGGGGACTTATAAACATTACATGATTGTTATTGTAGTTTACCTAAACGTAACCCAGGGGTAGGCAAACTAATGCCCGGGGTCTGGATCCGGCCCAATCGCCTTCTCAATCTGGCCTGCCGACGGTCTGGGAATCAGTGTGTTTTTACATGAGTAGAATGTGTGCTTCTATTTAAAATGCATCTCTGGGTTATTTGTGGGGCATAGGAATTTGTTCAGATTTTTTTCTCCAAAATATAGTCCGCCCCCCCCCACATCGTCTGAGGGACGGTGGACTGGCCCACAGCTGAAAAAGGTTGCTGACCCCTGATGTAACCTAATACAGTGTTTATAAAAAATGAATTCCAAGTGTTATTAAATTTGTGCATGGCGAGTCTACGTTTATAGGCACTTGTTTGTGTGTTCTAAGTTTGTCACAGGAGTTGAAAAGTCAGTGGAAAATGTGAATCCAGGGCTACCCAAACTCTTGACAGCAGATGCACATATTTTCTGAATTAAGATGGGAGCCTTTAGTGTCGTTTCAAAGCCTGAAGGAGGGAAAGGTGCTAAACGGATTCCATTTAAAGTGGGTGGGGAGGGACACAGCTCAGTGGTAGAGCATCTGCTTTGCATGCTGAAGGGTCCAGCTTCAATCCCCAGTACGCCTAAGTAGGGCTGGTAGAGAGCCCCTTTCTGAAATCCTGGGGAGCTGCTGCCAGTCAGTGTAGACAGGCCTAATGTCCTTGCTCTGCAAAAGGGGGGCTTCATATGTTCCTAACCTGTTGCTCTCCAGATATTGTTGAATTCCATCTCCCATCAGCCCCTGATGGCATGGCTCTTGGGGTCAGGGACAATGGGACTTTGAGTCCAGTAACATCTGGGGGGTCAAAGGTTCCCCCATCCCTGGACCAAAGGCTAATGGAAGCAGGAACTGTTGCCAAACAGTTCCCATCGTGGCCTCTCTTCTCCCAACTACCACCTGAAGGACCGTCCTTCCCTGAGGGGGAGAAGCAGCAATAAAAGCTTTTTTCTAAACAAACAACTTGTTTTTTCCATTTTTTGCAACTTTCTTTAAAAAACAAACAAACTGATGCTTTCCTTTCATAATCTGGTGAAACTTCTTTGTGAAGTCTTCCAGAAAAACAGCACATAAATCCTGCAAATAACACTGCATTCAGAAAGGAAGCTCTCTGCCGCATCTCTGCGTGAGTGACTGTATGACTCAAAGCATGCTGATAAATCACAGGGAAACCTATTTGCACAACGTTTTCAAAGAAGAAGTAGATGGGTTCAGGGTTGCTAGCTCTAGAGGCATATTTCAATTAAGAATTCTAGACCTTCCCTCTTTTCCGGCAACAAAAGCTTTGATTTTGTCCCTGCAACTTACGGCAGTCTAAGCACAAATGGAAAAATGGGAGGACATTTTCAGGAGACGGACGGGACTGACCTGCTGTCGCAGTTGGTCTTCGTAGCGTTGCCTGGCCAGCTTGTCTTGGTACTGCGCTCTCTTCATGGTGGTAGGGGGAAAAAAACATACATGGAAAATCAATTCCATACACAAGAACACAGTGAACCAAGCAAACACGGTTTTGCAAAGTAAACTCTGGATTAATGGAATATATATAATTTTCAAGCATTTTTTATAAAGGTAAAATAAAATTTCAAACTTTGATTATGAATTTTTTCAAACCTTTATGATGAAATTAAAATAGCAATATGAATTAATTCTGTTAAGTACAAAAAAACCCTGCCTTCAAAGCCATTACAACATAAAATAAAATACCTATCAATGGGTTTTTTTTTACTCCTGTCTGCTTTTCTATGTTAGTTAATGATACTGTATTTTTTTAACAAACATGTGTATAAATATATTACACATAGATTTTTTTACACACACACACAAATATAAAAGTTTATCCATGCTACTAACGAAATAAATAACAAAAGCCAGCCTTGTACCGCTTGCTGCTGCCTTGTCTCTTCGGTAAGCGTCTTCCTCCTTTCCTCAGCTTGCACACGGATCTGCTCGTTCTTCAGCTGCTCTATGGCAGCCTCATATTCCTTTGGATAGGAAGAGAAAGATCAATAGGAGATGCACTGCCTGTTCATGGAACCTTGTCCACTATTATGGTCCTAGTCAATGACAAACCTCTGAAAAGACCCCAAGGATTCTTTTCCAGTTGGGGAGGGGTGCCTCGCTGGAAAAAAAGGATAATATTGGAGGCTAATGAGCTGTAAATCAGGAAGTTCCCTGTTCGAATCTTGCCTCTCCCATGAACTCTCTAGGTCAGGTGTGGGGAACCTCTGGCCCTCCAGATGTTGCTGGACTACAACTCCCATCAACCCCAGCATGCCTATTCAATGGCTGGGGATGATAGAAGTTGTGGTTCAGCACAAATGTCTGGTGGGTCAGAGGTTTCCCCACACCTGCTCTTCTAGGTGGTCATAGGAAAAGTGCTCACACTCTCTCTTAGTCACTCCATTTGCAGTACAGTGGTACCTCGGGTTAAGTACTTAATTTGTTCTGGAGGTCCGTACTTAAACTGAAACTGTTCTTACCCTGAAGCACCACTTTAGCTAATGGGGCCTCCTGCTGCTGCCGCGCCGCTGGAGCACGATTTCTGTTCCCATCCTGAAGCAAAGTTCTTAACCTGAAGTACTATTTCTGGGTTAGCGGAGTCTGTAACCTGGTGTATGTAACCTGAAGCGTATGTAACCCGAGGTACCACTGTATGGGGAGATAATACTGAAGAAGAAGAATAGGAGTTTGGATTTGATATCCCGCCTTATCACTACCCTAAGGAGTCTCAAAGCAGCTAACATTCTCCTTTCCCTTCCTCCCCCACAACAAACACTCTGTGAGGTGAGTGGGGCTGAGAGGATTCAGAGAAGTGTGACTATCCCAAGGTCATCCAGCAACTGCATGTGGAGGAGCAGGGAAGCGAACCCGGTTCACCAGATTACGAGTCCACCGCTCTTAACCACTACACCACACTGGCTCTCAAGGTACTGATCTACCTTAGAAGGTTGCTGTAAGAATTACAACTAAATAATGCACTAGAAGGGCTTTGAAAACTGGAGCACCCTATACAGGTGCCAATTATCTTAGCTTAATACCATTGTCATCACCGCCGCCTTTCCTTTCGAAATGCTGAAGGATCCTCATTTATATATCGTATGAATGATAACATGGAATTCCAGCAGGCTGCCACATTGGAAAAAGTCCAGTCCCATCAGATTCCTCCTGTCCCTGAACTATATCCATTCCACCCAGTCATTAAAATAACTACTGTTTTAACTTTTAAGAATTAGGATCAAAGTTTATTTCCTCTTCCCTCCTCATTCCTTTTTCCTTTAGTGTTGTGTAGTTTTTAGTTTGTTAAGCCAGGGTGAGGGTGGGGGCTGTCTTGCTTTAAGTAACTGTCATGCAAGCCTTTTCGACAGCAGGATATGAGTATGCCAAATCGACAAACACAGGCAGAAATAATAAAATACATTAACGCATTTAATCCACTAAAAACACACACACTAAAGAACAACAACTAATGAAGCCAACTTAAAAACGAAACAAAAATACTGGCGGCAGAGTAAGCAACATGAGATAAAAATATTCTGCAAAATAAAATAAAAAATGCTTTATCCGCTGTTTTTTCTCATTGGCAAAAGCTCTGAGGGTTTCTCCAAAAACACGGGAAGATGCCTTTAACCAAGTAGAGTCTGCACTAACTGCTAGCTGCTCTCCAGCATTTTGGACAGGGCATGTTCCCAGCTCTACCTGGAAATGTCCGGGACGGAACCTGAGGCATTTTTCATGCAACATGGTGCTTTTTTGCTGAGCTACAGCCCTTCCCCTATTGGTCTATTTCAGGCATAGGCAAACTCGGCCCTCCAGATGTTTTGGTTCTACAGCTCCCACCATCCCTAGCTAACAGGACCAGTGGTCAGGGATGATGGGAGTTGTAGCCCCAAAAAATCTGGAGGGCTGAGTTTGCCTATGCTTGGTCTATTTTGCCCAAGCATTGAATACGCTGACCAGCAGCATCTTCCCAGATCTCAGCCAGGAGTCTATCTCATTCCTACCTGGAGATGCTGGGAACTAAACCGTAGACTAAGCTATGGCCCTTTCGCCAAAATTTAAAGGGAAAGCGATTGAGGGTTGAATCGTAGGATGCTGACTTATACTGAATCAGGATTGTCTATGCTGAATGGCAGCTTTCCAGGGTTTCAGATCTTTCCTAACCCTACCTGGAGATGCCAGGGATTAGACCCAGGATCTTCTGCACATCAACAGACGCCCTGCAACTAAGCCATGGCTTGTCTGCTAAAGCAAAGGTCTTTCATAGCCTTGCTGTGATCTTTGGTACTGAAGATGCCAGACACAGAATCTGAGAGCATGGCCTCTAGAACAGAGATATGACGCCACAAAGAAACAACAAGAAAAGGTAAAGGCGATCACACAGTGCAATTTGGGTACCAGGACTGGGCTTACCTTCAGCTTGGACTGCTGTTCTAACTGGAGGGTCTGTTCCTGCAACTGGGCCATTTGGAGGGCCTCTTTCGCATGTCCTAGAAAAGAGCGTGTCCCAGTTAGTCCGTTTAAGCTGTAAAGAAATTGACCCACCACCACCTGACATCCCTCTGTACAAGAGCTGGGTGACCACAGCCTAGTGTGAGCACAGCAAGGGTTCTGATCAGACCCCCCCCGCCCCCAACACTTCAATTCCAACAAGCCATCTGCTTTATACATTTAAAAGGAGTATCAACGCTGCGTCAAGCAGGCGTGGTTCCCCACAGGAGATGGGAGTTGTTAGGAGACCCCGCCCCCCCAAGCAGCTACAGTTCCCATAGTGGTTTAATAATCAATCCCTCTTCCTTGGGAACGTTGGGAATTGTAGCTCTATGAGGGGGAATAGGGGGTCTCCTAACAATTGTCAGCACCGTTAATGAACGACAACTCCTAGGATTCTTTTGGGGAAGTCACAACGGTTTAAAGTGGCATGATGCTGCTTTAAATGTAAGGTGCAGATACAGCCTAATTTGAGCCTAACTCACAGTCTTCTCTTAGGAATGAAAGCTCCTCTGTGAAGCTTGCGCTGGCCCTTCAAGGTAGGTGAGTGGAGTTGGAACACTGTCTCTCACCTGCAGTTCAGACATTGAGGCAGTTTTCAGGCAGCACAAATAACAAGAAATAAGTACAGTGGTACCTCGGGTTACATACGTTTCAGGTTACATACACTTCAGGTTACAGACTCCGCTAACCCAGAAATAGTACCTTGGGTTAAGAACTTTGCTTCAGGATGAGAACAGACATCATGCTCTGGCGTCACGGCAGCAGCGGGAGGCCCCATTAGCTAAAGTGGTGCTTCAGGTTAAGAACAGTTTCAGGTTAAGAACGGACCTCCGGAACGAATTAAGTACGTAACCAGAGGTACCACTGTAATTCTCAAAGGTAACTGAGGTTAAGACGGAGCAGGTTTCTCCCAGGCCCCACTGACTCCAATAGGCCTACTCTAAGCATAACTAAGTATGGACCAAACCTATAAATCAGGAGTTTCAGAAAATTTTTGACCTGAGGGCCTCATACTCTTCTATACAACCTTTTGGGTTTTTGTGTTACTCTGCTACATGCTTTTGTGTTTTTATATTGTGAACTGCCCTGTGATCCTATGATGAAGGGTGGTATAGAAAGTAAATAAATAAAATAATAATAGCAATAATTCTGGGGCAACCCAACCCCTCTGGCCAACCTCTGCTGTAACAAAGAGATCTTAGAGCTGCTGAACATTTACAGAGCCTGCTGGAGTCACATGACAGTTGCAAGGTCAAAGGGCAACCCTCCCTCGGCTGAGCACTGATGCAACCACTGTTGGGGAAACTGCAACACGGCTCTCCAGAGTTTGAAACATGAGGGCACAAACGCCGCTTCAGAAATGTGCCCTCAGACTCACATTTCTGGCATTTTGCAGCAGTTTCTGGAGCCTGGTTTATGAATTTCCCATTTCTGTCCTGTAAAAACAGAGCTGCTGGGGCACACGAGAGAGGACCTTGCAGATGCAGCTCACATGTGGCTTTTGCCACCCTAGCGTTTCAAAGAATGGATTTTGAGGGTGGGCATCCTTTAGATCCAGTTAACCCTTTACACGCACACACTCTTATTGCCCTTACACCCTGCTTTTCAAAGAAGCGCTCCAGCCCTGTAGATCCAACCAGCCCTATCACCCCCCCTTACAAAGGTGCTGACCTTTAAAGCCCTAAACGGCCTCGGCCCTGTATACCTGAAGGAGCGTCTCCACCCCCATTGTTCAGCCCGGACACTGAGATCCAGCGTCGAGGGCCTTCTGACGGTTCCCTCATTGCGAGAAGTGAGGTTACAGGGAACCAGACAGAGGGCCTTCTCGGCAGTGGCGCCCACCCTGTGGAACACCCTCCCTTCAGAAGTGAAGGAAATAAGCAGCTATCCTATCTTTAAAAGACGTCTGAAGGTAGCCCTGTTCAGGGAAGTTTTTAATATTTAACGCTGTACTGTTTTTAACATTTGATTGGGAGCCGCCCAGAGTGGCTGGGGAAACTCAGCCAGATGGGCGGGATATAAATTATTATTATTATACATGACCTTCCTTCTACACTACGGTCAGCTCCCTGCTCCACCTGGAACCCATACACTCCCAGCACCTGCCCACCACACGCTCATGCATTCATGCCCCACGTATTAAAGGGTGTTTTTGTGTGTGCATCCAACTAAGTCCTATTCATAGTAGACCCACTGAAATCAATGGCCCCAAGTTAGCCGTGCCTTCATTAACTTCAGCGGGTCTACTCCCGAGTAGGGCCTAGGCCTGCCCGCGGCGCTGGCTTTCCTCCCCTCCCTCCTCCGACTCACGGGAGGCGTCCAGCTCCCTGGCAGCCTTGGCCGCGCGCTCCAGGCCGGTGGGGTCGAAGTTGCTCCATTTGTCCTTGGGGCGCCCCCCTTCGCCCGGCCCTTCCCCAGAGGCCCCCGCCGGCGAAGGCGGCAGCGGCGGGGCCCCGGGGGGAGCTCCCAGGCCCGCATCTCCGCCGCCACCGCGGTTCAGCCCGAAGAGCCACGACATGAGCGCCGCTCTGCTTTTTGCAGCCCAGCCGGCAGGCAGCAAGCAGCGGCACACACGCGGACCCAGCACCGCTCACACTGCGCAGGCGCCGCCGCCGCCCCTTCCGGTTCCCGGCGCGTTGCCATTGGTGGGAAACATAGGCGCGAAAAAAAAGGAAAAAAAAGAATGTGAGGAACCATAGAGTTGGGGGACAGACGGGCTCGTTCCGGCTTCATCTGTACAGTTCGTTTTAGAGCCAAGGACGCAGAAACGGAAGTCCTGTGAGTATTTGCTGGACTACAACTCCCATGGATCCTTTGCCATTGGCCATGCTGGTGGGACATGGCTAGGGAGAATGTGTGGATGGAGAATGTGTGTGTGAGAGAGAAAAAATATAAATATAAATATATCTATAGCAATTTATTCAACGGGTCACTCTATACCAGGCATCCCCCAAACTCGGCCCTGCAGATTTTTTGGGACTACAACTCCCATCATCCCTAGCTAACAGGACCAGTGGTCAGGGATGATGGGAATTGTAGTCCCAAAAATATCTGAAAGGCTGATTTTGGGGATGCCTGCTCTATACTTTTACTATCTCTGCGGGTTCTCCCTTTCAGGAATGCTTATTGGGCCGAAGCAGAAGCAGAAGGCGGGACTCCTAAATCACGTGCCTTTGACTCTTCTCGTCTTTTATTGGCTCCCAGTACAGTGAACCCACCCTTCCCGCGGAGAACAGTGATGCGATTGGGTGATCTGAAAAGAAGGGCGGGACCTGAGAGAGAGAGAGAGAGAGAGGCAGGGAGGGAGGGGAATTCAACCTGAAGCAAAGAAGGAGGCGGTCCTTCTCCTTAGCAACGGGAATGTTGAGGCTGTCGCTAAGGAGGACGCCAAGTGATGCTTTGCAGAGAAGGGCGCGCATGGCGGAGGCTGGAGCTTTGCGGGTGCGGGGCATTGGAGTCACCCTCAGGTGCTGGGAGAGGGACGGGCGATTCTGGGATGGCTATATTTTATTTATTGTATGTTTTATTTATTTATTTATTTATTTAAATAAATTAATAGGAGAAATGGAGGTGGGTATGTTTTGTTTTCTTATGTATATTTACTGCATTTACCCCAAAAATGGCTTTCAGGATGTATTACAAATCAGCTCCTGGGTCTGTTTTTGACCCTCAGTCTTAAAAAGTCATGACACATGAGGAAAATAGGAATAGGAGGGTAGAGGGGAAAGCAAACTCAAACACATGCCCTTACAGTTCTCAAAATTACAAGCAAAGACACTCCCCCCTTTTTTAAAAAAAGCTTGGACTTGGTTTAGGAAGGAGGGATACATTATCCCAATTTGAGGCTTTAAATCTAAGGGGAATTTCTGGGAATTGATCTCTCAGCTCCATTCTTTCAGTTCCGATTTGAGAGTGGAATCCTGTGTATGTCATCTACTTAGAAGTAAATCCCAGTTGCCACCAACTAATTCCTACACAGGGTAGATACATTGAAATTAATAGACCAAAATAAGCCATTTCCATTAATTTCACTGGGTGTAATCCAAGTAGGACTAACACTGGCTACAACCTACAGAGTACACCAAGGCTTGTGATGCAGTCCTATGTATGTCTACTCAGAATTTAAATTGGGATGGTCTAAATACAGATATCCAGGGCCAGATTTAAGGTGCTTATGTTGTCATTTAAAGCTCTAAATGAACTAGGTCCAAGGTAAATGAAATACCATATCCTCCTGCCACTGTGTTAAAGAACTGTGGGTAAACCCTTTTAGTAGTCCATCGGCTGGGGACTCATGGGTGGGCTTTTTCAGTGGTACCCCATGGAGACAGGGCAAGTATGTGAAGCACTATACAAACTAATACAAATAGTAGTTTCTTTACGGTGACTAATACAAATAGTAGTTTCTTTACGGTGACAGGAAATGTTGGCGAACATTGTTGGTGAACAGTGTTTGTTTTTTCTTTTAAAGGGAGGTGCCAAAAGTGTGCCTTAGCAACAGCCAAAGAACCAACACTACACAGAACTTTAGCTTCTCAAGCCTAGGGAGATACCAGGCTCCTGATAAGCAGGGAAGATCATCACTGGTTGAAGGAGAAAATGGTAAGAAGACTGGACTAGGACCCAGGTTCAAATCCCCACTCAGCCATGAAGGACATTGGATGAGCGTGAGCTAGTCATCATCTCTTAACCTAACCTACCTCACAGAGCTGTGTGTGTGATAGAGGTGGGGGTCCCTCTCCTGCCAGCCTGCTTTGTAAAAGTCAAGGGGGTGGGATTTATTCTTCTAGCCTGATAGGAGAGAAGGCCATAGCTCATTGGAAGAGCATTTGCCTTGCATGCAGAAAGTCCCAGGTTCAGTTCCCAGTGGCATCTGCTGGTAGGTCTGGGAGAGAGAGCCCTGGAAAGCTGAGAAACTAATCAAACTAATAATATTATATACTAAATCATGATACACATAGAAAATGAAACAAAACCAAACCATGGTGCAAAATTTTAAAATAAAAAAATTCTTTGAGATGGATTGAAGTAACAAAAATAATGAAACCTTAATTCAGAATATTTATATAACTATAGCACCACCTAGAGGTATAAGAGATGTTATTTTTTCCATAAAAAGGTAAAGGTACCCCTGCCCATACGGGCCAGTCGTGTCCGACTCTAGGGTTGTGCGCCCATCTCACTTAAGAGGCCAGGGGCCAGCGCTGTCCGGAGACACTTCCAGTTCACGTTGCCAGCGTGACGAAGCTGCTCTGGCGAGCCAGCACCAGCGCAGCACACGGAAACGCTGTTTACCTTCCCGCTATAAAGCGGTACCTATTTATCTACTTGCACTTGGGGGTGCTTTCAAACTGCTAGGTGGGCAGGAGCTGGGACCGAAAGACGGGAGCTCACCCCACCGCGGGGATTCGAACCGCTGACCATGCGATCGGCAAGTCCTAGGCACTGAGGTTTTACCCACAGCGCCACCCGCATCCCCTATTTTTCCCCCCCATAGGTGAGCCTAGTTCACCAAAGAAGCAGAAGGTAGGAATGTTATGTCTGTATGAAGATGATGCCAGAAGATTACCATGTTCGACTAAAAAAATCTATAAAATTAACCCAGATTGCAGTGTTTTTTTTTTATTTGTCCTCATGCAAGTCTTCAATTATTTGTCAATTTTTGTAATACAGTGGTACCTCGGGTTACAGATGCTTCAGGTTACAGACACTTCAGGTTACAGACCCTGCTAACCCAGAAATAGTACCTCGGGTCAAGGACTTTGCTTCAGGTTGAGAACAGAAATCGCGTGGCGGCAGTGCGACAGCAGCTGGAGGCCCCATTAGCTAAAGTGGTACCTCAGGTTAAGAACAGTTTCAGGTTAAGAATGGACCTCCAGAATGAATTAAGTTCTTAACCAGAGGTACCACTGTAGTGCAATCTGCCATACCTCTTTAAACCAATTTGTAACCTGCTCACCTCTGATGTAATGATGCAACAAAACATCTATGAAATTGACATGTAGTCTCACACATATTCCATTACAAGCAAAACTGATCAAAAATGATTTCCCCCCTCATATTGTTGAATAAAAATGGGTAAATTAACTACAAACCTTAGTTAATGAATGCCAGTTAACTATAGTTAGTAAGCCATCATTAACCCATTGGGTTTGGACAATAATTCTTAACTGTGGTTAACTAAACCGTGTTTTATAAACCATGGCATAGGGTGTTATGCAAACCAGGTGTTTTGGGGCAGTGTCAGGTTTGCTCTGCTGACCGTTTCTTGGTTGTTGCTTCTTCTAAAGAAATGGCTTTTCCTTCCACCTAGGCAGTTACTCATCTTGCCACATGGGGGAGATCCCCAGCATTGACAACTTGGAAGAAAGCTTGCGGAAGCTTCAGCTCCAAGTGGATAGCTTGGCTTCCAGTCTCCGCTCACACCCAAATCACCAACGCACTGTTGACCTGCACCCTGCAGCTGACTCAGGTCCTTTCAGTTCCAGGTGGCCAGCGGCTCCTACTGGGAGCTATATGGAATCAGGCGTTGGAGGCCAAGCCAAGACCCCGGTGGAGACGGAGTGGTTCCTGAAGCCAAAACACTTGCTCAAATCCTTAGGAGAGTATTCAGCCCTGACGAGCCTGGGCCTTCCAACCTTTACCACGTCCCCAGTGAACCGGCTGGCAGGGCTGCTGGGGAGCGAGATTGCAAGTCAAAACTCTTTGCACCCCTCGGCGGATTTCGCTTTCCCACTGAAACTCGGAGCCCCTCATGTGATCGGCGTCAAGTCTTTGTTGCCTCCGAAGACCCCAGTCAGAGCATCCTTGCTGAAAAGGACCTCTTCCTCCCTCGACAGAGGCCGTTCGCTCAGTCTCGGTTCCTCTGGGACCAACCGTGAGCGTTCGCTCTCGCCTGCCAACAAACGCACTCGCTGGCTCCGATCTCGATCTCAGTCTCCAAAGCCCGCCTGGAGACCCAGCTCGGCCAAGGCGAATGCCTGTGCGCAGCCCCCGCCTCAGCTTGGCAAGTCCAGGGAAAATGGTAGCAAAAGCGGGTCAAGTAGGCGTTCACGGTCGAGGATATACAGGCCAGGGACATTAGCCTCTAGATCCTGGATTCCTAGCAAGGCAATTGAGAGGGGAGCTCGGAGCAATCCATGGACTCCTTACAGCTTGCCGTCTGCTGCCCTTTCCTCACCCACAGCCCAGGAGCTCAATGAACGGTAAGTGGAAACCTTTGCCACGGCGCCCAGTCGGCTTCACCCCTCAACAATTCTCCATTCTGCTCTTGTGGTAGTCTAGATTATGATGCCCTAAAGGAAGGATGAGGAATTGTGGCTATCCAGGTATTGCTGGACCACAATTCCCATCATCCCTTACTGTTGCCCATCCTGGCTGATGGTAGCAGCAGTCAGCATCTGCAGTCAACCTGCCTTAGGACCTCAATACCTTAAGAACCGCCTCTCTGCGTACAAACTGACCCGGACTCTGTGCTTGTCATCCGAGGCCCATCTCTATGTCCCCCCTCCCTGAAAGGTTCAGAGGGTGAATTATCTAGCTGTATAACCAGGGCTGGGGAACCTTTTTCAGTTTGAGGGCTGCATTCCCTTCTGGGGGCCACATGGCAGTTCTAGGTGGGGCCAGAGGCAAAAGTGGGTGGAGCAATGTATGCCAATGTTACCTTCATACTGTAGGCTGATTTCTAAACACACACACACACACACACACACACACACTCTATTCCAGGCATGGCCAAACTCAGCCCTCCAGATATTTTGGGACTACAATTCCCATCATCCCTGACCACTGGTCCTGTTAGCTGGGGATGATGGGAGTGGTAGTCCCAAAACATCTGGAGGGCCAAGTTTGGCTATGCCTACATTCTCTATTCATATAAACAAGAGGCATTATCAGAGTTCACAGACACATTCCAGCCAGACAAAAACACCTGGGGTGTGAAGCAAGGCCAGTGATAGTCCCAAGGGCCAAAGAGAGAGATGCCTAGAGTGCCATGATGTTCAGGAAAGGAAAGGAAAGTCCCCTGGGGAATTCCTTGATTTGTGAAATACTCCCCTCTCTTCAACCCTGCGGACAGCATAGCAAATAGGTTGTCAGGCCTGAAAACATTTGACTAACCCCCAGCAGCCCATATCCTCCCAACATTTCTCCAATGAAAATAGGGACATCCTAAGGAAAAGTGGGACATTCCAGGAAACCGAGACGGCTTCTCTAAATCAGGGATGTCCCTGGAAAATAGTGACACTTGGAGGGTCTGGCAACCCCAAGAAAAACCATCCCCGCCTCACTGCTTTTAGGAGATGGCTTTGAAAGCAGGTTTGAAAAGAGTCACTTGCCTGGCAAATCTGTGCCAAATGCTTTCAAGGCTGCTTGGAGGCCTTGCAGAAACCGTAACAAGGCCTCATTGGCTCCATAGGTTCCTGCAGACTATTGCTGAAGGTGATGTCGGCAGAGCCCTGGTTGAGATGTCTCCGTACCAGCAAGAGCTGGCTCGCCTCCGGCTTGAGAGTCTGCGTATGGAAGAGGCGTGGTTGTTAGAGCAGAAGAGGCAGCAGGAATTGGAACGGACCCGAGGTCCCAAGCCTAAATGGTAAGTGGTGGTTGTCAAGCTTTGGGGTGGGGCTGTGGGGGAGTGGTAAGGTGTGGGGAGTCTAAAAGTAGGAAATCTGGCAGGTAGATCACTGGGCAGCAGAGGGAGCTATTGACTTGCTCTCTGCTGCAATCGCTGTGGAGGACAGTTTTATTGCGGCTTCCCGTTTTGCAGAGGTCACTGGAAAGCTGCTTGGAGCTAACTGGTTCCTCATTTCAGAACAACTTATTTCTTGGGTACGGACTGAGCTTCATTGTTATAGCTACCATACAGATTGCAATGTATTTGTTTTGGTCACTACAGTATGCATTTGGACACCACTTAATATATTGTAGCCGAAATTGTGCGTGATGGTTCCTGAGACCAAGAAGCAGGTTTTCTTCTATGCCTGGATACAGTTGGGTGCCATTTTGAATTAAGACGGCGGACTGAACTTTTCAAAACTCCACTGATTTACTGATTTTAACCACTGTTTTCAGAACTGCACTGATTCTTTGGTTTCTTAGAATTCCTAGGCGATGGCTGGCATAAGTCACATAAAGACTAGCTTTGCCTTTGATGAATTGTAAGGCCACCCAAGAGGCAGGCAGAGAAATCTGGGGGAGATTTTGGAGCCATGAGCCACCATTTCCCATGTCCAGTTTATGCTGTCCTTATTTACTTTCGTAGCTAATTGCCCCTGTTCTTTCTCTTGTCTGAATTAGAGAGATTAGATGTGTATGATGATGGAGTGAGAATATAAGCAGAGATTTATTTATTTTTTAAGAATCCAGGAGACGTGTAGCCAGAGCCTCTGTGATCCCTTCCATTTTTCTCTTTCCGTGGTGGACAATGGGTTGCTCCTCCCACTTGCTTCATAGGTGGGGCTATGCAAATGAGGAGCCTTTCCCATTTCCGGTCCTCCCTACATCAAAGCAAGGGATGTGGGTGGCACTGTGGGTTAAGCCACAGAGCCTAGGACTTGCTGATCAGAAGGTCAGCGGTTCGAATCCCCGCGACAGGGTGAGCTCCTGTTGCTCGGTCCCAGCTCCTGCCAACCTAACAGTTCGAAAGCACGTCAAAGTGCAAGTAGATAAATAGGTACTGCTCCGGCGGGAAGGTAAATGGCGTTTCTGTGCACTGCTCTGGTTTGCCAGAAGCGGCTTAGTCATGTTGGCCACATGACCCGGAAGCTGTACGCCGGCTCCCTTGGCCAATAAAGCAAGATGAGCACAGCAACCCCAGAGTCGGTCACGACTGGACCTAATGGTCAGGGGTCCCTTTACCCTTTACCTTTACATCAAAGCACCAGCCCTTTCCTGGAGCTTCAGTTCTGTGGGTTTATTGTTCCAACTGTTGTGGCTTGGACTTGTGTGGCTTGCTTTGACATCCGACAGGTATAATGATCTGGGCTTCCTTTCCATGCCTCTCACCTGCATGGTTGCCTCCCTGACCATCAGCCAGACTCTGAGACTTTGCCTGAATTAACCTCAGGAACTCCCAATTTGTGATCAGACTAAGTGACTTAATTCTCTCTCTCCCCCCCCCCCCGCCCCTGTCTCAAGGTACGAGATGCGGAACTCTCAGTTCCACTATGAAGCCCGCAAGAATAACGAACTGTTGAGAAACAGCCAGGATGTACAGTCCGTCTATGACTACAGGCACGAGCTGGCAACAGCCTCCAAAGAGTTCCGGCAACAGCCCTGCTCCACCCACCTGGAATCCCATGGATAAAGATCAGTCTTCATAAATCTGCATTGTTGGGTGAGGATCTTGATTCTCTCTTCCTTGTCGCTGGTGGAGGTCCAACGATGAGTGGGCAAGTCAACCTTCCCCAAACTGGTGCCCTCCACGTGCCTTGGACCAATGAGATGTCTTCCAGAAGTTGAGGACTACAACTCCCATCAGCCCCAGACAACATAGTCCACAGTTAGGGAGGATGGGCGTTGCAGTCTGCAGCTCCTGGAGGGGATGGTGTTGAATGGTGCAATTTTGGACTATAATTCCCATCATCCCTGACCATTGGCCACGCTGGCTGGTGGGTGTTCAAAATATTTAGAGGCCCACCAGTTGGGATAGGCAAACAAATTTAATCTTTGGGGGAACCATCCAATGCCTTGACCTGACCTCAACCAACCACACCCACCTCGGTGGGATGACAGGATCTTAGACCAATTTTTTATTAAAAGCAGCAGGTTGAGGTCAAGCACAAATGATTTTGGATTGCGCAAAGCTATGTTTATGTGCAGCAAAGCAGTTAGTGTTTATGTAGCTCTGGTTATGAGTGTGATACTAGGAGAGTTACACTCTGCATTGACAGACCAGACCCTTCCAACTCTACAGTTCTATGAGAACTGTTCAGAAATGGTTGCCAGAGCTTTTCATTTTCATTTTCCTCCTCCCTTCTTGTCCCTTTTCCCTTCTATGTTGTGTGTGTGTGTGTGTGTGTGTGTGTGTGTGTGTTTATTAAGCTTGTAAGCCTGCAGGTAAGGACTGCCTTGTTTTGATTGTATATAATTGCTCTGGGAGCCTTTTCGGCTGAAGAGCGGGGTACAGTTTCTCCAGATAAATAAACAAATGAGCAAGCCAGCCTTTAATGTGCCTTTTGAGATCCCCCAAGGTGTCTTTGTAGCAGCAGTGTGCAAGTCAATTATTTTCAGGGCTAACAGGTCAGCCGAGTTTCATCCAAAGTTGAGATTTCTGGTTGAATAATTGTGGTTGTTCTCGCTCCTCATTTGTTGAGTTGAGAAGCCAATCCTCCATTTCACTGGGATTTCACATGCATTGATCTCATCCTGAACCACTGGAAAGGCGACTTGGATGACGAACCTTCCAGCCCAAGAAAGTGCAAACAAAATAATGACCTGAAATAGTCTGACCAGTTGTCTTATATTTTATACCCATTCCACTGAGAAGCCGGTTGGTCAGGAGAGAAACAGGTACCCACAACCCCTTACTAGGCAAGTAGTAACACCACAGAACAGGGGAATGGGCAAATCACTCATTAGATAAATGACTGAGCAGATAGGATAGCCCAGCTGTCCAGCCTCTGTCTGAGCACACTGAAGAACAAGGCTGAAAGCAGAAGCTTTATAGGACTATTGGAACTACCGGTCCTTCGTATCACCTGATCCCTGTTCAATATCTAAAAGAACAACTTCTGCAGACCCTCAGGGGCTGAGATGGGCGGAGGGGGCCCTCTTGGCAGTTCTGCCCTCAGAGGCTCAGGGGTGTCCGTGGTCTGGGAAAGGGCCTTCTCAGTGACAGCTCCTAACCTGTGGAACTCCCTCCCCATAGAACATTCATTATACATCTCCTGGCAAATGCTGAAGCTGCATGTCTTTACCCTGGCTTTTGTCACCTGAGGTGTATATTTTTAGGACCCACCTTATTTCTGTGATTGTAAGTTGTTTCAAGTGGTTTTTAATACTGCGTTTTAATGCTGTAACCTGCCCTGGGACCTTAGACAAAGGATGGTAATAAATACAGTCATACATCATGTTACGTTTGCTTCATGTTATGTTTTTTCAGGTTGCGTCTCGCGGCGACCCGGAAGTACCAGAAAGGGTTACTTCTGGGTTTCGCTGCTCACGCATGCACAGTAGCACTAAATAGCGCTTTGCGCATGTGCACATGCCGCGCACCTGCGCAGATACGGCGCTTCAGGTTGCGGGCTTTTCATGTTGTGAATGGGCCTCTGGAATGGATCCCATTCTCAACCAGAGGTACCACTGTACCCAAATCATAATCGTAATAATTCGGTACCTGCAATACTATCCTGTGGCCACCTGCAGTGGTGGCGCTAGAGTGCAATAATTTATTCATCTGGGATCCACTGTAATCTGGGCTGGCCCTGTACTCTCTCCTTGCCCCTGTCTGCCACCATCCAAGAGCCCTTGACTAATCATTTTTCATGGACCATGCTATTCCAAAATATATTTTCCCTAAAATACTGGATTTGAAAGCTAGGGGGCAAAACCAGCACTTAGCTTAGGTCCCAGTTGTAAATGCCTTCCAAATCAAACAGGTCATTTGTTCTCTTGTTTAATTCACTGACTTCCAAAGGGGTGCATTATAAGGAGACAGAGAGGCAATCTCTACCACATTAGCAAAACAACACATGGAAGAGTTGTGCAAAAAAGTGAAACGCTTTCCGGCTTACAAGAAAGAATAAGGAAGGGGACATTTTTGATGCAGGGAAAATCCAGGTCGTCCTCTCCCAAGAGCTCTTATGGAATACATGCTATGAGGGTTTACATTTGCCTTGGAGGCCTGACATCTTCTTAGATGTTCCGTGGCCAGAACGGAAATCAATCCCGCAAATACTATCAGGCATTCGCTGTTGCTGCTGTTTTTAGTCCGCAAATTGTATGAAATTGATTACATTTCCCCCATTTGCATTGTG
The DNA here is from genome assembly GCF_965113315.1 of Podarcis vaucheri. NCBI lineage: Eukaryota > Metazoa > Chordata > Lepidosauria > Squamata > Lacertidae > Podarcis > Podarcis vaucheri. Next base: position 75,064,491 of record NC_138765.1, read on the forward strand.
TTTCCATTGCACTGAAATGAACAGAGCGGGATAAAGTAACGGCAACATAAGCTATGTAATGATTAATTACGCGAATTAGAGAAGTTGCGGAATTTCGGCACAGCAGACAGCGAGATGAATGATGTAGTGTTTGGAGGAAGGCCAACCGCAGCAGAAGGGAAACAGTGCTGCTTGCAATGAATACAGGGCGGAATGGAAAGGGATGCCTTCTCCCATCCTTAATTAACTCTGGCATTAACTAGGTCCTCATGGAATCCATCTTTATCTTCTTCGCACCTCTACACTGCGTGCCTCCGACTGAATTGCAGCTGTATCAGTTAAGGAGCACATCATATAGCAAGTGTTGGCTTAAAGGGGAGAGGATGGGTGTCCTGTGACATTCTTCCCCAGCTACAGCACATACTAAAACACAAATAAATAGAATACAGTAAGGAAAGAGGAATTCTGAGTCCCAGTCTTTTTTTTTTTTTGGCTCATCCCAGCAGCTGAATCTCATCTTCCAGGCAGAGCCCTTTTTTCTGAACACCAAACTGGAGCTTGGGATCTTGTAGGCAAGATGGCTGCCGGGGGGAGGGAGCCAGAGTGCTTCAGGGGGGGCTTGAGCAGGCTTGGGAGGGTGACCACCTCATACGGGTTCCTCCGGCCTTCCTCCTTGTCCAGTCTTTCCCTCTGCTCTGCAGAGGTGCTCCTTGAGTCTCTTTCACTCTCACACTCTCTGTCTGTGCCTGTAGCTTCCCACTGCCGAAGCTGGAAACGGGGGAGAAAGCGCAGGAGGTTAGTTCTGGCAGTCGGTGAACATGCAAAACAGCTATTTGGCCTTTCGCCTGGGGCGAGCAAAAGGGACAGGCAGGCGGTTAGGCCCCAAACTTTTTGTAAAATGAAAAAAGAAAGGTAGTTGTTTGGCTCTTCTGGCCTACAGGGGTAGGCAACCTGTCACCCTCCAGATGTTAAGCTACAACTCCCATGGTCCCTGACATTTGCCATGCCGACAAGCGGAACCTGTCACTGTCACGAGTGCCACGGAATACCTTTTCCACTTTTGTAAGAAAGCAATCTTTTAGTGTGGCAGCACCCACACCCTGGAACTCCCTGCTTATTGAGGCCAAGCTGGCACATCCATTGTCCTCTTTTCAGTGCCTGCCCAGAACGTTTTTGCTTAGATCGACCTATGCAGGCTATGTAGAATACGGATGTACTCTTTAATCTGTTTTTAGTTCATTGCTGATTATATCTTTTGCTTTATGGTTTTTAGGGCCTGCTTGGCAGTGGTGCCCTTCCTGTCGATGTCACAGAGATAAAGAACTACAGAACTTTTAGAAGACATCCGAAGGCAGCTCTGTACCAGGAAGTTTTTAATGCTTGACATGTTATTACATTTTATTATATATGCTGGAAGCCTCCCAGAGTAGCTGGGGAAACCCAGCCAGATGGGTGGGGTATAAATAATAAAACTATTATTATTACTGATAATTTTATTGTTTTGTTCTCTTTGTGAAACATGTACGTACATCTATACCTATGTATGTGTGTAACAAAATATAGTAAAGGTAAAGGGACCCCTGACCATTAGGTCCAGTCGTGGATGACTCTGGGGTTGCGGCGCTCATCTCGCTTTATTGGCTGAGATAGCTGGCATTTGTCCGCAGACAGCTTCTAGGTCATGTGGCCAGCATGACTAAGCCGCTTCTGGCAAACGAGAGCAGTGCACGGAAACTTCGTTTACCTTCCTGCCGGAGCGGTACCTATTTATCTACTTGCACTTTGACGTGCTTTCGAACTGCTAGGTTGGCAGGAGTTGAGACCAAGCAACGGGAGCTCACCCCGTCACAGGGATTCGAACTGCCAACCTTCTGATCGGCAAGCCCTAGGCTCTGTGGTTTAGACCACAGCACCACCCGCATCCCATAACAAAGTCTAGTAACAGATGCCAAATAAAATTAAGTAAATGGGGATCTCTAGAGCTAAGCACATAGGAGCAGATTTTCATACCAAAATCAAACCTAATATACTGATATCACAAAGTTCCAAGCAAATTGGGGTTTGTGAATTTTATGGGATAAATGAATAAATCTGACTCCTCAGTCATGGGTGATCAGAGGCATAACTGCCTCCAACAATGGCATCTACAACTAGTAGATGCTGCCAGCCTTCTCCTCCATGGACCCATCTTATCCCCTTCTCAGGCAAGGCCATCCACGTTGGAGGGCGTCGCAGTCTCCCCACAGCTTACCCGGCTGCTTGTGGACCATCCGGCACACGCCTTTCCCTTGCTGGTTCCTGTACACGGGCTTGACACACACTTTGTTTGTGCTGCCCTCCGCCAGGTCCGACAGCAGCACACTGTGGATCTGCGGTGAGACGCTGAGGAGCGTCGAAGAACCGGCCTGCCGCCGGCACCTCACCCGGTAGCCCAGGACACTGCCGTCAGCAGGCTCCCACGAGGCCTTCACGGTGGTGGGGCTCAAGTCTTCGAAGCGCAGGTGCTTTATTCTGGAGTTCTCTGCCCAGCAAGAAGAAAGAGGGCATTTCCATCAGCAAATGTCAACAGAAATAACTATGCTATTGGCAGCCTAGTCCCCAAAGCTCTGCCCCTTCTCAGAAACCACGCCCATTTTGCCGTGGGACAAGCAGATCTGTCAATACCATCACCACCACCAATAATAATTAATTATTATTAATTTATTTACATCCCACCTGTCTGGCTGAGTTTCCCCAGTCACTCTGGGCAGCTCCCAACAGAATATTAAAAACACGATAAAAATTCAAACATTAAAAACTTCCCTAAACAGGGCTGCCTTCAGATGTCTTCTAAAAGTCAGATAGTTGTTTATTTTCTTGACATCTGATGGGAGGGCGTTCCACAGGGTGGACGCCACTACCGAGAAGGCCCTCTGCCTGGTTCCCTGTAACCTCACTTCTTGCAGCTGGACCTCAGTGTCCGGGCAGAACAATGGAGGTGGAGATGCTCCTTCAGGTATACAGGACCGAGGCCGTTTAGGGCTTTAAAGGTCAGCATGAGCACTTTGAGTTGTGCTTGGAAACATACTGGGAGCCAATGTAGGCCTTTCAGGACCATTGTTGTATGGCCTCGGCTGCCACATATTATACGGCACACGTTGGGCTATTTTGGAAAGGGGAAAATCTATATTTCTTCAGCATCTTGAGACACATTCTCTTTGGTTTGGGGCCTCCGAGCATGTAGAAAATGCATCTGTGCCACCAGTTTAATTTGCCAGCACTACTCTTCCTCCCTTCTCTCCAAATTTTGTCCCTGTGGAGGACATGGGTACCTCCTCACCTTCTGCCGTGCATGCCTTGGCCGACAGAGCTTTCTCCTTGCCCGATTTATAAATGGCAGACACAGTCACCAAGTAGGTGGTGTTGGCAGTCAGGTCATCCAAGATGGTGGAGTTGAGGCTCCCGTCGACCTCCACCAGCTTGACTGCATTCCCAGGCAGGGGCCCATACAGGACCTGGTAGGAGGACACGCTATCCGGGGTGGGGGCCCAGCTGACCCGGATGCTGTGGGGCCTGGAGTCTGAGATGAGGACTCTTGCTGGGCTGATGGGCTCTGTGGAGAGAAGGTAGACAGATTGGACAGGGGGCACTGTCAGGGAATGGTCTGAAGATGAGGACTGGGGAATGAAGACCAGCTTGTCTCTGATGGAGAGCTGGAGGGGGAAAATTCGCCCCCTCCTTGTTCACAGCGTGTTCAGAAGCAGAGAGAGAGAGAGAGAAGCTGGACAGCTTAGAGAGGAGTCACCCAGACAACAGTTGAAAAGGTACATTGCACAAACAAATCTGCACTCGACAGACGAAAGGTTATCTGATTTCTGACATGACTGAGGATCGCAGAGCCAGAGACAAAGAAGTTTGGAGAGTTAAAATTGAGCTATGGAAATATCGATGAGAGGCAGGACTGAGATTTGGACATGCTCAAGGTTCAGACTGTGGGAAGTTGTAAAATTAAAAATTACAATTCAGAAGATAATTGGAACTTTTTTAATTTAGATTTTTATTTTTATTGGATTATGATTTGATATGTTAATTGGATGCCTTTTATTGGAAAATTAATAAACATTCTAACAAGAAGAAGAAGAAGAGAGGAGTTACTCAGTTATGAGATAATGACAACAGAATCAGAAGGGAGGGGGCAGCTAGTTGAGACGTCTCTTGAGAGTGTGGGGGACCCCTCCCCCACTCACCACGGACTCGGTGGTTCGAACGTATCATAGAGCAAAGGAGTCAGAGGGAGGGAGGAACTTCCCATTGGCGCCTAAAATGCTGCGGAAGTCGGAAGGAGGATTAGACCTGCCAACTGCCCTCTTTGTGGAGAGCTGTGTATTTGTGCTCGCAACATGATGCTGCAATAAAAGGACACGGGTGCTGCTGTGGGTTAAACCACAGAGCCTAGGACTTGCCGATCAGAAGGTCAGCAGTTCGAATCCCCGCAACGGGGTGAGCTCCCGTTGCTCGGTCCCTGCTCCTGCTAACCTAGCAGTTCGAAAGCACATCAAAGTGCAAGTAGATAAATAGGTACCACTCCGGCGGGAAGGTAAACGGCGTTTTCGTGTGCTGCTCTGGTTCGCCAGAAGCGGCTTAGTCATGCTGGCCACATGACCCAAAAGCTGTACGCCGGCTCCCTCAGCCAATAAAGTGAGATGAGCGCCGCAACCCCAGAGTCGGTCACGACTGGACCTAATGGTCAGGGGTCCCTTTACCTTTTTAAACCTATCAACTGCTCGTTAGTTCTGATCTGTGAAGTGACCGAAGGGAGGGGACGACTCTTCATGCCTGACAAGTGCAGACAGATCTGGTGCAAGGCATCTTCTGACACACTCCCTCAGTTAAGATGGGAGGAGGGCAATCATGGCCATATCTGTAGTATCAACTGAATAAGATTTTATTCCAAACAACAACAACAACAACAGAAGGACTCCTGGCCACTCCTTGCCTATTGTTCTTGGCATCTGTCTTGTCTTGAGAGAGAATGGAGTGCGCTCCGGGGGTGAAGTCACACCTGCATTAGCAGCACCAAAGTGACCCCCGCAGGGCGCAAGCCTGGGCAGTGTAAGGGGCTCCTGGGCTGCCCAGAAAACAAGCCCTCCCCCTCAGCCTCAGTGATGTAGACCAAAGGAAAGCAGAGCAATATGTTTGGCACCTGCTTGGCTAGAATGAGGTATACACTCTGGGCGGAATGAGCCACCCAGAGTGGTTGGGGAAGCCCGGCCAGATGGGCAAGGTATAAATAAATTATTATTATTATTATTATTATTATTATTATTATTATTATTATTATACAAGGCACCATCCAACCATCTTAGGGACTCCACTCTGGATTTGTGTAAGGTTTACTCCTTAGCCTTTTCTTCTCCCAAAGATAGCCCAAAAGGCAGTGGAGGTTTAGAACCTGAGTCTTCCTTCTCATAGATGGCCTCCCTTCCCAGGTTGATGAGCCCCACCTGCCCCTCACTTCCCTCTACAGCAGCCTTTCTCAACCTGTGGGTCCCCAGATGTTCTTGAACTACAACTCCCATTACCCCTAGCTAGAAAGGCCAGAGCTCAGGGATGATGGGAGTTGTAGTCCAACAACATCTGGGGGACCCACACGTTGAGAACCGCTGCTCTACAGCATGTGCAGAAAACATCTTCTTGACCGTTGGACCCAATATTGGTCTTGTCTGCTCAATCCCCCAGAGCCTGTCTTCTCAGACATAGGGTGCCCTCATCTGGTTTAGCCAGCCAGTCAAAGCCATTTCCTGGGGTGTGGCCACTGCTGCATACTGATAGCTTCTAGGAGTGAAGAATTCAGGGAATCTATGACAGTGTAGAATATGAACCTGCAGCAAGGACTCCTGATATTGGGGTTCCTGTGACAACTTTTCAGCAGTTGCCTTCTTGGTAGTGGCGCCCTCCCTGTGGAATGCCCTCCCATCAGATGTCAAGGAGATTAAGAACTACATAACTTTGAGAAGACACCTGAAGGCAGCCCTGTATCGGGAAGTTTTCAATGTCTGATGTTTAATTATGTTTTTATACATGTTGGAAGCTGCCCCAGAGTGGCTGGGGAAAACCAGCCAGATAGGTGGGGTATGATTAATAAAATTATTATTATTATTAATTTATTTCCCAAACTAGGTATAAATGAAAGTTGAGGCAGGTCATAGCCACTGTGGCTGGCTGCCACCTCTTCCTCCGTGAATTTCTCTATCCCTCTTTTAATGCCATCCAAAAGTTATTGGCCTTCACTGCCTCTCATGGGAGCAAATTCCATACTTAGGCTCTTGTCTGCATGAAGAAGTCCTTCCTTTTATCTATCCCAGCTGTGACATAAGCGAACAAAGTGTAAGAGCTGCTCCAAAGTGGAATGGCACTAGCATCCCATAATAACCCCCTTAAGAGCAGTTTCCAACACAATGCAGAGACTGAGCCGTGCCAAACCTCATCTCACCATCTGCTTCCTGGTTTCCCCCCCCTACTGAGAGGAGTTTCACCAATGGCAAGAATTAGGTGCCTGACGTGAAAACTTGCTTATCCCGGTAGAAGCAGAGGTAATTATTTCTCGGCCCTTAAAATCCTGGAGCTGTCATTGCAGTGAATGAAAGGAAAACATGACCAATTGCTTCCGTATCTATTGTGTGGGTCAGCAAACCTTGGGGAAGGATGAATTGAAGCTTTTTTTTTATCCCATAGGAACATTGGAAGGGCCTTATGTCCCATCAGATAATGTGACCAGTTAGTTTTGGGGCAGGAGGAAACCTCATGCCTGGAGGCCAAATGTGTCCAACAGGCTTCTCTGAGTAGCCCTTGAAAATCTCCCCAGACCGCACACCCCTCACTGATTCTCTTTTGCCCCTACTTGAGAATTTTTACCTGGCTAGAATGTATCCTTGAACTCTGACAATTTATTTTATTCATTACTATTTATTCAGAGTTAAAGCTATGGTTTTCCCAGTAGTGATGTATGGAAGTGAAAGCTGGACCAAAAAGAATGGCCAGAGAACTTCTGCCTCTCAGTTGGCCACTGGCTCAGTTAGGATGGCTTTCCATTGTGCCCACCCCCTCCACACCTTCTTTGTCTTACCTTCCAAGGTGGTGACCCTGGTGGTTTGGGGTGGCATGTATCTCTCGTTGGACTCGGGAATGAGGGCGACCTCGTACGTGGTTTGGGGCACCAGGTTGCTCACCAGGAAGCTGGTGTGGTCACCTGTCAGCTGCTTGGTGAGTTTCCGCCTGGGGTCTCCGGTCGGGGCGTACTCCAGGACATAATAACCCGTCTCCCGTGTCAAAAACTTGGGCCAAATGAGGCGGAAACTGCTTGTTGAGATATCGGTCGCACGTAGACGCTTGGCCTGGATGACACCTGGAGTGTAGAAAGGCACAGTGATTCATTGATCGATGTTTTTTCCTTAGGTAGGGAAGGGTGAATATATCCGTTCCAGTTTCTCTGGGTTAGACATGTCCACGAAATGATTTACAGTGGTACCTCGGGTTACATATGCTTCAGGTTACATATGCTTCAGGTTACAGACTCAGCTAACCCAGAAATAGTACTTCGGGTTAAGAACTTTGCTTCAGGATAAGAACAGAAATTGTGCAGTGGCAGCAGGAGGCCCCATTAGCTAAAGTGGTGCTTCAGGTTAAGAACAGTTTCAGGTTAAGAATGGACCTCCGGAACGAATTAAGTTCTTAACCTGAGGTACCACTGTATTTGCCTATCTAGATGATTTACACTCTGCTTCTGTTTAAACAAAACTCTGAGCAGTTTGCAACATAGGCTAAGGTACCTTAAATAAACAGCAAACACCCAAAATATCAGAGGGTTTCTACATTTCGTGAAGCACAATTAAGTACAGCATCTTCTTTAGTACGAAAAGAAACATTGCACGTAAAAATCAGCTACGAAAGCAAGGGAAATTCATGGCAAACAAGGAAACAAAACAACCTCAAAATAAGCGGTAAAATGTGACAAATGAAAATCAACAAGAGCGTATTGAAATACAATGGTACCTCGCAAGACGAATGCCTCGCAAGACGGAAAACTCCAAAACGAAAGGGTTTTTGGTTTTTTGAGTTGCTTCGCAAGACGATTTTCCCTATGGGCTTGCTTCGCAAGACGGAAATGTCTTGCAAGTTTGTTTTCTTTTTCTTAAAACCGTTAATACAGTTGCGACTTGATTTCGAGAAGCAACTCATAGCACGCGGTGTGGTAGCCTTTTTTGAGGTTTTTGAAGACTTTGGTGATTTTTGAAGCTTTTCCAAAACTTTTCCGACACTGTGCTTCGCAAGACGAAAAAAAAGCAAGACGAAAAAACTCGCGGAACAAATTAATTTCATCTTGCGAGGCACCACTGTAATATGATTAGACAACTAGGCAAAAGAAAACCGACTTGCTCATCTCAGCCACCATTTGTTCAATCAATTAACTGTGCCATTAAACCAGTGGTTCTCAAAGGGTATGGCAGGAGAGGATGGAAAGTGTGGTGGAAAAATTGAAGGACAATCAAAGAAACATTTAAACATGTCAGGGTTACTACACTGATACTATAGTATCAAAATAATCTTGTTTGGATTTACAACCAGAAACAGCACCCACACATTGGCTATTCTTCTGCAGTTTTCCATGACATATTGTTGCGAAGAGGGATTTTCAAACTGACACGTATCAAGGAAATAAGCAACTACCTGACTTTTAGAAGACATCTGAAGGCTGCTCTGTATAGGGAAGTTTTTAAGGTTTGATGTTTTACTTTGGTTTATAATTTGTTGGGAGCTGGCTGGGGCAGCAGTCAGGTGGGTGGCATACAATTAATAAATTATTATACTTATTACTCCTATTATTAAGATCAGAAAAGGGAAAGGTTTCCTTGTGTTGATGAGGAGATGAGTTTGTCTCAAATTAGACCTAATATAAATGAAATTACCCAGCAAAATCAAGCTCACACATCTCCTTGAGTTTGTAGACATACTAAAGTGCACATGTAAGAGGCTTTGCTTATAATACAGTATTTTGGGAATGATTTGTGTTCTTATGTAACTGCATTGCTTTATACTTTATCAATGTCCCATGATCATATTGTAAAGTACTGTAGTTGTATTCTGTTATAAATCAAGCACTGCTGGGGGTTCTTTCTTTAGGTTTTCCAACGTATTTCTTATCAATAAAAACGTTGGTGTGGCATGAGCAAATTTTTATTCTTAAAGTGTGACCCAGAGAAAAAAATATTGGAGACCCACTGCATTAAAGAAACCAATTCGATTACATTTCCAGACCCTGATATAGCAATGAACTTCAGTAGGTCCGCTCTGAATAGGACTAGTGCTGCAGTGCTGCAGACAGCCCCACAACTTGATATTATGTTTAGATTAAAAGTACTTATTAAGGAGGAGGAGATGCTCAGGTGAGTCAAACATGCCCCATCCCCCCCCAAGTGTGTTTCTGCTCCCTGCATCTCTTCCCCAAGACCAGCAGGTGGAAGCAGAGACAACATCATCTACATTAGTGTGAGCAATCTGAAGGTTAGAAATTGGTGGGTCTCTTCCCTTCTTATTAGGGAGAGAATGCCTAATATACAAATTCAACAAATGAAATAAAAATAAATAAACACCTGGGGATATTCCAGGGGGCAGGGTTTGCAGATCTCAAGCTTGGGCCCGAGAATTGGATTTTAGGGACTATTCTCGGGGCTGTGAGCTACTCTTAAATCACTGCATTTCAATCTTGGGTCTAGGATAGGTTTGAAGAAGAAGAGGAGTTTGGATTTGATATCCCGCTTTATCACTACCCGAACGAGTTTCAAAGTAGCTAACAATCTCCTTTCCCTTCCTCCCCCACAACAAACACTCTGTGAGGTGAGTGGGGCTGAGAGACTTCAGAGAAATGTGACTAGCCCAAGGTCACCCAGCAGCTGCATGTGGAGGAGCAGGGAATCGAACCCGGTTCACCAGATTACGAGTCCACCGCTCTTAACCACTACACTACACCACACTGGGTTGGGGAGCCAGTGGTCCTCCAGATTTTCCTGGACTCCAACTCCCAGCATCCCTCTGGCCTTGGACCATGCTAGCAGGGGGCGATGGGGAACAGCAGCTCAGCAATATCTGGAGGGTTAGATGTTCCCAACTCCTAGAGTGAACAGCCAGATGTTCATCCTTGGCTCCTATTCAATTGCATGAACATCTCCCTGCAGACCCAAGCAAGACCTTGATTAACCCTCAGGTTAGATCCCTTCCTGGTTATGAGTGCGACACCAGGAGAGGCCAGCAAACCAGACTTTAATGTGCCAAAAAGGTCAGCTGACATCAGTGCAACACCAGCTGATTGACAGGTGGGCAGCCCAGCCCACCAGTGACACTCGGCCCTCGAGAGGTGGGGTGGGAGAGAAAAGGACCTGATCCGCGGGGGTGAAAAAGGTCCCTCACCCCTGTTTTAGGTGGCGATGGGATGTTTCATTCCGTGTAGACCCATTCAAATGAATGGACCTCTGTTAGGCATGCCCATTCACTTCAATGGGTCTACTTTGGGAAGGTCTAGCACTGGATACAACAAAGCAATGTTTATTACGCCATAGGTTGTAAGGCAGCCCTGCCATAGTGGCAGGTGGGATGTCTTTCTTATTCTGCTGAATGGGGACTCAGTTTCATGCTTCAAACTCCTGCCCTATGGTGCCCCTTAAAGGACATATTCTGTTCACACACACCCCTTAGCTGCCAAGCTCCTAAGCAGGCCTGTTGATGGCTGTCAGTGAAAGAGGGAAATCAGTAAGAGGGAGGAAGGGGCTTGCTGCGGGTCTGGAGGAAGCTTTAAGCCTGCTTTGCCTTCAGTTAAAAAATAATAATAATCAGGCACTAGGCAGGCCAGGGGCGTGTGAGCTCCTTGTGTTTTGCCTGGCTAGTTTTCTGCTCACTACTGTACAGAGACAGGCTCCAGCCCATCCCAAGCCAGGTCCTGCCAAGGCACGGAAATCTCTCCAGCACGCTCGGCAGGCCTTGAAACTGTACAGACATTACCCCAGAGGGCCGCCAGGTTGCTAGAACCGCGCAGGATCACGTCGCTCCCCGCCCAAAGCGTCCAGACAGATGCAAGCCCTCTGACAAACCTGAGAACGTTGAAAGCTTCATTCATTTCCGTAGCTGAGATTTGGAAACCGGAACTTAATTGCTTCCTAGCTAGCTGTAGGCGATGCATAAATTCTCCCTGTCCCTCTCCTCTCTCTTAGCCTCAGTCCTCCCATCTGCAGCATGGGTACACCCACATTGTGGCAGATGAGAGTCAACTGCCTACAGGCAAATAAATGCAGGGTGCTCAGTTAAAGTGGGCTTGGTGCTCTTGTGCAAAAAAGATAACAATAAAAAAATGCTTTGGGTGTGGAGGGGAATTGCCTTTTTTGTTTTTGTTTTTTGGAAGGGATGTGTCAGGGAATTGCACTGAAAAGTGTGGAAGTGGTAGGTGGGGCCAGAGGCAATAGGCGGCGAAGTGATGAACGGGAGTTTTTAACAGGCTATTTTCTAAACACACCCTTCTCTATCCTCTGTCCAGACAAGCAGGAGGCATGATCAGAGTTCAAGCACACATTCCAGCTAAGTGAAAACACCCAAGGAGGTTGCTGAGCCAGGTCAGCGAAGAGTGTGGCTTGGGGAGAGTCCCGATGGCCGGATTTGGCCCTTCAGACTGAGGCTCACCACCTCTGCCTGATAGCGTCCTCGCTCTTTCTGCTTCAAACCCTCATTGTCTTAAAGCTTTCTTGTGCTGTTTCTCCTCTTTGAGCTGGTAAGCAGCTCTCCCCCCTTGAAGCAGCTGTTTCCAAAGCATCTCTTAAAAAACCGAACTCTAGGGCATTTTCTTCTCAACATTCTATTTGGCTTTGAGTCTCCCTCCTTCTTGCCGCTGAGTTAATATTGACCCAGGCCATGCCTCCTCACCAGCCAAGCCCCTCTCTCCAGGCCACACCCCCTTTCCCAGGCCACACCCCCTCGCCAGGCACACCCATTTTCTCCCCAGGCCACGCTCCCTCACCAGACATGCTTTGCAACTTCCTTGAGTGTTTTCTCCTGGCTGGAACTCTGATCATGTCCATCGCTTGCCTGGCTGAAGAATGAGGAGGAGTGAAGGACCGCGTGTGTAGAAACTACCGTATTTTTTGCTCTATAAGACTCACTTTTTCCCTCCTAAAAAGTAAGGGGGAATGTGTGTGCGTCTTATGGAGCGAATGCAGGCTGTGCACCTATCCCAGACGCCAGAACAGCAAGAGGGATTGCTGCTTTTACTGCGCAGCGATCCCTCTTGCTGTTCTGGCTTCTGAGATTCAGAATATTTTTTTTCTTGTTTTCCTCCTCCAAAAACTAGGTGCGTCTTGTGGTCTGGTGTGTCTTATAGAGCGAAAAATATGGTAGTTTAGCATGTTTTTAAAACCCACATTTGCATTTCTTGCTCTGCCCACTTTGGCCTCTGGCCACACCCACCCCTGGCATCCCCCACCCCCCACAGAAGGTTGCCCAGAAATGAAGGTGGCTCTCAGGATGAAGGGGGCTCCCCTGCTATAAAAGGAAGGGGAACAGAGATTACACCGTTGCTGTCTGTGCTCGCTCGGCCGGGTCTGTTGCTGCAGACACAGACAGCCCCAGGGAAGAAAGGTGACATCACTCAGCCTGAGAAGAAGCAGCTACAAGTGTGTGTGTGGGGGTGTGTGTGTGTGGAATCCAGGTTGTCAAACGTGCAATTGGCATGTGAACCTCAGGCCGTGCCTTCCTGCTGCACCTCATTCTCGGCATGACACTCGCCCTGCCTCCCTGTCAACTTGGTGATCAAACCTTGGCAGGCGCCCCGGACACAACGTGAGTGGCCTGCTTGCCTGCTTGCAGCCAGTCTTCACAAACTGAGGAAATGGCTCCTTTAAAAAGGTAAAGGGACCCCTGACCATTAGGTCCAGTTGTGACCGACTCTGGGGTTGTGGCGCTCCTCTCACTTTAATGGCCGAGGGAGCCAGCGCACAGCTTCCGGGTCATGTGACCAGCATGACTAAGCCGCTTCTGGCGAACCAGAGCAGCGCACGGAAACGCCGTTTACCTTCCCGCTGGAGTGGTACCTATTTATCTACTTGCACTTTGACATGCTTTCGAACTGCTAGGTTGGCAGGAGCAGGGACCGAGCAATGGGAGGTCACAGGGATTTGAACCGCCGACCTTCTGGTCAGCAAGCCCTAGGCTCATTGGTTTAACCCAGTGGTGTAGCGTGGGGGGTGCCAGGGGTGCCGGCCGCACCGGGCGCAACATTTGGGGGGGCGCGTTTGGCCGGCCCTCCTCGAGGAAGCAGGAACCCCCACTGTCCTCGGACCTCCTCCGAAGCCTGGCGGTGGGGCGGAGAGACCTCCCCGCGCCAGCCTTCGGATGGCTGTCCTGAAGACTTGTGGTGGGAGCAGTGGCGTAGCGTGGGGGGTGCAGGGGGGGCCTGCCGCACCTGGCGCAACATCTGGGGGGGGGCGCGGAAGAGACTCGAGTGCTAAAATCCAGGGGTTAGGGGGCGCAAATTACTTGCCTTGCCCCGGGTGCTGAGAACCCACGCTACGCCACTGGTTTAACCCACAGTGCCACCCATGTCCCGTGGCTCCTTTAGAAATCTGCAAATGCCTGGCACTCCAATCCCCAGAATCCAGTTCCCAGGAGCCTTTGGGAGAAGCCACATGCTTTCAGTTAATCTATGGCATGGATCTGATCTAATACCGTGTCAAGGGCACCTCGTTCACATTTGTTCAGATAGACTGACAGCTGCAATATTGGTTGCTTCGCCCACTTTTGCCTCTGGCCCTCTGCACACTGGCATGTGGCCCCTGGAAGGAGATGTGGCCCTCAGGCTGATTTTAGAATGTATTTTAATTGATTGTGATTTTCTGTAAACTGTGTTACTTTTACTGGTGTTAGGCACTCTTAGCCCAGCTTTGGCTGGGGCGGGCGGGCCATAAATAATATTTTATTTTATTATTATTATTAAAGGTTCTACACCACCAAGCCAGCCCCCACCTGCCTGCCTTCTTACAACCAGTCCAAGAGGTTGCCCAGTCTCAGTGTTGCCCCTTGTGGAACTCAGCAGGGAAGAGGATGAGAGGGACAACACTAGAACAGGAAGGCACTGCCTTTTAGTGGCTCTGGCGCCACCTACTGTCATGCTCCCTGCTTTCCGTCCTACCAGCCCCAAAGGGCACTACTGCCCAGATCTCAAAATAATAATATCTCAGCCTGTGAGTTCAACAACCCTCAGAATTCTATGCCTGCCCTGTCATTCCCTCTCTTTCTTTGCACCTGTGGGACAGCAAACAGAGAACAGAAAGTATTGAGAGAATCCTGCACCCTGGAATGGAAGCAGTGATGGAGTTTGGGCTTGAAAATTTCAGCAGCTCGCTGTGCGATGCCAGAATTTGGTGCCTCCTGCCTCTCGCCTTCCGTTGTTGTCATGGTTGCGGCACCATCTCAGCTCAGCACCCAGTACGGGCAAACTGGTTGTGCTCTCCGAAATCCAGCTCTGATCGAAGGCCAAAACTCTGTAGTGTGTCTATCTCTGAAAAGCACAAGCTGCCCTTTCTGCTTTGCGCAGATCACATGCAGCCGAGGAGAATTCTTCTTTTCTGCCTCTTCCAGGTTAAGGGAGTCCACGGAGGCGGGGCAGGGAGGGATGGGCAGCCAGGAAGCATTGCTTTGGCTTGAGCTGAGCCAGCCCTGCGGGCAATGCCAACCAGCTGCTGGCAGATGTGGGGAATTCAAGGAGAAACAAGCCCAGCTTGACGGAACAATGCCCGCCTTGTGCCTCTCGACAAAGGGGGCCTTTGAAAAAAAAGGCCTCCTATGATATCATAGTGCAACTTCTGGGCGTCTTCCTGGGCAGCCATGTCTGGGTGGTTCAGACGCCCTCCCAGCCCCGCAGCTCAGAAGCTGGTCATCATTCTGATCTGTGGCTTTGCAGAAGCCTTTGCCGACCTGGTGCCCTCCAGCAGGTTTGGGAGACCAGACATTGGAGGGCACCAGCTTGGCGAGGATGGCTTTATCTGCTCAGAGGAGTCCTGATGGGTGTCAGTGGGTGCAAGATGGGGAATGGCCTTGGGGTGAAAAATGGAAGCCCCCCCCCCATTGCTCGGAAGGCCGCAGCCATGTGCTGCAAATGAGTCAAGGGCCACAGAGGTTTCCATGGCAGTGGAGATTGTTAACCTCCCAAGGCCTGACCTTGCTTGAACAGAGTGGTTGAATGGACAGAGAACAGTTTCCTGGAACCTTTCTCCATCCAAGGGGGAGCAGGGGGGAGCAACAAATCTGATTATTACCTTTGGGCACTAAGCTGCTTTTCATACAGACTAACAGTCCCCCCCCCCCGGTCTCTATTCTACATCCAAACAAGCAAGATATATTTTTTTTTATCCTTTTAAATTCCTATTCATTTTATTCTTGCATGATTTTACTTTGCTGGTATTTTTGCTGTCATTCTGTGTTAACGATGCCGTTCCTTCTTTTTATGCTGTACACTGCTGAGAGACGTTTAAATCTTGAACGGTTTTTAAGTGCTTTGAAAGCAAGAAGGAGCAGAGTTCTGGGACGCTCATGAAAGCCATACTGGAGGTGCGGGGCAGGGAGGGTGTGGGGAGCCGAGGGGAAGGGTGTGTGGCCTGGGTACAGTTCTGAGGGCCAGAGAGGGAAACTTGGAGGGCCACATGATGTCAGCTGACTGACTGATCAGTGGGCGCTCCTGCTCATCTGTTAGACTTGACCCAAGGGATGGATGGAGGAGTCTAACTCCCAAGTGCTTTTCCCACAGGATTTAGACCCTCCACTCCCCAGTTGACAAGTGGAGAGTCCAAACTTGCTGGTCAAGGAGGAGTGAGCCCTGCCCATCAGCTGATGTCACATTGGCTGTCACCACCCAGTGACATCATCATCCAGCGACATGGCTGGAGAGGCAAAGATTAGTGGGCCCCAATTGAGCCATGACTGACTCATAGCTGTCCTTGGAGGTGCAGGTCAATTCTGTGTCCAGGGCAGCTGTCTACCAGCTCCATCTGGTACGCCGGCTGAGACCCTACTTGCCTGCACACTGTCTTGCCAGAGTGGTGCATGCTCTGGTTATCTCCCGCTTGGACTACTGCAATGTGCTCTATTTAGGGCTACCTTTGAAGGTGTCCTTCAAAGTCAGTTGGGCTGCTGACTGGGAGTGGCTGCTAAGACCATATAACACAGGTCTTGAAAGACCTACAATGGCTCCCAGGGTGTTTCTGAGCACAATTCAAAGTGTTGGTGCTGACCTTTAAAGCCCTAAACGGCCTCGGCCCAGTATACCTGAAGGAGCGTCGCCAGCCCCATCGGTCAGCCCAGACACTGAGGTCCAGTGCCAAGGGCCTTCTAGCAGTTCCCTCACAGCTAGAAGCGAAGTTACAGGGAACCAGGCAGAGGGCCTTCTCGGTGGTGGCGCCCATCCTGTGGAACGCCCTCCCACCAGATGTCAAGGGAATAAACAACTATCTGACTTTTAGAAGACATCTGAAGGCAGCCCTGTTTAGGGAAGTTTTTAATGTTTGATGTTTTATTGTGTTTTTAAGATTCTGTTGGGAGCTGCCCAGAGTGGCTGGGGAGACCTAGCCGGATGGGTGCAGTAGAAATAATATATTATTATTATTGTTATTATTATTAGCCTCGTAAACTGTTGATGTTGATGTTTTGTTGTTTTATCATCATCATCATCATCATCATCATTATTAATATTCTGTTGGGAGCCGCTCAGAGTGGCTGTGGAAACCTAACCAGATGGGAAGGGTATAAAAATATTATTATTATTATTATTATTATTATTATTATTATTATTATTATTATTCCTGGTGAAATGAATTTGTGCCAGAGCTGTGGAGCAAAACAAGGCTGAGGAAAGACTTTAGCTGCAGAAGGGACTTTAAAAAATAATAAAAATACATGAAATAAAAACCATCCCCTAAGATTAAGGAGCACAAAGGTGCCAAGGAATGGCTGGAAGCTTCCCCAGCTCCATGGTAACCCTCGTGAGTTTCCAAACCATTAGCAGCCCCAAGAACTGCCTGCAGCTGCAGGGAAAATGTCCAGAGTGAAAGCAATAAAGGAGCAAGGAGGTGCCTTGTGGGTAATAGACATGCAAGCAAGCTGGATCAAGGGGTTTCGGCCTTTGCTTGGGGAACGAGGCTTGTGATCTGGAGCGCGCTGGATTCCCTTCTCGAAAGATGGACCTCTTAAGAGAGAGGGATTTAAGAAGGCATCATTTTCCTGTTCTGCCCTGCGCTCGGCGCCCAGTTTCCATTCTGCTGCAATTTGTCTTCTGTCAAAAGTTAGGTTATTCCTCTCATCGTCTGCTGTGCTGAAATCATGTAACTCAAGTAACGGATCATGTAAGCGACACTGTCATGCTATTCTGCCCCATTCATTTCGAAGCAAAGAATGTGTAATTCAAATTGTGGGTGGGTGCCTTGTTTGCGGACTAAAAGCAATGACAAGATTGATCGCTGATCATGTTTGTTGAATTTATTTCCATTCTGGGCATGGCGCAGATACACAAACACTGGCCATTTCCAACCCTGCTTTTGCTTCCATTGGAATTTCCTGAGTGGTTTAACAGTACTTCCTTTCCCCCTAGGAACTCTGGGAATTGTAGCTCTGGGAGGGGAGGGAAAGGGGTCTCTTAACAGCTCTCCTCACCCCTTAACAAATGACAGCTCCCAGAATCCTTTGGGGGAAGCCATATGTTGGAAGCCACCCAAAGTGGCTGGGGCAACCCAGTCAGATAAGCAGGGTACAAATGATGATGATGATGTAGATAACTGTTTAGAGTGGCATACAGTAGTAGCTTGGGTTACAGATGCTTCAGGTTACAGACGCTTCAGGTTACAGAAGCTTCAGGTTACAGACTCTGCTAACCCAGAAATAGTACCTCAGGTTAAGAACTTTGCTTCAGAATGAGAACAGAAATTGTGTGGCGGTGGCACGGCGGCAGCGGGAGGCCCATTAACTAAAGTGGTACCTCAGGTTAAGAACAGTTTCAGGTTAAGAAGGTACCACTGTAATAGTATGGTGTGAATGTGGCCTAACTCAGGCATTCCAATGGGTCTAGCACTGGATACAACCCACAGTTTGGAAACTATGGGGTATAGCGGATGCTGATCCTGCTCAGACTAGGCCCATTGATGTTAATGGACATGGCTAACTTAGGTTCATCTGTTTCAATGGGTCTGCTCTGAGTTGGACTTAACTGAAGATAACCCTGTGGAATTTACCTCTAAGTAGATGCCATGAATGGGATTCCACTCTCAAAGCAGAACTGCAGGAATGAAATTGAGAGAGTCATTCTTAATTCATAGTTAGGTATTACAAGGTAAAAAAAGGTAAAGGATTGGACGGTTAAGTCCAGTCAAAGGCGACTATGGGGTTACAGCGCTCATCTTGCTTTCAGGCCAAGGGAGCCTGATGGCACTGTGGTCTAAACTGATGAGCTTCTTGGGCTTGCCGATTGGAGGGGCGGGGGTTCGAATCCCCACGACGGGGTGAGCTCCCGTTGCTCTGTCCCATTCCTGCCAACCTAGCAGTTTGAAAGCACACCAGTGCAAGTAGAAAATAGGTACCGCTGCGGTGGGAAGGTAAACGGTGGGAAGGTAAACAACATTTCTGTGTGTTCTGGCTTCCATTATGGTGTCCCATTGTGCCAGAAGCGGTTTAGTTATGCTGGTCACATGACCCGGAAAGCTGTCTGTGGACAAACGCCAGCTCCCTCAGCCTGAAAGCGAGATGAACCCCAAAGTCACCTTTGACTGGACTTATCCGTCCAGGGGTCCTTTACCTTTTTACCTTTTATGTATTATAGTAGGCTTTGTGTATGTGTCAATTTAATGTACCCACAATGTACTGGGACTTCCGCCAAACTGCATTCTGGGACTTGGGCAGGCCAGAGACAAGACCCAACAGATCTAGTTCTGATCTGGCCGGGCATTTGTTTGTTTTGACACACTACCCAATTACCTGCAATGGAGTCTCTCAGGTCCTTGGTAATGATGGTCAGGTCGTCCACGTCCACAAAATGCAGGTGTTTCTCCGGAGGTTGGCTGGCAGCAGCGGACAGCTCCAAGTAGTTCCCACGCCCGGTGCTGACGATGAAAACCGTGACCCCCATGTCCTTCAGGAGCTGCATTGGCTGGGAGATGTCGTCTGTAGAGAAGCCGTCGGTCACCCACACCATCACCTTGGGGACATCAGCCCGCGCTCCGGCCTTCCCACTGAAAAGCATGTCTTTGGCGAAGGAGAGGGCTTTGCCTGTGTTGGTGTCGCCCATCACCTGTTGGATGCTGCGAATGGCATGCTGGACCGCCCCGGTGGAGAGGTAGCGGTCAAAGGGGAACTCCATCGTGGGCATGGTGCTGATGTGGACAACGCCAGTCTGGACATCGTGTGGGCCGAAGGCAAATGGCCTGAGGAGGTCCGCAATGAACTCCTTGACCCGGGAGAATTCGTAGTAGGAGACGCTACCAGAGCTGTCCAGGAGGAAGAGAAGGTCCCCTTCTAAATCCGGAGCGATGGGACGAGGACCTAGAACAGGCACAGGATGAGAATTAATGGGGCAGAAAGGGCGAAATTGACCGGGAAAATCAGAAACCAGGAAGAGAAGAACTTTAAGAAGGAACGGGGAAAATTTACAATGTGTCTCAGAGAACACTGTAAACAACTAAAAACTTTGGCAGCAGTTGAGTAATGCTTGTAATGTACTAAAAACTAAGGTAAAAATGGGTTATTTAAGAAAAACAGAAAATAAGTGGCTGAAAAAAGATGGATAATAGTAACCATGGAAGGGCAGAGGATTCAGGGAATCCTAAATGACGATGTTGGTGTTTAATGCTTGAATTTAAATTTGTAACGTAAAACTTAATAAAAAAAGATTTTACAAATAATCATAAGAGAATTAATGAAGCAGAACCTAAAGAAAAAATTACATGTAGGCTCTAATCTTACTAGGGAGTAAGAGCTGTTGAGATCAAAGGGGCTTACATCGGACTAAACATGCGCAGGGCCTTTGACCTGTTTGAGCAACGAATCTTAAATTTTGCACATTGGATTTTGGGCCTCAAATCAAACCTTTTCCCTCACCCACTCAATCCAAAGTTCTGTTAGGGATTGGGAAAAAAAATATCCAACCATCTGAGGTTCCCGGTTGCCTCAATTCATGCATTAAATGTAATACAATCTTTCATCATTGCTGTTGCAAAGTGGTCTGCCTGGGTCAAATTGTTCCCAGCAACACTGGCTTTGGGATATAGTGATAATGGAGAAAATGACGCATAATTTTAGATTTCAACAAGGTCTGGAACCTCCAGACGCTTTTAAAATATGACTGCTTTATCACATATAGAGTGGAACCGCCGTTTTAAAGGCAGCCCCCGTCGCAAGTCTGGAAAATCTGGAACTGTACTCAATCAAATAGCACAAATATTCCTTCTTTATTCTTTAATTGCTCAGACTCCATTACTTAACCCATGTTGAAACTGCACTTATTATACGTGCATATTTTTTGGGTTTGGCCTTTAGATTTTCATCTCTTGTTATAATTGTTCTCTCTGTCTTACGTATGTACAGTGGTACCTCAGATTACATACGCTTCAGGTCACAGACTCTGCTAACCCAGAAATAGTGCTTCAGGTTAAGAACTTTGCTTCACAATGAGAACAGAAATCGTGCTCCGGCGGCACAGCAGCAGCTGGAGGCCCCATTAGCTAAAGTGGTGCTTCAGGTTAAGAACAGTTTCAGGTTAAAAACGGACCTCTGGAATGAATTAAGTACTTAACCCGAGGTACCACTGTACATCATAAAATGAAATAAAAAATATTCCCCTCCCAAAAAAAGTCACTCCCAGCTGCAGTGATTGGATGTTTTGTAGCTGCTGTGATTCCTTACCTGTGACCTGGTCTTTCCTTCCCCCCTTAGAGAACCAGCCAGGCTCCCCATCCCATCTGCCTTTTCTCTCTTGGACATATTGCCATTCCAGGCAACGTTAACTCCTTCCCTGCCACAACATACTCTCCGACTGTTTATGGGGGGAATTATTGTTTCTTAGTGGGGATCCTCCATGCCTCTCTGCCTGGCCATTCAAGACTTTTCCCTGGCCACGCCCCTCCCCAAGCCATATCCCACTTCTGACACCATGTGGCATCAACAGAGAGTCAGGACACTGCATTGGGAGAGAGAAAATCTTTTAAGCCTCAGCCCAATAAGCCAGAAAGTCCCGTCAAGCGTTTTCCCTCATGAAAGCTCTCAGGGATAGAAAGTGGGGCAAAGCGGGGGACAAAGTCTCTCTCCTCTCCAACTCTCACCCTTGAAACAGGGGTGGGGGACCTTCTGACAGGCTGGGGTCCACATTCCCTTCTGGGCAAGCTTCTGGGGACCATATGGTGGCAGTGGGCAGGGTCAGGGGTCAAAATGGGCAGAGCAATGCGAGGGATTTGGGGCATAATATCCAACTCTCATCTTGGGAGAGGTTATGGAAAGCTGATTTAAAATTCTCGGCATGCTGTACGTTGAAAGAAAATTATATGAAAATGATGTACCGTTGGTATCTAACTCCTAGTAAGTTAGCAAAAATGTCTAAGACTAAGACTACAAATATCTGCGGGAAATGTAAAGAAAAAGAAGGCACCTTTTAGCATATGTGGTGGATGTGTAAAAGCATTCTGGGAAATGATATCTAATGAATTGCAACGCGCAATTCATACTGCAATGCGCTCTACGTGGGGCTACCTTTTAAGGTGACCCGGAAACTACAACTAATCCAGAATGTGGCAGCTAGACTGGTGACTGGGGGCGGCCACCAAGACCACATAACACTAGTCTTGAAAGACCTACATTGGCTCCCAGTATGTTTCCGAGCACAATTCAAAGTGTTCAAAGGTGTTGACCTTTAAAGCCCTAAACGGCCTTGGCCGTTCTGCCCGGACACTGAGGTCCAGCGCCGAGGGCCTTCTGGTGGTTCCCTCATTGTGAGAAGCAAAGCTACAGGGAACCAGGCAGAGGGCCTTCTTGGTAGTGGTGCCCACCCTGTGGAACACCCTCCCATCAGATGTCAAAGAGATAAACAACTACCTGATGATTATTATTATTGGGGGGGGGAAATGTTTAAAATAACTTTTATAAAACAACAACATAGTGGCTTTTTTATTAGGAATTGTAAGTGCTGAAATTCCAAGAGAGCAGAAAAGACTTTTTATGTATGCGACGATAGCTTCATGGATGTTATTAGCCCAGAAATGAAAGGAAGATAAAGTCCCTACCAGAGAAGAATGGCAAATTAAATTGATGGACTATGCCAAGATGGCAAAACTGACCGGAAAGCTCGGGAACCAGGAAGACCAAAACTTTAATAAGGAATGGGAAAAAATTATAATTTACCCTAAAGACCACTGTAAGCAGATGAAAACACTAGCATACTGCAACAACACTTGTAATGTAACAAGAGATATGGACATAGTGGAGTTATAAAAAATTTGGATTATTGAAAAAAAATGCAGCAGAAAAGGTTTAACAACAGAATCCATGGAGGGGAAGGTGGGAAGTCCAGAGTTTCGGAACTCTGTGGATCCACAGGAAACTGTGGATATGTTGTGGTGTGATTATAATTTTCAATATGTACAACCAAATAAAAATATTTTTTAAAAAACAAACAAAATGGGTGGAGCAATGAATGCAAATTTTACCTTTGCCCTCTAGGCTGGTTTCTTCAGCCATACTCACTCACCCCTCTCTATCCTCTATCCAGGAGGATAGAGACATGACTAGAGTTCACCAGGCAGGTGGGAAAAAACTTGAGAGAGGGTACAGAATGGGATTTGGGTGTGACCTGGGGAGAGTTCTGAGGGCCTGATTGAGGGACTTGGAAGGGCCACTTTTGGCCCCACAGGACTGAAGTTTCCCACCTCTGATAAATATCTATTATTCAAAATAAAAATAGTATTACGAAAAAAGGGACACACATATCCAGCACGTGTCTTCTCACAAGGAAATGGATCTGGTATAGCCTCATGGAGAACCATGCAGAACAATATAACTCTCATGACTTAGCCAACAGTGAGGCCTTGTCAATGAATAACAGACAGTCTGAAGGAAGTCATGTCCACAGGTGCCTTGGTTTTACTAATCCCTTTCCTCCTCTGTGCTAGACAATCGTGCCTGGAAGCAATGAAAGGCAATTTAAGTCTCCAGCCATAAACTTCCTGGCACATATCCTCTCACATACTCTGCCGGAGGCAAGAAATTTGCTGGGCCACGGACTGTCCCGAGCTGGGAATATGTTCCCTCAGCCTATGTGTCAACAGGAGAGAAGAAGCTAAAGCCAATTTGCTCCAGTTGTAAGCGGGGTTTGCTGCGGGATATGGGAAAACCTACCCCCAAATTATATTTGCCTGAGAAGGGGTGGTGTCACCAACATTTGGGGGTAGTTCTAATAATACCGTGAATTGTTTTCTGCAGCTTAAAAACACAAATAAATACATTATTCCACCTTCTGCCAGTTGAAACCCTTTCACTCCACCCAGGGAATATTTTGGAAATGCTGCTTTAGATTATGGGTGGGCAACTTTGTTTTCTGTTGGGGACCACATGTCAACAGTGTGAGAAACTCAGATATATAAGCTAAGCACCAAATGGCTCCTTAAACTAGGGTTACAGTCGCCAAACTGGAATAATATCTAGTTGCCATTTTGGAGCCAGACAGCTTGAGAGTCGTATTTTTTCAATATGACTTTTGGGTTCCTGAAATCCGTTCTGAGTGTGCAGATAAAATATCATGGGGAGAATACTATAGGATGTGTTGTTACTGTGTGAAAACAGTCAAGATCCAAGGACCCCCAGGCATACGTCTCCAGATGGTGAAGACATCAGACTGCATCCTGGGGTTGCAAGTGGCCAATAGCCAGGCTCAAAATGCGCCTGGAGCCTGGCGAATTTCGAACATTGCATGCCAACTGTGAGAGTCAAAATACCAGAGTCAAAAGAGGATTCTCTTAGATTTTGCTTGAGTTTTCTAAGGAGAAATAGAAATACAGTGGTACCTTGGTTTACGAACTTAATCCGTTCTGGAAGTCCGTTCTTAAACCGAAACCATTCTTAAACCGAGGCATGCTTTCCCTAATGAGGTCTCCTGCCACCGGTGCCCTTCCACCGTTCGGATTCCATTCTTAGTCTGAGGTAAAGTTCGCAAACCGGGACACTACTTCTGGTTTTGCAGAGTTCGTAAACTGAATAGTTCGTAAACAGGGCTGTTCTTAAACCAAGGTACCACTGTAATATGTACAGAAATGCATATACTAGGGTAAAGTGTGTAGGGAGACGTCTATACTGTACTAGGAAAAAAAATAGATTGCAAAAATGAGCCTGTTAGAAGAAACTGCACAGAAGAATTTGGGGGTAGATGCTCAGTGTTTGAGCATCTGCTCAGCATGCAGAGAGTGCCAGGTTCAAGTCACAGTATCTCCAGCTAGAACCAGGAATGTTCCCTGTCTGAAACCCTGGACAGTTGCTACTGGTCAGTGTAGAACAGGGTTTCCCAACCCCTGGGAATCTCCTGCTGTTTTTGGACCAATACTCCCATCATCCCTAGCTTGCAGGACCAGTCATCAGGGATGATGGGAATTGTAGTCCAAAAGCAGGTGGAGATCCAAGTTGGGGAAACTGCGGTGTAGATAATACTGAATCAAATGGATCCAATGGTCTGACTCAGTATAAGGCAGCTTCTTATGCATATCGGGAGAAATTCACACTCAAATGCTGCCGCATTTTTATGAGGACTTTTCAGAAAAATTGCAAGCTGGTGTGCAAAATGGAACTTAGAACTGGAAGAACGAAAAGCCGAGGAAAAAAAAAAAAACCACACACACATGGATAGATTCACCCCTCACTAGGAGATGGAGAGAAGGAAAACAGGGATAATGTTTCAGCGCAACTGACTCAGGTTTACCACGCCAAGAATGTGTGTGCTGGGAGGAGGAAGATGAAGGAAACTGACCACAGTTGTGAAATGGATGGTTGGTCGTATGCAGCTGTAGAGAAAACCTCAGACTCTCTCGGGGACCTTAAATTACATTTGATGGAGAAACTACGAGAGGGGAAAATGCACCTGAAGAAAGGAGGAAAGAGAAACGCAATATACCCTTCAACCTTTCACAAGTGGAAGCAGGGGTGACCCTCTTGGGACACCGTCCACTGTTACGTCACACGTCCATGGTGGGAGGGGCCTGAGGCAAAAGTGGGTGGAGCAACTACAAATGCAACTCTTTTTTTTGTACAAGGGATGGAAGGATCTTTTGGCTTCAGTTCTCCCA
Organism: Podarcis vaucheri; assembly: GCF_965113315.1. Classification (NCBI taxonomy): domain Eukaryota; kingdom Metazoa; phylum Chordata; class Lepidosauria; order Squamata; family Lacertidae; genus Podarcis; species Podarcis vaucheri. The sequence continues at coordinate 75,089,837 of NC_138765.1, forward strand.
CTTTCTCATTTTCTTCCAATCTTAAATTCAGTTCTCCTTATTCCTACAGCAATTTTCTTGCAGATTATGCCCAATGAACACATTTTTAGAGGTGGCTTTGATTCACGTACACCTTTTTGCAAGAAATTTCCCCTGATAGAATTCACTTCTCTCAGTTATTTTCACTAATATCTTCATAATTCTGCACGGCTTCCCTTGATAGATGCACCTTTAGAAACATCGTTCGGTTGGAGAATTTGGTCACAAAATTCAGATGAGTGAGAATTTCGAAGGAGGGCTGTGCATATATTATTCCAGAAAGTGTGAATTTGAGAGATTCAGTTTTCAGTGTGAACGGAACTGAATTTATTCTCCGCCCTTGCCTTGTATGGTAGATCATGCTAAAGTCAGAATCTGCTACACAACTTCTCGTGCACACAAACATTATTCCATCCTTCGTACTAGCAAGCGAGGGACTTTGTGGTTCAAAAGACATTCCAGCCAGGTGGAAAGCACTTAGGGAGACTGGCGAGGAGCATCGCTTGTGGGGAGTCCCAAGATCTGGAAAGAGAGGCTGGGGGGTGCCTCCAATTCCTGAGTCCAAAATTCCATTCCCCTGCACCACCCATTGCTGAAAGTTTGACCCAGTTTGCAACCTGCCTGCACTCCCTCCTGCCCAGCCACCCCGATCTTTCTTCAGACTGTGTGACTGACCTTTCAAAGATAAGATCTCTCTGCTTTCTTGTGGGGCTGCCTTGAAAAGTGGCCTGGAAATATCAACTTGGTCAAGAATGCAGCCAGCACGTTGTTACATGAGGTCCAAAGATCCAAATCGCATTGCCCTGGTCTTACAAGATCTGCATTTGCTAGCTATCAGTTTGCCAGCAAAATTTAAAGTGCTGGTTTAAATTTGCATGTTTAGAATGTGGCCATACCAGCAGCTATTCCATCAAGCTTGGCAGCAGAGGAAATATAGGGAAGCAGGCCCTGTTCATGTGTTCTACTTAAGAGACCAGCAATGGCTTTGCTCTCTTTCCAGTTTCATAAGAACGTATGACAAGCCCTGCTGGATCAAGCCATGGCATCCTGTTCTCACAGTGGCCAACCAAATAATGACGATGATGATGATAATTTATTTATATCCCGCCCTCCCCAGCTGAAGCCGGGCTCAGAGCGGCTAACAACAATAAAAGTAAAGTAATTTACATAAAATCACAATCAATTAATTGAAATGCATTCTAAAATCAACTCATTCTAAAATCAAATTAATGGCAACCATTGGGCTAGAGTTCTGTGAGGATTACCGAAGGAGGGGGTCAGACTGTGCCTTGGCCAAAGGCCTGGTGGAACAGCTCTGTCTTCCAGGCCCTGCGGAAAGATGTCAAGTCCTGCAGGGCCCTAGTCTTTTGTGACAGAGCGTTCCACCAGATCGGGGCCACAGCCGAAAAAGCCCTGGCTCTGGTTGAGGCCAGCCTAACCTCCCTGTGGCCCGGGATCTCCAAGATGTTTTTATTTGAAGACCATAAGGTCCTCCGTGGGACATACCAGGAGAGGCGGTCCCGTAGGTATGAGGGTCCTAGGCCATAGAGGGTTTTAAATGTTAAAACCAGCACCTTAAACCTGATCCTGTACTCCACCGGGAGCCAGTGCAGCTGGTATAGCACTGGGTGAATGCGATCCCACAGCAAGGACCCTGTAAGGAGTCTCGCCGCAGCATTCTGCACCCGCTGGAGTTTCTGGGTCAGTCTCAAGGGCAGCCCCACATAGTCTCCAACCAAGCCCCAACCAAGCAGGATCCAAGCAATGTTGGAGGCAGTGGTTTGTGTCCAATGAATGCTAGCCCTACCCAGAGCAGACTTGCTGAATGCAGGCGAAACCAGCTAGAGCAAATTCTCCTCCAAAGAGATTCTCTTCAGGTTCTGCAGCTCTAATCTACAGAGGAAGCGGGGGGTCTACAGTGGTACCTCAGGTTACATACGCTTCAGGTTACAGACTGCGCTAACCCAGAAATAGTACCTCGGGTTAAGAACTTTGCTTCAGGATGAGAACAGAAATCGTGCTCCGTTGGCGTGGCAGCAGCGGGAGGCCCCACTAGCTAAAGTGGTGCTTCAGGTTAAGAACTGTTTCAGGTTAAGAACGGACTTCCGGAACGAATTAAGTTCTTAACCCGAGGTACCACTGTAATGAGCATTGAGGTCCCAAATCATCTGGAAGCTGCCAGGATCACAAAGACTGCTCTAGGTGAAGAGCTTGCAGTTGGAATAAAGAAAAGCCCATTCACAGAATCACAGAATCATGGAGTTGGAAGAGACACCAAGGGTCATCTAGTCCAACCCCCTGCGATGCAGGAATCGCAGTTAAAGAATCGCTGACAGGTGGCCCTACAACCTCTGTTAAAATAGCTCCAATAGAGGAGCGTTCACCAGCATCCAAAGGAATCTGCTCCACTGTTGAGCAGCTTTCACCACCAGAAGGTTCTTCCTAATACTCGACCCAAAAACACAGCTGTCTTGGGATCACTGCAATGCCGTTCCTCACCCCACCCCGGTTAATGGCACACCCTCCTCAGGCAATGGAAGCTGCCCCACCTAGCTGTTTAATTAACCTCTTTCCAGGTTGGGTCTCTTAATCATCAAAGGATGGGGAGGAAGGCATACCAGCTACATGACAAAGCTCCGCAGGGAGCAGCAGGGATAGTAGGATGAGGAAGAACAGAAAACAAACTGCCTGATATCCCATCATGGAACCTCAGAAGGTGCTGTTTCTTCCTTGCCTCGGGCTATCGCAGCCACCTCTGCCTGCTGGAAGGCAGAGTCTGTTTGAAGCGGCAACTTGAACACAATTCAAACTTGTGTTCTGTCAGAGGGAAAAGGAAACTCAGGCCACATTTGGCCCTCCAGGGCTTTCTGTCTGGCCCTCAGGACTCTCCCCGTGGCACACTGCCTTGCTTCCCCGCTTGTACCACTGCATCAGCTGCAGTGCAGCTTGCTTCCCGGTACTGCCTTGCTTCCCCGCTTGAGGGCTTGGGACATGTCCTTAAACTCTACGAATGCCTCTTGCTTGCTTGCAAGGATAGAAAGAGGGGTGCATAGAAACCAGCCTTCATTGACATTTACTGTCCCGCTCACTTGTTCCTCTGGCCCTGCCCACCAGCGGTGAATGGCCCCTGGAAGGTTGTCTGGAAGGGAATATGGCCCCCTGTCTATAAAAAGGTGGCCCGCTCCTGTTCTGTCATATCCAAAGCTACCTCAAACCTCCATCACTTCCCTGATCAATACAATGACATGCTTTAAAAACCAGGACGGATGAAAGATCGTTTGACCCATTCTGCAAGGCTTAGTGGGTTAATTGATTCATCTACTGAACGAAGGCGTCTGTGGGTTAACAGGGCAAGTCGTAGCCAACGTCACACAGATAGCTCAGTATTGTCGACACGGACAGGCAGGAGCTCTTTGGACGTTGAGAGAGGGGACCATTCCTAGTCCCTACCTGGAGATGGCAGAGATTGAACCTGCGCCCTTCTGCATTCAAAGCGGATGCACTGCAGCTGATGCAGTGGTACATCTGTCCATGTAAACATGCTGTAAGCAAAACAGACCCCAGTTGGGGGAGATGAGCTGTTCTGTGGCTCCAGTAGGGAGAGTTTCCTTTTCCTTTCTTTTTTATAGGGTTGGAAGCCCAGACTTGCTGACTAGAAGCTGCTATACGGGCCTAATTTGGGGATATTCTGGAGGATGAAAAGCCCACTTCATTAATGTCTTGGCTTTCCATCTCCCAGCTTTATGATTCCAGGATGCTGGCTGCCAATTAAACCGTCACATTCCCCATAATAATATAGAGAGGGGGCAAAGCGGTCTCTTGCTCTGCGAAGTGCGCCTGGAGCCAATTGGCTCTTGGTGTTTTTTGGAGCTGTGCTTTACGATCCCAGTCCTGGAGTTCAGCCTTGCCAGAAGGAACGGTCGGGTTTTCCAAAAAGCCCCCCAAACAGAAGCAGCTGGGTCTGTTCTAATGATGCTTGATGCTGACAACTATCTCAGAGCAGAGCCAGATCTGATCTGATGCTGCCAGCTGATCTGAAAGAGCGAGGCGGATGGAACAATAATTTATCTACTTGTGGGCCTCCCTGCTGCGATGCGTGGCAAAAGCGGCCGAGATCAAGCAGAGGAAAGCAAAGAGGATGAAAAGTGCACCTCTGGCTGTGAGCCAGGTATGGCTAAATAGATCCTGCATGTTCAAAGGCAGCCTATCTCTGAATACCGATTGCTGGAGAACAACAGCAGGAGAGGGTGGCTGCCTTCGTGGCCTCTTTCGTGGAAGCCACTGTGGGAAACAGGACACTGGGAGGAAATGGAGACTTGCTCTGATCCAGCAGGACTTTTGTTCAGTGACATAGCGTGGGTTGCCAGTGCCTGGGGAAAGACAAGCTGCAGACATCCAGGCACCCATCGAAGCTCAATTAGACACGGAGGGCTGTACTCATCCTTTGTTTTCTCATTTCTGCTGGTCAGGATATCCCTCCCCCCCACCAATCCCATCACACTACTGCAATTCTCAGAGGGATTGATTGCTAAGCCACTGTGGGAATTGTAGCTCTAAGAACTCTCAGCATCCTTAACAAACTACAGTTCCCAGGATTCTTTGGGGGGAAAGCCATGACTTTTCATAGTGGTATGATACCACTTTAAAAGTGGACCTTAGGCTGGTGGCTTTTCTAGCTGACATCCAGACACAACATTAGCTGAAGGAATGTGTTGCTTTTTCCTGTAATCTTTTTAATTATTATTTTTATTATTACATTTTCATCCTGCCTTTTGTCCAAGCAGCTCAAGGGTGGTGTACATGGTTCCCACCACTCTCCCATTTTATCCTCACAACAACCCTGTGAAGTAGTTTAGGCTGAGAGATAGCGACTGGCCTGAGCTCATCCAGCTAGGTGGGGGATTTGAACCCAGGACTTAGTCCAGCGCTATAAACCACCATGCCACAGAAATAGTCCTGAGGAAATCTGAGCAGATCTCTCTACCTGCCAGGGAGACACAATATCAACTGTCTCCATGACCTGCTGCCTGCCTTTCAAGCATGTGGGAAGAAGTGCAGACAAGAGGAGAGGCAATATTTGTTGTGGCCATGTAACCGAAATGAAGAGTTAAATTCAACCCTCTTCATCCACCCACCCCTATAGTCCTGAGGGTGCTCAGGCTTCCCCAGCAGCTGAAGTTTACATAACAAAAACCCTGCAGTCAGTTCCACTCACATAAGTGCCACGCTGAGTAATTTTGTAGCTGCTGCTACAGAAGTCTTGTTCAGCCCTTAGAGTTTTGGTGCAGCAACTCAGTTTTGTCTCTCTCCCTCTCTCTGTATGTGTAATGTACTTCTGCTGCCGGGCTAAGGGTTTCTGTTGCAAAACACAGCTGCATCAGCCCAGTGCTCTGTGTTTCCATAATAGCAGGCAAATGGGTGGCAGAGGGCAATCAACAATGCAACAGCAATGTGGGCAGCCAGAGGCGGGAGGAATCCCGGCACAGCGCCAGAGCTGTGTGCTCCATCCCCTCTTGGGTGTCAGAAAACAAGCACAGAAGCAGCTCAGTTTACGAGGCTAATAATAATAATAATAATAATAATAATAATAATAATAATAATATATTATTTCTACCGCACCCATCCAGCTAGGTCTCCCCAGCCACTCTGGGCAGCTCCCAACAGAATCTTAAAAACACAATAAAACATCAAACATTAAAAGCTTCCCTAAACAGGGCTGCCTTCAGATGTCTTCTAAAAGTCAGATAGTTGTTTACTTCCTTGACATCTGATGGGAGGGCGTTCCACAGGATGGGCGCCACCACCGAGAAGGCCCTCTGCCTGGTTCCCTGTAACTTCGCTTCTTGCAGTGAGGGAACCGCCAGAAGGCCCTCGGCGCTGGACGTCAGTGTCCGGGCAGAACGATGGGGGTGGAGACGCTCCTTCAGGTATACTGGGCCAAGGCCGTTTAGGGCTTTAAAGGTCAGCACCAACACTTTGAATTGTGCTCGGAAACGTACTGGGAGCCCAATGTAGGTCTTTCAAAACCAGTGTTATATGGTCTTAGCAGCCACTCCCAGTCACCAGTCTAGCTGCCGCATTCTGGATTAGTTGTAGTTTCCGGGTCACCTTCAAATGTAGCCCCATGTAGAGCGTGTTGCAGTAGTCCAAGTGGGAAATAACCAGAGAATGCACCACTCTGGTGAGACAGTCTGCGGGCAGGTAGGGTCTCAGCCAGCGTACCAGATGGAGCTGGTACACAGCTGCCCTGGACACAGAATTGACCTGCGCCTCCATGGACAGCTGTGAGTCCAAGATGACTCCCAGGCTGCGCACCTGGCTCTTCAGGGGCACAGTTATCCCATTCAGAACCAGGGAATCTCCCACGCCTGCTTATCCCCTGTCCCCCAAAACAGTACTTCTCTCTTGTCAGGATTCAACCCTAACCCTCTGCTCATTCTCTGCTGGCCTTTCCTTGCAACTCAGGCCCAGCACCCAGATGACACCCTCCAGACCTCTCTAGCTGGCCCTCAGGACTCTTCCCCCTCCTCAGGCCTCACCTCTCTAACTGGCCTTGCCCCGGACCCTCCTTGAAGGTTTTTGCCTGGCTGGAATGGGCCCTTGAACTCTTGCTTGGACAGAGAGAGAGGAATGTACAGAGGTAAGAATTTCACAGTTGTTGCTCCGCCCATTTTTGCCTCTGGCCCCACCCACCGCCAGCATGTGGCCCTTGGAAGGTTACCCAGAAGGGAATGCGGCCCTCAGTCTAAGAAAGGTTCCTCATCTGTGAAGTGAAGCTTCATGTTAAGGAAAAACAGGGTATACATAATAAAATGATGATGACTGCAATTCTTAAGAATTTTACTGCAATTTTCTCCAGATAAACACACATTTGTACGCAGTTTTGACAAATATGCACATCCCACCCTCTCTATTTCCCCCCTAATATATACTTTTCTGCACACATTGCTTGAATGGAGAATAATTGCACTGCAACCTTCCTCTGAATGTCTCCCAGCTACGGACAAGGCCTGAGCTAAGAAATGCAAACCCTTTTTTTGTTCCTTTCCCCTCACAGTATATATTGTTCTTGTTCAGCTTCCTCAGTAAAGCGTTGCCAGGATTTCTTTTCTCTCTGGGCACTGTCTGGGTTATTTAAGTGGTGTTGCTAACAGGAGGAGCCCCCAAGATTTGCAGGAGAGCAGAAAAACCTTTCGGGAACTGTACTCCTCAATATCTGGAACGCACCAGATTGGCAAAGTCTGCTTTAAGTACACAACCGAGTTCCTTGTGATTCACATCACTGGCTGCAAAATAAGTTGTATTTCCACACTGCACAAAAAGGGTCTGACTGCATATTAGAACCAGTGTTGCTTTGTGTGCAAAACTGGCCTGCCTTGTATCAGGGTCACAATCTCCAGGTCAGTCCCTGATAAATCTGAGGACCTTTCAGACCCCTTTGAAGGATTTTGCTGAGTGATAGAGCCCATGCTTTGGAAAAGGAAGGCCCCAAGGTCAATCTCCAGTCTTGCTATCTCCAGTTAAATGACCACATGTTTATTTATCAAGAAGTGTTTCCCGGGGTTGAAATCCCCCCAAAGGATGTTACTTTTTTCTGCATGCCACAACAGCTGCGAGAATATTGCTAGCGAAGAATTGGAAGAAACAAGATTTACCAACTATCAAAGAATGGCAGATGAAGATGATGGACTATATGGAACTTGCCAAACTGTTTGGGAGACTCCCAGACCAGAGAGAAGAGACGGTGGAAGAAGACTGGAAGATGTTTAAGGAATATTTGAAAAAATACTTCTGGGAAAGGATTTATAATGAACTGAAAAAGTGTCCAAAAACACATTTATTAAAAAACCAGAAGCCTGGTATAGTGGGGGGTGAAATCCCCCAAAAGGATGTTACTTTTTTTCTGTATGCCGCAACAGTTGCAAGAATATTACTAGCAAAGAATTGGAAGAAACAAGATTTACCAACTATCGAAGGATGGCAGATGAAGATGATGGACTATATGGAACTTGCCGAACTGTCTGGGAGACTCCAAGAACAGAGAGAAGAGACGGTGGAAGAAGATTGGAAGAAGTTTAAAGAATATTTGAAAAAATATGTTAATATTTAAATCTTAGACTAGATTTGGAAGTGGATATAGGCTGTAGTGTTAGAAGTAGAAGATAGTGTATTTTAAAACAGTATTATTTGTAAGTGATAAAATGTGAAGATTTTATGGTAAAAGTAAGCGTGATAAAAAAATGGTTTAAAATTATGATATATGTAAACTACTAAAGATGAGGTTAAATGAAAATCAGATGGGGGGACTTGGGGAAGCCCACCTAACAATGTTTAGAAAAAATAAGGATAAGACAAGAATTTGTACTGTTTGTTTTTCTGTTTGTGTTGTTTATGAATGAATAAAAAAATGGGGGGGGAGTGTTTCCCAAAGGGGGCAGTACTACCTGCCGGGGGGGCAGTGGGGTTATTTGGGGGGCAGCTAAGAGGCAAGTGGGTGGCAGGGGGGCATCGGAGGTGTAAACGACTCTCAGACTTTGGAAAGCATGTATCCCTGGATCAAGTCCCTCAATTTGGCTGAATTCATTAAACTAAATAGTTTTAATTGGATTCTGAATAAGTGCGCAATTAACTGTGACTGTTTTGAATTTTATGGTGCTGTCATCGTCCTCAGCAGGTTGTCCAAACTGCGATTCTGAATAATGCTTTTTATAGGGTAGGGGCCAGTGAGGATGACTTTCTGGCACCAAGGGGGTGGCGGCCCCAGGACTTTTTGTCAGCCGGAACTCAGAGGAACTCAGTTCCTGCACCTCTCAGGTGGGCGCCATTGCCATTCTAAAAGAGCAAGGGAGGTGTTCCTGATAAGTTCCAGCACCTCTTTCCCCAGAAAAATAGTGCCGAGTAGCCTCAAAGTGTTTGAGAACCACTGAGGGCAAAATGCATAGAATGCCAAATTAAAAAGCTCTCTCTAAATGGTGAGAGTTAGCAGGAACTCTCCTGTCCAACTTTACACGTTCAACAAGTTGTTCTCAATTCCCACCACCACCTGCAAAGTCTCCTTCTTTTTAATTTTTATTACATGGTTACATTATTCTTACATGGGTTGTATCCAATGTCTGAAGAAACCCCTCTGAAATCAACAGACTTAAGTGAGTCATGGCTATTCATTCCAATGGGTTTACTCTGACTAGGACCAGAATACAACCCATACTATTTAAAATCAGTTTGAGATCAGTTTCAGTCACATAGAAATCAATGGTCCTTACTAACTAAGGTTCCTTAATTTCAATGAGTCTACTCCCAGCAGGACTAGCATCGGCTATAACCCATTATTATGATTTATATTTATTATTAACAACATTTATTATTATTGATATTATTCTCTTTACGTGTTCAAGCAGTCGTGCATCACAGGGGGTTGGATTAGGTGAATCTTGGGGTCCCTTCCAACTTTACAATTCTATGATTCTCGATGTCTCCTAATTTATTTTGATTCAATATATCTATAGCTCATCGTTCCTCCAATGAGTGCAAAGCAGTGCCTTGGGTTCTCCCTCTCCCCCATTTTATTCTCACAACAGCCCTGTGGGGAAGACTAGGCTGAGAGATAGTGACTGGCCCAACCTTCCCAGCTGAGTGGGGAATCGATCCCTGGTCTCCCAGGTCCTAGTCCGGCAGTCTAACCTCTACACCACACTGACTATAATTCCTAGCAAGAACCATCCCAGCAGGGATGTCTTGTTTACCAGTAGCTGTGGTGCTGTTGGTGGTTTACCCACAAAACAACATGTGGCCATGTCAAATTCCACAGCAGATGGGACTTATCTTCCGGCAGCAAACTGTTTGGCTTGGACTAACTGAAAGGGACTTTGCCAAATGTTCAGAAACTGCCTTATTAGCTTGTTAAAAAGCACCTTAGTGCTTCAGAACGACCTGTTGACTGAGAATTCAGCCCAATTTGCTTGCACAAAACTTGCCAGCGATTTACTGAGTGTTCATTCCAGATATGTTTGCAGAGGGGTTCAACGGTGTTGCCTTGAGAAACCTTAACGCACATCTCCCCATCACTTTCCTTATTGCAAAAAAATAAATTCAGTTTTGGTGGGGAAATACCAAAGCAACTTTCATGGCACAGCCTAAATTTCCCGAGACGTGATGAAATCACACCTGCAAAATAGCATCAAGTCTCTGGAAGCATCCTTGAGTCTCCCATCAAGACACAACCCTCTTAACGATCACTCACCAAAACAAAGTTGTAAAATACACGTCACTGCATTGTCCTGCATTCCTCTGGTGGTGGGAACCAAGGAAGCAGAGATTGTAAGTTCACTGGGGCAGAGATTTGTTGTTTGTTTGTTTGCCTACGTGACTCTCTGCAACGTTGCGCATGTGGCCGACACTGCGTAAATAACGGACAGCATCTTTTCATCTCAGTTTCTCTGAGAGCGTTACACTCCTAACTGTGAGCATAGGTGCAGTGAGGGGGGGGGTGCGTTAGGAAAATAAGAAGCTGTCTCAAGAAGAGGCAGTGTGGTGCATTGGTTAGAGTGTCAGACTAGGACCTGGGAGACCAGGGTTCAAATCCCCCCACTAAGCCATGAAGCTCACTGTGTGTAATCTTGGAAGCCAATCACAGACTCTCAGCGCAGCTGACCTCATAGGGTTGTTGTGGGGGACAAATGAGGAGGGGGAGAATTACGTATGCCACTTTGAGCTCCTTGGAGAAAAAGATGGGATATAAATGAAATAAACAAATACAGTGGTACCTCGGGTTAAATACTTAATTCGTTCCGGAGGTCCGTACTTAACCTGAAACTGTTCTTAACCTGAAGCACCACTTTAGCTAATGGGGCCTCCTGCTGCCACCGCGCCACATGAGCACAATTTCTGTTCTCATCCTGAAGCAAAGTTCTTAACCTGAAGGGTTAGCGGAGTCTGTAACCTGAAGCGTATGTAACCTGAAGCGTATGTAACCCGAGGTACCACTGTACAGCACATTGAAAGTTAATGGCTCCCCCCAAAGAATTCTGGGAACTGTAGTTTGTTAAGGGTGCTGGGAATTGCAGTTCTGTTGGGGTGAACTACAATTCCCAGGACCTGGGAGATCAGGGTCCAAATCCCTACTCAGACCTGAAGCTCACTGGAAGCCAGTCACTGCCTCTCAGATGAAAGTCCCTCACAGGGTTGTTGCGGGGAATGAATGAGGAGGGGGAATAATCCTGCCATGTTGTAATAACCTGCAGTTTTATAAGAGTATATATTTAAAGTAGAAGAATAAATGAGCAAATTGAGTTAATTTGGATATGCAGAGGATATTAAAAATAAATTTAAGGAACCACACAAAGAGGGGGAAGGAAGTCAAGTTCTGAAATGCTAAAATGATTGAAAAATTAGTGAAATGTATAAACTTGAAAAGTATAAAAAATTGAAAAATAAAATAAAATAAACGAGGAGGAGGGAAGAACCATGCATGCCACTTTGATCTCCTTGGAGGAAAAGAGGGTACTGTATATAAATGCAATAAACAAATAAATAATAGAAGTTAAGCACCCTTTCTTTCCCCTGGCATTTCCTAGGAGAGAAAGCGCAGTTGTGTGCGAAAGCAACTCCAGTTAGTATTGACTTTGGAGAACACCCAACGCACCTTTTTCTTAAAAAAAAAAAAAAGATAAAGAAGTAAAGACACACAGAGGCAAGAAGCAGCAAAACTCAGAGCTGGAGGAAAGCAGACGCTCTCCTAGCCAGCCACTCACTCACCTCTTTGAAGGAGGGTTTGTCCCAGCGCAACATGAAGCCAGAGAAGGAAGAGCAGGGCTCTGGAACTCATAGCAACTCCTGCGAGCGCAGCTACCTTAAACCCAGAACCTTGACGCCGCCGGAGAGACAGAAGGGAAGTCTGGGCGCAGTCATGTTAAGAGGACCACGCAGAGAGAATTCAGATTGGTGCTTGCTGTGCCACTCTCGCCTTGAGCTGAGATGCCCACCCTCCCCAGACTTTGCAAAGAGAGAGAGAGAGAAGACAAATCTCCCTGCTCTCTTGCGAAATATCCAAGTCAGTTTTTTCCTCCGTCTCTCTCTCTCTCCCTCGCTCTCTTCCCCTTTTCTTTTTCCAAGTCGTAAATCCTTTCTGACAGGAGTGGCTTGCAGAACAACACCCCCCTCCTTCCCCTCTTGTGGGTGCTGCTGACTTTTTTTCTTTTTTAAAAAAGTTAGGCCAGCCTCCGCGGAATTGCGGACAGCTAAAAAGCAGGCATGGTCAGGCCAGTCCCTCGGGATGCTAGCCTTGGAAAAAAGAAAAAAAGTTCCTGCGCTTTGAGTAGAGTTGCCAACTTCCCCCCTGGATTCTGTAGCTGTGTCTGGAGCAGCGGCTCGATTTGAGGCAATTAATAGGCAATTAATGCCTGTGCTTCAGGGGTTGTCTTAATGTTTTTTTTTGGGGGGGGGTACTTAAATTGCATTAGGAAAATCTTTACATTTTTTTTGTCACCTGCTAAATGCTGTAAACCCAGCTGTTGTTCCTCTGCAAGAAAGATTCACAAATGGTTGCCAACTTTTTCTTCTGGCAAAGCTCCGGTGCCTTTAGCAACTGAAAAAGTTGGCAATTGTTGCCTTTAAGACACACAGGGATTAAAAAAATAAAAAAGTAGCTGGTGAAGTTCCCTGGTGTTGTTTGCACTACTCTGCCCGCTACACTTCTAGCAGGTACTTTAAAATACACAGGAACCTGGCTGGTTTAAAAAAGGTGGCAAACCTACAACATGACCTGGTGCAACTGAAACCTGTGTGTGTGAGAGAGAATGTGTTTCTTCTCTTGGAGGTATATTCCCACTGATTTCAGTGGGGTTTTACTTCCCAAGAGACTACACATGTCATCACGGTCCTGAGGTTGCCAACTTTCCCCTGTGGCTAAGCTCCTATGCCTTCAGACCTAGGGAAGTCAGTGTTACTCATCAGGTGACACAGTGAGGACACAGGGTGGGTTTCTGCTTGCAATACAACTGCCTTAATGCATCAGAGCTCTTTCTGAAAAAAAGTTGGTAGAATTTTGGGCAAAATTGATAATCTCCCTGGGAGTGAAGCCTGGCTCCCTTCCACTTCCCTTCTGCCTTTCCTCCCAATATATCCCAAGGCCTTTGACTTCCTTTTTAAAGGAGAGAAATCTTTCCATATCTGTGGCTTGTTCTTCCGTGTTACTTTCCCCCAGTAGAAAACCCATTAAAAGAAACTCTGCTCACAGCCCACGCAAATCCATCCTGGGCATTGAAAGCGTTGTCATAATTTCCTATCTCCTCCCTTCATAAAAACATATTAAGGCCTTACGGACGAATCATATTTTCGCACACACCCCAATGGCATTTTTGTCTACACAAACTTCCTGGTATTAAATTCCAGGGGAATTTTAACAACTGACTTTCCCCCTTTAAAAGCCTTCTGGTTTTGAGAATATGAAAGGGTTTGTTTCAGGGTGTTTTGGTTTTTTTTAAGTGTTTAAATTCCCTCAAGTATGGGTTGGACTTTAGGGTGGAAGTGTGGGCATCCCACAGTCCCCGGGGGATCTGCTAGTAAACACTGACACCAGAACATTTCTAGAAAATTAGGCACTGGATTGCAATCCAGGGCAAGTCCCTGGAAATAAACTGGCATACACACAGTGCCATCTGCAAGCTATCCGTGGCCTGATCCAGGTAGGGGTTGCCAAATCCAGATTCCTGGATAGGATACAAAGAACAACGCAACCTGCTCTGGAGAGAGGGAGAGATGCAATTTCAGTCCAGTGGAAAAGCTGGCAACTGCAGGTTTTCATTGCAGCCTAAGTGCCAGAGATTGAGCTGCCGAAATCTTTCCCAAGCTTCTCATGGGCATGTCTGAGGCAGCCCATAAAAGATGGAAACCAAATAATCGGTGGCACTCAAAAGCGCCCTGTCCTTTGGTTGTTATGATACGAAGTCAATCACAGGTTGCAGAGTTGGCCTAGGGTGGCAGCTGGCTCGGTCAAATGTTGAGTTCAGTAATACTATCTGAGTGACTCAGACTCACATGCCCATTCATTCAGACCAGCCAAAATAAGTCCACAAATTTAAGGAAGCACTCTATCGAGAGAGGGTTAAACGGGGGAGAGAGAAATAGGGAATCTCACATGTAGTACCGGTATTTATTTCTTATATTTGATTCCCACCACTCCTCTAAGGAACTCAAGGTGGCCCACACATAATTCTCCTCCTCCACACTTTACAACAGGGTAAGGCACATACCGGGATGCGGGTGGCACTGTGGGTTAAACCACAGAGCCTAGGACTTGCTGATCAGAAGGTTGCCGGTCTGAATCTCCGCGACGGGGTGAGCTCCCGTTGCTCAGTCCCTGCTCCTGCCAACCTACCAGTTCGAAAGCACGTCAAAGTGCAAGTAGATAGGTACCGCTCCGGCGGGAAGGTAAACGGCGTTTCCTTCTCTGGTTCGCCAGAAGCGGCTTAGTCATGCTGGCAACATGACCCGGAAGCTGTACGCCGGCTCCCTTGGCCAATAAAGCGAGTTGAGCGCTGCAACCCCAGAGTCGTTCATGACTGGACCTAATGGTCAGGGGTCCCTTTACCTTTAAGGCACATACCCAGCATATTGGTTATATATATGCAATCCCACTTCTAGTCAATCTGGACCAATCTGTAGGGGCCCTTTGATTTCCGCAGGCATTTAAAGCAAGTTTTCTGATCTTCTGGTTGATTTTAACTGATTGCATCTTTATTGTATCTCCCATTAACTTATCATGCAGAGCCAAGGGACGCCGGCATTAAGCAGTATGGAAATTGAAATACTTTATCGTCACTTGTACAACTTGTATACAGTGAGATTAAACGAGCACCTGCCACTCAGCTCTCTTAGTCTTAATTCCCCTCATTTACTGTCACCCACCCACCAAACCCGAAAGTCAGTTGCCCTGTTGTTATCTTTTCATTCAGCAGCCTAACAGCCCACGGATAGAAGCTGTTCTTTACCCTGTTGGTGTGACTAATCATGCTTCTATATCTTCTGCCTGAGGGCAGGAGATCAAGAAAGTGCTGGCCAGGGTGTGAATCATCCCTGAGAATTTTCCTCACTCTCCTGAGGAAACGTTCTTCCGCTATTTCATCCAGTGGATTCACGGGACAGCCCATAATATCTTGTGCTGTATTCTCCACCCTCTGTAGCCACTTCCTATCAGTTGATGTCAAACCAGCGTACCACACCATGATGCAGTATGAAAGGACACTTTTTGTTGTGGACCGGTAGAAGGAGATCATCAAATGTTGATTGACATCGTTCTTTCACAATACTCTGAGGAGAAGGAGTCTCTGTTGGTATATAAATTGTTGAAATAACTACGAAATAAATCGTACGTCCGTATATATCTGATGATGGACAACCTAGTTGTAAACTAATCACCCAGGGAATGAGACAGCAGGGTGAAAACCAGGTCGCAATGTTTCTGGCAACAAGTGTCAAAGTCCAGACAGGTCACTTGTCATCACCTTCACGTGGAATCCAACTCTGCCCGTAAATAATGAAATAAGTTCCCCCACAAGTCGCTGGGGCACCAGTTTGAAAGGTGACACCTCAGAACATAGAAACAGCGTTGACTCTGATCTCACTCTTGGGCTGGTCCACCAAAGCTATTTTTAATTGCTTGCGGATGCCCCGAGACACCCCCATGCCAAATAATGATGTTGTACATCTGCTGTGGGTTAAACCACTGAGCCTAGGACTTGCCGATCAGAAGGTCGGAGGTTCGAATCTCCGCGATGGGGTGAGCTCCCATTGTTCGGTCCCTGCTCCTGCCAACCTAGCAGTTCGAAAGCACATCAAAGTGCAAATAGATAAATAGGTACCGCTCCAGTGGGAAGGTAAACGGCATTTCCGTGCGCTGCTCTGGTTTGCCAGAAGCGGCTTAGTCATGCTGGCCACATGACCCGGAAGCTGTATGCCGGCTCCCTCGGCCAATAAAGCGAGATGAGCGCCACAACCCCAGAGTTGGCCACGACTGGACCTAATGGTCAGGGGTCCCTTTACCTTTACCTCACATCCCTTATGGCTGATTTTACGGGGGGGGGGAGTGCCGTCACTCGGTGGTGACTGAACATCTGCTTTGCATGCAGAAGGTCCCAAGTTCAGTTGCCGGGATCTCCAGGCAGAGCTAGAAAAAGCTCTCTTGCCTGAAACACTGCCAGTCAGTGCAGACAATACTGAGCCAGGTGGACCAAGCCTCTGACTCGCTATAAGGCAGCTTCCTGTCTTCAGATGTCATAAGGGAAGGGCTGTAGCTCAGTGGCAGAGCTTCTGTTTTGTGCATAGAAGGTCACAGGTTCAACCCCCAGCGTATCTAAGAAGTGCTGGGAGAGAACCCTGAACATTTCTCCGATGAAAATAGGGATATCCTATTCAATTATTATTATTATTATTAGTAGTAGTAGTAGTAGTAGTAGTAGTAGTAATATTATCCCGTCCATCTGTCTGGGTTGCCCCAGCCACTCTGGGTGGCTTCCACTATATATAAAAACATTATAAAACATTATACATTTTTAAAAAACTTCCCTATACAGGGCTGTCTTCAGATGTCTTCTAAAGGTTGTATAGTAAAGGTAAAGGTAAAGGGACCCCTCATCTTGCTTTACTGGCCGAGGGAGCCGGCGTACAGCTTCCGGGTCATGTGGCCAGCATGACTAAGCTGCTTCTGGCGAACCAGAGCAGCGCATGGAAATGCCGTTTACCTTCCCGCTGGAGCAGTACCTATTTATCTACTTGCACTTTGACATGCTTTTGAACTGCTAGGTTGGCAGGAGCAGGGACCGAACAACGGGGGCTCACCCCGTCACGGGGATTCAAACCACCGACCTTCTGATCGGCAAGCCCTTGGCTCTGTGGTTTAACCCATAGCGCCACCCGCATCCCTAGGTTGTATAGTAGGGACGTCCTAAGGAAAAGCAGGACATTCCAGGATCAAATCAGAAATTGGGATGGATGGCTTCTGCAAATCTGGGTCTGTCTCTGGAAAATAGGGGCAGTTGGAGGGTTTGCGTAGGTCCCATCTGCACTATGTATTTAATGCAGTATCATGCCACTTTAAATAGTCATGGCTTCCCCCAAAGGCTCTTGGGAAGTGTAGTGTGTTAAGAGTGTTGAGAATTGTTAGAAGGCTACCTGTTCACTCTCAGAGAGCCAAAATTCCTGGAGTTCCCTTGGAAGAGGGGTTGATCATTAAACCACATTGAAAATTCTATGCACTCTACCTTTAAAGCACATTCTTTCCCTCAGAGAATTCTGGGCACTGTAGTTTACCCCTCACAGAGTTGCAATTGCTAACAACTTAACCAAACTACAGTGGCCATAATTCACCGAGGGAAAGAATTTGTTTTAAATGTATAGTGTGTACACAACTTTTGGAAGAGGAATGGAGGTCCTCAAACAACCCTCAGCACCCTTAACAAAGGACAGCTCCCATGATCCTCTGGGGGGAAGCCATGACTGTTTAAAGAGGTATTGTTGGCACCTGTTTCTATCGAAAGACAATGGAGTGTGCTTCTTGGGGTGAAGTCCAAACACTGGAGAATCGCAGACTCGCTTTTAAAACCGTGTTTATGGAAGACAATCTTACTCAGCTATGAGTGATCGCCAAAGAAGAAAGAAGAAGATACTGCATTAAATGTCTAGTCACAAATGAGGCCTTGGTGTAGACAATACTGAGGTATATAGTCCAAAGGTCTGACTCAGTAGAAGACAACTTTCTACGTTCATAAGACTTCCTGAACCTTTTTATAAAAAAAATCAAAATTATGATCTTAAGAGTGGAAAAATGAAAAGCTGAAATTGACATATTCACCTGTCTTTAGTTACAACCCACTCCGTGACCTTAATGGTGGAGGGTAGGAGTTAATAAGTACAGTGGTACCTCAGGTTAAGTACTTAATTTGTTCCGGAGGTCCTTTCTTAACCTGAAACTGTTCTTAACCTGAAGCACCACTTTAGCTAATGGGGCCTTCTGCTGCTGCCGCGCCACCGGAGCACAATTTCTGTTCTCATCCTGAAGCAAAGTTCTTAACCTGAAGCACTATTTCTGGGTTAGCGGAGTCTGTAACCTGAAGCGTATGTAACCTGAAGCATATGTAACCTGAGGTACCACTGTATTGTAAAATTGCTAAGAAAGCCCACCTGGGTTTTGGTTCCTCGTAAAGGAAGCAGTAATAAGATGCATAGTTTTTGAAAAGGGGGTTATTTTAGGTGGACACTTCTACAGTTCTGCTTCCCCTTGAGTGACTCCCTAGCAAAGAAAAGTGAACAGAGGCCTGCACACTCCTGTCTCCCGTTTGCCTTTGGCACTGGGTGGCGGGTCCGCAAAATCGCTTTGGATCTGAGTGCCAGCCACTTGAGGACGCCCAAGGGCAGCCAGCTTGTCACACCATGCCAACCACTCAGGGCGAGTGGCAAAACCCAAAGTGACGTGGCATTCCAAGGGAGCTGGGGAAGAAGAATGGGGAAGCGGAGAGAGAGAGAGAGAGAGAGAGAGAGAGAGAGAGAGAGGGAAATCACGTTCCACTTTTGAGTCACAAAGGAACGCTAGAGCCACTGGGATGGAGGTGGGATAAGCACAGAGAGAGAACGAATCGACAGGTACAGTGGTACCTCAGGTTAAAAACTTAATTCGTTCTGGAGGTCCATTCTTAACCTGAAACTGTTCTTAACCTGAGGTACCACTTAGCTAATGGGGCCTCGCGCTGCCGCCACATGATTTCTATTCTCATCCTGAAGCAAAGTTCTTAACCTGAGGTACTATGTCTGGGTTAGTGGAGTCTGTAACCTGAAGCGTCTGTACCACTGTATAGGTGGTACCACTGTATAAGGAAGAGTCTTTCCCTAGGAACATTGAATCATAGAATCATAGAATCATAGAGTTGGAAGAGACCACAAGGGCCATCGAGTCCAACCCCCTGCCAAGCAGGAAACACCATCAGAGCACTCCTGACATATGGTTGTCAAGCCTCTGCTTAAAGACCTCCAAAGTAGGAGACTCCACC
The DNA here is from genome assembly GCF_965113315.1 of Podarcis vaucheri. Classification (NCBI taxonomy): domain Eukaryota; kingdom Metazoa; phylum Chordata; class Lepidosauria; order Squamata; family Lacertidae; genus Podarcis; species Podarcis vaucheri. The sequence goes on from NC_138765.1 coordinate 75,108,892, forward strand.
ACACTCCTTGGCAGCAAATTCCACTGTCGAACAGCTCTTACTGTCAGGAAGTTCTTCCTAATGTTTAGGTGGAATCTTCTTTCTTGTAGTTTGGATCCATTGCTCCGTGTCCGCTTCTCCGAAGCAGCAGAAAACAACCTTTCTCCCTCCTCTATGTGACATCCTTTTATATATTTGAACATGGCTATCATATCACCCCTTAACCTCCTCTTCTCCAGGCTAAACATGCCCAGCTCCCTTAGCCGTTCCTCATAAGGCATCGTTTCCAGGCCTTTGACCATTTTGGTTGCCCTCCTCTGGACACGTTCCAGTTTGTCAGTGTCCTTCTTGAATTGTGGTGCCCAGAACTGGACACAGTACTCCAGGTGTGGTCTGACCAGAGCAGAATACAGTGGCACTATTACTTCCCTTGATCTAGATGCTATACTCCTATTGATGCAGCCCAGAATTGCATTGGCTTTTTTAGCTGCCGCGTCACACTGTTGGCTCATGTCAAGTTTGTGGTCAACCAAGACTCCTAGATCCTTTTCACATGTACTGCTCTCAAGCCAGGTGTCACCCATCTTGTATTTGTGCCTCTCATTTTTTTTGCCCAAGTGCAAAGGAAGCAGCCTTATTCTGAGTTAGACAGTTGGTTCATCTAGCTCAGTGTTGTCTACACCAGGGTTTTCCCAACTTGGGTCTCCAGCTGTTTTTTGGACTACGATTCCCATCATCCCTGCTAGCTAGAGATGATGGGAGTTGTAGTCCAAAAAAACCAGCTGGAATGTGGTGAACCCAAGGTAAAAAGACTTCTGGGACTTTTTACCCAAGGTAAAAAGACTTCTGGGAAAGGATTTATAATGAACTGGAAAAAGTGTTGAAAAACACATTTATTAAAAAAACCAGAAGCCTTTTTTGCTTGGTATAGTGGGGGGGGGGTGAAATCCCCCAAAAGGATGTTACTTTTTTTCTGTATGCTGCAACAGCTGCGAGAATATTGCTAGAGAAGAATTGGAAGAAACAAGATTTACCAACTATCGAAGGATGGCAGATGAAGATGATGGACGATATGGAACTTGCCGAACTGACTGGGAGACTCGCAGACCAGAGAGAAGAGATGGTGGAAGAAGACTGGAAGATGTTTAAGGAATATTTGAAAAAAAAATGTTAATATTTAAATCTTAGAATAGCTTTGGAAGTGGATATAGGCTGTAGGGTTAGAAGCAGAAGATAGTGCATTTTAAAATAATATTATTTGTAAGTGATAAATGTGAAGTTAATTTAAGTATAATAAAAAAAGATGGTTAGAAACTATGATATATGTTTAGTGGTACCTCGGGTTAAGTACTTAATTCATTCCGGAGGTCTGTTCTTAACCTGAAACTGTTCTTAACCTGAAGCACCACTTTAGCTTATGGGGCCTCCCACTGCCACAGCGCTGCTGGAGCACGATTTCTGTTCTCATCCGAAGAAAAGTTCTTAACCTGAAGCACTATTTCTGGGTTAGCGGAAGTGTATGTAACCTGAGGTACCACTGTAAACTGCTAAAGATGAAGTAAAATGAAAATCAGACAGGTGGGACTTGGGGAAGCCCACTTAACAATGTTTAGGAAAATAAGGATATGATAAGAATTTGTTTGTATTGTTTGTTTTTCTGTTTGTGTTCTTTATTTGTGTTATAAAATGATTTTTTTTGAAAAAACCACCCCCAAAACAGCTGGAGACCCAGGTTGGGGAAACCCTGGTCTACATTGATTGGCAGCAGCTCTCTAGGGTATCAGACAGGGACTCACCCCTAGCCCTACCTGGAGATGTTGGAGATTGAACCAGAGACTTTCTGCACGCAAAGCAGACACTCTACAGCCCTTCCCTTAAGACAAAGGAACAACAAGAAGTCCTCATTAAAAAGATGCACCTCTTTAACCTGGCCTTTGACACCTGAGAGGTGTTTTCAGGACCCACCCTTTTCCCATGGCTGTAATTTGCTTTTCTTCTGAATTTTTACCCACCCTAGCACCACCACCACCAACAGCAACAATTTTTTGTATGCACTTTCCCCCTAATGCACACATTTTTTTGCAAAGCAACGTCCCCTAACACAATGGCTGTTTGTATGTTATTTTCGGGACGCGGGTGGCACTGTGGGTAAAACCTCAGTGCCTAGGACTTGCCGATCATATGGTCAGCGGTTCGAATCGCCGCGGCGGGGTGAGCTCCTGTCTTTCGGTCCCAGCTCCTGCCCACCTAGCAGTTCGAAAGCACCCTTAAAAGTGCAAGTAGATAAATAGGTACCGCTTTATAGCGGGAAGGTAAACGGCGTTCCATGTGCTGCGCTGGTGCTGGCTCGCCAGAGCAGCTTCGTCACGCTGGCCACGTGACCCGGAAGTGTCTCCGGACAGCGCTGGCCCCCGGCCTCTTAAGTGAGATAGGCGCACAACCCCAGAGTCGGACACGACTGGCCTGTATGGGCAGGGGTACCTTTACCTTTACCTTTATGTTATTTTCACCAATGGATGAATTTATATGCACATTTTACCCTGGTATATTTTTGCATCCATTTGTTTGGCTGCAAAATTCGAAGAAGCGTGAATTTCAAAGGATAGCTGCGTTTCATAGAAATGTAGGGTTGGAAGAGACCGAAAGGCCCTGTAGGCCACGCCTCTTGCAATGTGTATTTCTACTTGCATATTGTTTCAGAAAATGTGAATTACCGGTACTTGAGTTTGCCTTTAAATGGAAGCTGAATCGAATCTGTCTCCCCCTTCCTAGCTGTAGTCCAGCACACAGTTCTCAACTCAGAGGTAGGTGGACCTTTGTTCTCAAGTTTTCACGTCTCAGTGCAGGGGGAAAGAAATATTGGCTGCAGAAAGCTTTGAATGGTGAGATCCGTGTTTATTGTTCCATTCCACCTTGATTCATTTTTATGTGCTTCCAAATCGACTCCACATTTCAGGTCGACTTCCCAAGGTGCGACAGCCAAGCAAATTGTCTGTTTTCCTGAGGCTAGGAAGTGACCTAAGGTTTATTTTGTTGCCTATGGAGAGAAAATCTTGAAGTTCCACCCAAACTTCTCTTCCTTGCGGCCTGCTGAGAGAGTCTAGCGCAGTCACACAGCCTATATAGAATGATCACATTTTTCCACAAGCCCCTCCGGGCCCAGCAACGGAAAAATATATACATTGATTTGAGTTGTGATGTTTCGTTTACGGAATGGTTGGTTGTGAGGAGTGCATTCTTCCCCTTCACACAATTTTTTTGGGAAGAAAATTAATAATGCAAAGGCTTTTTATTTCCATTTCAAAATAGATGGGGATATTTACAACCCAAGACAGAAGCTTGTGAGGAGGCCAGGAAAGAGTAGTGTGTTGACAGCCTGATTTTTCTCTGCCCCCCCACCAGCTGGAACAGATTAGGAGACCGATAATGAGAAGAAGCAGGGTGAAATAAGTGTCAGGTGGTTCTCTCCAAAGGAGAGGAAGGCAATGGCTACGTTCTTGGAAATGTGGGCAGTTTTGCACTCAAACACACGCTCCGCAAAATGTGCTTCTTCTTTTTCTTTGGCAATCACTTGTAGCCAAGTAAGATTGTCTTCTATAAACACAGTTTTAACAGTGAGTTTGTAAGTAACTGTGGAGATCAGTTCTGGATCCACATGTCCGTCCACAGTGGGGACATAGGTTTCCAGGCAGGAGTTGATCAAGGTGAGGGTTTGCCAAGCGTGTCTTCCTCTTAGCATATTTCTTTTTTTCGTCCTGAGTTCGAGCGTCGCCAAGTCCATGACACCTTTGGAAAAGGCTGTTCTCCAACTGGAGCACTCGCAGGCCAGTGTTTCCCAGTTGTCGGTGTTTATACTACTTTTTTTTTTAGACTGGCATGAGAGAGTTTTTTTAAACCTCTTTTGTTGAGCACCAGCGTTACGCTTTCCATTTTTAAGTTTGGAATAGAGTAGTTGCTGTGAGAAGACTCCCTGGAAAAGACCCTGGTGTTGGGAAAGATGGAGGGCACAAGGAGAAGGGGACGACAGACGACAAGATGGTTGGACAGTGTTCTCGAAGCTACCAGCATGAGTTTGACCAAACTGTGGGAGGCAGTGGAAGACAAGAGTGCCTGGCGTGCTCTGGGGTTGCAAAGAGTTGGACACGACTAAACAACTAAACAACAACAACAAATCAGGCACCCGCACAACATGACCAGTCCAACGAAGTTGATGTTGAAGAACCATTGCTTTGACGCTGGTGATCTTTGCTTCTTCCAGTACACTGGCATTAGTTTGCCCATCTTCCCCAGTGATGTGTAAAAAAAGTTCAGAGATTTTTTCAGTGACACCGTTGATGGAATGTGCACCATCTTGTGAGCAGAGAATTCACTACTTTCAGCAGAATTTTGCATCATGGCACCCAGGGGTTCAAGAAGGGAGCAATTCTGGACATATCTGGCGATTGAACTTGGGGCTTTCTGCATGGAAAACAGAGGCTCTACCACTGTGCGACAGCCTGTCCCTTAAGACATAGGAGCACAGGTTGCTGCCTTGTACTGAGTCAAGCCATTGGTCCATCTTGTTCACTACTGTCTACACTGACAGGGAGAAGCTGTTCGTACCAAGAGGGTATCCCCAGCCAAAAGGAGAGCCTGCTGGATCAGGCCAATGGCCCATCTAGTTCAGCCTCCTGTTCTGTCAGCGGCCAACCAGATGCCCATGAGAAACCTGTAGGCAGGATTCAAGCACAAGAGCACTCTCCCCCTCCTGTGGCAATACCAGCAATGGGTATTCAGAACTATTCCTGCCTCCAACTCTGCCCGACCTGGAGAACCCAGGGATTTGATCTGGGACCTTCTGCCTGCAGGGCAGGTGAGCTACAGCCTTTCCCCTAGGTAACTGCGGTCCTGTTTTGTCTAGATCAGGCTTTCTCAAACTCGGCCCTCCAGATGTTTTTGGCCTACAACTCCCATGATCCTTAGCTAGCCGGACCAGTGGTCAGGGATGATGGGAACTGTAGTCTCAAAACATCTGGAGGGTTGAGTTTGAGGAAGTCTGGTCTAGATTTCACTCTGTTAGGGTCAGGTTGGAGCCAGGGGTGTGAACCTACCTAGATCCAAACCCAAATCATGCGTTATCAACAATCCAGGGTTCCAGTGGCGGGTGGTCAGTGGACTAGGGAGACTAGGCTAATCCCTTAAATGTCCCCCTGGAGCCTCCGTCCCAAAGCCTGGGCAGCTTCTGCCTGGCTTAGGGAGGAAGGTACAATGCTCACACATGCAACGTCAGGACACCACAACATCACTCCCCATTGCCCTCACAAGCTGGTGCCTCTGACCCTAACTGTTCCCCTATGAAAAATTTCACTGCACACCACTGCAGGGTTCCTATGTAGCTGCTGGAGGCTGAGTCTGGTCCTGAAAACATAGCAGCCGACAACCCTGCTTTGTTGACCAGAGAAGCAATACAGGATATTTATTTATTTCATTTAGATAATTTTTATTATATTTTCTCTTTTACAATTTAGAATGCTCATTTAAACATCCTAAAAATATCAATGACTTCCCTTCCTCTCTTTCCACGGTTCATCCTGCATATCATAAATCCCTGCATATTTTACATAAACGGAACCCTTCAGTATTTCATTATTACATCCAGCAAAAGTTATTTACACTGCTGAATTCATCTTAATGCTGCCAACGTTTTCAAGCGCACACAATTCAATAAACGTTTTCCAATCTTCTCTAAACGTTATGTTCTTCTTGTCCTCTTATTCTGTATGTTAAGTCCGCGAGCTGCGCGTACTCCATCAGCTTAAGTTGCCATTCTTCTTTAGTTGGGACCTCGCTCGTTTTCCATGATAAATATTGCATATTTATGTCAGTTCTGGCTTTACATGATGAAGGCTGAGGAGCAGGGTGCTTGACTAGGCAGGTCTCTGCTCTGGTCCAGAATCAATCTTCTTACATTCTGAAATTTGATAATCCCTGGCATGGGGGACCTGTGGCTTTGCAGATGTGATTGGACGCCAGCTCTCATCAGTCCACTGCCAGCATAGCCAACGCTCAGGGATGACAGGAGTTGTGGTCCAACCACATCTGCAAGGCCACAAGCTCTCCCCTATCCCAGCACAGCGGCCTGCAATCTTAGCCAAAAAAAATGCCAAGGGAAAATAATCACTTACTGAGAGAAGCTTAATCCTCCAACACTTTAAAAGACACAATATTGACAAGTCCAAAGGGTTTTAGTGTTTAGCTGTGACTGACCTCCACAGCTGCCCTCTGTGCAAGATTTAAGACAGATGTTTACAGCTGGCAAAGAAACAATTCTGCAGCGATCCCTCGAGGAGAATTTTGGATCAGGCAGACCTTCCAGTGGTGTGTTAGGCAAAACAGCCTCCATCTGATTGCACAGGCCCTTCCAGATCTCAAAAAGAGCAGCCACACTAATGCTTTGACTATATGCAAATGCATTTAATTTGAACGTTGGATGAACAAACAGCCTATCATTATTTAATTGGCTGACATTAGGTGGATAGATGATAGATAGATAGATAGATAGATAGATAGATAGATAGATAGATAGATTATAGAAAGTAGCAGAAATGCTATTGGTCTGATTCAAGTGAAGAAAAGACTAGAGATTATATCTATTTACTATACATCCATCAGCCCAAAGATCCATTGGTAAGGTTAGTTTTGGGCACAGCTGAATCTGCCAATTTCACTTTCTCTCACTTTCTCACATTTCCAACCTTAAGTTCAATTTCCCACTTTTTCACATTAGTTTTGTGACTTTTTTTAAAAAAAAAGTCCTCATGAAAATTCACCAGTATTTTACTGCTAATATACATGTTTCTTTCTTATGCAGTTAATGTAACAGATACACCTTTTTCCCCAAAGCCATTTCCCACAGCATATTGCATTTTTGTACATTATTTTCACTGAACGATGTATTTTCAAGAATTCTTTACCCCAATATATGCAATTTTGCACACATCACATGGCTGCAGAACTGCGCTGCAAAATTTGGAGAAATGCAGATTTCAAAGAATGGCTGTGTTTCGTGTTATGTACTGAGTTGAATAGGATCCAAAAGGCAGCAGTCTGATTGGTCCTAGAACAACAGGATTCAGAATGCAGCAGTCTGATTGGTCCACAGGAGCCACCTAATCCAGCTCCAGGTGGTAGTGAATCCGCAACCTGATTGGCCTACAGGTGAATCCCGGAATTAGCCAATCACGTGGGCCCATTGTGTAAATAATGTATATAAAGCAGACATTCTGGGGGAACTTCCATTCCTCCTCACCACTATGAGCTGAATAAAGAGCATGAAATCCACACTTGACTCCGAGTATATTCCATTTCGTTCATGTATTATTTCAGAGAGTGTGATTTAGGTAGGTTTGCCTGAAAATGCAAATGGAATCAAACTTCTCCCCCAGCCCTGATTGAAGCCAAGGTCTCCAGAACTGAGCAGGAACCATTTAAGAACAAAGAGCTTCCTGACTGGAGGTGGAACACTGAAAACTTATGTCAGGGAAATCAATCAATTTGGTTTAGGATTGAGGATTTCAAGATACTGAACCAGTTAAAACAGGGAGTTAAAATGTGAAGCAGTGTGATCTGGTACAAAAGGTGAAGTTGACCACTTAGCTGTGAAAGGAACAAATATCGCGGAGAATGTTCTTACATGTGTAACCGCAAACTGCCTGGAACAGGAAGGCTATTGCTATGCAGAGCAAACAGTTTTTTAAAGGAAAGGTTGAAAGCGAGTTGAAACTTGCTTTGTGCTTTTCCAGCACAATTTGGGGAAGCAAAAGTCAAACCTCACGTGTCAAACAATCTGCAAAATCTTCCTTGCGTTTTACACGTGCTGAGGACTCCGTGACTCCCATGGGGTTGGAAACCACTCTCTCAGGTACCTGAGTAAAGAGCTAAGGTGAATCTGTGCATGGTTGGTTTTTTATTTTATTTCCACAGGACCTGCCTTTGTTTCTGGAGCTGCAAATTCATACCCTCCAACATTACTCCAGTGAAAATAGGGATGTCCTATTCCATGATAATGATTTTATTATTTCTACCCTGCCCATCTGATAGGGTTGCCCCAGCCACTCTGAGTGGCACCCAACATATATAAAAACATAATGCAGTGTTACCTTAGTTTATGAACTTAATCAGTTTCAGAAGTCCGTTCTTAAACCAAAGCGACCTTAAACCAAGGCGTGCTTTCCCACAGCAGCGGGGGACTCAATTTACAAATGGAACACACTCAACAGGAAGCCAAACATGTTCTGCTTCCAAGGCAAAGTTCACAAACCAAAATGCCTACTTCCGGGTTGGCAGCATTCGTCATCCAAGTTGTTCATAAACTAAGCTGTTATTAAACCAAGGTACCACTGTAAAACATTAAAAACTTCCCTATACATGGCTGCCTCCAGATGTCATCTAAAGGTTGTATAGTTACAGTCATACCTCGGGTTGAAGTAGTTTCGGGTTGAGTGTTTTCGGGTTGCGCTCCGCAGCGACCCGGAAGTAACAGAATGCGTTACTTCCAGGTTTCACCGCTAGCACATGCGCAGACGCTCAAAATGATGTCACACGCATGCGCAGAAGCGGTGAAAAGCAACCCGCGCACGCACAGACGTGCAGTCATGGATTGTGTTTGCTTCAGGATGTGAACGGGGCTCCGGAATGGATCCCATTTGCAGCCAGAGGTACCACTGTACTTATCTCCTTGGCTCAGGGGGTCGCATAACTCCATACCCACCAACATTTCTCCGATGAAAATAGGGACGTCCTAAGGAAAAGCGGGACATTCCAGGACCAAATCAGAAACCAGGATGGCTTCTGCAAATCCGGAACTGCACATGGAAAATGGGGACAATTGGAGGTTCGGCAAATTAGGTTCGGTGCACCCTTAAATGTGAACTAAACTGGTTTTTCCCCCTCTGTCCCTGCTTGGTTCACAATGGAGTACTGTGGAGTATTTCATCTCTGCTGAAACCCCCACCACCGCAGCACTTGGAGAGTGTCTGCCGCTGTTGGGGGCCTGTGCGTGTAGATTGTTCCTTTTATGCCAGAACATCCCCATTGTCTCTTTCCAGCAGCAAGGTTGGCTGGCCGCCACCAGTAGCAATTTATGTGCATTTATGGATGGCATCTGTGTCCTTTTGAGAGAAAGAGGAGCTTGGCAAAAGCAGGGAGGGACGTGCCCAGCGATATTTACGATCCCCTCCAGACACAGATGCTTTCTTGGCTTGTCTTGAAGGCAGGCAAGCAAGCGACACATGATTTCATTCCGAGCTGGAAAGGACACCATGGGCTTTTTGTACAAAGGAGGAAGAAGGGGGGGGGAAAGACCTATGAAGAAAACAAACCCCCAAATCAGAGGAGGCCTCTCTGTGCCAAGTTTAGGCTGCGTCTGCAGAGCAAAACAGCTTCCAGAACTTCCAAAGAGTCTATATGATTTGGAATTTGAACGTGCTGGAATAAGGTTTTGTTTTGTTTTTTTGCTTTATTGAGCAGAGCCTGGAAGAAGATCCAGGAATCTTGCAAATTGTTCGGAACAAATGAGGCCTTGGATTTGTGGATGGCAGCTGGGGATGTCACACTTTATCTCGCTACTTCTTGGATGGGTGAACATTGGAGGAAGTTCTCCCACATCACTGGCTTGCCATTAAACCAGTGTGAGGATTACACTGTCTTGGAATGTGCAGCTAGGCTTGTGAGGTGAGGAGCATCTTGGGCCTTGAAGTTTCAGAGCCCAGCCTGAAACCTAGGGGTGGCCCCTGGTGATGTCATGGAGGCAGGCCCTGGAGATGGAGGTTAATTGGGAGAGGAGGAGGGCAGATCCCCGCCAGAGTGTTTGCAGCCAGCCCCTGCCAGGACAACTGTCCCAGATCTAGCCCTGGATTTTAAACCCTAATTAAACACATAAAATAATGGGGTGGGGGAGACAATTGAATCCTCTTGGTTGCATTTGGCCCTATCCCTTACTGGTTAATCTGAGGCCAGTCTCGCTCTCTCAGTGCCTACCCTACATTTTAGGGTTGTTGTGAGGAGAAAAGGGGAAACCACATACACTGTAAAAAGCAAGTTCCCCTGTGTGTACGAAACCCGTGTACCCCATCTCATGGTAGCGAATCCCAGAGTTTAACTCCATGCTGTATGAATAAGTCCTTTCCCTTTTCTGCCCCGAATCTTCCACCAAATGGTTTCATTGGATGACTCTGTGATCTAAATTAAGGATAGCCAACGTGGTGCCCCCCAGTCATTGATGACCTCCAACTCCTATCAGCCCCAGCCAGCATAGCCAATGGTCAGGGAGGATGGGAGCTGTAATCTAACAATATCTGTAGGGCACCCCATTCTAAACTAAATGAACAGCAACAACAAAAACCAACTGAAGCTTTTCCTTCTAGGGGAGTTGCTCCCTGGTCATTTTGGTTCCCTTTTTCTTTACTGGGCGAGGGCAGTTACGTAGTTCAGCCCCATAACCCCCTCACAAATTCTTTCAACACATTAGAGCATTCATGTGAACATCCTGTGTTGTTATCCTGTTCTTGGCAGAGGGCTTACGGAAGCCTAGGATGGTGAAGAAAGAGTTCAGGCGAGGGAACAGGACCACAGACAGCTCCATATGCAGGAATCATGCTGGAGGGAGGCATCCGAGAGCAGCAGGTAGAATATGTTGCTTCAGCAAAGTTCTGGAGACCACTTAGGACCATGGACAGCTCCATGCAGGGCAGTACAGGAGTTGGGCTGGAGGGAGGCAGCCAAGAGCAGCAGACTTAAGATGTTGCTTCAGCAAAGGTTCGAAAACGACTGAGGCAGTAAACAGGCTGCAGGGAGGTCAGGGTTTCTAGCTGCACCTCCAGTTGCAGCACTCATCTCACTTTACAGGCCAAGGGAGCCGGCGTTTGTCCACAGACAGTTTTTCTGGGTCACGTGGCCAACATGACTAAGCCGCTTCTGGTGCAATGGAATACTGAAACCAGAGCAGTGCATGGAAACGCCATTTACCTTCCCACCGGAACGGTACCTATTTATCTACTTGCACTTTGGGGCGTGCTTTCAAACTGCTAGGTTGGCAGGAGCTGGGACAGAGCAATGGGAGCTCACTCTGTCATGGGAATTCAAACCGCCTACCTTCTGATTGGCAAGCCCAAGAGGCTCAATGGTTTAGACCACAGCACCACCCGAAAGGCTATTGGTTCTTAAATGTGCCCTACTCAGTTCTGGAGGCCTTGGAGAAATTTGATTTAAAGGCAAACCTACATATTAAAGGCAATCCTACGTATTAAAGGCAAACCTACGTATTAAAGGCAAACCTACATATTAAAGGCAAACCTACCAGACTTGCGGTCTTCAGGTTGCGAACTGAACTCAGCCATCTTTTAAAATTCACACTTCTCTGAATTTTCAATGTAGTTCTACAGCCCAGTGAGGAATATAAAAACAATTCTAGGTTAATGTGTGCATACAAATGCATATGTTGCTGAAAACAACCTACAAAAGTGCATTATATTATATTTAATTTTTCATAAAATTCATACATCACTTTATTGTAAACAACAACAACCTTAAAGTGGTTTGCAAAAGATAAGACAGTAAAATCAAGTACATTTTAAAATATAGAAAAATTAAAATACTAAAGCAGGTTAAAATTGCCTCAACTTTCAAAGCATCTGGGTAGGATTTTCTAAGCAGGAATGATTTTAGCAGGCTCTGAAAAGAGTACAGAGAAGGCTCCTGCTTGATCTCAATGGTCAGGGAGTTCCAAAGAGTAGATGCTGCCACACTAAATGATTGAGTTCTTACAGATGTGGAACGGGTATTACGTGGCAGCTGCAGGAGCGCCAGTTCTGCCTATCAAAGCAATTGAGTGGGCACTGCTGATTGGAAATCACTTTGCAAAAATGTGCACTTTAGGCAAAATTGCATCCCAAAATGTTTATATTATGGGGGAAATCTATCTTAAAAGTGCTGGTGAGTTTTCATGGGGACTTCAAAAATAATAATTTTTGCAAACTGTTGTAGAGGTGTCGAGAGAGCAACTTCAGAATGGAAAACTGGAAAACTGAGCGAAACTGGAAAACTGAGCGAAGTTTGGGGCAGAGTCTTCAGAGCCTTTTGACAGAGCAACATCCTCAGGTAGTATGGATTGTGTCTGGGTGAGATACTGTCATGGTCCTATACAGTGGAACCTTGGGTTACAGACGCTTCAGGTTACAGACGCTTCAGGTTACAGACTCCGCTAACCCAGAAATAGTACCTCGGGTTAAGAACTTTGCTTCAGGATGAGAACAGAAATCGCGCAGCAGCAGTGGGAGGCCCCATTACCTAAAGTGGTACCTCAGGTTAAGAACAGTTTCAGGTTAAGAACCGACCTCCAGAACAAATTAAGTTCTTAACCCGAGGTACCACTGCACATAGCTTTTTTCTGGGGGGACCAGGGGTACACATACCCCTAAATAGTTTGTGAATCTTTGTATTTTTGTCCATTTATTGTATTTATTTTCCCTGATTTGAACTATAAAACAGTGATTTCCTTGAGTCAAAATGAGAGTACCCCTAAATATATTTTTTTAAGAAAAAAAGCACTGGCCCTATATATAAATTATCCTCCCCTTTGCTTCTTTTCTCCTGCCTTGCTCAGTGAATCAGTCAGTTTGACTGAAGTCAGAGACTTCTGTGAGTCTGTAAATCTGCAGGACATTTAGAGAAAACAGGAGAGGCAAACTGGATGTGATCTCTTTGCCCATTGATGCTCGCAGGCTTCCCATTGTGGGCATCCGACTGGCTGCTGTGAGAACAGGATGCTGGACTTAGATGGGCCTTTGTTCTGATCCAGCGGGGTTCTTCTTACATCGCTCTGTCGTTTCCTCGCTTTCATTTTTACCTCCGCAGCCTGTTGCAAAAGAGAAGCGAAAGGATTATGAAGCGGCGAAAGAGAATGAGCGCTGCTACATTTGTAAGGAGGGGGCTCTAAGCTCGGCGGAAGAGCACATGCTTTGTGCCCAGAAAACTCCAGATTATTCCTGGCATCTATAGACAGAACTGGAAACGATGGGAAAGAGTGTGGCCAGTCAGCTTAGGTCAGGAGTGGGGAGCCCCAGGCTAGCAGCCAAAATCCTCCAAGCCTCTCTACCTCTCAGAGCATTATCCAGGACAGAACCTTCACTGGCCTTACAGTGGTACCTCAGGTTACAGACGCTTCAGGTTACAGACTCTGCTAACCCAGAAATAGTACCTCCGGTTAAGAACTTTGCTTCAGGATGAGAACAGAAATCGCGCTGCAGCGGGAGGCCCCATTAGCTAAAGTGGTGCTTCAGGTTAAGAACAGTTTCATGTTAAGAACAGACCTCCAGAACGAATTAAGTTCTTAACCCAAGGTACCACTGTACTTTCTACCATGATAGTATTTTTTTGCCTGGTTGAAACACACCCTTAAATTCTGAGCATGCCTCTTGCTGCCTTTTTTTTAATTTACAATTTTTAATTGATTTTTGCAGTTTACATTTATATTCAAATAATATTAATAATCATACACATAAAGGGTCCCCTGAATCCTTGTACTTTCCTCTGCCCCTCCACGGGTTCCATTTACATTCCCTTTTCCCACTGCATCTTATAGTATTCTCCATTTTCTTAAAATTCCCTATCTTCTCATAGTTCTTGTTACATTACAAGTGTTGTTACAGTCCTGCCAAAGTTTTTAATTGTTTACAATGTTCTCCGAGCTAAGTTATAAATTTCCCCCATTCCTTAGTAAAATTTCTATCTTCTTGATTTCTCATCTTCCCAGAAGATGGGGGGGAAATTTCGCCATTTCGGCGTAGTCCATCATCTTTATCAGCCATTCTTCTCTGGTCGGGGCTTTATCTTCCTTCCACCTTTGGGCCAAAAATATCTGTGCTGTCATTGTCACGTACATAAATAGTCTTTTCTGTTCCTTTGGAATCTCTGCACCTAAAATTCCTAATAGAAAAGCTTCTGTTTTCCCCCAAAAATGTTATTTTAAACATTTTTTTCAGCTCAGTATGTATCTATCAAGGGATGATTAGCTGCTTGTGCTTAAAATAGTGCCCCTTCAGAGTTTGTGCGACCCCACAAACCTCTGTGTGTGACAGAGCTCCTCAGACATGTCTGCTCTAGTCACTTGTAGTGTCCGACAGTGGCTGTCTGCGGAAGCGCTTCCAGCAAAGAAGTTCCTTAACGGAAACGCGTCTCCTAGACTCACGACGTGACAGCTTCCGGCGAAGCATAGGTCTCCCTGCAGTTGCTTCTGACACCTCCCCGCTATTTTCGCTCGAAGTGTCTCTCACCCCTTTCTCTCCCCTTCTGCTTCCTGCCTGGGCTGCTGCGTCACTCTCAGCATTACTGAGATCCTCCTCCAGAGACCCCGCGCTCCCCCTACTGGTCCCTGCTTTAGCTGTTGACTCTCTCCCAGTCTCTGGGAGCCCTGCCACTTCCCTTTCCTCCGATGTCAGTTCCCTGACATCCACCTCCCCTCCAGGGCCCCCCTCTCCCCCGCCCCTACTCTCTCCTCTGGGCGGTGAGGAGCTGAAACCCCTAAAAGAATCCTCCTCATCTTCCGACGTCTCGAACATTTCCCTCCATCGGTCTTCGTTCCGACTCGCTGAATCCTCCTCCACCTCGGAATCAGCGAACCCCTCCAACTCTTCTTCTTCGTCGGTGGTGGCGAAGTATTCCCTCCGGAACCTCGCCACTGGCTGGGGTTTCCGAGGGAATCTCTGATGAAAAGTTTCAATCAAAACCTCGTCATCTACATCCTCTGCCCTGACCCAGGTGTTTTCCGACTCCGGCTCCCCTTCCCACATTACCAAATACTCTACTTGCTCTCCCCTCCACCTGGAATCGAGAATCTCCGCTACATGGTAGCTGTGTTCTTTTTCCTCCATAGCTGGTCCCCTATTGACCCTCCCCTCTCTGTCCCCTATATACGGTGACAGCAATGATCTGTGGAACACTGGGTGCAACTTCATGTGGTTAGGTAACCGGAGTCTGAAAGCCACTGGGTTGACCTGTTGCGTGACTTCAAATGGGCCCAGTCTTTTGGGTCTTAACTTCTTACAACCTCCTTTAAATGGTAACCCTTGGGTGGACAACCACACCTGATCCCCCACCCTAATGCTTTCTCCTTCCCTTCTGGTTTTGTCTGCCTGCCTCTTATATTCCTCCTTCGCCCTGTTTAAATTAAGTTGGAGCTGGCGATGGATCGCTTCCATTTCTTCCACGAACTGTTCTGCTGCTGGAACGCTCCAGTTCTCCCCCTCCCCCCCTGGGAAGGCTCGAGGATGACACCCGTGATTGGCCAAAAAAGGGCTCATTCCCGTGGACACGTTCTCCGCATTGTTATAGGCAAATTCTGCCAACGCCAGCTTCTCCACCCAATCATTCTCTCTGTCATTCACATAACACCTCAAATATTGCTGGAGGACACCATTAGCTCTTTCCGCCTGCCCGTTGGTTTCTGGATGACGGGCAGTTGAGAAATTCACCTCTACATGCAATAAGCTCATGAGCTTCCTCCAGAACCTGGAAGTAAATTGTTTCCCTCGGTCCGAAACCACCCTCAAGGGGGCACCATGCAATCTAAACACATTTTCCACAAACAATTTAGCGGTTTCTTCTGCTGTGACCGCATGTGAGCAGGCTATAAAGTGGGCCATCTTGGTTAACAGGTCTACCACAACCATGATGGCTGTCTTCCCTTTGGACCTGGGCAGATCAGTCATAAAATCTATTGCCACTGCCTCCCATGGTCTTTCCGGCGTGGGTAGTGGTTCTAATAAACCTGCCGGTGCCCGCCTCTCCCCCTTGGCTCGTTGACATCGGTCACACCCTCTCACATACTCCCGCACATCTTCCCTGACCTTGGGCCACCAGAATTCCCTGGTAACCAGCCACATGGTTTTGTGTTGCCCAAAATGCCCTGCTGTGGGGCTATCGTGCAGTTGCTTGAGTACCTTTTCCCTCAATTCTCCTTCAGGTACGTATAACGCTCCCTTGTAGTACAACGCCCCGTTTCTCTCCTCAAAACCCCCGGGTTTGTCTCCCTCCCTCCTGAGACCCCTGAGTTTGTCCTGGGCATATTCATCCTGCACCGTTCCCTCTATCAGTTCCCTTAGCCCCACCAGTGCCGCCCCACACACCCAGCGATCCTCGGGAATGACATGGGTCTCTTCGGGTGCACCCCCTCCCTCCAAATATTCAGGTTTGCGTGATAGAGCGTCCGCCCTAACGTTCTCCTGGCCTGGTACGTAACAAATCTCAAAGTTAAATTTGGAGAACTCCTGGGCCCATCTCAACTGCCGTTGGTTGAGCACTCGCGCAGTTCTCCAATACTCTAGATTCTTATGGTCCGTGCGTACTTGCACCTTCTGTTGTGCACCAATTAGTAGGTGCCTCCATCTCCGGAAGGCCTCATAAATCGCAAGAAGTTCCCGGTCATACACCGTGTAGTTTCTCTCCGATTTGTTCAGCTTTCGCGAAAAGAAGGCACACGGTCGCCACTCGGACCCCTCCTTCCCTGGCTGCAGAAGAAGCACCGCCCCTATGGCTCTGTCAGAAGCGTCTGTTTCGACCCTCAGCTTTTTTTGTAAATCCACATGTAGAAGTTGTTCGTCAGAGGCGAAGGCCTTTTTCAGTTCCTCAAACGCTCGCTCCGCCTCCCCCGTCCAAACAAACTTCTTTTTGCTGCTGAGACAGTCCGTGATGGGCGCCGTCAGGTGAGCGAAGTTTCGGATGAACTTACGATAAAAGTTTCCAAACCCTAGGAACCTCTGCACATCCTTCTTAGTCTTGGGGGTTTTCCATTCCAGCACCGCCTGAACCTTGCCGGGGTCCATGGCCAACCCCTTGTCTGACAAGCGGTACCCCAGGAATTCCACCTCCTTGGTATGAAACTGACACTTCTCCAGTTTCACCCACAGTCTGTTGGCATGCAGCCTGCTCAACACTTCTCTGACGTCTCTCACATGTTGCTCCTCATTCTCCGAATACACCAACACGTCATCTAAGAAGGCCACGCAATTCTTGTAGAGCAAAGGCCCCAGTACATGGTTCATATAGGCTTGAAAACACGCGGAGCCTGCTTGTAATCCAAAAGGCATAACGAGATATTCAAATGCCCCCAAAGGGGTGAACATGGTGGTCTTCCATTCATCCCCTTTCCTTATACGTATCAGGTTGTACGCCCCCCTTAGGTCCAGCTTTGTAAAAATCTTTCCTTTTCGCACCCTGGTCAAAATATCATCAATCCTGGGCATAGGAAAAGCCACCGGCTCTGTCACTGCATTTAGGGCCCGAAAGTCACATACCAGTCTCGGCTTGTCCGTGTTCTTTTTATCCACAAAAAACACTGGGCTACCCCCCGCTGCCTTGGACTCTCTGATGAAGCCTCTCTTCAGGTTCTTGTCAATGAACGCTCGCAACTCCTGCATCTCCCTGTCTGACATGGCATACAACCTGCCTACAGGAAGCTGTGCTCCAGGGAGTAAATTGATCTGGCAATCAAAGGGCCTATGCGGGGGTAGTTGGTCAGCTTCCTTCTCGCTGAACACGTCGCTGAGATCAGCATACTGTGATGGCACCTTCCCCTTCTCCATCACTTCCGTCCCTGCTAGGGTGGCTTGGGCCCCTGCTGACCCCTTTTCCCCCCTGCAGTGTTCTAAGCAATGTGCGGAACCGAAGGAAACCACTCTTTGATGCCAGCCCACCAGCGGATCATGTAGGGCTAGCCAGCTCATTCCCAAAATAATGGGAGCGCCTCCCAAGGTGGCCACATTAAACGCTATCAGTTCTGTGTGCCTTGCCACCCTCATTATCATTGGGATGGTCTGCAAGCTGACACCTCCTCCCAACAGTTCTCTGCCATCGATCGTGGTCACCTGCAGGGGGTTGCTTAAGGGGATAGTCTGTATCTGGTGTTCAGCCGCAAACTCCTTGCTCATGAAATTGCAGGAGCTGCCTGAGTCCAACAGCGCCTTTATTTTTAGGGGGTGTCCATTTTGCAACTCTAGCGACACTTCAATCACTAGAGCAGGTCGAGGAGCTTCTGGCACTGGCACTTGGGAAAGGGGCACTTTCACTGCTCTTTGGCCTGGCTGCAGTGCCCTGCTGGCAACCAGGCGTTGGCTTTTACCTGCTCCGTTTCTCCCTGCTCTTCCCCCTCAACAGTTCCCACCATCCCTTGCCATTCCTTCCTCTGGGGGCAGACTCTGGCAAAGTGGCCTGGCTGTTGGCAGAGATAGCATTTCCGGGGTCCCTTTCCCTCCTTCTTCGCCCCCTCACTGGGCTTTGAAACTGCGCGCGCGCGGGCTGTTCCGATTTCCATCGGCTCTGCCGGCGGGAAAGCTGGCTCAGGAATGTCTGGAATGCGTAACTCCTTCCAACGTTCCCCTCTCCCTTCCCGCCTCTCCAAGGCTCTTGCCTCCTGGCGCGCTCCAATGGTCAGCGCAGATTTGGTCAGCTGATCCATAGACACCGCCCTGGGGCTCCTGGCCAGCTCGTCTTTCACAGCTGAAGAAAGACCTTCTTCAAATAGCATCTGAATGGGTGCTGCCGATAAATCCCACCCCAATCTGTGAATCAGCATGGTAAATTCAGTCCAGTACTCACGGACAGATCTGCTTCCCTGCTTGCAAGCCATTAGCTGTCTGCGCACTCCCCCCTCCTCAATATCGCTGGAGAACATGATATCCATTGCCCGAAAGAATTTCATAGCGTCCTTCAGGATATCGTTGTGCGTTGCCATCAGGGGTCGAACCCAGTCCCGCGCCCCCTTCTCAAGATGCCCAATTACGAAAGCAACTCGGGATTCCTCATCAGGGAACTCATCAAACTGCACATTCAGGGCATATTGCATTTCAGTCCTAAAGGCATGGTAATCCTTGGGGTCCCCCCCAAACTTCTGCACTAATCCTGGTACCTTTCTGGGGAACTGAGTGGTTCTCCCCTTCTTGTCTGCATCTTGAGCCCTCCTCTCCTCGAGCCTCGCCGTCTGCAGCGCAAGTTGGACCTCCAATGCTCGGTATCTGTCTTCCAAGCTTGGACCAGCTCCAACCCCTGCGGTTCCGGCTCCTGCTGGGTCGCTCATGATGCCTTCTCCTGCACAGGCAGCGTACAGAGACTGTCGGACTGCTATCAAGGGATGATTAGCTGCTTGTGCTTAAAATAGTGCCCCTTCAGAGTTTGTGCGACCCCACAAACCTCTGTGTGTGACAGAGCTCCTCAGACATGTCTGCTCTAGTCACTTGTAGTGTCCGACAGTGGCTGTCTGCGGAAGCGCTTCCAGCAAAGAAGTTCCTTAACGGAAACGCGTCTCCTAGACTCACGACGTGACAGCTTCCGGCGAAGCATAGGTCTCCCTGCAGTTGCTTCTGACACCTCCCCGCTATTTTCGCTCGAAGTGTCTCTCACCCCTTTCTCTCCCCTTCTGCTTCCTGCCTGGGCTGCTGCGTCACTCTCAGCATTACTGAGATCCTCCTCCAGAGACCCCGCGCTCCCCCTACTGGTCCCTGCTTTAGCTGTTGACTCTCTCCCAGTCTCTGGGAGCCCTGCCACTTCCCTTTCCTCCGATGTCAGTTCCCTGACAGTATCATTCCCCAGAATGCTTTTGTTAATTTGTACATCCACCACATATGGAAGAATGTGCCCTCTTTCTCTTTATATTTCCAACAAATATTTGAAGCAGTTCTATGCATTTTTGCTTATTTAGTAGGTGTTAGATACCAACGGTACATCATTTTCATATACAGTGGTACCTCAGGTTAAGTACTTAATTCGTTCTGGAGGTCTGTACTTAACCTGAAACTGTTCTTAACCTGAAGCACCACTTTAGCTAATGGGGCCTCCTGCTGCCGCCGCGCCGCCGGAGCACGATTTCTGTTCTCATCCTGAAGCAAAGTTCTTAACCTGAAGCACTATTTTAGGTTAGCAGAGTATGTAACCTGAAGCGTATGTAACCTGAAGCGTATGTAACCCGAGGTAGCACCGTAGTTTTCTTTCAACGTACAGCTGTAGATTTTAAATCTTCCCTCCGTAACCTTTCACAAGATGAAAATTTTATATTATGCCCAATATGTTTTGCCTCTGGCTCCACCCACCCCTGACATGTGGCCCTCAGAAGGTTGCCCAGAAGAGAATTTGGCCCTTGGGCTAGAAAATGGTCCCCCAAATACTGAACCAGATGGACCAATGGTTTGCCAAAAACGAAGGCGGCTACATCGTCAGGGGAGCAGGGGTCCAGCTCTGTGATGCTTGCAGGGCTATTGCAAAACTAAGGAAAATCCAGAGAAATAAACAATGAGCAAGAGCCGTAAAGCAAAAAGAACTCAAGTCATGCAGTTGAAAGGTTCTCTGTTCTCCAGGTCAGCCAGAGAATTGCTTCGCTGAAGCTCTCACCTCCTCCCATCTATGTGATTTTTTATTTTTTTTAGCCCTGTTGAGTGGGTAGAACTTGTAAAGGGCCCTGCTGTCAGAACAGATCCATGTCCTCCTCTTCTTCACCGCAGATGCAAGTTGTTGTCTGAATAGATTAGGCTGACTCCCAAGAAGGTGCAGGCAGCCAAGCGAGTGCCTGGCAAGGCTGTGTTTTCCTACCTCGGCTTCTAGAAGGAAAGTATACCGAGAAAGAGCAAAGTGGATGCTTGGGAACCCTGCTGAAAAAGGCTAGAGAAGCGATGGGGAACCTAAAAGTCTTGCGGATATCCAATGGTTGGATGTTGGACAGTTGGACATGTTGGGCAGTTGAAGACAAACAAAAGAAAGCACTTCTTGGACTACTGCAATGCGCTCTATGTGGAGCTACCTTTGAAGGTGACCCGGAAACTACAACTAATATGGCAGCTAAACTGGTGACTGGGGGCAGCCGCCAAGACCATATAACCCCGGTCCTGAAAGACCTACATTGGCTCCCAGTACGTTTCTGAGTACAATTCATAGTGTTGGTGCTGACCTTTAAAGCCCTAAATGGCCTCGGTCCAGTATATCTGAAGGAGCGTCTCCACCCCCCATCGTTCTACCCAGACACTGAGGTCCAGCGCCGAGGGCCTTCTGGCGGTTCCCTCACTGCGAGAAGCCAAGTTACAGGGAACCAGGCAGAGGGCCTTCTCAGTAGAGGCACCCGCCCTGTGGAACACCCTCCCACCAGATGTCAAAGAGAAGAACAACTACCAAACTTTAAGAAGACATCTGAAGGCAGCCCTGTTTCAGGAAGCTTTTAATGTTTGATGCATTACTGTATTTTAATATTTTGTTGGAAGCCACCCAGAGCAGCTGGGGAAACCCAGCCAGATGGGTGGGGTACAGATAATAAATTACTGTTACTATTACTTCTCCACACAGCACATAGTTAAACTATGGAACTTGCTCGCGCAGGGGTAAGCGATCAGCCACCAACTTGAATGGCTTTAAAAGAGGGTTGGACAGAATCATGGAGGGCTACCAATGGCTACTAAACACGATAGCTTGGCTTTGCCTCCATGACTGGAGGCAGTAATGCTTCTGAATACCAGTTGCTGGAAAACTGAGGATGGGAGAAGGTTCTTGCACTCAAATCCTGCTTGAGCGTTTCCCACAGGCATCTGGTTGGCCACTGTGAGAGCAGATTGCTGGGCTAGGGGGGCCATTGGCATTGTGATGGCCTGGGATTCGGACTCGGAGGCTGAACCTGAGGAATCCCAGCCTGCACAGGAGTCCCCGCCTCCAGAACCAGCTGAGCCAGGGCTGGGGCCTGAGCCTGAAGGGTCCTCACCTGTGCTGGATCCTCAGGTGCAGGCACCAGCTGAGTCTGCTCTGGCTCCTGAGGTCATGGAGGACCCATTGTCTGCAGGTGCTCCACTCTCAGCCCCGTCAGGGAAAGCTGAGGTTGCCTCTGGGTCCGGTAACCCTCCAGCCTCTCCTGTCCTGCTGTTCTGCTGGAGCTCCTGACCTCACTCGACTCCCTGCCTTGGACCCAGCTTCAGCTTTGACGGACAGCCTCCATACCGCACCCTCGACCTTGGACTGGACTCGGACCTCGCCTCACGGTTAACCCTTGGGACCAGCACAGGCATGCTCCTGCAGGTTCTTATGATGTTCTTGTGACTTGTTTGCTACTTGCCTCAGGGGTCAGGTCTAGATCTAATAATGGGCTTCATCTGCAGGAGGGCAGGTGTCAACTGAACATTAGG
Organism: Podarcis vaucheri; assembly: GCF_965113315.1. Lineage (NCBI taxonomy): Eukaryota > Metazoa > Chordata > Lepidosauria > Squamata > Lacertidae > Podarcis > Podarcis vaucheri. The sequence continues at coordinate 75,131,052 of NC_138765.1, forward strand.
ATATGTTTCTTGACAGTAAGAACAGTTGGACTATGGAACCAATTCCCTAGAGCAGTTATGGGGAGCCTGTGGTCCTCTGGATGTTGCTGGACCATAGTTCCCATCCTGACTATTGGACGTGCTGGCTGGGGCTGATGGGAGTTCAATAACATGTCAAGAGCTACAGGTTACCCATATACACCCTAGAGGAATAGACTGGCTCTCCCTCACTAGGCTAGATGGCCTTCAAGGTCTCCTTCCAAATTCTGTGATTCTATGAAGATGGTATTTTCTCAGTCCCCCTATCTTACTTAATAATAAAACTGTAAGGCTGTTGTCACGCTGCATTTCGCATAGCCACCAATAGGTGAAGGTTTGAGTGATCTGTGAAGGGATGGGATGGGGGTTTAGGTAATCTGTAAGGGAAGGGAGCACAGTTTGGGTGATCTGTAAGGGGAGGGGTATGGGGTTTGGTGAGATGTAAGGGGGGGTTGACATGGGGGGGTAGGCAAGGTTGGCAAGCAATGTGAGCAGAGGCACAGCCTCTAGTCTGCAGTGTGTGAATGATACTACAAGTTCAGCGTAAAATGTTGTTTTAAGGATTATTACCATAATGGATGTAAGATATTTTGAATACTTGATTGTTTAAAAGAGTGTCAAGGATAGTTAACCTAAGAATAAACATTGTTAGATTAAGCATTGTTAGCTGTAAACATTACAGCAAGAACAGGGCATCATCAAGCAGGATTTGAGCTAAACAATTCTCTCAGGAGCATATCCTCCCCCCAGCCTTTTTTTAAAAAACAAGAAATGTGAATTAGTTTGCATTAAATTGTGAACTGAACTGAATTTCTTACCAACTTTCTGCTCTGAACCAACAGCGCGGACCATTTCCTTTTCTTGGCTATTTTCCAGCATCTATCTCTGAACATTCTAATTTGCTTCTGCAAAATTAACATAACAGCCTTCTATTAATAGCATTGGATAGAATAGAATCTTATTGAATTAGCCCTTAGGGCATATCAAAATAACATACATCTAAACGAAGCATAAAAGTATTCCAGAAACAAACAAAAAAATGTTGTATTTTGTTTCTGATGGAACTCAAAATTACACATGGAAGCAAAACAACGAGAAGAGGTACAAATCAGAATGGATTTATCGTCCTTAAAACTTCCCCCGCAGTTGTCAAAAACGGATTCCAAGGATTGTTGCCGGCGAATTTCTACTCAGAGTAGGGTCACTGAAATCAACGGGTTACGCCTATTAATTTCAGTGGGCCTGCTCTGAGTTGGGCTGCAACCCCAGATACATTGGAATGTAGCAACCACAACACACACTGACATCCAAAATAACAAAGTTAGATTTGGAGTCCCAAATGGGGGGGGGGCATGCCCTCTCCCTCCTTCAGCCCAGCAGCTGCTACTAGAAATTTATAAAATTATGCATGGCATGGAGAACGGGGATAGAGAAAAGTTTCCCTCCCTCTCTCATAACATTAGAACTCGGGGACATCCAAAGGAATGTTGGAAGATTTAGGACAGATAACAGAACACAGTGCATAGTCAAACAGGAGGCAGTGATGGCCACCAACTCGGATGGCTTTAAAAGATTGTTGGACAAATTCCTGGAGGAGGCGGCTATCCATGGCTACCAGTCCTGATGGCTCTGCCCTGCCTCCATAGTTGGAGACCTTGTGCCTTTTGAATAACAGTTGATTGGAATTGCAAGTGGGGAGTTAGGCATTTGGGTCCTGCTTGTGGGCTTCCCATAATGGGTTGGCCATTGTGAGAAAAGGATGCTGGACTAGATAGGCCATTGGCCTGATCCAGCAGGGCTCTTCTCACAGAATCATAGAGTTGGAAGGAGATTAATAATAATAATAATAATAATAATAATGTGGTACCTCAGGTTACATACACTTCAGGTTACATACGCTTCAGGTTACAGACTCTGCTAACCCAGAAATAGTACCTCGGGTTAAGAACTTTGCTTCAAGATGAGAGCAGAAATCGTGATCTGGCGGCACAGCAACAGCGGGAAGCCCCATTAGCTAAAGTGGTGCTTCAGGTTAAGAACAGTTTCAGGTTAAGAACGGACCTCCGGAACGAATTAAGTACTTAACCTGAGGTACCACTGTAATAATAATAATAATAATAATAATAATAATAATAATAAATTTATACCCCATCCATCTGGCTGGGTTTCCCCAGCCACTCTGGGCGGCTTCCAACAAAATATTAAAATGCAGTAATGCATCAAACATTAAAAGCTTCCCTGAACAGGGCTGTCTTCAGGTGTCTTTTAAAGATAGGATAGCTGCTTATTTCCTTCACATCTGAAGGGAGGGCGTTCCACAGGGTGGGCGCCACTACCAAGAAGGCCCTCTGCCTGGTTTGCTCTAACTTCGCTTCTCTCAATAAAAAAATTCCTTCCAGTAGCACCTTAAAGACCAACTAAGTTAGTTCTTGGTATGAGCTTTCGTGTGCATGCACACTTCTTCAGATACCTTCGCTTCTCTCAGTGAGGGAACTGCCAGGAGGCCCTCGGATCTGGACCTCAGTGTCCAGGATGAGGGTGGAGACGCTCCTTCAGATATACTGGACAGAGGCCGTTTAGGACTTTAAAGGTCAGCACTAACACTTTGAATTGTGCTCAGAAACATACTGGGAGCCAATGAAGGTCTTTCAAGACTGGTGTAAGATTCTCATGCTCTGCCAACTGAGTTATCATGTTCTTATGTCCTCAAATTTATACCTGTACCATACATTTAAATCACTCTTATTCCACTTAACAATCATGGCTCCCCAGACCAAGAATCTTGGGTACTATAGTTTCATAAGGTTCTCCTAGCAACTCCCAGCACCCTTAACAAACTACAGTTTCCAGGATCCTTGGAGGCGTGGGAGATAGACTCTGAAATAAGCACACAGCAGACTGGCTTCTCTCAGGGACTCTTTCCTCTTCAGCAGCCCAAACCATGGGATCCATGTCCAAATCTTTCAACTTACAAGAATAAGAAAAATCTTGGTATATTTCACGGGCGATAACTGAGATGCCTGCGGTCGAAGAGGACGACAGGCTATAAAATAGGCAGTGAAAGGCTCCCGAAACAGAGCCAAACTCTTCAGAACAAAAAACCAGGGGCCGGGAGATGAGACGGGAATTTGGCTGAGGTTAAAACAAGGCCCCATTGGCCCTGTACTTTCAAGAGTGATGGCCTCCGCCAAAGAATCTTGGGAAGTGTCATTTGTTAAGGAGGCCCCTCAGGGGTGGCCTGTGCTGTTCCCGTGGGTTACCCGAGAGGCGAGGGCCAAGTCCGGTCCATGGTCAAAGGTGCAACCTGGAGGCAGTCTGTAGTAGCTGAAGCTGGGTGCAGGGCAGGGAGCCAGGTGAAGTCAGGAAAAGGCTTGCAAGCAGGGAACCAGGGCGGGTCAGGAGCTCAGGCAGGAAAGCAGGACAGGGTTCAGGCAGGAACTAGCAACCACAATGTTGCTCCCGCAACTTGGGACTGGGGCTGGCTGGCTTTTATCTGCCCCAAGACATAGGACAGCCCCGATCCTCTGGTGACTCGCCTCTCCTGACCTGGAAGTGAGCACTCCTCCTGCGGGAACTTAGTTCCCTCTGCCTCTCTGCCCTGAGCCTCTGTAGCTCAGGAGAGGCTGGAGGGTTACCGGACCCAGAGGCAACCTCACCTTCCCCTGACAGGGCTGAGAGTGGAGCACCTGCAGGCAATGGGTCCTCCATCACCTCAGGAGCCAGAGCAGACTCGGCTGATGCCTGCACCTGAGGATCCAGCACAGGTGAGGATTCTTCAGGCTCATGCCCCAGCCCCGGCTCAGCTGGTTCTGGAGGCAGGGAATCCTGTGCAGGCTGGGATCCCTCAGTTTCAGCATCTGAGTCCGAATCCCAGGCCATCACATGACCTGTCCTGTTCTGTTCCAGCGCCTGAGGTGAAACAGGAAGGTGAAACAGGAAGGTGTCCCCACCACCGCCCCCAGCTGATATCTCATTTCCTGCCGCTGTGTGGCCCTGGTGGCAGCAGCAATGGCAAGTAGAGTGCCTTTGTGAGCCGCCTTGAGTTATGGGGGGAAAGGCAGGATATAAATTAATGATCATGATGACACAAAGAGAGCATCAGGGGTCAGGGGTCAGATTCCTTGTCCTGTGACGGCTCCAAACCTGAGGGTGAGGACCTCCCATCCCTATTCCTCAGAGGCCCTGCTACCAGACGAAGCTGGAAGGGCCAGTGCCTAAGGATGTGCCATCTTCTGACTCCACCGTTAGAAGACCCTGGAAGACCTCCTGAGCCTCCAGTGTTCTGTGTACAGATATAGAATCAGGATACCAGCACACCCGGCCTCTGCAGGTCACCTGGAGGGCAGATTTTAATGCTGGGGTATTGTTCTCCTTCTCGGATGTTACGGCAACAAATGACCCGGCCATGTCGGGAAACGTGGCACAAATCGAGGGATGACTGTGTGATGTTTACTCCTTTGGGTGTGCTCCGGCAGCCCTCAAATATGAGGAAGCTGGTGACAGAGGCTTCCTGTGACAAACACTGCATTGTGTACAAGGGTAAAGCGGTGACAATGAAGAAGAAGAAGAAGAGTTTGGATTTGATATCCCGCCTTTCACTCCCTTTTTTTTAAGGAGTCTCAAAGCAGCTAACATCCTTTCCCTTCCTCCCCCACAACAAACACTCTGTGAGGTGAGTGGGGCTGAGAGACTTCACAGAAGTGTGACTGGCCCAAGGTCACCCAGCAGCTGCATGTGGAGGAGCGGAGACACGAACCCGGTTTCCCAGATTACGTGACTACCGCTCTTAACCACTACACCACACTGGCCAACTTGGGATAAAAGAGGAGAGAAGGGAAAAGATGGAGTCATAGGCGGCTGCCTGTCCTTTTCTGGAAAGGATGGGATTTGCTCCCAGAAGAGTTGGTGAACAGACCACCAACATAGATGGGCCCAAAAGGATTTTCTCTCTCTCCTTATGTAATTCTCCCAAATTAGGAACCATGATCAGATTCATAACTACTGGTATATCTTCTTCTCATCCATTATTTCAAGTTATTTTAAATGAAACTTCTTGACCATTGGACCATCTAGGACAGAATTGTCCACCAGGGTGCCCTCCCGATGTTGTTGACTCCAGTTCCCATCATTCCCAGCCAGAATGGCCAATGGCCCAACAACATCTGGAGGGGTACCACATTGCAGGCTGTGCTGGCTGCCACGAGCTCTTTGGGTTTTCAGACTGGTCTCATTCATTGTAGGCTTTGGGCTTGGCTTAGGTCTTGATGTGGTTACATTCCCTCCAAAGGATCAGGTACAAAGTTTGCGGGGGTGCTTCTATCACTTGGAGCTCAAGTTGCCTTGGTGACACAAGTCCCTTCCATCGGTTTAGAAAAGCGGCTCAGCTACTCCCCAGTCTGGGCAGGGGTAGGCTATGCTCTGGTAACCTCCAGGTTAGATTACTGCAGTGCATTATACATGGGGCTGCCTTTGAAGGTTGTACAGAAAATGCAGCTGATGCAGAATTCAGCAGCCGGGTTTCTCACCTGGCAAGACAGTCTTAGCTCCTAACACCAATCCTGGCCTGACTGTTTACCAGTTAGTTTCTGGGCCCAGTTCAAAGTGCTCCTTTTGACCTATAAAGCCTTATGACCTATAAAGGACTGCCTCTCCCCATATGAACCCACCAAGACCCCGGGATCATCACCTAAAGCTATTCTCCATGCGCCTCCTCCATGGCAACACAAGAGATGGCCTTTTCAGGGCCGGCTCCCAACTTATGGGATGCTCTCCCCAGGGAGGTTTGCCTACCACTCTCTTTGTCCAGTTTTAGGCGCCAGCTGAAAACTTTCCTTTCTACCTGGGCTTTTGGCTCTTCGTTTGAAGGGTATTTAAATAAACAGGAACAGCTGGCAGGCGGCAAAGAGGGAAATCCCCGGCCGCGTCCTGCCTTTATAGGGCAGGCCCCGCCCCCGAGCCAGCCGATTGGCCGGCCAGGGGGTGACGCGGCCAGGAATCCCCCCAATCATGTGGGGCCGCTACACGCATGGGGGCCCCGTGAAGCCTGCAACCCCACCTCCTCCTTAGTGCGGAAGTGGCTTTGTGGACTCATTTGCCTGGAAGGATATGCTAAGCCTATTTGTATAGCTGTTGGTTTCCCCCTGGGTTTTTTTTTAATTGCTTGTCTTTATTGTAATTGGTTTTAGTGTTTCTCTTGTGTTTGCAAGTCCTTTTGAGTCATGTATAAATTAAAAACTATAAGAATAGCTGTAGACTGTAAGTGTCAAAATCCACTGAAATCCTTTTATGGCTGTAACAGAGCAGACCCAGTGGATATTATGGATATAACTACCTTGGGTCCATTAATTTCAACAAGGGACTGTGGTAGTGGAGTCAGAGACGGGTTGATGAGATAGTGCTCCCTTCACCCTAATGGACCAGCCTTTGATAGATAGATAGATTCTTTATTGTCATTACACAAGTGCAACATTGCACAAAGTGCAACGAAATTGGATGCCATCCCTTAAAACAACAAAAGCAAGACAACAACAACAACCAAACAAACCACATTCCAGCCACACCCACACCACACCCATCAAACTTCCAGGTCACACTAACGAGTTACAGCATTCAAAAGGGCCACAGCTCTTGGATAGAAACTGTTTTTCAGTCTATTTGTCTTTGACTTGATGTTTCTATATCTTCTGCCAGAAGGCAGTAGTGCAAACAGACAGTGTCCCGGGTGAGATGAATCCTGCAGGATGTTATTTGCTTTCCTAAGACAACGGGAACCGTACAGTTCTTCCAAAGATGGGAGAGGATGACCAATAATCCTTTGGGCAGATTCTTTGCAGATTCCATATGGTGGTATAGATCTTATTGATGACCACACTGCAGTTTTCCGATGTGATTGGCTAATGTGTGGCCAATAAGCAAGTCTCCCAAGGATTAGGATGGGAAGGGAGCGGCAGGAGAAGAAGAAGAGTTTGGATTTGATATCCCACTTTATCACTACCCGAAGGAGTATCTTCTTCTTCTTCACAGACCAGGAAAAAGTAAAAACCATATGGATAAAATACAGAAAGCTAAAACACATAAAATATAAGAGTTAAAACGTAATTCAACTAGGACAGAACAGAAGAAGCGTTTGGATTTGATATCCCACTTTATCACTACCCAAAAGAGTCTCAAAGCGGCTAGCATTCTCCTTTCCCTTCCTCCCCCACAACAAACACTCTGTGAGGTGAGTGGGACTGAGAGACTTCAGAGAAGTGTGACTAGCCCAGCAGCTAGTGTCACCCAGCAGCTAGTGTCACCCAGCAGCTGCATGTGGAGGAGCAGGGAATCGAACCCGGTTCACCAGATTACGAGTCTACCGCTCTTAACCACTACACCACACTGGCTCTCATATCTCTCACATATCTTCCGAATCTCTTTGGTTCCATGATACGGACAAATAAGGGCCTTTAATATCCCAGGGCTGAAAAAAGACTTCTTCCTTTTTTAAAAAACCAAGAAAGCGGAGGGCATGAGGGCACATCCCAATTTAGCCAGCTAAACAACCTACACCTTAGAAATCTCTCTTTTCGCCAGCCAGATTCAATATTTACTCAGGCTGGATGAGGCCCAGCTGCAGCTGGTTCATTTAGCCCCAACCCCCCGGGGATGAAATCGGCAGGTCCTGCAAAACATGACCTTTACATTTTTCCTTCTGTTTTTTTAAAAATATTATTTTATTGTCATTTTGCTGTGATAAGGAATAAATCAAAGATGAAAGAACCCTCCTCAAGACCCTTCAGGACCTTGGAGAACCAGGGACCACGCTGGGAGAGGAGGGTGGTCTTGGCGACAAACTCCAGACATCAGGGAGTTTCAAAAGAGCTGGGACAGGATCCTTTGTTCTTCGCTCTGTGCCTTACGACAGTGACTCAGCTCACTGTATTTTTTTCTCCCAGATGGGGATCTTTTTGGGATGTTGCCGGTTCTGCTTCCTTCTTTGGCGATCAGCCTTCCTTATTTATTCCTCTGTCTTCTTGGCAAAGGAAGATTTAGCTGCATTGTACGAGTGCGTTGAACTCTTGTTCCAGGAGGGCTGTGTGTTTTGTGCAGCCCCACAAATGCCTAGAGAGAATATAATGTTGCGCTCATCCCAATCTTCAAATGGTGAAAAGGGTTCCTGTGTCTATCCAGGATTTGGTTTCCTTGGAACGAAGGTCAGTGGAAGCTGTGATGTGTTTAGGATTGTTTTAAGAATTTTAAGGTCTCAAATATAGGGTAAATATGCATAAATGAGGGACGCGGGTGGCGCTGTGGGTTAAACCGCAGAGCCTAGGACATGCCGATCAGAAGGTCGGCGGTTCGAATCCCCGTGATGGGGTGAGCTCCCATTGCTCGGTCCCTTCTCCTGCCAACCTAGCAGTTCGAAAGCACGTCAAAGTGCAAGTACATAAATACGGTAGGTACCACTCCGGTGGGAAGATAAACGGCGTTTCCGTGCTCTGCTCTGGTTCGCCAGAAGCGACTTAGTCATCCTAGCCACATGACCCAGAAGCTGTATGCCGGCTCCCTCGGCCAATAAAGCGAGATGAGCGCCGCAACCCCAGAGTCGATCACGACTGGACCTAATGGTCAGGGGTCCCTTTTACCTTTATTCATAAATGCACACATTTATGTTGCTGCTTTGCGAGTGCTGGGAAGACCGCTCCCTCTCCTGCCAACTCCATCCGGCCTAGGGGGGCGGGGCCTGCACTCATCGCCACAGCATAAGAGGCCAGAGAGAGGCTTCCGGGACACGGCTGCTGTTGCTGCTTTGCGAGTGCTGGGAAGACCGCTCCCTCTCCTGCCAATTCCATCCGGCCTAGGGGGGCGGGGCCTGCACTCATCGCCACAGCATAAGAGGCCAGAGAGAGGCTTCCGGGACACGGCTGCTGTTGCTGCTTTGCGAGTGCTGGGAGGACCGCTCCCTCTCCTGCCAACTCCATCCGGCCTAGGGGGGCGGGGCCTGCACTACCACTACAGTTTAGAGGACAGAGCAGCTACCGGCAGCAATGGACAAAATAGTTTTAAATGTTTTAATTGCTTTTAATTTGCAGCACCTTAAGTGGGGGTTGTTGTTTTTTATAATATTATATTATTTCATTATCTGCTGCAAATGTTAAAGATGTTTATATATATTTTAAGGTGTTTAAAGGTGCTTTTATTGTTTACTTTGTTGTACCACCGTGAATGGTGGTTTTTATCTATGTATTTTTGTTTGTTCTGTCTTGTTTTGTTTTTTGGGTTGAACATTCAGTGGGGTGGGGATTGGTTTTGTTTGGGCATAATTGTTTTTGGTTGTTTTGTTTATTATTTTGTAAATGGAGGTTAGTATGAGGCCTGGGATTGCTACCGTGGAGGGGCGAGGGAGGTATGGCGGTGGGGGCAGATGTTATAGGCGAAGGGGATCGAGATACGGATATGCTCGTACCCCTTCCAATCTGCGCCCCATCCCGAGAGACGAGGGTAGGGTGAGCAAGGATTACTCACCTCCTTCACTGGTGTTGTGCAATGCCAGGTCTATAGGCAACAAAACCGCTACCCTGCGTGATTTCTTTATCTCGCAGGGAGTCAACCTGGCTTGTGTGACGGAGACCTGGGTGCGCGAAGGGGTAACTGTTACCTTACGAGAGATGGCGCCCCCGGGTTTCTCCGTCCTCCACCAGTCACGGACTGTGGGCCGGGGGGGGAGGGGTGGCAGTATTAATCCGGGAAGATTGTTCTTTCAGGGCTCTACCATCGCCATCGATCCCCGGCATTGAATGTGTTGGCCTAGTGTGGGGCTCCGAGGAGAGCTTGGCTGTCTGGCTGGTGTACCGGCCACCTAGCGCACCAGCAGCCACCCTGTCAGGCCTGCTGGAGGCGGTGGCCGGCTGGGCCTTGGAGTTCCCTAACCTATTGGTATTGGGAGATTTCAACTTCCATGCTGATGCCACTCCCTCCTCACAGGCTCTGGACCTGGTGTCTTCCATGGCGACACTAGGGCTCTCCCAGTTTGTTTCGGGCCCCACACATCAAGCAGGCCACACGCTGGATTTGATCTTTGGCGCCGGTATAGATGTGATCATGTGTCCTTCAATGAAGGTGCCATGGTCTGATCACTACGCTCTGAAAGCCAGGATTGACTTTCCACCCCCACCCTGCTTAGGTGGCGAGCCGATTTGGGCTCGCCCGCAGAGGCTGATGGACCCGGATAGACTCCGTCAAGCCTTGCGGGACCTTACTCCCCCTGGCGACTCATTGACTGAGCTTGTTGAGGGCTGGAATACCCAGCTCCTGGCAGCCATCGATGAGATCGCACCTAAGCGCCCTCTGCGACCCCGCAGAAACCGGGCTCCCTGGTTTACCGAGGAGCTTCGGAAAATGAAGCGGGACCTCAGACGGCTAGAGCGAGTATGGCGGGGTGCCCGTGACGGAGCCTCAAGAACATCTTATAGGGTTTTTATGAAAACCTATGAGATGGCAGTGAAGGCCGCTAAGAAATCTTACTTCTCGGCCTCCATTGCATCCGCTAGCTCTCGCCCGGCACAATTATTTAATATAATTCGGTCTTTAACGTCCCTTGAAGGACAGCCAAATTTAAACAACAATTTGACACACAGCTGTGAGGCATTTGCGAGCTTTTTTGCGGAGAAGGTCCTGTTGCTCCGCCATGACCTCCCTGCCAATTTGGATACAATAAAGGAACTGGAGGCCCCTCGACTGTCCTCGGGTCCAGTATTGGACCACTTTGACCGGATATCTCCAGCCGATGTGGACAGATTCCTCCAAGCTGGAAAGCCCACCACCTGTCCTCTTGACCCGTGCCCGTCCTGGCTGATTAGAGCGTGTCCAGACGAGGTGCGGGGCCCCCTGGGGGATATCATCAATTTGTCCCTTGGCACCGGGATATTCCCAGGGGAACTGAAGGAGGCGGTGGTGCGTCCGCTCTTAAAGAAAACATCATTAGATCCCTCAGATCTATCCAATTACCGCCCGGTCTCTAATCTTCCATTCCTGGGTAAGGTGATTGAGAGAGCGGTTGCTGAACAGCTTGGTAGGTTTCTGGATGAAACATCGGCTTTGGATCCATTCCAGTCCGGCTTCCGCGCTGGTCATGGGACCGAGACGGCTCTGGTCGCCCTAACAGATGATCTCCGCAGGCAGCTGGATCGAGGCGGGTCGGGGCTGCTGATTCTTCTAGATCTGTCAGCAGCCTTTGACATGGTCGATCACGAACTCCTGGATCACCGCCTTGCCGACGTGGGGATCCAGGGCACAGTCCTTCAATGGCTGCGCTCGTTTCTCTCTGGTCGGGGACAGAGGGTGGCGCTTGGGGGGGAATTGTCATCACGCCACTCCTTGGTGTGTGGAGTGCCTCAGGGTGCAATTCTCTCCCCGATGCTTTTTAACATCTTTATGTGCCCCCTCGCCCAGCTTGTCAGGAATTTTGGGCTGGGTTGCCATCAGTATGCCGATGACACCCAACTCTATCTGTTGATGGATGGCCATCCTGACTCGGCCCCAGATACACTGACCAGATGTCTGGAAGCTGTGGCTGGATGGTTACGTGGGAGCCGGTTGAAGTTAAATCCTTCGAAGACGGAGGTCCTCTGGCTGGGGCGGGACGATATGGGATTGAGGGGGCAACTCCCATCTCTTGCGGGGGTGCAATTAGTGCCAGCACCGGCCGTTAAGAGTTTGGGTGTAATCTTCGATACCTCCCTCTCTATGGAGGCGCAGATTACAGCTATAACAAAGGCGGCATTTTTTCATCTCCGCCAAGCTAAGCAGTTGGCCCCTTATCTCTCTCGTCCTGACCTAGCCACTGTGATCCATGCGACGGTCACCTCCAGACTGGATTATTGTAACTCGCTCTACGTGGGGCTGCCCTTGAGACTGACCCAGAAACTCCAGCGGGTGCAGAATGCCGCGGCGAGACTCCTTATGGGGTCTTCGCTGCGAGAGCACATTCATCCAGTATTATACCAGCTGCACTGGCTCCCGGTGGAGTACAGGATCAGGTTTAAGGTGCTGGTTTTAACCTTTAAAGCCCTATACGGCCTAGGACCCTCGTACCTACGGGACCGCCTCTCCTGGTATGTCCCACAGAGAAACCTACGGTCAGCAAATAATAACATCCTCAAGGTCCCAGGCCTCAGAGAGGTTAGGCTGGCCTCAACTAGAGCCAGGGCCTTCTCGGCTGCGGCTCCAACCTGGTGGAATGCTCTGTCACAAGAGACTAGGGCCCTGCGGGACCTGACATCTTTCCGCAGGGCCTGCAAGACAGAGTTGTTCCGCCAGGCCTTTGGTCAGGGCGCAGCCTGACCCCCTCCTCTGGCAACCTGCACAAAATCTTGCTTAATCGGTTGCCATCAATTTGATTTTAACTAATTTTATAATGAAATATTTTTAGAATGTATGATTATTTGATTGTTTATTTGATTGTTGTTAGCCGCCCTGAGCCCGGCTTCGGCTGGGGAGGGCGGCATATAAATAAAATTTTTTTTTTTTATTATTATTATTATTATTATTATTATTATTATTATCTAAATATATGAACTATGTGTCTGAAATAGTATGGGAGAGCAATCCTGAAGCCATTTTGACTCTCCCAATGACCTCAAATATTCCTCTGCAGTTAGGGGGGGGCAAATGGGGAAAGCCTTCCCATTGTCTTTTTGATTGCAAATCCTGTCTGAAGGGTGTATTTGTGTATGAATAGGGTGAGCCTGTGACCTGGATTCAGGAACTAAATCATTAACCATCACAAAAGGATAGCCAGGCTGCCCAGGTAAAGCAATCAGTGACCATTGTCAGGTATCCTGGCAGACAGGATTTCTGCTGTGGACCGCCTCCTTCTGTGATGTATGTATGATATTTCGGGGGCTGGTCTTGGGCTACAGGGTGGGCAATTTCAAAGGTCTATATAAGGGCTTGTACACCATTGTTCAGGATTCTCCTCGCCCCCTGTGCGCGGTGAATGGAGACCCTGTTACAACAGTTTATTTCTTTTAATAAAGATGAGGCTTACTAGCCGCTTTGCTTCTCAATATTCTCTGGTCGGCCTCTGTTTTCTTTTACCGATAAAGAATCCGCTTAAGGACTCTATACGGGGTCCAGAATACCCCATAAAGGAAAAGGGAGCAGTTTTCCTTATAACAGGATATATGGTCTTATTTACACACATAGAAAAATACCTGAGCACAGAGTGAAGGGGCTCCCACCATGAACCCTCCAACAGTCTTGCCTCCGCATTAGGTTCCCAGAGAGGATCCCCAAGCAGTGATGGATTTGGGTACTACGGCATGCCGTCCAAAACTGGGATATGCGTCTTCCGGGACGTGCCCCTGGGCAAGTCACATGACCTGCGCCTTGCTCTTGCCGTTAAAAAAGTGCTTTTCTCGGGGCAAAATCTCACACGGAACCCAAAGATGTGCATTGGGGGAGCTGTGCAAGATCGCAGTCTTCCCAAAAAGAGCTTTGGGGGGGCACTCAAAATGCCCACTGCATTCTTGCCTGAAAAAAATGCTATGGCGCCATGTGCCAGGCCAAAATTTGCCCACCACCACCCCTGCACTCACATTGTCTTTTCAAATGCAGGCAAGAAGGTACCCAAAGGGCTCCAGCAGGATCCTAGAGCACTTCCGTCCAGTGGCAGAACATGCCTTCACCATGGCTGGGAGCCCGCCACACGCCAGCCCAGCCTTGGCCACCGAAGTGACGTCAGCCCTGAGCAGCTTTGCAAGGCTGGAAGGATGCCAGCCTACCAAAGCAGGGTTGGCTCAGGGAAGGCAGAGTGAGAAGGGCACCATGTTCAGTCCCAGCCTTGACCTCGATCTGATGCTGGAAACCCCCTTGTGAAAATCAAAGCTGGTTTCGCATTTCATTGTGGCAGGGTCCATCTCGTAATTTCTCGAGGCTGTGAACATCTGCGTGTTTTAATTGCCGGGCTGATGAGCACCGAGGCTCTCTCGACAGGAAATGTTTCCTGCGTGTCACTTCATTCTTGGCAAGAGGCTCCCCGTTTTTGAGCAAATGTTTCTCAGCACCAGGGCCGTAAGAATGTAAACGGATGCCTTGATTGACTGATGGTCAGCTGTGAAGTGGGCTCAGGAATGCTGCTTGAACTCTGCCTTCCCATGTCATGCAACCAAGCTAGCTGTGAGGCTCAAATGTTGGTGGTGGCTGTCAGGGAACCAACAAGTCATCATAATAATGGCAGAAAAGATCTGTTGTTTAGTCGTTTAGTCGTGTCCGACTCTTCGTTGCCCCATGGACCAGAGAACGCCAGGCACTCCTGTCTTCCACTGCCTCCCGCAGTTTGGTCAAACTCATGCTGGTAGCTTCGAGAACACTGTCCAACCATCTCGTCCTCTGTCGTCCCCTTCTCCTTGTGCCCTCCATCTTTCCCAACATCAGGGTCTTTTCCATGGAGTCTTCTCTTCTCATGAGGTGGCCAAAGTATTGGAGCCTCAGCTTCAGGATCTGTCCTTCCAGTGACCACTCAGGGCTGATTTCCTTCAGAATGGAGAGGTTTGATCTTCTTGCAGTCCATGGGACTCTCAAGAGTCTCCTCCAGCACCATAATTCAAAAGCATCAATTCTTCGGCGATCAGCCTTCTTTATGGTCCAGCTCTCACTTCCATACATCGCTACTGGGAAAACCATAGCTTTAACTATACGGACCTTTGTTGGCAAGGTGATGTCTCTGCTTTATAAGATGCTGTCTAAAGGCTTAGTTCAAAAAACAAAGCAAACCATGGATTTCCCTAACCATGGTTTAGCACTCCAACAGTTTTCAGAGCTCCCAAATGTGTAGGCCAACCACAGTTCACTGTTAGTGTTTCCTTTCATTCCCTGCCTGCTCTGCTCTCTCATTTCTATGGTGCCGGCAGTGAAGGCTGGTCCGTTAGGGCAGAAGGGGCACTGCCCCAGCAATTTCAGTCTGCCCTCAGTCCGTCCTCACTGGCCTGCTTTCTTACTAACACCCAGTTCAAAGGCTGGCCTTGGCTGCCAGCTTCCTCCTCCTCAGCCTCAGTGTTGCCCTTGTAGAGGAGGGGGGACTAGAAATACTTGGCTCTGCCAGTCATTGGCTGTAGTGCCACCTACTGTTGGCCTCCTGCCTTTATGCCCTACCAGTCCTAATGATCACCGACAGGGAGGAGGATGGGGACAAAACTAGAATTCATTAGCCCCGCCCTGCCTATCATTTGGGTCTGCTTTCTGCCCTACCAGTCCCACTGAGTACAGTGGTGCCTCGCAAGACGAATGCCTCGCAAGATGAAAAACGCGCAAGACGAAAGAGTTTTCTGGTTTTTTAGTCGTTCCGCAAGATGAATTTCCCTATGGGCTTGCTTCGCAAGACGAAACGTCTTGCGAGTTCTTGCGAGTTTGTTTCCTTTTTCTTAAAGCCGCTAAGCCGCTAATAGCCACTAAGCCGCTATGCCGTTAATAGCCGCTAAGCTGTTAAGCCGCTAATAGCCGATAAGCTGATAAGCCGCTAATAGCCGTGCTTCGCAAGATGAAAAAACCGCAAGACGAAGAGACTCGCGGAACGGATTGATTTCGTCTTGCGAGGCACCACTGTATAGGAAACACAGGAAGATGCCACATGTAAGAATCTGATTGGTTAGGGTGGCAGCACTGGCACTTTGGAACTCCCTGCTGATTGAGTGCCTTCCCTGTACTCTTTTTGGCGCCTGCTAAAAAGATTGTTTCTGCAAGCCTCCCCAGATGCTTAGAAAGTAGAGGTAATTTAAACTGGTTTTAGTATTTTAACTTCTGGATACTTTTCAAGCATTGTGGTCATTTTTTCTTGATTTCGTCGTTTTATCTTTTTGTATGCTGCTTCAAGGTTTTTACTACAGTGGTACCTCGGGTTAAGAACTTAATTCATTCCAGAGAATGAACAAAGAAGCTGAATGTTGGTAAATTCAGGATAGACACTACACACACACACACACACACACACACACACACACTGGTACCTCGGGTTAAGTACTTCATTTGGTCTGGAGGTCCATTCTTAACCTGAAACTGTTCTTAACCTGAAGCACCACTTTAGCTAATGGGGCCTCCTGCTGCCGCTGTGCCGCCAGAGCACGATTTCTGTTCTTATCCTAAAGCAAAGTTCTTAACCTGAGGTACTATTTCTGCGTTAGCGGAGTCTGTAACCTGAAGTGTCTGTAACCCGAAGCGTATGTAACCCGAGGTACCACTGTACAATCAAGCAGCATATAAATCTTGTGAAATAAAAATTAAGTATATCGAGTCAGATCCTTGGCCTACCTAGTTCTCTATTGTGTGGTAACTCTCCAGGGTTTGGGGTATGAATTTCCCCCCAGCCCTGGTTATTCATGAGATTGAACCTGGGATCTTCTGCATGCAAAGAGAGTGGCTAAACAGCAGGTACGTGCTTGGCCATAATGAAGAGCAGCTCCTCCAGGGTCATTGCTCTGCTCAGAAGAGGGAGGCTCTGGAAGCTGACCACGTAATGCCCTTGGGAAACCAGAGCTCAGACGCCACAGAAACTCTATGCCCTGTGTGACCTTGGCTGGGCAAAAGGTCCCCTTTCCATGCCCTCTCCCCTTTCTCCTGCCTGCTCCACTTAGCAGGGCTGTGACCCAGCCAGGATGAAAATAGAATGGCCAACTTGTTCCTCAGCAGCCAAGCCAAAGGCACATGGGTTGTGAGCCCAGGCCCGAGCAGGGAGCGTCATGGAAACCGCATGAGGTAAATCCCCTCCGGGGACAAGGGGTGTGTGCGGCTGTGGCGCTGAAGACTAAAGGCAGGCACCTGACTCAGGTGAGCCTCGCTTGTTCAGGCACAGCCAAGTTCCCCTCACGCTTCAGAAACTCCATTAGATCAGAGCCAAGATTCCAGGGCATCTGAGGCTCAACTTCTTGGGCTATCCGAGGCCAAGGCTTTTGTTTTGTTTTCTTTTGGATCTGATGGGAACTTCCTCTGTCTTTCCCCACTCTTCTCCATGACTCCAGGTGGGAGAACGTTTTCCAGCACAAGGGCTGCTGCATTTGCTTCTGGGCGACTTTCTGAGGGCCGCATGCCAGTGGCGAGCGGCACCTGAGGAGGAGACGGGTGGAGGAAGGAATGCAGATTTCACCTTAGTACAGGAGGCAAGTTTCTACACACGCTCACACGCCCCTCTCTATCCTCCATCCGAATGAGCAAGAGGTATTCTCAGGACACATTTCAACCAGGCAGGAACACACAAGGTGAGGTGCAAAGGAGAGCCAGTCAGCAATGTGGCTTGGAGTGGGACTCTTGATTTGGGTAGTCACCTAGGACCAGGGAGAGAGGTCTAGAGCAGAGCTTTCCAAAATGTGTGTCATGACACATTAGTGTGTCAACTGCAGGGTGTAGGTGTGTCACACAAACACTCCCCATGCTCCTCCTGGGGCTGGAAAGTTTAACCTCTGGTTTTCTAGTAAAACTGTGGCCTGGCCGCAGGCCGGGTCGTCCTCTTATATACCTGCTGGGATTGACAAGGCATCTGACCCTCACCTGAATCTCCTGTCGTCGCTGCCTCTGTTTAGCTATCATTTAACTCTTGGGACATGGGTGGCACTGTGGGTTAAACCACAGAGCCTCGGGCTTGCCGATCAGAAGGTCAGTGGTTCGAATCCCCGTGATTGGTGAGCTCCCGTTGCTCGGTCCCAGCTCCTGCCAACCTAGCAGTTCGAAAGCACCTCAAAGTGCAAGTAGATAAATAGGTGGGAAGGTAAACGGCGTTTCCATGTGCTGCTCTGGTTTGGCTTAGTCATACTGGCCACATGACCCGGAAGCTATACACCGGCTCCCTCGGCCAGTAAAGTGAGATGAGCACCGCAACCCCAGAGTCAGCCACGACTGGACCTAATGGTCAGGGGTCTCTTTACCTAACTCTTGGGGGAAATAATTAGCATCCCTCATCATGTGCATGGAAGTTGCCGAACCAATTAACCAACTAGAAGGATTACTGTTAATATCACCAGTTTTCCTATAACTTGATATTGCTAGATAGTTTTGACGAACTGCAAAAGCATTTTTAGTTTGCTTTCTGCTGCCACCCTGGAACTTTTCTTTATTAGGCTGGCATGCCCAGTTCCTTTTTCAGACTCTGTTCGCTCACTTTCAAACCAGCCCCAGAGGGATGCATGCAACACAGTTTCTGTGTTTCCTTTGGCCAAGCCAGAAGCCCAGCTGAGAAGGAAGGAGTCTTGCAAAAAGTTTAAAATAGAGTACCTTCAGAGAGGCTACTGTGACTTCCTTCGCTTCCCCTGAATGGGGCATTTAAGTCTATGTCTCCAGAGAGGGTTCAAGGCAATCTGAATCGGGAAGCAATGTCTGCCACAAACGGGTTCTCTTAAAGCTGATGTTGGGGCTAGAGAGACAGAAGAAGTTATTTACGTGTGTAAATGGGCTCAAGTTGGCCGTGCCCATTCATTTCAGTGGGTATGCTCTGTGTAAGACCAATGTTGAACGCAAAACCACAAACTTCCCAAGAACCTTGACTTTCTTTTTTTAAAAAAATATTTTTGATTATTTTTACATACAAAATTTTTTAAGACATACCACACAGATTATTATACATATGTCCTTGTTTGGACTTCCTTCAGCATCTCTGATAGCCTTCCGTCTTGATTATTTCTCCTGCAATTCTTAACTTAATATTGCCTTTACCTTTTCTAACAAATCATTTCTCCCTTTCCATTTTTACAATATTTCTTAAATTACTCCTCACAGAACTTTTTGTAGTCCTACAAACGTAATCTGATCATCACAAATACTTTTCAAATACTCAGTAAATTTAGTCCAGTCTTCGGTAAACCTCTGGTCCCGCCGGTCTCGGATCCTTCCTGTTAGTTTGTCTAATTCCTGTTAGTTTGTCTAATACTCTGGTTTCTCTTCAGATCGTATAAATCTTTCGCCTTTTACCAAGAACCTTGACTTTCACCCATGTCATAGTGGAAAAATGTTTCCCATTCTTTTGTCAGGGAAGGGGAAATTTTGGGTGCCCCCACCTCACCCACAAAGGAGAAGCCAGACAATTCATGCTTCTTTTGCTCATAAGCATCTGTTGTTCTTGAGCCTCTCTGGGTCATTTTTGGCCCCCAAAGGAAATGTCAATGAGGTGAAGGAGCTATTCCATCCACCCCCTTACAAATGACGCAGCTTGCGGAGAGAGTGGGCCCCACTCCTTTTTTTTTGCTACAAAACAGCCTGCGAGCGTGAAGATCTCAAGGGAGCTTTTGTTTACTTCAGCAGCGAAACAAGAAGCCAGATCTCTGATAAAACACAAGGACACAGGTTGGCAAGGAAGGAGAGTTTCACCTACTTGTGGGCTGCTTGTTATTCTCCAAATACGGTATTTATGAGGCCAGTAGTTCATGCCATGGGTTCCCAGAACTGCTTGGAGACACAGCCTCCAGAGGGGGGGGGGCGGGGAGAATAAATGCAGCAGGGTTTGGGGGGGCGGAAGATAACTAGAGGGAGCGTATTAACAGAGAAAAGTGCCTTTGAATGCCAATTGCTGGGAATCACAAGTGGGGAGAGCACAGGAGCACTCAGGCCCCACTTTTGGTCTTCTCAGAGGACCATCCAGTTGACCACTATGAGAAAGAGATGCTAGACTAGATGCCTTGCGTGGTGAAAGTGGACAGAGGGAATATTTTCTCCCTTTCTCATAACACTAGAATTTGTGAATATACAAAGAAGCTGAATGTTGGTAAATTCAGGATGGACACTATACACACAGACAGACAGTGGAACCTCGGGTTAAGTACTTAATTTGGTCTGGAGGTCTGTTCTTAACCTGAAACTGTTCTTAACCTGAAGCACCACTTTAGCTAATGGGGCCTCCTGCTGCCGCTGTGCCGCGGCTGCACGATTTCTGTTCTCCTCCTGAAGCAAAGTTCTTAACCCGAGCAACTATTTCTGGGTTAGCAGAGTCTGTAACCTGAAGCGTCTGTAACCTGAAGCATCTGTAACCCGAGGTACCGCTCTCTCTCTCTCTCTCTCTCTCTGTGTGTGTGTGTGTGTGTGTTTCACTCACAGCATAGCTTTTATATATTGTTGTATGCCACTCCAATCTCAAAGCAGTGTGAGATTTCACAGGTTCCAGGTATTTACCCAGGGTTTGGTTTCCTTGGAATGAGGGACAACAGAGTCTGTGGTGTCTTTATGCGCTATAGTTTATTTACACACCTATACAACCTGATGAGGGTGGCACTGTGGTCTAAACCACTGAGCCTCTTGGGCTTGCTGATCAGAAGATCGATGGTTCGAATCTCCACAATGGAGTGAGCTCCCGTTGTTTGGTCCCAGCTCCTGCCAACCTAGCAGTTCAAAAGCACGCCACTGCAAGCAGATAAACAGGTCCTATTGTGGCAGGAAGGTAAATGGTGTTTCTGTGTGCTCTTGTTTCCATCATGGTGTTTCTGTTGCGCCAGAAGTGGTTTAGTCATGCTGGCCACATGACCCGGAAAGCTGTCTGTGGACAAACGCCAGCTCCCTCGGCCTGAGATGAGCGCCACAATCCCATAGTCACCTTTCATTGGACTTAACCATCCAGGGGTCCATTACCTTTTTTACCTTTTACAACCTGAGCCTATGATGCAGGGGCTCACAGCATTGGCACCCCAGAAGGTCTTGCTTCTCCCATAGCAACAGCCTTGGATTCAAGCAGAAATCAAGCATGGCCCTCACTCTCAGACTTCTGCCTGCTTCTAGCCTATGCTGGCTATTGACTTTAAAACTACCAGCCAAGTGAGGGAGGGGCCCCTCCCATTTGCCCTCTGGCACCAAGCAACTTCCTTTCTTGTACAAATGACCTGTGACTTAGGGCCCTCGTATCTATGGGACTGCATCTCCTGGTATGCCCCGCAGAGGACCTTAAGGTCCATGAACAACCATAGTTTAGAGGTCCTGGGCCCTAAGGAAGTCAGGCTATCCTCCACCAGGGCCAGGGCCTTTTCAGTGATGGCTCCGACCTGGTGGAATGCTCTGTCCCATGAGACTAGGGCCCTTCAGGATTTAACCTCCTTCCATTGGGCCTGTAACACAGAGCTATTCTGCCTGGCCTTTAATTTGAATTCAGCCTGATCTTTTATTTCCCTTCCCTTCTCTTCCCTCCCCCTCCCCTTTTATGAAGATCAGCCGCTCTGAGACCCCACAGCTAATTCTCCCCTGGCCTCCTCGCTGGCCCAAGTAGGACCAATTCAGCCAGCTAGACTTGGGGATTATCTAATGCTTATTTCCCCTAAATTGATTTCTGAATTTTATTGTTATTCATGTTTTTATGCTGTATTTTATACTGCTTTTATAATTAAGTGTTTTAAATTTGTTGTTAGCCGCCCTGAGCCTGGTTTTTGAACCGGGAAGGGCGGGGTATAAATAAAAATTTATATTTATATTCTATACAATTCAACAATGGGATCCACCATTAGATTTTAACCCTTGCTGGATCCAGGAATTGGAAGGGATGGCTATCATAACTTGTGTAAAAACCCCAACAACAACAGAAGCCTTTCTCTTAGGAATTATAGGTACCCAAAGGAACAGAAAAGACTATGTACATGACAACAACAGCACGGATGCTACTAGCCCAGATATGGAAAGATGAAAGAGTCCCTACCAGAGAGGAATGGCAAACTAAGCTAATGGACTACACTGAAATGGCAAAACTGACCAGGGAACTCAGAGACCAAGTAGACAAAAAATTCAAGAAAGAATGGGGAAAGTTTACAATTTATTTAGGAGACCACCGTAAGCAGATGAAAACTTTAGCAGGATTTTAATCTCACTTGTAATGTAATGAATACTATGGAGAATATGGATAGACACAAAATATATATTACGAAATAATATTCAGTTGTGGACAATAGGAGCCAGGGAGGGGATGCGGGGAAGTCCCTAGATTCAGAGTAATCTCTTTATACGGATGTGTATTTGGTATGGTTATAAATTCATATTTGTAAAATCAAATAAAAATGATTTGGAGCGGAAGGGATGTCTATCGTACAGCCTAAACCCCCACCCCCACACACCACACAACTTTTATAATTTTTATTGCTTTTATCATAAAACATTTGCAGTGCTTTTTTCTTTCTGGGGTACTCAAGGGTACTCAGTACCAGCACCCCCCAAAGAAAAGCACTGAACGTATATACAAACTAACATATGGCCATATAAAAAATAACAGAAGAAACTGCTGATGGGAAGGTGAACCAAAGCAGCCAATGGACTCAAAACAAGGAGCCTTGACTTCAAGCTGAAACAATGTTCTTCAAACTTAGGTCCCTAGGTGAGTGTGGACTCCAACTCCCATCATCACTGAGTATCAGGCTAAAGTGTCTGTGGATGATGGGCTTTGTGGTCCATCCACATCTGGGGACCCAAGGCTGAGGAACACTGAGCTAAAGCAAAGGCTGTGTAGTACCGTATTTTTCGCCCCATAAGACGCACTTTTTCCCCTCCAAAAATGAAGGGGAAATCGGGGTGCGTCTTATGGGGCGAATGCCTGCAAGCCTCACGCGCCCGGCAGGAGGTCCCACTGGGTGCGCGAGGCTTGGGGCGGCAGCCTGTCACCCGAAGCACGGGGAGCCCTCGGGAGGGCTTCCCCTGCTTCGGGCGAGTGTCTGCAAGCCTCGCGCACCCGGCGGGACCTCCTGACGGGAGCGCAAGGCTTGCTGACGCTCGCCCGAAGCAGGGGAAGCCCTCCGGAGGGCTCCCCGTGCTTCGGGCGACAGGCTGCCGCCCCAAGCCTCGTGCACCCGGTGGGACCTCCTGCCGGGTGCGCGAGGCTTGCAGACACTCGCCCGAAGCAGGGGGAGCCCTCCCGAGGGCTCCCCGTGCTTCGGGTGACAGGCTGCCGCCCCAAGCCTCGCGCACCCGGTGGGACCTCCTGCCAGGAGCGCGAGGCTTGCTGACGCTCGCCCGAAGCAGGGGAAGCCCTCCGGAGGGCTTCCCCTGCTTCGGGCAGGTGAGCGCAAGGCTTGGGGCGGCAGCCAGGGCTGGGGGAGGGAAATAATTTTTTAAAATTCATTTCCCCCCCCCAAAACAATGAGGTGCGTCCTATGGGCCGGTGCGCCTTATAGGACGAAAAATACGGTATATGGAAATGGGTTGGCTGAAATCCAGCATATAAGAAGTCTCTGAAAACGGATGACACTACCACCCCCATAATAACAGGGAAGCTAATTACGGGAAAAGCACTCACGGCTTATTTAATTACATGGCTTCACAGGTTTATAATTGTTCTCTTACTGATGGGCTACTTTTGGGATGGCGGGGGAGGGAAGAAGAACCTCCTGGAAGTGAGTTATAATTACTAAGCTGTGCTGTATCTTTTGTTCTGTTCAAGTCTTGAACAGGACAAAAAAAAAAAAAATAACACACCTTAATGAGTATTCTGGATACACACACACACATTAACCCTTGAGATGTTGAGATTGGGGAAATTAGATTATGTTCACATTTTAAAGGCAAACCTACCAAAACTCACATGTCTTGCAACAATGTGTGAAGTGCAACGCAGCGATCTTTTAAAATGCACGCTCCTCCAAATGTTGCAATGCACCTTCCAGTCATTTGTGCAAGAATGCATACGTTAGAGTAAAGCAGGCATAAACATGCATTATATTAATGGAAATAACATGCAAAAGTGCATTGTATTCAGGGAGATTGCTTGCAGAGGTGTATGTATATTAGTTGAAACTGCATACAAAAATATGTTAATTGTCATAAATTGGCACTAAAATGCTAATGAATTTCCATGACTTTTTTTTATTTTTAAAAACCCCCACAAATTTCTGTGGCAATGTGGAAAACTGAATTAAGATTAGGAAAATGAGTAGCTTGGACAATGTAAATCGATATTTCTCCAGCAACTGGGGGTGGATCTAAACACATGAAAACCCCGCTATAAATTAAAAAAATTAGATTGTTATAGCAAAAGAAAAAAAATCTTTATGGAAAATCGTGGTTTAAAATTTCCTGCTCTCTGGCGCCATCTGGTGTTGCATGTTTATAGCACCTTCAAATGGCTGTTTCTTTCTAACGTAGCTGAATCCTGACATACAGGAGCATTCCTGCCTCAGCATTATAGCCATCATGGCTGGTAGCCGTTGAGCGCCTTCTCCCGCATGAATTTGTCTTTTAAAGCTGTCCAAGTTGGCGGCCATCACTGCTTCTCTTGTGGGACTGAGTTCCACAGTTTCACATGGTGTGTGAAGAAGGGCTTTCTTTTGCCTGCCCTGAATCTTCCAGCGTTCAGCTTCTTCGGGTGCCTGTGAGTTCTGGCGCCAGGAGAAAGGGAGATTCAAGTTTACCCTACGCCTGGTTTTTACGAACTTTTGTCTTGTCGCCTCTCGCTCGTCATGGCAGGTTCCCCCCCCAATCTGAGCTGGAAAGCGAGTTCAGTCAGAGCCAATGCATCAGCCAGGCACCAGAGGGAGGCAAGGTTCTGAGCGGAGAAGAATGGTGTTTTCATTACAGCGCTCGGTTCTGGCCGGAGGCCTGTCCGTGACAGCATTTTCATGAGCAACGTTTGATGGATGGAGATGGAGGGGATGGAGGAGTTACTTACTGCACAGCGCGCACACACAGAGGCCGAGGGAGAAAGAGAAAGGGAGGGAGAAGAGATCCAGCCTGGGACTCAGCGCTGGAATTAATGATGCCATTTAAATGCTAAGCAAACACTAGCCGTTCCAAGCCCCAAATGTAAACTATGGAGAGAAAAGCACATGAATGGCACACAGCCTGTTAAGTCATTATATATCATATGTATGTGTATATACAAACATACATATATATATTCATGGCAATGACTAATGCTAAAGAAAGGCACCTGTCCAAAGAGAAAATTGGCCCCATTTCTGGCCTCCCTTCCCTTTCATCCCGCAGTTATCCCTTTGTCCCTAACTGGTGTTAGGGGATAACCTAAGGAAGCAGGTCAAGAGTCAGCTACAACAAGGAAGGTGAGTTAACTTGCGGAACCGACCGCCACCAGAAACGGTGAGGGTCACTGGCTTAGACGGTGTCGTTTCAACTTCCTGAAGAGAAAAGGTACAAATTGGATTTCTTCTGCAATGGGATGTTTGCTTGTTTTTGGAGGAGTTCTCCGGGAATACATTTTTGACGGGAAGAGGGAACACCTCAAATGTTCTCTGAAGGAAAGCTCCCACCACCACCACCTTATTTGTCCTGGTTCACTCAGCTGTTTTGGTGTGATTGAAAACAACTTTACTGCCCTTGCTCTGGATTACACACACAAAGCTACAGGGAACCAGGCAGAGGGTCATTTTGGACTCACAGCTGTCCATGGAAGAAGAAGAAGAAGAGAAGAAGAAGAGTTTGGATTTGATATCCCGCCTTTCACTACCCTTCAGGAGTCTCAAAGCGGCTAACAATCTCCTTTCCCTTCCTCCCCCACAACAAACACTCTGTGAGGTGAGTGGGGCTGAGAGACTTCAAAGAAGTGTGACTGGCCCAAAGTCACCCAGCAGCTGCATGTGGAGGAGCGGAGACGCGAACCCGGTTACCCAGATTACGTGACTACCACTCTTAACCACTACACCACACTGGAGGCGCAGGTCAATTCTGTATCCAGAGCAGCTGTCTACCAGCTCCACCTAGTATGCAGGCTGAGACCCTACCTGCCCGGAGACTGTCTCGCCAGAGTGGTGCATGCTCTAGTTATCTCTTGCTTGGACTACTGCAATGCACTCTACGTGGGGCTACCTTTGAAGGTGACCTGGAAACTACAACTAATCCAGAATGCGGCAGCTAGACTGGTGACTGGGGGCGGCTGCCTAGACCACATAACACTGGTCTTGAAAGACCTACATTGGGCTCCCAGTATGTTTCCGAGCACAATTCAAAGTGTTGGTGCTGACCTTTAAAGCCCTAAATGGCCTCGGCCCAGTATACCTGAAGGAGCGTCTCCACCCCATCATTCAGCCCGGATGC
Organism: Podarcis vaucheri; assembly: GCF_965113315.1. NCBI lineage: Eukaryota > Metazoa > Chordata > Lepidosauria > Squamata > Lacertidae > Podarcis > Podarcis vaucheri. The sequence continues at coordinate 75,157,032 of NC_138765.1, forward strand.
TGAGGTCCAGCGCTGAGGGCCTTCTGGCGGTTCCCTCATTGCGTCAAGCAAAGCTACAGGGAACCAGGCAGAGGGCCTTCTCAGTGGTGGCGCCCGCCCTGTGGAACGCCCTCGCATCAGATGTCAAAGAGATTAAACAACTACCTAACATTTAGAAGACATCTGAAGACAGCCCTGTTCAGGGAAGTTTTTAATGTGTGACATTTTAATGTATTTGTAATCTTTGTTGGAAGCCGCCCAGAGTGGCTGGGGAAACCCAGCCAGATGGGCGGGGTGTAAATAATAAATTGTTATTATTATTATTATTATTATTATTATTATTAAAAGTTACAGATGATGTTAGGGGTGGTTCTGGCTCTCTTGCCCTTAATAGAGAGCAGTGCCTCCCTTGAAGCTAACGCCTCTCGCCATGAAATCCAGGAGCATAGCAGGTGGCAATCTCCTTCCTCTTCAATGGCAGTAGCAGCTCAGACTGTCTTGCCTTTGAGAAAGAGCAGTTGCTCCCTGGAAGCGTTCTCCTCTCGCCTCAGATCCAATCGGGATTTTATGTTTTGCAAGAACTAAGCATCTAAATGCTTTCTTGGCTCGGAAAAGAAAGAGACTTCCCCAATGCTACTTAACTCGTCTGGAGACTGAACGGTGAAAAGAAAAGAAAAGGAAAAAAGCTCTTTCCAAGACAAGGCACTTGGTTTTTGTGTTCTCGCCAGACATCCTTGAAGCCATCAAACAAACAACAGGCACACACAAAAAGGAAGATTGCAGGCGGTGGCTTTTTTGTTCAGTGTCTGAAACTCTGGGGGAGATTTTTAAAGGAGCCGTAAACAGAACCTCAAGCATGAAAGGAAGAGAAGCAAAACAGTTATTTCTCCCCTCGAGCTGCAAAGCGAATTGTTTGCTGGTTTGGGACAAGCACGGCGTCAAAACACGGCAGGCGAGAGTGTACAAAAGGGTCTCTTTTTTTAGCACACGTTCACACCTTACAGTTAAAGTGCATTCAATGCACATTTCAAGCATGTGACTTCCCCCAAGGGACCCTGGGAGTTGGGGGTTCTCCCCCCCCCCCGACTTACAATTCCAAACAGCCTTAACAACCAACAGTTCCCAGAATTCTTTGCGGGGAGTCATGAGCTTTCAGTGTGCAGGTGATGCATGTCAATGGTACACTGTGGATCAACCACTTATCTTTATCCTACGCAGACAACTAAGCACGGCTACTCAAAGGATCGCCACAGTTCAGAGTGGGCAAACTTGTCCATTTCGGTTTCCTTCAGGCTGCAATCACACCATACATTTAAAGCACTGTGATAGCACTTTAAATGGGTGCGGCATCCCCCAAAGGATCCTGGGAACTGTTGCTTGATGCTGAGAGTTGTTAAGGCCCCTATTCAGCTCACAGAACTACAATTCCCAGAGTTCCCTGGGAATTACAGTTCCCAGAGTGGTTTAACAGTCACTGCTTCTTCCCAGGGAACTCTGATAGATGGGCAACAGGGGCCTTCTAACAACTCAACAAACTACACTTCCCAGGATTCCTTGGGGGAAGCCATAGCTGTTTCATGATGGGGCCTCAATTCCTCATCCCCCCCCATCTTAAATTCAGTTGTTCCACATTTCTACATTAGTTTGCCATTTTAATTTTTTAAAAACAAAAGTCCTCACAAAAATTCAACAGCATTTTAGTGGTACAGTGGTACCTCGGGTTAAGAACTTAATTCGTTCTGGAGGTCCGTTCTTAACCTGAAACTGTTCTTAACCTGAAGCATCACTTTAGCGAATGGGGCCCTCGCTGCCACTGCGCCTCCGGAGCACGATTTCTGTTCCCATCCTGAAGCAAAGTTCTTAACCTGAGGTACAATTTCTGGGTTAGCGGAGTCTGTAACCTGAAGCATCTGTAACCTGAAGCGTATGTAACCCAAGGTACCACTGTATATACATTTTCGTAGGCAAGCTTTATCCAACATACTCATATTGGAGGGCAATTTTCCTTAACGTGAGGCATTTCTGTCAGTTATTTTCAAGCATGCTTTACCCTAGAATAAGAATTTTTGTACACATCCCTTGGTTTGTGAACTGCATCGCAAAATTCAGAGACGTGCAAGTTTGGAAGAGTGGCTTCATTCTGGTTTATGTATCATTTCAAGAAGTGCGAATTAAATCATTTCCCATTAAAAGGTGCGCGGGAACAAATTTTCCCCATCTCTCCAGTTGTCATCTAACAACCCCTGTTGCCTACCACTGTCCCTGACCACTAGGCATGCTGGCCGGGGCAGGAGGGAGTTGAAGTCCTCCATCTCCCTGTTTAGCCCAAAGGGTGAACTCCAAACAGGAAAGAGTTAAATACCTCTTGGCACCTAGAAAAAAACCTCCTCTCTATAGTATTGTTTCTCTGTCTCTGGGAGCCGCTATGCAAAACAGCCTCCCTCACATTCCTCCGCTTGGCTAATCAGTTGCTACTGAGGGGGACGAAAACCTTGTATGTGCACACAGAAAACCTTTTGCATCAATGGTTGCAAAGAAAAAATCTCAAAGAGGTTATCTCACCAGGAGTGTTTATTCCTCATTTCATCTCCCACTTTGCTTCTCCAAGGCTGTGGATAGCTTGTTAGTCTAAGCAAAGTGGACTGGCATGGTTTCTTGGAAATGTTTTTCTGGGGGAAGGGAAGGGCTAGAATCAAAGGGTCACGGACAGCTGGAATAGATAACCAGGAGGTGTAGAGAACATATAATCTGCAGGCTACTGTCCGATGCGATGTGCAGGCTACTGTCCGATGTGATGAACCACTAAATTGGGTTATGGGTTAAAACAGGTAAAAGGTAAAGGGACCTCTGACCATTAGGTCCAGTCGTGACCAACTCTGGGGTTGCGGTGCACATCTCACTTTATTGGCCGAGGGAGCCGGTGTACAGCTTCCAGGTCATGTGGCCAGCATGACTAAGCCGCTTCTGGCGAACCAGAGCAGCGCATGGAAATGCCGTTTATCTTCCCGCCGGAGCGGTACCTATTTATCTACTTGCACTTTGACGTGCTTTCAAACTGCTAGGTTGGCAGGAGCAGGGACCGAGCAACGGGAGCGCACCCTGTTGCGGGGATTCGAACCGCCGACTTTCTGATCGGCAAGTCCTAGGCTCTGTGGTTTAACCCACAGCGCCACCCGTGTCCCTTAAAACAGGTAGTTGGATGCTATGTACGTACGCTTCAATCACATCCAAATAAATTAATAGAATTGTTAGTGAGCTGGGCTTCTGAAGAAGAAATCTCTTTCCGTAAAAGCTGTTTATCCCAAGTCTTTAAGAGAAATTTGTGGAAAAAAGAAAGAAAAAAGCAGCAAGCTCAAAAGGGGTCTGATTTAGACGGGGTGGGAGTGAGGGTATGTTTGCCGGATTGATTTTGCAAAGATGGGGAATGTATATAACATGTTCCTGAGTCACCGAAAGGTTTTAGCATCCCATTCCTCTGATTCACAATTTAAACATAACCCAGGGATGTCTCATCCAGCGAAGGCAGATAATCTGGTTGGAATGTGCAACCTTTAAAGAATTCCTTGTCCCTGCGCATGGCAAAATCTGATGTGGCCAAAAGGCCCCGTGAGAGTCCACAACTCCACTCCACCTCGTGGTCTCGTGAAGCTCCTGCTGATTTGAGCAGGAAGATTTCCTGCTGTACGCCAAACCCACTGATTGCTAACTGCAGCTCGAGGGTAAGGCCATCTCTGTATAGCAGAGAGGAGGAACCCCAAGCCTGGGAACCAGATGCAACCTTCCAAGACTCCCTATCTGACAGGGACCGTCACGGCTTCTCAGTTTGTCACACAGAGTCCTGAATTCCCAAGGGGCCTTCCCTTCAAGACAGTGTTTCAACATGTTACTGGAAGATCAGATCCGTGTGTCCCTCTAACACATTTCTTAGATCTATGGCTCCTGCTCCTTCACCCACCTCCCCACTCATTAAACAACGCTTCCTGTTTTTATGCAAACAAGATCCAGGTCTCTTGATTGTTCTTTGCTGAGGGAGAATTATATGAAGATGATGTATAGATGGTATATGACACCAGTGCAGCTAGGGAAAACGTACAAAACTAGCTCAAATATATGTTGGAAGTGTAAGGAAAAGGAAGGGACTTTTTATCATATGTGGTGGGATTGTAACGTGATTAAAAAAAATTGGGAAATGATATACAATGAATTGAAGAAAATGTTCCATCTAACATTTGTCAAAAAACTTGAAGCCTTTTTGTTAGGGATTGTAGGGAAAGACCTGCCAAAGAAGCTGAAAAGCATCCTCATGTATGCGACGACGGCAGTGAGAGTCCTAATAGCACAAGGATGGAAGACTGAGGAAACTCCGACGAAAGAAGTATGGCAAGAGAAATTGATGGACTATGCAGAATTGGCAAAAATGACACATAAACTACGGGACAAAGATAACTGTGACTTTAAAGATGAATGGGAACCTTTTAAAAAAGGTAAAGGAACCCCTGACCATTAGGTCCAGTTGTGACCGACTCTGGGGTTGCGGCGCTCATCTCACTTTATTGGCTGAGGGAGCCGGCATACAGCTTCCGGGTCATGTGGCCAGCATGACTAAGCTGCTTCTGGCGAACCAGAGCAGCACACAGAAATGCTGTTTACCTTCCCACCGGAGCGGTACCTATTTATCTACTTGCACTTTGACGTGCTTTCGAACTGCCTGGTTGGCAGGAGCAGGGACCGAGCAACGGGAGCTCACCCCGTCGCAGGGATTCGAACTGCCGACCTTCTGATCGGCAAGTCCTAGGCTCTGTGGTTTAACCCACAGCGCCACCTGCGTCCCTACAAAGTACTTAAAGACACAACAAAGTGAATTGGACTCCTTTGCAGGTTTGGAATAAACAATCACAAACTTTTTATTGATAACAAACAGCTAGACAAATTAAGGATCTATACAAATCTGTTACATGCGGAGAATAGCATTCATAGAGAAACCAGAGATTGGAACTGAGGGAAGTCAGGGTGGGGTGGGGAGGATGGGTTGTTTTATGGGAGGGAGGGGGAGGGGGGAAATGGGGGGAGGGAATTAAGGATGATATGTTTTAAGATAATATGTTCTGTTTAAATTTTTAATTAAAAAATTATTTAAAAAAGAAGAAAAGATCCAGGTCACTTGAATGTTCCTAAGAAAGTCTCGACTCCGACTTGCTTTGCTCTGTCTCTGCACCCCCTTCCCTGGCCTCTGCGAAGGAAGATGCATAGGGTGGGTGGGGGGACACTGATGTCGAATAGAATGTCCCTATTTTCATCTGAGGAATGTTAGTGGATCTGAGATGTAGGATGGAGAGGGGTGGATGGGAAGAAGCTAGCCTACTGCACAAAGATTAATATTGCATCCGTTGCTCCGTCCACCTTTGCCTCTGACCCCGCCCACCACTGGCCTGAGGCCCCTGGAAGGTTGCCCCAAAGGGACTGTGGTCTTCAGGCTTTAAAAGATCGGATTCAAAAGAAGGCCCTCGGCTCCCTATTCCCGGTGTGTGGATCGAGGTGCCTTGGCAATACTGCTGGATCCTCAAGTTCAAGTTCCTCAATGCCTGAAGGAGCGTCTCCACCCCCATCATTCAGCCCAGACACTGAGGTCCCGCTCCGAGGGCCTTCTGGCAGTTCCCTCCCTGCGAGAAGTGAAGCTACAGGAAACCAGGCAGAGGGCCTTCTCGGAGGCGCCCGCCCTGTGAAATTCCCTCCCATCAGATATCAAGGAAATAAACAACCATCTGACTTTTAGAAGACATATGAAAGTAGCCCTGTTTAGGGAAGTTTTTAATGTTTGATGTTTTATTTATTTTTTATACAGTGGTACCTCGGGTTAAGTACTTAATTCGTTCCGGAGGTCTGTTCTTAACCTGAAACTGTTCTTAACCTGAAGCACCACTTTAGCTAATGGGGCCTCCTGCTGCTGCCGCGCCACTGGAGCACGATTTCTGTTCTCATCCTGAAGCAAAGTTCTTAACCTGAGGTGCTATTTTTGGGTTAGCAGAGTCTGTAACCTGAAGCGTATGTAACCCGAGGTACCACTGTATTCTGTTAGGAGCCACCCAGAGTGGCTGAGGAAACCCAGCCAGATGGGTGGGGTATAAATAATACATCATCATCATCATCATCATCAATGCCTTGAACTGGTATTCCATTCTTTCAGCAGCAAGGAAAGTTGGAGCTTTGAGGTCTCCAAAGAGGTGGAAGAAGCAGTTGGGAAAAATGATTTGATCGCAATAGTTATAGACCTTGAGAATGTAAGAAGAGCCCATCTAGTCCAGCAACCTGTTCTCTCATTGGCCAACCAGTTGCCCCAGTGGGAAGCCTCCAAGCAGGACCTGAATTCCACAGGGCCTCTCTCTCCACTTGGGATTCCCAACAGATGGTATTCAGAGGCACCTTTTCTCTGACAGTTGGAGTTGGAGGGAGGACATAGCCTTCATGGCTGGTAGCCTTTTATTCTCCGTAAGCAGCGAGTGAGTGATTCACTTCAATGCAAAGCCCCGTGGGGGAAGTTCTCTGGTCTTCCCGACTCAGGATGGAAATGTTGTAATGTTCTCCACCCAGAAACTCTCCCCAAATGTTTCCTCTTGGGCTCAAGTTCCATGCAAACTGCCCATTTCAGATTATTTTTAGACTTCCTCTCCTGGGCCCAGCTGGAAACCGGACACGAAAACACAGCTTCAAATGAAAGAGATGCTAAAGGGAAGATGGGGAGGCTGTGGCCCTCTGGGTTGTGTTGGACAGCAATTCCCATCAGCCTCAGCCCACATATCCAATGGTCAGGGATGATGGGAGATGTAGACCAGTAAGATCTGGAGGACCCTAGGTTCCCTCATCCATGCCCTAAAAGGTAGACCCAGATTTCTCTCAGCTCTCCCCAAACCAGGATGAACTCAGTGAATAGCTCCTTCCAGAACATGGAGGTGGTGTCCATTGTTTCCTTCTCACCCTTCTTATCCTGAATACAACCGTGTGGTATAAGCTAGTTGGTGGATCCAAAGTTCACCCAAGGAGCTTCACGCCTGAGCAGAAATTTGAACTCAGGTCCTCTAGTCCTGGCCTGGCCCTCCACGCTGCCTCTTCAGCTGAAGGGTGAGATGTTCTTTGCTGCTTATTAAGATTTGGGTTCAGGAAGGAATTACCTTGCTCCACCTTGGGCGATGTCTGAAGAACCCCTCAACTAGGGATGGATGTATTTGTCAATGTTGGTTTCCCTCCATTTCTCATTTCTTCCTAGGCTTAAGTTCAGCCCTTCACATTCTGAGATGGTTTTCCTAGTAGTGATGTACGGAAGTGAAAGCTGGACCATAAAGAAGGCTGATCGCCAAAGAATTGATGCTTTTGAATTATGGTGCTGGAGGAGACTCTTGAGAGTCCCATGGACTGCAAGAAGATCAAACCGATCCATTCTTAAGGAAATCAGCCCTGAGTGCTCACTGGAAGGACAGATCCTGAAGCTGAGGCTCCAATACTTTGGCCACCTCATGAGAAGAGAAGACTCCCTGGAACAGACCCTGATGTTGGGAAAGATGGAGGGCACAAGGAGAAGGGGATGACAGAGGACAAGATGGTTGGACAGTGTTCTCAAAGCTACCAGCATGGGTTTGACCAAACTGTGGGAGGCAGTGGAAGACAGGAGTGCCTGGCGTGCTCTGGTCCATGGGGCCACAAAGAGTTGGACACGACTAAAAGACTAAACAACAATGCTTTTTGCATGTTATTTTCACCCACAAAAACATTTTTTAAGGCAATTTCTCCCTTCAGTGCACACATTTTTGTACATGTCATTTGCTCGGTAAACCGTATCACACAGTTTGGAGAAGTACGTGTTTCAAAGGATGCCTGCGTATTGATTCAGGTAACATTACACAAAGTGCGAATTAGGCAGAATAAAATAATGTAAAAATAATTAAACAGTTGACTAGTTTAAATCTTCTTCTTCTTATTATTATTATTATTATCATCATCATCATCCTGTCGTCTTCTTCACAGACCAGGAAAAAGTAAAAACCATATGGATAAAATACAGAAATCTAAAACACATAAAATATAAGAGTTAAAATGTAATTCAACTAGGACAGAACAAAAGAAGAAGAAGAAGAAGAAGAAGAAGAAGAAGAAGAAGAAGAAGAAGAGTTTGAATTTGATATCCTGCTTTATCACTACCCGAAGGAGTCTCATAGCAGCTAACATTCTTGTTTCCCCCATTTGCCCTAGCGTACAAGCTCTCACTGGTTCCTACACACACAAAAGTGGGCGCTTCCAAGGCTCTCAGGTCCCTGTCCTCTGCCCAAATATACCCCATGAAGGTGCCAGGTTTTGATTGGTGGGGCAGTTCCCTTTAAGCCCCAATGGACCAGCCTCCCTTGCAATTTGGACTGGTTACCAATCACGACTAGTGATGCGTTCTCCTCCATCCTAGGCCTTCTCGCTTGCCTCCTGCTCTCTCCCGACCCTCTCAGGGCTCTCTCTCTCCGGATGTTGTGGCTGGTATTGTTTTCGAACTGTCTCGATTTCAGACTCCCAACTCCCTTTTGTGCTTGGACGGCCACCAGCCAGCATCATGTCATACCAAAGGCCCCACATGCAACACAGGATTTGGAGAGACAATGCTCCATTGTGGTCTACAATCTGGAAGCGGCAGCTGCCGCTGCCCAGAACGGATGTCTCATTGCAGCATCAGTCGGACCCCAGAGATTTGTTTCTCAGAGTGCGACCCACTCCCACCAGCAAACACTTCCCATAAGTCCGTCTGGCTCATGATATCATTCCTGGAATCAACTTCCTTGGCCGAAATCTATCCTATTGAGGATGGGGAAAGAAAACAAAATTCCTTCTTCCTGAGGCTGTGTTTCTTTGGACAGCTCCTCACATGCTTTCCCTGCAAGGCTTAAGGAGACACCTGCTCAAGGATCTCTGACTAAATGGGTTCTCCAAACCCCAAAGGGTTTTGAGACTGTTCACACAGTGCATCATTGAACTGTGGAACTCTCTCCCACAGGGACGGCTTTCAAAGAGGATTGGGCGGATCTGTGGAGGGTAAATCTATCAATGGCTATCGTGACGGCTATGTTCTTGCCTCCATCGTTGGAGCCAGAGATGCTTCTGAATGCCAGTTGCTGGAAACCGCAGGAGGCAAGAAAGCTCCTGTGCTCAGGCCTTGTTTGCTGGTTTCCCCATGGGTTAAACCACAGAGCCTAGGACTTGCCGGTCAAAAGGTCGGCGGTTCGAATCCCCATGACGGGGTGAGCTCCCGTTGCTCGGTCCCTGCTCATGCCAACCTAGCAGTTCGAAAGCACGTCAAAGTGCAAGTAGATAAATAGGTACCGCTCTGGAGGGAAGGTAAACGGCTGTACGCCAGCTCCCTCAGCCAATAAAGCGAGATGAGCGCCGCAACCCCAGAGTCGGCCACGACTGGACCTAATGGTCAGGGGTCCCTTTACCTTTACCTTTACCACGTGCATCTGCTTGGCCACTGTAAGAACAGGATGCTGAACTAAATGGGCCATTGGCCTGATCCAGCAGGGCTTTCCTTATGTCCTTAAAAGTAAGTCTTCCTTGTGGATTCAGCCTGGATAGATTCTGGGACATCTGAAGTCATTCCTTTCATCTGGAGAAGAAGACAATTCCAAGCTGATCTTGGCTTCCCAGAGAAGCCTTGGGGAGATGAAAGGATGTAGATAGTTGGGGTGTAAGCATCACTCTTTTCTGTACACAGCCTGTTACCAAGGGTTATATTGGAAAAAGGGCAATAGCTCAGGGGTAGGGAATCTGCTCTGTGTGCAAAAGGTCCTCAATTCAATCCTTGGCATCTCCACAAAGAGCTTGGAATGCCTCTTGTCTGAAACCCCTGGAGAGCTGCTGCCCGTCAGTGTAAGCATTACTGAACTGGATGGACCAATGGTCTCACTCGCTGTTAAGGCAGCTACCTATGCTCCTGTAGCCCATTAAGCTTTGCTCCGAATAGACCCTTTGAAATGAATGAACCAAGGTTGGACATGCCCCTAAACGTCAATGGGTCTACTCTGAGTAGGACTAGCATTGGATACAACCCCAAATGAACCTTCACTATAAGGTCCCAAGAAGGGGTTACAGCAATTTAAAAATACAATGTGAAAAACAGTTTAGAACAAATGACAGTCACGGGAATAGGGTGTGTGTGTGTGTGTGTGTGTGTGTATATATATATATATATATATATTTGACACCCGAAGACACCAAAACCTGCATATATATATATATATATATATATCCCAAAAGACGAGGGTAAAGAGCTGTGTCTTCAGCATATGGTGGCAACTACGCAATGAAGGTGCCAAATGTACAGTTTTAGGGCTGCCACAAAGAACCATATCCCTCAACCGTCCCAATTTGAGTGGGACATCCCAGGATTACAGAAGCCATCCCAGCTTCTGATTGGATCCCAGAACATCCTGGGTTTTTTGGTCCGGCACTCTGGCATGAGTCAGCTGGTTCACACCAGAGCACCGGATCAAAAGACACTCGTTTTCTTGGTCATGAGCAAGACACCTGGTCCCTGCGAGAGCCCAGGACCAAAAAGCGGGCATCCTTATTTTGATGTGTGGGCTTTTGGAGGGTATAGAGAAGGTCCTCTCCCAGGTCATCAGCTCCTGAAATTCTCAGGGCAGCCGAGGATCCCCTCTGCTGATGTTAACACCCAAGAGGATCTGTAGGATCCACTGAGACCACATAACACAGGTCCTGAAAGACCTACTCCCAGTACATTTCCAAACATAATTCAGTGTTGGTGCTGACCTTTAAAACCCAGTATACGTGAAGGAGCGTCTCCACCCCCATCGTTCAGCCCAGACACTGAGATCCAGTGCCAAGGGCCTTCTAGTGGTTCCCTCACTGTGAGAAGTGAGGTTACAGGGAACCAGGCAGAGGGCCTTCTCGGTAGTGGCTCTCGCCCTGTGGAATGCCCTCCCTTCAGATGTCAAGGAAATAAACAACTACTGTATCTGACTTTTAGAAGACATCCCTGTTTAGGGAAGTTTTTAATGTGTGATGTTTTATCGTGTTTTTAATACTGTGTTAGGAGCTGCCCAGAGTGGCTGGGAAACCTGGCCAGATGGGAGGGGTATAAATAATAATAATAATTCAGATAGGTGAGTCCTAAGTCTTTTTGCGTCACTTCCCTCTTTATAGTAAGGGTAGGGAACCTCAGAAAACTTCACAGAGGCCCAAATTATTCTCTTCTCCCAAATGCAGTTCAGTGCATAGAATCATAGAATTGTAGAGTTGGGAGGCATCACGAGGGAAGCTATAAAGCAGGGTTACCCATTAAAGCCAGGAAGGGGGAATGATTGTTTCTTGTGTTGGAGATGCGTTGGCAGAATGATGGATATTTTAATGCCTTTTACTGATGGTATGTAAACTTTTGTCTCTCGGGGGAATTGCCGTGGCCTCAGGTTGATGCAAGCCATTAGCTGGAGTTGACTCACCTGTTCTGGATTCTTAGCACGATAACCCTGGCACAGCCTTACCTGTGGAGATAACAGAGGAGCTATCCATCTACCACTGAAGCAAGAGAATGAGAAGGTACAGGTCAGCAGCTGCAATGACAGGTGCTTTTAACCTTCCATGAAGATATTTCCTCCCATGCAGGCTTTTAAAGCGGATGGGAGAAGTGGCTCAGACTAGTTTTTGATCTAACACAGGAAGAGGGGAATCTGTGGTTCTTCAGATGTTACTAGACAGATCCACACTATACATTTAATGCACATTTGAAGCTACATAGAATGAAAGGGTTTAAGGTCAGTGAGAAAGAGGAGGATTGGTTTGAGAATATATTGAATTATTTGGGTAGGTTTGAACAATCTGGGGCAATTAAAATGTTAAAAAGTGTATATATGGTTGATTTGAATATGTTATCATTGAATATTATTGAATATGTATATTAGTGAATATGTATATTGAATATGTATACCCAATGTATCAGCCACCTGGGGGGTTTCACTGTTTGTGTTTCGGTGGCTGGTAAAAATAATAAATAATAATGCACATTTGAAGCATATGACTTGCCTCAAAGAATCCTGGGAACTGTAGTTTGTTAAGGGCGCTGGGAATTGTAGCTCTGTGAGGGGTAAATTCTAATACCCAGGATTTGGGGGGGGGGGAGTCAAGTGCCTTGCACCCCAAGTGCTGTTGGTTTTTTCCTGGCTGGAATGTGGTCCTGAACTCAGATAATACCTCTTGCTTGTCAGGATGGAAGAGAGAGAGGGGTGTGAGTGTGTGTGTTGAGACTAGTCTACTGTGCAAAGGAAAAAAATTATGGAATTGGAATTATGGTAGAGTTGGAAGGGACCCAAAGGGTCATCTAGTCCAACCCCTGGCCTTGTAGGAATCATGGCATAATAATAATAATAATAATAATAATAATAATAATAATAATAATAATAAATTTTTATTTATACCCCACCCTCCCCGGCCAGAGCCAGGCTCAGGGAGGCTAACACCAGTAAAATTACAGTAAAAACATAATGGGGGGGGGAAAAACTAATTTAAAATACAAGTTAAAATGCAATTTAAAATGCAGCCTCATTTTAAAAGTAGCCCATAGATCAAAACCATAAGGGGAGGGAAACATAAGGGTCAGACTGAGTCCAAACCAAAGGCCAGGTGGAACAGCTCTGTCTTGCAGGCCCTGTGGAAAGATGTCAAGTCCCGCAGGGCCCTAGTCTCTTGCGACAGAGTGTTCCACCAAATCGGGGCCAGTACTGAAAAGGCCCCGGCCCTAGTTGAGACCATTCTAACCACCTTGCGACTTGGGACCTCCAAAATGTTGTCATTTGTGGACCTTAATGTCCTCCGCGGGGCATACCAGGAGATGTGATGATGTTCCACCAACTTTTGCCTCTGGCCCCACACACCACTAGTGTGTGGCCTCTGGAAGGTTCCCCAGAAGGCACTGTGGCTCCCATCTTATTCCCTGTGTGAGTTGGGTCTTAAGAGGCCTTTGCTCTGCTGCCTGCCCTTGAGCCTGTAGCTCAGTGGTGGAACATCTGCTTTGCATGCTGAAGGTCCCAGGTTTGACCCCACCATCTCCAGGTAGGGCTGGGAGAGAGTCCTGGAGAGTCACTGCCAGACAATACTGAGCTCCACGCGCCACAATCCCCAATCTGATGGAGGCAGGAGATTGAAAAACAAACAAACGAGCAAGTGGAAAATTGAGGTTAGTTGTCACACACACACAAAAGTCACCTTCCTAGATGTCACGTCGCTGGTTTTCTCAACCAGTTTAGGCCTCCGGGGAATTCTTGGCAGCTTTCGCTTTCAATTTGCCCACACCCTCGTCTGGCCCTGGAGAGGGTGGAAATTCTGCTGAGCAGCTTCAACAGGAGTGGGAGAGGGGGAACAGTTGGATGGGTGGGTGGACTACAAATGGCAAGGAACTGGGTCATGGCCAAACGGAGAGGTCAGCAGTGGAGATACGGGAGAAATCCAGTTCTGTATGCTTGTGCTGGGCCCAGGGGTAACCCAAGAACCACAGTCCAGGTCCAGTCAGGAATCCAAAGGTTTTGCTAGGAGTCAGTCTGACAGGGTCAAGGCAGGAAACCAGCCAAGGACAGGTACAGGATCTCAGACAGGATCTTGCATACAGCAATGTTACTCCCGCAACCTGGGGCGGGGTCCGAAAGCCTTTTAACTTTGTCGGGGTAACGGCCGGTCCTAATCCCCCGGCGACTCACCTAGAATCATAGAATCATAGAATCATAGAATCATAGAGTTGGAAGAGACCACAAGGGCCATCGAGTCCAACCCCCTGCCAAGCAGGAAACACCATCAGAGCACTCCTGACATATGGTTGTCAAGCCTCTGCTTAAAGACCTCCAAAGCAGGAGACTCCACCACACTCCTTGGCAGCAAATTCCACTGTCGAACAGCTCTTACTGTCAGGAAGTTCTTCCTAATGTTTAGGTGGAATCTTCTTTCTTGTAGTTTGGATCCATTGCTCCGTGACCGCTTCTCCGGAGCAGCAGAAAACAACCTTTCTCCCTCCTCTATGTGACATCCTTTTATATATTTGAACATGGCTATCATATCACCCCTTAACCTCCTCTTCTCCGGGCTAAACATGCCCAGCTCCCTTAGCCGTTCCTCATAAGGCATCGTTTCCAGGCCTTTGACCATTTTGGTTGCCCTCCTCTGGACACGTTCCAGTTTGTCAGTGTCCTTCTTGAATTGTGGTGCCCAGAACTGGACACAGTACTCCAGGTGTGGTCTGACCAGAGCAGAATACAGTGGCACTATTACTTCCCTTGATCTAGATGCTATACTCCTATTGATGCAGCCCAGAATTGCATTGGCTTTTTTAGCTGCCGCGTCACACTGTTGGCTCATGTCAAGTTTGTGGTCAACCAAGACTCCTAGATCCTTTTCACATGTACTGCTCTCAAGCCAGGTGTCACCCATCTTGTATTTGTGCCTCTCGTTTTTTTTGCCCAAGTGCAATACTTTACATTTCTCCCTGTTAAAATTCATCTTGTTTATTTTTGCCCAGTTCTCTAATCTGTCAAGGTCGTTTTGAAGTGTGATCCTGTCCTCTGGGGTGTTAGCCACCCCTCCCAGTTTGGTGTCATCTGCAAATTTGATCAGGATGCCATTGAGTCCATCATCCAAGTCGTTGATAAAGATGTTGAATAAGACCGGGCCCAAGACAGAACCCTGTGGCACCCCACTAGTCACTCTTCTCCAGGATGAAGAGGAACCATTGATGAGCACCCTTTGGGTTCGGTCAGTCAGCCAGTTACAAATCCACTGAGTGGTAGCATAGTCAAGACCGCATTTTACCAGCTTCTTTACAAGAATATCATGGGGCACCTTGTCAAATGCCTTGCTGAAATCAAGGTAGGCTACATCCACTGCGTTCCCTTCATCTACCAGGCTTGTAATTCTGTCAAAAAACGAGATCAGGTTAGTCTGACATGACTTATTTTTCAGAAATCCATGCTGACTATTGGTGATCACAGCATTCCTTTCTAGGTGCTCACAGACTGTTTGCTTAATGATCTGCTCCAGAATCTTCCCTGCTATTGATGTCAGACTGACTGGGCGGTAATTATTTGGGTCCTCTCTTTTCCCCTTTTTGAAAATAGGGACAACATTTGCCCTCCTCCAGTCTGCCGGGACTTCACCTGTTCTCCAGGAATTCTCAAAGATGACTGCCAGTGGTTCTGAGATCACATCTGCCAGTTCTTTTAATACTCTTGGATGCAGTTCATCTGGCCCTGGAGACTTGAATACATCTAAACTAGCCAAATATTCTTGCACTATCTCCTTAGTTATTCTGGGCTGTGTTTCCTTTGCTGAATCATTTGCTCCAAATTCTTCAGGTCGGGCATTGTTTTCTTTATCGGAGAAGACTGAGGCAAAGAAGGCATTGAGTAGTTCAGCCCTTTCTGTGTCCCCTGTTTGCATTTCACCATCTTCTCCTCTGAGTGATCCCATTGTTTCTTTGTTCTTCCTTTTGCTACAAACATACCCATAAAAGCCTTTTTTGTTGCTTTTAACCTCTCTAGCAAGCCTGAGTTCATTCTGTGCTTTAGCTTTTCTGACTTTGTGTCTACACGTGCTGGCTATTTGTTTGAATTCCTCTTTGGTGGTTTCCCCCCTTTTCCATTTTTTGTACACATCCTTTTTTAATCTTAATTCAGTTAAAAGTTCTTTAGATAGCCACCCTGGCTTCTTTAGGCACCTTCCATGTTTCCGTCTCATTGGTATTGCCTGATGTTGTGCTTTTAGTATCTCCCTCTTAACAAACTCCCAGCCATCATGAACTCCCTTTCCTTTTAGTATTGTTGTCCATGGGATCTCACCCAGCACTTCCCTAAGTTTTATGAAGTCGGCTTTCTTAAAGTCAAGAAATTGAGTCCTAGTATGCTTGGCTGCTCCTTTCCGCTGTATAGTAAACTTCAGAAGAGCATGATCACTCGCGCCTAATGATCCTTCCACTTCTACCCCACTAACCAGGTCATCAACATTGGTTAGGACCAGATCTAAAATGGCTGTTCCTCTTGTTGCTTCTCCCACTTTCTGGACAATGAAGTTGTCTGCAAGGCCAGTGAGGAATCTGTTTGACCTTATGCTCTTGGCTGAGTTTGACGTCCAACAAATATCCGGGTAATTGAAGTCCCCCATTACTACTATCTCCCTTCCTTTTGCATGCTTGGCCATCTGTTCCAGGAAGGCATCATCTATGTCCTCCGTTTGGCT
Source organism: Podarcis vaucheri (assembly GCF_965113315.1). Classification (NCBI taxonomy): domain Eukaryota; kingdom Metazoa; phylum Chordata; class Lepidosauria; order Squamata; family Lacertidae; genus Podarcis; species Podarcis vaucheri. The sequence goes on from NC_138765.1 coordinate 75,173,271, forward strand.
TGGGGATCTATAGTAAACTCCCACAATGAGGTCTCTGTTATTCTTCTCTCCCTTAATTTTGACCCAAATGCTCTCACTTTGGCTTTGAGGATCTAAATCTTGGATCTCTTCACAGGTATACACATCCCTGACATATAACGCCACTCCTCCTCCTTTCTTGTCTGGTCTGTTTCTCAGAAATAGATTGTATCCCCCCATTATTACATTCCAATCGTGGGACTTATCCCACCAGGTTTCAGTGATGCCTATTATGTCATATTTAGTTTGCTGTACCAAGAGCTCAAGCTCATCTTGTTTATTTCCCATGCTTTGCGCATTAGTGTACAGACATTGAAGTCCATTAATCATTCCCCCGTGTCTCTTATTTAAGGATTTTTTCCTCCCACCACTAGGCCCGCGTGCTGTTTGCTCCATTTGGTCTATGACATTTGGATGACCTCCCTGTTTCGCCCAAAGGCGAGCACTCCTCCTGCGAGTACTCAGGTCTTTCCTTCTCTCAGACCTCAGTCTCTGCAGCTCAGGAGATGTTGGTGGGTTACTAGACCCAGGGGCTGCCTCAGCCTCCCCTGACCAAACCGGTAGTGGAGCAACTATAAGTGATGGCCCAGCTGAAGGCAACGAGGTAATCCCTGCATCTGGAGCCAGGGCAGGCTCAGCTGGTGTTTGTTGCAGGGAAACCTGTGCAGACTAGGACTCTTCAGGATCAAGCCCCAGACTTGGTTCAGGTGATGCCTGAGGCAAAGGATCCGGTGCAGACTGAGACTCCTCTGGTTCCGAGCCCGAGCCCGAGTCCCAGGCCATCACGGTGCTTCAACTTATGCATAATCCATACTTTCATAAAATACTGCGCTTAGAGAGTTGGACTAGGACCTGGGGCACCAAGGTTTCAATCCTCTCAGCCTAAGCTCACCTCACAGGGTTGTTGAACCATGATGAACCATGCGCACTGCCTTGACCTCCTTCAAGGAGAAGGTGAGATACAATAAATAAATAGTAATAATAAAATATATCAAGGTGGCTTACGAAACATACGAAATCGCTCAGTAAATGTCTGGGAAACATTATGCAAAACATCAATAAAGCATCCATACCAATTTATATTATGGGAACTTAGGGTTAGCCATGCCGGATAACATCAGTGGGTCTACTCTGTGTAGGACTAGCATTGAATGCAACACTTTTTTTGGTCTGTTTAAAAGCATTTCTAAACCACTTAATATTTCAGAATCCTTAAGCGGTATGCAAAAACACAGCCACAAAGCTTCAATGGGTCTACTCTAAGTAGGGCTAACATTGGATACAACTCTGTTTCTGAATTTGAATCTCTGTATGTGTGCTAACTTGGGGTCACTAAGTTATGTTGGCTCAATTAGTGCTATCCAATGTTAATGCCACGCAGAGTAGACCTGCTGAAGTTAATGGGCAGCATGGGTGGCACTGTGGGTTAAACCACAGAGCCTAGGACTTGCCGATCCGAAGGTCAGCAGTTCGAATTCCCACAATGGGGTGAGCTCCCGTTGCTCGGTCCCAGCTCCTGCCAACCTAGCAGTTCGAAAGCACGTCAAAGTGCAAGTAGATAAATAGGTACCACTCCAGCAGGAAGGTAAACGGCGTTTCCGAGCGCTGTTCTGGTTCGCCAGAAGCGGCTTTGTCATGCTGGTCACATGAACCGGAAGCTGTACGCCGGCTCCCTCGGCCAATAAAGCGAGATGAGCGCCGCAACCCCAGAGTCGGTCACGGTTTACCTTTAACTTAGACCTATTGTTTCAATGGCCTATATGCTGAGTAGAACTCATTTGGAAGACAGACCACTTTGTGAACGCCACACCCTGGATTTAGCTTTCACAGGGGTAACATCAGCAAATAAGACATTTGGTTTCTCCTCAGAAAGATGTCAACGGTGAGGCTGCTGGAGACCTAGACATGGCCCCACAGCGCCACCTTGAGGTATGGTGTGGACTTCCTCAAGGATGATCATGTCCACTTTCACCTTGTAACTGTGTTGATGTTCAAAAACTGATTATAATGGCTGCTTTTCTCTGTTCAGGGTCAATCCCAGTCCTACTTGGCATGCCAAAGATAGAATCTACAGCATACCCTCTAACATTTCTCTGATGAAAATAGGGACGCCCTATTCAAGAAGAAGAATTTTTCAATTTATACCCCACCCATCTGACTGGGTTGCACTATGGGCGGCTTCCAACCTGTATAAAAACATAATACAGTGGTACCTCTGGTTACAAACTTAATTCGTTCCTGAGGTCCGTTCTTAACCTGAAGCCGTTCTTAACCTGAGGTACCACTTTAGCTAATGGGGCCTCCCGCCACCACAGTGCAGCCGCCACACGATTTCTGTTCTTATCCTGAGGTAAAGTTCTTAACCTGAGGTACTACTTCCGGGTTAGAGGAGTCTGTAACCCGAAGTGTTTGTAACCCGAGGTGTTTGTAACCTGAGGTGCCACTGTAAAAACATTAGGCATTAAAAAAACAACTTCCCTATACAGGGCTGTCTTCAGGTGGCTCAGGGGTCAGATAACTCCATACCTGCCCACATTTCTAGGATAAAACAGGGACGTCCTCCTGTACCCTCTATGCAATCTCTATAACAGAATGTATCCTCCTTTCTTTCTTTTTTAAAATCATTTTTATTTGATGTTACAAATACGAATTTATAGCATTCTAAATGCATATACATATACAGTGGTGCCTCGCAAGACGAAATTAATTCGTTCTGCGAATTTTTTCATCTAGCGAATTTTTCGTCTTGCGAAGCACGGTTTCCCATAGGAATGCATTGAAAATCAATTAATGCATTCCTATGGTCAAAAAAAGTCCAAACAATGGATGCTCCTCGAGAATACAGACATCTTGGATCTAGAAGGTTTCAATAATGCATTTGGTTGGCATGCATATTTATGGTATGACAAAGTTAAGGTGCATAGGGCCTTTAAAAATCGCATTGTCAGAAAAGCATTATACAATGTTTGGATTAGATATAAAGACTTGATGGAAAATAGGATCCCTAGATGGTTATCGCCTTTAGAAGCTAAAGCTTTGAAGAAACTTAATATGGAGGCCGAATGGCCAAAGTATTGGGAAATTTTGGAACAAGAGGGAGATAAATTGAAGTTACAGAGTCATGAGAAATTGAAAACCAAAGTACGAGATTGGCTCCATTATTATCAAATAATGGAGGTTTATAAACAAGACAGGAAAGTTGGCTTCCAGGTGGAGAAATCGAAATTAGAAACTGAACTGTTAGAACCCAATACTAAGAATTTGTCAAGAATGTATAACTTGTTGCTGAAATGGAATACACAAGATGAAACAGTTAAACCAGCTATGATTAAGTGGGCACAGGACATTGGTCATAATATTATGTTTGCGGACTGGGAATGGTTATGGACCACCAGTATAAAATTTACGGCATGTAATGCCTTAAAAGAAAATGTAATGAAAATGATCTATAGGTGGTACATGACCCCAGTCAAGCTAGCAAAAATCTATCATGTGCCTGACAATAAGTGTTGGAAGTGTAAAGAAACTGAAGGTACTTTCTATCACCTTTGGTGGACGTGCCCGAAGATTAAGGCTTTCTGGGAGATGATATATAATGAAATGAAAAAGGTACTTAAATGTACCTTCCCCAAGAAACCAGAGGCCTTTCTCTTGGGCATTGTCGGCCAATTGGTGCCAAAGAAAGACAGAACTTTTTTTATGTATGCTACGACAGCAGCAAGAATACTCATCGCAAAGTATTGGAAGACACAAGATTTACCCACCCTGGAAGAATGGCAGATGAAGGTGATGGACTATATGACATTGGCCGAAATGACTGGCAGAATCCGTGATCAGGGGAAAGAGACGGCGGAAGAAGATTGGAAGAAATTCAAAATCTATCTTAAGAAATATTACAAAATTGATGAATGCTAAAATGTTGAGGTTTTTAGAAAAAAAGGAGATTACAGCGACAAAAGGTTAAGTTAAAGAAAAGAATAAAGAAGGAACACATTTGATAAAATTAAGTTTAGGATTTGCTGAAATAATTTTGGAAAGTGGGATGTAGAAAGGGGAGGTTTGGGGGAGTACGAGAAGTGAGGTTTATGAAAAAAGGATATGAAATTATACATGTTTGTTTGTCTTTTTATTTGTTTGTATTGTTCATAAAAATTCTGTAAAATTAATAAAAAATTATCAAAAAAAAAGTCCAAACAAAGCCAAATTTGGTACAACAAGAGTTTATTAAGTGCTCTTTAAAGCCACACATACTGTAAAGAGCATTTCAAAATTCAAACCCAGAATTTTTTTAAAAAAACAGCAGAGTGGCCCAATGGTCACAGAAAATCATAAAAATGCAGAAAAAACAAGCTTCCAGATTCTTGCAAACCCCTCCCCAACTGTTCCCCCAGCCACCCAGCACACAGAAATTCAAATCCAGATTTTTTTAAAAAAAACAGCAGAGTGGCCCAATGGCCACAGAAAATCATAAAAATGCAGAAAAAAAAACAAGCTTCCAGATTCTTGGCAAACCCCTTTCCAACACCAAGTCCTTGAATTCCAAACACCCCAACCCAAAATCCAACCCCCCCAAAAAAAAGTTTTAAAAGCTTAACTTACCAAATGGCTGCAAAAGAAGTTTTGGAAAAGCTTCAAAAATCACCAAAGTCTTTAAAAACCTCAAAAAAGGCTACTATGTACACTGCGTTCTATGAGTTGCTCCTCGAAGTCAAGTCGCAACTGTATTAACGGTGTTAAGAAAAAGGAAACAAACTTGCAAGACGTTTTCGTCTTGCGAAGCAAGCCCATAGGGAAATTCGTCTTGCGAAGCAGCTCAAAAATGGAAAACCCTTTCGTCTAGTGAGTTTTCCGTCTTGCGAGGCATTCGTCTTGCGGGGCACCACTGTATAGAGATTACTCTGAATCTCAAGACTTCCCCCCATCCCCTCCACGGGTCCTATTGTCAACATTTGCAACTGCATATATTATTCCATATTCTATATTTTATATCAATCTATATTGTCCATAGTATTTGTTACATTACAGGTGGGTTTCAAATCCTGATAATGTTTCCATCTGCTTGCAGTGGTCTCCTAGATAAGTTATACATTTTCCCCATTCTTTTTTTAAAGTTTTCGTCCTCTCGGTTCCTGAGTTTTCCAGTCAGCTTTGCCATTTCAGCATAGTCCATCAGCTTAGCTTGCCATTCCTCTTTGGTAGGGGCCTTATCTTCTTTCCATCTCTGGGCTAGTAGCATCTGAGCGGCAACAATATGCATCCTCTTTTGCTTGGACCCACTTCAGTTGTGCAAACCCAGATAACGGGCATGTTCACAAAATACCTAAGAAAATCTTAGGTTTCTATTTTTCTGGCTGCAAGAAATGAATTCAGTTCATGTTTACCAGCTCCTAATCTCCTCCTTCCCCCCTCCTTTTTTTCTTTGGTTTGGAACTAAGCAACAAAAACAGGACAGGGTTTTTTATATTTTTTTTAAAAAAATCCCCCAAAAGAACAAATACTCACTCGAACTGGGTTATCTCATTTATAATAGCACCCTTCATTTCAGAGAGAGAAAGCTTACCTCCGGCAACGTATGAGTAGCTTCGTAGCGAAACCAGCACGGCTGACAGAAATGCAACTGCTTTGGTCTAATGGGGTTCAGGCGACCCTATTTGAGAGGGAATCTGCTTGCTGAGCTTACAAAATGAGCCAATTTGCGAGCGTCGGCATAAAGGCGCCCTAGAAATAAAAACCAGTGAACTGTAGATCTTTCAATTTTTATAACATCTATTGGGGGGGGGCTGAAATGCAGCAAAAGCCTACAGCTGCCTGTAGCACATTTTTCTCCTGGTTTGAACCTCAATGAGGAAAAGGGGACGTGTGCGGGGGTGGTCAGAAAACTTTCCCCCAACCTACCCCCTGCCCTGGCAAATCTTATCCATTTCATGCTGGTGTTCTCAATCTCCAAGTGCAGTTTTGCTTCACTGCCATTTTATCCACATAAGAACCCTGTGAGGGAGGTGAGTCAGAGAGACAGTGACTGGGCCGAGTCACAGTGCGTCATGACCCCTGTACCCAGCGGTGCCCTGGATTACAGAGTTGGAGGCTGGGTCTCAGCCAGGGCTCAGAGGCGACCGCAAAGGACAGGGAGACCAGGGCACCTGAGGAAGCTGGACAAGAACTCCCAGTAGGAATTCCCAGACCACCAGGGCTTTCAGGGCCTGGACCTTCATGGACATCTGGTGCTGAAGAACCAGATTCCTCCCATCCCATCCCAACAGTCTGGCAGTGCCAGGAGCACATCAGGAGGGAAGCTGTGGAGTGTTGTCTTCAGGCCAGAGGGCTAGCTCTCCAAGGCTCTGCAGTTGTGTAAAGACATGAGAATTCCTGTCAAATGTCCAATCCAGGTTTATCAGGACAACAAAGCATGTTTGGCTTTGAAGGTTGTAAGCAAACCACGAAGCACTTGCAATTGAAGCTGCAACATGCTAGAGAATGTGTTCAGAAAGGACTCGTAACGATGGCCTACATGCCAGGTAATGAAATTCCTGCTGATTTATTGTCCAAGGTTGTTCCGAAGGATCAACACTGTACCTATGTACAGAAATTGGATTTGTACTGAGATTGTTCCCAGTGGTGTTCACAGAAAGGGGGAGGATGTTAGTTTCTGTTTGCCACTGAGCAGCTGCTTAGAGTCACAGGACTCTGTTTACATTCCAGACACATTCCATACTGTTGGAAGTCTCATGGGAGACGAGAGACGGATGTGACGTTACTGGTTTCCTGTTCCTTTGTTCCTTTGTTGTTCAGTTGCTCTCTGCTCTCACAGAGAGAGGATGTATTTTCCTTTGCTCCCTGCGCAGCTTAGTAATAAAGCATAGCATGTAGCCATAAATCTCATCACTTCCGCTTGCTGCTTTGGATTCTCTGCTGAATCGGGGATGCGTCTGAGGCCTCATCAAAGGCTCAGTTCAGTAATTATCGTCAGGGGTGATTCCAGAGTAAAATGAGCTTTATCAGCTTGGCCGAGCGGAGATCCCAACAGGCAGCAGTCTGCCTGCCTACACCCTTCCCGCTGCCAGGGCTGCTGGTATGTTTGGTGATGCCCAGGCAAAGCGCTCTCTGGTGGGCCTGCTGCTACCTTGCTGGCTCTCTTCTACCTTTACCTGCCAAGCTGGACCACAAGTCAGCTTGCTGAGTCCATGATACATTAAAATATTGCATAATGCCCTCCCAACGTAGCTTTACTCACTCATGGATAGACAATTGCCCCTTACCTGGTGGCCCCTCCAGAAATTTTTTACTCCAACTCCCAGCATCCCTGGCCACAGGCACTATGCGGATGGTTGATGATCCCGTCTCCTCCCTGCCCCTCCCAGCAAGCAGCAGGGGAGTTCAGGTGCACCTTCTGCAAACAAAGCAGGGACTCTAGCACTGAGCTACAACCTGTGTTGAACCACTAAGTCCATCTAGCTCAGCACTGTCCACACTGACCAGTAGTAGCTCTCCAGGGTTTTCAGGTAGAGAGCATTCTCAGTCTTAACTGGAGATCCTGGGGATTGAACCTGCAACCTTCTGCATGCAAAACAGATGCTCTACCACTGAGCTACAGCTCTTCCCCTTTACAGTCATGGTCACCCCAGAACCAGGATGCTGCACTAGATGTTTGGTATGATAACTAAAGCATTCTGGGAAATGATATATAATGAATTGAAGAAAATGTTTAAAATAACTTTTGTAAAAAACAACAACCCAGAAGCTTTCTTATTAGGAATTGTAGGTACTGACATCCCAAAAGAGCAGAAAAGACTTTTTATGTACACAACAACAGCCACACAGATGCTACTAGCCCAAAGATGGAAAGAAGACAAAGTCCCTACCAGAGAGGAATGGCAGATCTAGCGGTTGAAATATTCCTAAATGGCAAAGCTGACCGGAAAGCTCAGAAACCAAGAGGACAAAAACTTCAAGAAATAATGGGAAAAAATTATAATTTATTTAGGAGATCACTATAAGCAGATGAAAACATTAGCAGGATTTTAACAACGCTTGTAATGTGACAAATACTGTGGTCAATATGGAGAGATACAATATATGGATTGTGAAATAATATGCAGTTGACGATGTTGACAATAGGACCCATGGAAGGGAGGGTGGGAAGTCTGGAGATTCAGAGAAATCTCTATTTATGGTTATGTATCTGGGTTTTTATAACCTTTTGTGTGTAAAATCAAATAAAAATTATTTCAAAAAAAGAGAGAGATGATCCCATAACCATCAGTGTAGCTATTAAGGAGATGCAGAATGACAATGTTTTCAATAACTCTTTTCGAGACATATTGGGGAGGGAGAGAACTGTCTTGACAGTACAGAATGTGTCTGTTTGTATTCATTGTGAGACGACCGAGGCAAAATTAAAACCTCTCTTCCCCAACTGCCCACACGTTTCCAGTGGTTGCCTGAGCAATAGTTGCTTTATCAGGAAGCCGGAAAATATTCACGACACCAGACATGGGAATGTGAAAGCAGCTATTGTTATGTTGTTGTCGTCGTAGGACAGAGCTGTCTCCTGCGATGCCTGGGCTTTTGTTTCTCATCTTTTACGCTTGACGTTCCTCAAGCTCGTTTGTAATTGTTAGCTCTGTCACCCAATGGAAGGCATTTTCCTTGAGTTATTGTACGCGTTTGATTTAATTTGCATGCATTTCAATTAAAAATAGTTCCGAAGGTTGTATCCATAGGCGTGCACAACACATTATATGAGGGTGAGCGTCCAGGGAAATTTAATTTATTTTTTAAAGGCAAAGGTTTGTTGAATACTCTGTCGTAAAGACAATATCTTAAAAAGCAGAGACATCACCTTGCCAACAAAGGTCCATATAGTTAAAGCTATGGTTTTCCCAGTAGTGATGTACGGAAGTGAGAGCTGGGCCATCAAGAAGGCTGATCGCCAAAGAATTGATGCTTTTGAATTATGGTGCTGGAGGAGACTCTTGAGAGTCCCATGGACTGCAAGAAGATCAAACCTCTCCATTCTTAAGGAAATCAGCCCTGAGTGGTCACTGGAAGGACAGATCCTGAAGCTGAGGCTCCAACACTTTGGCCACCTCATGAGAAGAGAAGACTCCCTGGAACAGACCCTGATGTTGGGAGAGATGGAGGGAACAAGGAGAAGGGGATGACCGAGGACGAGATGGTTGGACAGTGTTCTCGAAGCTACCAGCATGAGTTTGACCAAAGTGCAGGAGGCAGTGGAAGACAGGAGTGCCTGGCGTGCTCTGGTCCATGGGGTCATGAAGAGTCGGACACGACTAAACGACTAAACAACAACGACTGTCGTAAAGGACATTGTTTTCATTCATAAAATGGACGAAGGAACCTAAACTAAAAAACAAAACAACTAAACTTAATACAAACTAAAAAGAGAGAGATTCCAAGTACCAAATTCTGTCCCTAGAAGCAGCCTCTTCCCTTATTGCCAATCACACCACCATCCTTTCCAGAGACAGACATAGGCAGAAACTGCAGATCCATCCCAGCTTTTTTCTTCTGCCTGCATCTCTCCCTGATTCCCTCCTCCCCTCTCCCACTGTTTCCCTCTGGCAGCTGAAGGAGCTGGGTTGCTGCTCCATAATCTCTCTTCTTTTGCACAATCTCTGGGGTTTTTAAACACCCCATGAACACACCTATGGTTGCAGCCAATACTAGCCTGCTTAGAGTAGACCCACTGAAGTTAAGGAACATTATTACCTTGAGCGACTAGTCTTGGCTGCACCCCAAAGGTTCGTTCGTTTCAATGTGTCTATTCCGAGTAGGACTAACATTGGATCCAAACCTATCCTTTGTGCAAGTACCAAAGACTGGGTAGGCTACGGCCCTTGTGGATGCGACTGTTCTTAATCTGGAACTAATAGTGCAGGGAGAGCAGGAGAGGAACCAATATTTATACTGAATATACATTCCAGCTGATGCTGTCTGTGGTTTTGTTTTGATTTATTTGAAGGACAAATGCAGCAAAAGCACAATGACGCTTCTGAAAATGGTTGTATTAATTGGGGGTATAGATTACGCTGCACTTCAAAATTCTGTGCCAAGGTTACTCTGGCTGCTGTTTTCTGACTGAACACAAAAGCTGTGTTGAATCAGGTTAAGGACCTGTCTAGTCCAGCAATTATATTTCCAGTATCAACCGGTAAAAAGCCCTAGTTCGTGCGTGGCCAAACATTTCCCCTGTGTTTTCCCTGCTACCATCCAAGAAATGGCATTTAAAAATGATCAAAGAGGAAGGGATTTATTTATTTATTTATGAAATTCTCCTGGTGGGATGCAAGTTTTTCTTGTGACTACCTCACTTACCTGCATTTTTCTGCCTGCTAGTCCCAATGGGCACCAGTCACCAATGGTTATAGCTCAGGGGAAGAAATCACAATTTAACTCAGGGGCAGGGAAAACTTTTTATTTATTTATTATTATTTATTGAATTTATGTATCTCCCTATACCTGGAGGTCTCAGGGTGATCCTCCAACCCAAAGACCACATTTCCCTTTTGATCGACCTTTCCAGAGCCAGACACTAGTGGTGGGTGGAGCCAGAGGCAAAGTAGGAGGAGCAACCGATACAAATTTTGCCTTTGTACATTAAGGCAGTTTCTGCATCCACATACCCTCTGTTTCCTCTTCCCCAAGCGAGCAAGAGGCATGGTCAGAGGTCAAGGACATATTCCCAGGAAGGCATTTTCAGGGCCCTCAAAGAATTGTGGGAACTGTAGTTGGTCTTAGCCTAAACCCCTCCGTATTGAGAAGCACTCCCCAACACCTCTTCTGAAACCAGTCAACAAGGAATGAAACCAGCTGTATAGTATTTAGGAATGTGGAAGAAGTCCGTTCTGTTTGGTCTGTAACATGATTCGCACTTCCGGATACAATATGCAAACTGAAAATTTCCTAAACGTTGCGATGTACGTCTTCAACCAAATAGAAATACATATACAGTGGTACCTCAGTACTCGAACGGCTTGGCTCCCGAACAATAACAAAATGGCAGCCACAGGCTGGATAAATGCTGCAATTTTGCCACCTTGAGGCATGAGAATAGCCCAGTGGTCAGCAACCTTTTTCAGTCGTGGGCTGGTCCACTGTCCCTCAGACCTTGTGGGGGAGTGGACTATATTTTGAGGGGGGGGGAATGAACGAATTCCTATGCCCCACAAATAACCCAGAGATGCATTTTAAATAAAAGCACACATTCTACTCATGTAAAAACACCAGGCAGACCCCACAAATAACCCAGAGATGCATTTTAAATAAAAGGACACATTCTACTTGTGTAAAAACACGCTGATTCCCGGACCGTCTATGGGCCAGATCGAGAAGGCAAGTGGGCCGCATCCAGCCCACGGGCCTTAGGTAGAATCAAAGAATCATAGAGTTGGAATAGACCACAAGGGCCATCAAGTCCAACCCCCTGCCAAGCAGGAAACACCATCAGAGCACTCCTGACATATGGTTGTCAAGCCTCTGCTTAAAGACCTCCAAAGAAGGAGACTCCACCACACTCCTTGGCAGCAAATTCCACTGTCAAACAGCTCTTACTGTCAGGAAGTTGCCTACCCCTGGAATAGCCCAAATGACCTCTTGTAAATGGAGTTCCAGTGCTGGAGAGGCCATTTTGTCGCGTTGCCGAAATACAGTCACCAGCCCCCCCCCCTCCGCAAGCAGCCAATCGGGGATGTCTTTTTGCTAACTCGACAGGCGCCAGTTATTTCCCCTCCGAGAAACGAATCCAAACAAAAGGCAGGCAGTCAAGATGGGTGATTCCCTACAGGGGTGACAAAATTAATGTCGGCCAGGCAGCCTACGCTTTCATTTTTCAATGTAATAAACAGAAAACAGCCAGGAGGGTCCTGTTGTGAGCTTATGATGTGCTGTTTTCAATGCAGCCAGAAAACAGATTGTTTGGGGCTTTTCTTCTCTCTCGCTTTCCTGCCTCGGCTTACAAACAACCTGCTGTTTCTGACAAGGGTGGGGGACCTCCGTTTCTAAGCAGGCTGCCTTGTAAACCCATTAAGCATGTCAACGAGACATCTGCTGTGGCTTTTCGATGCCGAAACGCAAAACAAATTTGTTTTGCATTAACTGGAGCATCCCCCCTGCTCAGGAAGGAAATACAGGATTGTATTAAACTAAGTCCTACTTGGGGTAGACCCATTGGAAACAGCATACCCTCCAACATTTATCCAATAAAAATAGGGACGTCTGATTGCATAATGATAATTTTATTAATTATACCCCACACATCTTACTGGGTTGCTCCAGACACTCTGGGAAGCTTCCAACATATATACAAACATTTTTATTTTTATTTTTAATACTTTATTTAGGGTTCAACTATAACAAAAAAACCCACAGTAACTACTACATCAGTTCATTCCAACATATATACAAACATAATAAAACATTTAAAAATGTCTCTATACACCCTCCAACATTTCTCCAATGAAAATAGGGACATCCTAAGGCAGAGGTCAACAATCTTTTTCAGACGTGGGCCGATCCACCATCCCTCAGACCGTGTGGGGGCCAGACTATATTTTGAAAAAAATAATGAACAAATTCTTATGCCCCACAAATAACCCAGAGATGCATTTTAAATAAAAGGACACATTCTACTCATGTAAAAACACGCTGATTCCTGGACCGTCCATGAGCCGGATTTAGAAGGCAATTGGGCCGCATCTGACCCATGGGCCTTAGGTTGACTACCCCTGTCCTAAGGAAAAGTGAGACATTCCCGTATCAAATCAGAAACCGGGATGGCGTCTTTAAATCAGGGACATCCCTGGAAAATAGGGACACTTGGAGGGTCTGAAGCAAGGCACCTAGATTAATCATGTCCATTATTTACAGTAGTAGAACCAGTGCTGGATAAAACCCATATTTTTAAAAAAGAACAAAATCCTATAGGGTTGTATCCCTGGCCATGGTTAACCCAAGTTCATTAATCTCAATGCTTTTTGCAGAGCAAATGATGCAGAATGTGTGGGCAGTCCCGGATGATAATAATAATAATTACTCCATTTATTTGTATCCTGCCTTTTCCCCAGACCAGGACTCAACGAAGCTTACACAAACTAAAATGACAAAGCTGGAAACATAAAAGACAATCATGAGAAAGTAACTGAATGCTAATGGGATTAAAACAATATTAAAAAACAGATTTATTGAAATACAGATAATAAATACAGCACCAACACTATTAAAAGCCCTTCCTTAAAGAAAAGGGAAAAAAGAAGTCAGTCAGTTCCCCAAAGACAGTTGGAACAAAAAGTCTTCAGCTTCTGGTGGAAGGTCAACAACGAGAGAACCAGTCTAGCTTCTCTAGGGAGGGAGTTCCAAAGTCTGGGAGCCACCACTGAGAAGGCCCCAGCAAACATATCTGTGAAGGTGGCGGAACTGAGAGGAGGACCTCCCCTGAATACCTCAGAGCCCAAGGCAGTATAAATCCACCACTAATTGATTGCTATTGGTGGCCACAGTCACACCATGCATTTAAAACACTATGACACCATGTTAATGTTCTGCCTCCACAGTCCGAGGCAATCATGTTTCTGAATACCAGTTGCTGGAAATGACAGGAGGGGAGAGGGCCTTTGTGCTCAGGGTCCTACTTACCGTCTTCCAACAGGAATCTTGCTAGCCACTTGTGAGAACAGGATGCCGGACTATTTATATTATTTAATTATTTCACTACATATATACACTGCTTGATGGTGGGGAAAGCCGACAACCTCAAAGCAGTTTACAAAGAGAAAAGAACAACAAAATAATCAGTAAAAACCATATGGCCACATCCAGCAGCAAGGTTCTTCTTATGTTCTTCTTGTGCGGATGCCTGATTGTCGTCTTCCAAAGCAACCACTCTATTCCGAACTTAAAAATGGAAAGCGTAATGCTGGTGATCAACAAAAGAGGTTTAAAGACTCTCTCAAGGCAAATCTTTTTTTTTAAAAAAAAATGTAGTATTAGCACCGACAACTGGGAAACACTGGCCTGCGAACGCTCCAACTGGAGAACAGCCTTTTCCATAGGTGTCATGGGCTTCGAAGATGCTCAAACTCAGGTCGCAAGGGAGGAACGTGCTAAGAGGAAGGCACGCTTGGCAAATCCACACCGTGATCAACTCCTGCTCGGAAATCTATCTCCCCACTGTGGAAGGACGTGTGGATCCAGAATTGGCCTCCACAGTCACTTACGGACTCACTGTTAAAACCGTGTTTATGGAAAACAATCTTACTCGGCTACGAGTGATCGCCGAAGAAGAAGAAGAAACAGACCTGGCTAGACAAAGAGGATTGACACACAGAACATTTAGAAAATGGGGACAGAGGTGTCACAGTTGGCAGTGAGACGTCAATGGTTACCTGTCCCAAGGAAGGAAGAGTAGGCTGGGATGGTTGTTCGTGATTTTCCATGGCCTGTAGGATATGATTGGGGTCAGCTTGAGGCAAGGATCTTCTTGAAGAACCTGAAATCACTTTTGCAGCAAAGCCCACATTCTTGTAGCCTCCGTCCTGATTATTTCAGAACAAACGTTCCTGTCAGGGGCTCAGGAACAGAGGTACAGGGGAGAGAGGAAATGGAGAGCGAATGGGAAGAATCTGAGGGCAGCGTAGGAGAGTATGACAGTGACCCGAGAGATTCCATGAGCTTCTCCAGCGAATCAGAAGATTCCCAGAAGGAGGCGTCGATGGTCAGGGCAAGGGGGGTCCCAGGGGAGACACACCAGAAACAAGGGGCCAGCGGGGACTCCCAAAGCAGCAGAGGGAGATCAGGACCAGCTTCCCCACCAGAGCGTAGTGGGGGGGGGAAGAGTCCCATGTGTCAGGGCCAGCATCTCCTCCAGCAGGGAGAGAAGATGAGTCAGGGTTGACCACACCTCCATTGGAGAGTGGGGGAACGGAGGGGAGGTCAGGTCCAGCTAGCCTCCCCAAAGGGGGAAGCAGTGACAGGAGCAGCGTAACGGTCAGGAGGAAGGTTGCCGGCTGGGCGCGCGCGCCAAGTTCGAATGTACAGGCGCGTGGGACAGCAGAAAACCCGGATTGGGAACCAGGTCCTAAAGCCCGCCGGAGGCAGGGGGAAGACTCAGGGGACTCAGCGTCAGATGAGTCTAGGAAGGGCGAGACCCCAGCTGACAGGCGGAGCCAGAGGAGGAAAGAGCAAAGGAAGAGGTGGAGCAAGGCTAGAGTCTTAAACTGGTGTCTGGGGAGAGGAGACTCAGACAGAGCTTCGGCGGTCTAGAGTTTCAGACGTAGAGCTGTGCGCTGCGGCTGTGAAAGAGAAACTGAACTTCAATAAAGACTTTTGTACATAACAACGAACTGTCATTGGTCCTTTGTGAGCTGGGACCTCGGGCAGCTCTGACAGTTCCCTTGAATCGCCACCATGCCATTCATTCTTTCCAAAGTTAATATCGAGTTTGAGTAAAATGTCTCAGCCCCCTGGGCTGCAATCTTTACCTAGTGCAGTTGGCAGGTCATGTGAGGGGCCAGTTTAAGCTGGAAAATCTCCTTAAAGTAGATGAAATCACATTTTCAGCATATTCCCTACGTAGGTAGCATTCCTCTTTTTCAATACCACATTCCTTTGGCAGGTGCTGATTAACTGTTGGAAATGATGAGAAAATGAGGGTTGAAATCCTTTCTCAGGAAGGGGTGTGGCTGGCTGGTTCAAGCCCTAGACAGGAGCACTCCACGATGTAACATTTTGTTGCAGACCCCCCACTTCTGCCTAGGAGTGGGTAGTCTAGATTGACTTCATCTTTACTGAGAGATATGCTTGCTTCTTTTCTCCTGACAGGTCTCTAGGGCAAACAGATAAAGAAAGCTTGTTTGAAAACCATCAGCCAAACTGCATCCTTGCCTGCTTATTTTGGAATAACCATCTATTTCTCTTCTGGTAGCTCCCTTGCCCAGCCACCTAGCTGCCATTTCAGGGCCAGGACTGTTATGTACTGAAGGTCTCGCCCTGGGCCAGCAGGGGGATACTGTAGGTAGTTTTCACTCAGGTCCACATATGCAAATAAGGAACTGAAAGTGACGTTCAGTGATTGGATAGTTACAGAAAGTTGTTACTGTTGCGTTGTAGTGGAGCTCTATATAGGCAGGCTGGCTGAACCCTTCAGTTCAGTTCTGTTCTGGGTCTGTGAATAAACAAGACCTGTTTGAAGAATCGCTGTGTCGTCTGATAGGTTCACCCACAGCTTAACAAGGACAATACTGGAAGGCAGTGGCAGCTGATAGGGCAGAAGGCAGGGAGGCCAACAGTAGGTGGCGCCAGAGCCAATGGCAGGCAGAGCCAAAGGATTCTAGTTTTGTCCCCATCCTCCTCCCTCCTGGAGAGGGCGACGTTGAGGCTGAGGAGCAGGAAACTGACAGGCAGGGCCACCCCATGGACTGGATGGAACTAGGAAGGCAGGCAAGTGGAAGCAGGATGAGGGCAGACGGAGGTTTGTGGGGCACTGCCCCATCTGCCATAATGGATCAGCCTCCTCTGCTTCACTGTTTTGCTTAGCATAATCCTCAGGGTCATGTGCTACATATCTTTTCCCTCGCTCCATCTCAGTTTGCAAATAATTTCAGGCTTGTCAGCCAGCGATGTTGACTTCCTGGCTTGGGCTGATAAATGTTTCATAACGCAGGAGAAGGCTGATGACGAGAGCCCTGAAATGCTGCCCGCAGCAACCATGAAATATTTAACGGGGTATTTTTTAAAAGCCAGAGTTGCATAAGGGACCTTTGTAGGTCTGGATTTTGTTCTCTCTTTAAGTAACACTACGGACACAGTGGCCGGTGGCCAGTTTGTGGTTCTCTGTTCATCAGAGATAACAGTGAAAGCGTTAGGTAATTTTCGATTCTAGACTTAATGGTCTTATTCCCCTCCCCCCCCTCCATGACAACAGACACATACACACAAAATCTTTAGCTCAGGGAAACTGCCAAACTTTGGGGGCTTCTTCTAGCCAATCAGGGATCACCATGCATAATGAGATATCGTGCAACTGGTTAGATTTGCCCATACAAATATTTAAAGAGTCTATAGGCTGATACTGTGGGAGTTTGGCTATATATATCCACAGTAGTGGCGAATTCAGAAGTGCAGGGTTCCTTCATGGTAGTCATAGCCATGCTCCCTTCTGTTACATACAACCTTCTAAGATTATGCAATAATCCTATAATTATGGAATAATAATCATTAGAGATCAATGCAGACCTCTGTCTGTTTCCATTATTTTCTGGGCACATACACAGGTGAATCATTCTGAGTGCTCCAGTATAATATTTTGAGTGAGTTAAATTGCATTTTCCTTGAAGTCCCATTGTACGCAAAATAACTTGCACACCATTCTCTGAAAACTGTGCTTTCAGTGTTCCCAAATACTGAGCTTTGGAGCATGCAGAACAACTCCTCCTTGGTGCTCTTCCCACAACCTTTATCCAGAGTGATCCTGGGAGCCAATCCTCGGTGATTGACTCACCTCCTTTTACTCTGATTGGCTCCAAAAGGCACAAAGGGGTGAGAATGCTTTTTTCAGTGACTAAAAAGTTCCACTTCCATGCTGATTGTTAGGGACTTCCCCTGCGTGTAAACACATGCTCTGGCGGATTGAGCCAATGAGACCAATAGTGGGTCCAGCGGTCAAGAAGGTGGTTTCTGCATGTGCTGTAGAGGGAAGTGAGGGGCAGATGGGACTTATCAACTGTTAGTATCTCAGCTCACAGTCAGAGGTACCTGGCCTCCCCCGAGGCAATTGAGTGAGATACTGTGTTTACCTTCCGTCTGCAACTCCCGGCAGGCTAGGTAAACAAACCGGCGATTTTTCTCATTAGACGTGAGAAAGAACACACCCTCTGCTTCTCTGCTTCTCTCCCTCCCTGCATTCTCCCCAGGGAGGGGAAATGAGACAGACAGGAGTCCTATTTACATGTTTTATTCCTGTCATTCAGCAGTACATAGAAATGCGACTGCACCCTTCAGTCTCCATCAGAAGAGTCACAACTCCACCCCTGTACTTCCAGCACAGGTCACATGACACTCTGAGCTAACATCCGGTGCTCAGTACAGAGAATAGGCTCCACCTTTTCCCCAGCAGTACATCTGCAAACCACAACATCCTGTTTTGCATTCAAGCCATCTGGAGCTGGCTTTTGCATTGGTGCTTTTTCCTGACATCAACATGGGAAGGGAGCCCATCTAGGAGAAAGAAAACTCTGATTCTAAACCTCTACTACCTTGCAGGATATATTCGGGAAAAGAAAAGGCTTAGGAGTATACCCTACACAAATCTGGAGCGGAGTACCTAAGATGGTTGGTTGGCACCTTGTAGGCCTCCTTCCGGCAATTCCTGCAGCCAAGCAAATGTATTGCTCTGCTTTCCTTTGGGACCACATCAGCGAGGATGAGAGGGGAGTCCTGTTGTCTGGGCAGCCCAGGGGAAGTCACTTGGGTGCTGCTAAGGCAGCAGTTTGACTTCACCCTTGGAAGCGCACTCCATTGTCTCTTGAGTAGGAGACAGATGCCAACAACATGTTGGTTGGGTGACTCTAGGACCCCTGTCCTAGAGTCCGCAGGCTGGATAAGGCCTGAGGGACTTGTTTATCCGGACCACGGCGACCCCCACCACCCGCTGCCACCGCCTGCTCTTACCGGCGCTGCGCTGCGCGGCTGCCCACTTCTGGGTTGGAGGAGCACCAGAAATAGCTTGTGCGCATGCGCAAGCGTTGTGCGCGTGCAGAAGCATTATTTCCAGTGCACATCTGGGTCGGAGAAGGCCAGTGCAAATGCACACAAGCTATTTCCGGTGCTCCTCCGACCCAGAAGTGCACCAGAAACAACGTGTGCACACGCGTATGGGCATGCACTCTCCCGCCTGTCGTGCGATCAGCGCCGGAGACACCGGCCTGAGGTGTGGTAAGTTTGCTGACCCCTGCTCTAGGATGCTGGAGAAGGGATCTTTTGGGTTACGCACGTGCACACACACACACACACACACACACCAGCAGAGTGCAGAAATAAATAGTCTGGCAAGACTGCTGGTTGAAAGAACAAAGAAACTTAGGATAATAGAGACTTTTCAAAAAGGCTGGGAACCTTTTATGATGTATATACAGAAGCAACGTAAGGAAACAGACTCACTTGCAGGGTTTGATTAGACACAATTAACTAATAAAATATAATAATGATCTATAATTTTAACTCTACTTTATTACGGAATAAGATAATATGCAGGAGAAGCAAATGCATTATAAACCAGAAAGGGAAGTTGAGGGAAGTCGTGGGGGGGCATTTGGAAATTTATTTTGTGATTATATTATCAGCAGTGAATGTGTTAAAATTTGTTGTAAAACCTAATAATAATATTGGGGGAAAGGGGGGGGGAGAAAGAAAGAATAAAGGAACTTAAGGTGTTTTTTATTCCTGGCAAACAAAGCCATTCTGAGTAGAAGTTTATATGGGACCATCATGGAGTCATCAGGCCAAGAGATTAACAAAAGATCCAAAGCAAAGTGGCTTGAAGGAGGAGGAGGAAGGAAGCATAAGGACACACGACATGAGAAAGAATCAGCGAGGGAAGAACAGGGTGGAATCTACGCACATGCTGAAAACGTTAAAATGCTTTAAAAAACCCGTTTTGAAAAATGCATTGAATTTGCTATAGCTCACCATCGCCATCTAGTGTCACAATTGTACATTGCACTCAATGTACAAACATTCAAAACGTTTTATTTGCTGCTATGTAGCTGAGTCCTCTGTTGCCTTTCTGATTATCACCCTCCACTGGTTCAGGTAGCTCCTGGCATGCTTTTGTTGCTTTCCTCCCAACAGAGACTTCTACTGCCTTACGTAGAAATCGGAGAAGGAATCCCAAGGCAATCACACAACACAACACAAGCCTAGTCAGTCATTGTGAATTCAAGGCATGCAGCTCTACAGCAGAAATAAGATCCTTCCTTTGACGTCACAGCAGCTGCTAATTTCGCAACGGTGGCATTAGAGAGGTCATGCTGAAAACTTGATTTTCATATATCCAGATGCCTTTGAAAACAATTCACTCATCCTTTCTCTCTTCCCCCTCTTCTCTTGCTATTCAGTATGTACCCTTATCCCATCTTTCCCCTAAAACTCGATGAATATATATTAGGATTAAATCATCCAGTTGTTGTTTTACGTTCATTTCAGCATCAGGAAAATTATACAGCCTTTTGTTTTCCTGATTAGAAATGGCATGTTCTGCAGGGGTCAAAAATGCATCGCTCAGCATCCTAGAAAACCATGAGCTGGAAAAGTGAATAATTCAACCCTCAGCAATTTTTGAGCAATCTCCTTGTTTATTTAAGGGCTGAGCCAAATGTTCACTCAACAAACTGCTCCAGTTGAATCATGAGGCTACAGAGAGTGAAAAGTAATAGTAGTAGTAGTTTATTAAATTTGTATCACACACACACACACACACACACACACACACCACTTTCCTTGTTCATATACTGGTCACAGTTCTGTTTTCTGATCTGTACACTATAATGACCTTCTTGAAACAATTCCAACCAATCAGGGGGTTGTGTCCACTGATCCAGGTTGGCTCTCGTGTGCTATTGGCTAGAAACAAATTTAAAATTAAATTTGGTGCCATGTCAACCAAAATATCTCTTACATAAGCTCTCTGGTGGCTTAAGGATCTCGTCCCACTAAGGAATCACAGGTAGCTGCTGCTATGTCAGCCATGTAATGAGTTCGTCTTGCATCATTTACTTACACACACTTAGTTTGTGGCTAAGCCCAGTGGGAGGAAGCAAATTCCACGCTGAACAGATAAGCAGCAGTAAGAAGAATTCTCCCTTACCTCTGTGCTGCTTTTCTCTAGGCCCACAAATCTTTATTTTCTTCTTCTTCTCTTGAAGGAGGGCTGCCTCTCAGTTTTTTTAAATCGACTTGTTACTGAGTTTTATAAACAGGGATCATAGGCGTGATAAATGATACAAATAAATAGACCAAGTCTTCTCATGCCATTTGTACATCACAAAAAAGAACAATAAATTTGCAATAATATATGGAACGTATAGTTCATTGTTAGTGGTCAATGTACATTGTCTTGGTTCACGGTTTAAGAAGAAGAAGAAGAGTTTGGATTTGATATCCCGCCTTTCACTCCCTTTAAGGAGTCTCAAAGCGGCTAACATTCTCCTTTCCCTTCCTCCCCCACAACAAACGCTCTGTGAGGGGAGTGGGGCTGAAAGACTTCAAAGAAGTGTGACTGGCCCAAGGTCACCCAGCAGCTGCATGTGGAGGAGCGGAGACGTGAACCCAGTTCCCCAGATTACGAGACTACCGCTCTTAACCACTACACCACACTGGCTTTCAATAACAATAACCATAGCAAAGAGAAAACGGGATAGAACAGAGTTAAAAGATAACATTCAACCAGAGTGCATTGCTCATCCCTGGTTTGTCACCAGTACCTATTTCTGGAAAGCCAGGAACTTGTTCCCGTGAAATGGCATCAGGACCAAGTTCTGCAGAGTCCCCAGCCTTGCAGAATCCCTAAGAATGTTCCCATTGATCAATGATGACTATGTGTCAGGGACTGGACCGAGGAGGAACGGTAGGGACCGCCACCCCCTCTTCCTGAACCTTCCTGAGAAGAGGACAGTATAGATCTACAACAGTGGTTTGCAGAAGGTCATAGAGGCTGCTTGTGATGGCCTGGGATTCGGACTCAGAGGCTGAACCTGAGGAATCCCAGCCTGCACAGGAGTCCCCGCCTCCAGAACTAGCTGAGCAGGGGCTGGGGCATGAGCCTGAAGGGTCCTCACCTGTGCTGGATCCTCAGGTGCAGGCACTGCTCTGGCCCGTGAGGTGATGGAGGACCCATTGCCTGCAGGTGCTCCACTCTCAGCCCCGTCAGGGGAAGAGGAGGTTGCCTCTGGGTCCGGTAACCCTCCAGCCTCTCCTGAGCTACAGAGGCTCAGGGCAGAGAGGCGGAGGGAACTAAGTTCCTGCAGGAGGAGTGCTCACCTCCAGGCCAGGAGAGGCGGGGCCACCCTATCTGCGGGGCAGATAAAAGCCAGTCAGCCCCAGCCCGTGGGGGCAACGTTCCTGCCTGCACCCTGTCCTGCTCTTCTGCCAGAGTTCCTGACCCCACCTGACTCCCCGCCTTGGACCCAGCTACAGCTTTGACTGACAGCCTCCATACTGCACCATCGACCTCAGACTGGACTCGGACCTCGCCTCTTGGTTAGCCCCCGGGACCAGCACACTGCAGAATAGAGAAGCTGGGAAATATTGGGAGAGAAGAAGAACTGGGGGAGAGACAGCTGGCAGACCCAGTGTCCTTAAAAAGTAATCCTGACCCCTCCCCTCCCCTCCCAGGACCAGGCAAGCATTGGGAGTAGTAGAACAGAAAGCTCAGAGGCAGAAAGCACAGATCAGCGGGCGCAGGGATGACGTACAGTAGGTGAGACAGAGGGGGTGGGACTTGGAGCAATGCCATTATCTGAGACACTGATTCCTACGTCTCTCTCTCTGTGAATATTGAATAAAATACCTTGCTAAGAGTTTCCTGTTTTTTCCATTACTGGCAGCCTGCTATGAAGCAGGGGGATCAGATTCCCTGACGCTATGTTCCCCCTTCGCTGTCAGAGGCAGCACACCTCTGAATGCCAATAGCCAGGAATCGCAAGCAGGGAGAGTTCTGCTGCACTCGGGTCCAGCTGGTGAGCTTTTTAGAAGAAGAAGAAGAAGAAGAAGAAGAAGAAGAAGAAGAAGAAGAAGAGGAGGAGGAGGAGGAGGAGGAGGAGGAGGAGTTTGGATTTGATATCCCGCCTTTCACTCCCTTTAAGGAGTCTCAAAGCGGCTAACAATCTCCTTTCCCTCCCCCCCCCCACAACAAACACTCTGTGAGGTGAGTGAGGCTGAGAGACTTCAGAGAAGAGTGACTAGCCCAAAGTCACCCAGCAGCTGAATGTGGAGGAGCAGGGAAGCGAACCCGGTTCACCAGATTACGAGTCCATCGCTTTTAACCACTACACCACACTGGCTCTCTTATAATAGTTATCTGGCTGGTCAATGTGAGAACAGAATGCTGGACCAGGCGGGCCACTGAGCTGGTTGACCCAGGTTCTTCTTAGGCTCTTATGAATAACATTGAGGGACGGCTGTTGCCTTAATGTCCTGCCAGGGGACTTCCTGGAGCCATCTGATTGGCTACTGTGAGAACAGGATGCTGGACCAGATAGGCTGGTCCAGCATCCAACTGGGCTGATCCAACGGGGCTCTTCTTAGGTTCTTATAATATGGAGTTTGGTCCTAAGATTCTCCAGGCAAGCACATCTTGCTTAACTGCAGGCAATTGGGCCCCAATATCAGATCAGAGAAGCACTTTTCATCCATTTGCTTTAAAACATTTGCTGCTTTTTACTGTGTGCTTTGAAGAAGCTCTGTAAATGCATTAGAGATATATATAGATAGATAGATAAATATAGATATATAGATATATATAGATATATATAGATAGTTAACGCCCTACATCTTGCTCAAATAACCATTTTACTACCTGTGCTCTCTCAAATGCCCAGATATACAGCCTTGGTCCAGCCGGGATCTCTCAGCTAACATCAAACATGTGGGCTTGCCATTTTGCAGAGGTCTGGTTAGGAAAATATATAGCTGAGACAGAACACCCGTTTGACTTCATGAAGGTCAGTGGACTTTAATGTTGCATACAGACACTTCTGGGATATTTATGAACCCTACACTAACTTGTCCCTACTTTGCTTTTTTCACATTTTTGAGCTTCGTTGTAGTTGGCCTGAGGTTTGCACATCTCTGCAGGAGAACCCTGGATATGATACGCCGCATTGCATGCAAATGCACCCCATTAATCTTTGGTGACGGAGCTCAATAAAACGATACAGCAGAAAGCGAACTCGCTTTAGGCTACAGGCAGAGCGCAGGGGGGTTGCGGCATTTCTTCGACGAACCCTTCCCAAGCCAGGAGTTAACTTCCAAAACAAGTCTTTGCACGTGCTCTGAGGAAGCCACAACCTCTCGGAGTTGATTAATTGTGCGGATTTGGTTTGGTCTCTGAAACTGCATGAGTCACTTTGATAATACTTCTGAAGAAATCTGTCAAGGTGGCACGGCCAGACTTACGATTAGGCCAAGTGAGGCAGAGGCAGCAGATGCCACAACACCGATGGGTCCCATCTGCTGACTTGTAGTTTGTTAAGTGTGCTGAGAGTTAATAGGAAACTCCCCCCTTTTCTCCTACAATATTCAGAGTCCATCTCTTTCCCCAAGGAACTTTGGGAACTGCATATCTACCAGTCCTCATTAATAACCTCACTGCCATACTTTGAACTGGCTGGAGTTTCCGAACTGTTTGTAAAGGCAGCCCAATGAATAACACACTGCAGTAATCCGTCAGGAGTTTTTTTCTAAAGCAGAGCTAACTGTAGCAAGACGTACCTTGCCATCTTGTTGAGAGATAAGCTGCAGGCCTAGTAGTGGTAGTACTCTTCTTCTGTTACATCAGGGTTGGGGAAGCTTTTTCATCTTCCCTTCTGGGCCATCTACTGGGGCCACCTGCCAGTGGCCAGAGGCCAAAGTGGCCAGGGCAATAATGTAAACATCACCTTTGCACAGTAGGCTAAATTTACACACATGCAGACACCTCTCTATCCTCCATCCAGGTGAGCAAAATTATGAGAGTTCACCTCAGACATCTCATGGAAGGGTGTGGAGCAGGGACTGTGATGGCCTGGCCTGAGAAAGGGGATGTTCTGGAGAAAGTTGAGGGCCACGTAGAGAGGACTAGAGGGGCACATTGCGCAAAAAATCTGACATTCACTCCAAAATGGCACCAAACACCCAGAAAAGCCCCCATGCAACAGTTGGCAGTGAAAACACTATGTTTCCCAGAGACCAAAAAACAACAAAAAAATCCCTTGGCACCCTAACCCTCGGGGTCAGGATTTTGCCAAAAATCCGACACCATCCGATTCACTCCAAAACGACGCCAAACACCCAGAAAAGGCCCCCTGCAATGTTTGGCGGTGAATACACCACGTTTCCCAGAGACAAGCACTGCTGCAGTGCCACAGGCAGGAGGCTAAGTGGTGGTGAATGTGGCACCTGGTAGTGGTGTGGGAGAGGAGGGTGGCACTTCCAGTTTTGCCTCAAGTGGCAAAATGGGACGTGCCAACCGTGACTTCAGGATTCCAGAAGGAACAGCTGCCAGTTTGGAGAGAAGGAGTGCAAGGACTCGCAGGTCAGGTGGGGCTTGTTAGCTTTGGGAAGAGTTGCCTGATTCCTCAGCTGGAGCAGGCTGAGGGCAGGTGAGGATCACATGCCTCATCAACCCCAGGAAGATATAACAGGAAATAGATAGTGCCTGCTTGAGGTGTGACTGGAGGGTCGGTGCCACTACACCACATGGAATTGACCACCTGGAGAAATGGCACCTTCAGGAGCCAGTGTGGTGTAGTGGTTAAGAGCCGTAGACTTGTAATCTGGTGAACCAGGTTCACGTCTCCGCTCCTCCACATGCAACTGCTGGGTGACCTTGGGCCAGTCACACTTCTCTGAAGTCTCTCAGCCCCACTCACCTCACAGAGTGTTTGTTGTGGGGGAGGAAGGGAAAGCATGTTAGCCGCTTTGAGACTCCTTCGGGTAGTGATAAAGCAGGATATCAAATCCAAACTCCTCTTCTTCTTCTGTCTTGCTCTGGGATCAATTAGGCATACAAAGGAAGAGATTACCTGTCAGGTATCCAGGTCCTAAGCTGTATGGGGCTTTTGTACAGTGGGACATGACTGCAGTCAAACCAACAATTCATGTTTTGCCATATGGGCATGTGAATGGGCTGAAGCTCACAGAGCTTTCATGTAAATTATTTTAAAGAGAACTATGTGAGATCACTTCCTTTGTCTGCCTTGGCAGGAAGCTGTAACACTGCATACTTCCTTCCTTCCTGGGCAGCCTCCTCTTTCTTCATCATGCTTCCAAACTGACCACATGTGCATGTCTGAGCACTGCAAGTCCGACACCGTTTTTGAACTTACATTTTGTCCTTTGGTGATTTAGATAGTGCAGTGGTCTGCAACCTTTAAGACAAAAAGAGCCACTTGGACCCGTTTCCGAAGAAAAACAACAACTGGGAGCCGCAAAACCATTGCGACATTTAAAGCATGCGCGCCGCTGCCCTCCGATCTGACAGCGGGCGGGAAGGTGACGTTGGGATGGTGCGTGACTAACGCACGCACCACCCCCATGCGACGTCACAGCCAGTACAGCGCCCGCCACAGTGGGGAGTGTCAGGGCGCACAATGTACCTCCTCCCCTCGCTAGTATCCGCCCCGGAGCCGCGGCAAAGGTGTAAAAGAGCCACATGCAGCTCCGGAGCCGCGGGTTGCAGACCCCTGAGATAGTGCTTATAACCTGCCTTCATTTTGCGACTGTGATTGCTGCTAGATTATGTAAGTAAACACTACTTTTATTTCTTCACAAAACAATGTGTGTTATATGATTGTTATTTCTAAGGGGGAGAAGAGGGGTAATACCAGGGGAAATCGAGTCTGCCTTAAAGCAACCTGGATTATTGTTTCTTGAAGGTTAAATCAACCTTGCCTTAGCTTCCAAGTTTAAGGTGCAAAGGATGGCATTCTGCTGATCTCACTAATGTGAGCAAGGAAGGATAATAACTAAACAATATTCCCTTTTCCTAGTGCCTAAACTCATTCCTACATGTGCGCCACTTCCAACACCTTGAACTTGGCTCGGTAGTTCATTGCAATTCTTTCAGCAGCAACTCCCAGTGAGAAGTTGAGAACCTGGGACCTTCTTCATTCCAAGCACATCCTCTCGCTGCGCTTTGGACTCAGCTTTCAGCTTGACCCTTGCCTCGCATTTCCCCCCTTCACATTTCAAAGCTCGACGGCTCAATCAGAGAGGCAATTGGCAGGAAAATCCCAGTTGTCTTCCCCAATCAGGTTAATGGGGGAATTGAATTTCCATGGTAACCAACTGCCTCCAGCACAGCCAAGTAACCACCACCTCTTTGATAAGACAGATGGAAGGTCACATCTGGATCAATTAGACCTGATCCTTGAGATTTAGATTGGATTATGCTCAGGAATAGCCAAACCTGTCAAATTTGGTTTCTCATTTGGCTTTATTTTACAAAGCCCTGAGCAACTTGAGGTCCAAGATATCTTAGGGACCAAACTCTTATCTCAGGCTTCCTCAAACTCAGCCCTCCAGATGTTTTTGGCCTACAACTCCCATGAACCCTAGCACGCAGGACCAGTGGTCAGGGATGATGGGAATTGTAGTCTCATAAACATCCAGAGGGCCACGTTTGAGGAAGCCTGCCTTATCTCCTGGCTCAGACACTGAGCTTATCCACAGGAGTGTCATTGGTGAGTTGCCAAGGCTCATCTGACAGCAACAAGAAACTGTATCATCGACCATGTCATCGACCCAGTAAAATGCTCTGCCAATATAAAATTTGGCAGGCACCATCCGCTTTCACCTCTACCCGTGTTTCCCAAACTTGGGTCTCCAGCTGCTTTTGGACCACAATTCCCATCATCCCTGACCACTGGTCCTACTAGCTAGGGATGATGGGAATTGTAGTCCCAAAACAGCTGGAGACTCAAGTTTGGGGAAACACTGCTCTGCACGCCTGCTGAAACTTTTCTGTGCTGGGGAGCTTATGCAGGCAATTAAGAAGGCATCTTTCCATAATAGTTGGTTGGTGGTCTCTGATTTGCAACAAGGCCATAGCTCAGATGCAGAGCACCGTCTCTGCATGCAAAAGGTCCCAGGTTCAAGCCCCAAAATCTCCAAGTAGGGCTGGGAATGTCCCCTCATTGAAACCCTGGAGAGCTTCTGCCTGCCCGTGTAGACAGTACTGAGCTAGATGAGGCCATAGCCTGGCTCCATAGATGATAACTTTTTAATGCCGACATTGGCAGATTGCCAGCCCAGGGAATCAGAGGGCATTGAAAAGGCCAAGTCATCAAGGCATTTTAGCTACCTGATGTGGGAAATGAAATCCAATTTTATTTCACCCCTGAAAGCCTCTCCTGCGCTGCGGGAAGGTTAATGGCGGTTCCCCAGCAATTTCATTTTTCTGTTAATGATATTAAAACCTCTCATCTGGGGAAATAATAGCAAAAAGGGCAAATTCAATCTTCGCCGACATTATTAACAAGGCTTGTTCCGGGGAAGAGGGCTTGTTTCTTTGCTATCGCTGATGGAAAAGCCACAGCATTGATAGAAAACCAATGTTATGTGTTTGGAGATTCGGGAGGAACATTGTTCTCTGGTCTGGCATCCACATTTATAAAATGACACCAAATGATGGAATGCAGCCAGCAAATTCTGATTCTGAAGGTGACTTAGAGACACCAGCATGACAGATTCCTCTTGGGGGGGGGGGTGTCAGCAAATTTTTTCATCAGGGGGCCGGTCCACTGTCCCTCAGACCTTGTGGGGGACCAGACTATATTTTGAAAAGAAAAAAAAATGAACGAATTCCTATGCCCAACAAATAACCCAGAAATGCATTTTAAATCAAAGCACACATTCTACTCATGTAAAAACACCAGGCAGGCCCCACAAATAACTCAGAGATGCATTTTAAATAAAAGGACACATTCTACTCGTGTAAAAACACGCTGATTCCCGGATCGTCCACGGGCTGGATTGAGAAGGCGATTGGGCTGGATCCGGCCCCCGGGCCTTAGTTTGCCTACCCATGGTGTACAACTTTCTTTCTTTCTTTCTTTCTTTCTCTCTCTCTCTCTCTCTCTCTCTCTCTCTCTCTCTCACACACACACACACACACACACACACAATTTATTAACTTCTTAACACCGTAGTTTCTTAATGGACTATTATCAGGGTATATTGCTAGGGGGGAGCTGACATTTCTCTCAACCCAGGTTCGTCAACATAATATCTGTGGGCATAATGGTGCCCTTGAAGTCTTGCCCTGGTGCCCACAAAGGGGGCTCACTGCCCACTTGGCCATGAGCTGCATTGAAAACTTCATAATGCTGAAGGAGGAAGTGGGGCAAGTGATGCTCTTCCCAACTTCCTGTTTCAGCTCTATGTGCTTTTCAGGGCTCAGAATAATTCTACTGGGGCTGACTTTTACCCACATTCCTTAAAAGGCAAAATGTGCATGTACTTTCTAGTTTATTTATATATCCCTCCGAAGACAGCCGTTTGATCCTGAAGAGGTGAGAAAAGTGATGGGGGGGGTGTCACACTCACGGCCCTTGCTCCAAAATCCAAATGCACCCATGAGCCTCAAAAAGTTGTCAACCCTTCCTCTAGCCATGTCTGCATCCTCTTGCCTCCTTGGTTGTTCTGAATTTACTGGAAGGGAAGGAGGGAGATGAGAATAAGGGAAATCTATTGGGGCATAATCTTCAGGTGGCAGATTGGGAATGGTTATGCAAAACAGACCTGAAATTTACGGCATGTAGTACGCTGAAAGAAAATTATATGAAAATGATGTACCGGTCATATCTGACTCCTAGTAAGCTAGCAAAAATGCATAGAACAAGTATGAATACCTGCTGGAAATGTAAAGAAAAAGAAGGTACCTTTTATCACATATGTAGTGGTCATGTAAAGTAATAAAGGCTTTCTGGGAAATGATAGATAACGAACTGAAAAATAAGTTTGAAATAACTTTTGTAAAACACATACACACACAAAACACCCAGAAGCATTCTTATTAGGAATTGTAAGTAAGTACCAATATACCAAAGGAACAGAAAAGACTTTTTATTTATGCGACAACAGCAGCACAGATACTACTAGCCCAGAGATGGAAAGAAGAGTCCCTACCAGAAAGGAATGGCAAACTAAGCTGTTAGACTACACCAAAATGGCAAAACTGACCGGAAAGCTCAGGGACCAAGAAGACAAAATTTTAAAGAAAGAATGGGAGGGAAATATAATTTATTTAGGAGACCATTGAAAGCAAATTAAAGCATTAGCAGGATTTTAACAACACTTGTAATGTAACGAACACTATGGGCAATATGAATAGATATAAAATATAGACTATGATATAAGATGCAGTTGAAAATGTTGACATTAGGACCCATGGAGGGGAAGTCTCAAGATTCAGAGAAATCTCTTTATGTGGATATGTACAGGTATTCATATTTGTAAAAACAAATAAAAAACGTGTTGTTGTTGTTGTGTTTAAAAAAAGAGAATAATGGAAACCTATTAGTATAAAAATGATATTTAATATATAGGCAGAGATTGCGGGAGCATCTGGTATCACATGGAAATCATACAGGTGGAGCCCAGGACAACCACATATTTATACATCGGAGCAGGAGCTGGAAGAGTTACAGAGAACAGACAGCAGAGTTTCACACACCATTTCAAAGAAGGGGGTTGAGATTTTAGCTCCCCCTCCACCCCACTGTAAACAGGCTAAAGAAATGCACTTTAAATGAGCCAAAGGTTCTGCACATAATATGCATTTGTGGAAGGCGAGCGAATGTATCATAGAATACTGCGTGCACATTTGTTTCTGTTAAAAAGTAGCGTGCAGGTAGAGGAGAAGCCTCCTGCCAAGCTGGGTCTACTTTGAGCAGGGTGTGGGGAATCTTTGGCCCTACAGCTGTGGCTGAACCACAATTCCCATCCGGCCATTGGACACACTTGCAGGCCTGATGTCTGTGTGAATGGATCGTGCATCTAGAGGACATGTCTCATGGGTTCTGGGACAGGAGGTCCTCCTAAGACATCAACCAGGAAAGCATTTTGTGATGGCCTGGGATTCGGACTCGGATGCTGAACCTGAGAGATCCCAGGCTGCACAGGATTCCTGGCCTCCAGAACCAGCTGAGCCAGGGCTGGGGCATGAGCCTGAAGAGTCCTCACTTGTGCAGGATCCTCAGGTGCAGGCACCAACTGAGTCTGCTCTGGCTCCTGAGATGATGGAGGACCCATTGCCTGCAGGTGCTCCACTCTTAGCCCCGTCAGGGGAAGCTGCGGTTGCCTCTGGGTCCGGTAACCCTCCAGCCTCTCCTGAGCTGCAGAGGTCAGGGCAGAGAGGCGGAGGGAACTAAGTTCCCACAGGAGGAGTGCTCGCCTCCAGGCCAGGAGAGGTGAGTCACCTGTGGGCCGGGGCCG
Source organism: Podarcis vaucheri (assembly GCF_965113315.1). Classification (NCBI taxonomy): domain Eukaryota; kingdom Metazoa; phylum Chordata; class Lepidosauria; order Squamata; family Lacertidae; genus Podarcis; species Podarcis vaucheri. Next base: position 75,204,492 of record NC_138765.1, read on the forward strand.
CCCTATGCCTTGGGGCAGATAAAAGCCAGCGAGCCCCAAGTTGTGGGGGCAACATTGTGGTTGCTAGTTCCTGCCTGAGCTCCTGACCCGCCCTGGTTCCCTGCTTGCAAGCCTTTTACTGACTTCACCCGACTCCCTGCCCTGCACCCAGCTTCAGCTACTACGGACTGCCTCCACGTTGCACCTTTGACCATGGACCAGACTTGGACCTCGCCTCTCGGGTAACCCACAGGACCAGCACACATTTCCTTCAAGGAAGAGTGTTTGCAAAACCGTGGCAGTTCACAGTTTATTGGAACTGGATCTCTTCACTTTCAGGGGAAAGAACGTCGGTTTAATCACATCCTCACAGCTATTGTGCATTTTGTTCCTCATGAAGGCAGCTACGTTGAGACCAAGCATGCCTGGCAGTGGTGAAGACAAAGCATGTGGGAAATATAGTGGCTTTCCCCCCCCCAAAAAAAAATGGCAGCTGGTAATCCCTACTTGGACATTCTGGTTCTTCCCCAAACCTGAGACCTGTGTGGTAGTAGATGGGTTTGTTTAAACTAGGTGTGTCCCAGTTACGTATAAGCCATGTAGATGGGAGTGATACCTTCTGCAGAGAAGTTTAACCATCAATTCCTCTTCCCAGGGAATTCTGGGAATTGTAGTCCTGTGAGGGAAATAGGAGGGTCTCTGCACGAATTTCAGCACCCTTAATAGAAAACAGCTCCCAGAACTCCTTGAAGGAAGCTGTTAATGCTTAAAGTGGTGTCATGGGGCTTTAAATGTCTGGTGTGAATGTGGTATAATGTAGGTACATTGATTCTAATAGGTCTACTCTCAGCCGGATTTAATGGGGTACAACCCAAAGATTAGGATCTTTAGTATATGATAATGATTCGAAATATGGATGACTACCATTAAGGGGGCGGGGAAGCTGTCAAGCTGTCAGTTGAAGGGTGGCTGCCGTGGGAGCCTGGTCTCTTAGCGGTTGTGGGAGCTCCAGAAGGCAGTGGGTTCAGAAGACAGCTGTCCTGTTTAGCATAGCCAGAGGAGCGCTAGAAATAATATTGCTTAGCATTGATAGAACTTAAATCAGAAATTGTGACAATAGCCCTGCAAGGCGGAATACTCTTGTTACATAACTGCCCCCCCCCATTCCTCAGATGACAATAGGGACATTCTATTCTACATTAGTACCACTGCCAGTGAGTTGTATTCATTGATTAGGCTTCCCTAAATGCAGTACAGTACATAAATTCAAAGATTTCTGTGCTTAAAATACTGCAGATTGGTGTGTTTCCTCTAATAACTTTAGTACTTAACCAGGAGGAAATGCTACATCAGTGATACTGATGTAGAATAAGATAAAGGTAAAGGGACCCCTGACCATTAGGTCCAGTCGTGGCCGACTCTGGGGTTGCGGCGCTCACCTCGCTTTATTGGCCGAGGGAGCCGGCGTACAGCTTCCGGGTCATGTGGCCAGCATGACTAAGCCACTTCTGGCGAACCAGAGCAGCGCACGGAAACGCCGTTTACCTTCCTGCCGGAGTGGTACCTATTTATCTACTTGCACTTGACATGCTTTTGAACTGCTAGGTGGGCAGGAGCAGGGACCGAGCAACAGGAGCTCTCCCCATTGCAGGGATTCGAACCGCTGACCTTCTGATCGGCAAGTCCTAGGCTCTGTGGTTTAACCCACAGTGCCACCTGTGTCCCACTGATGTGGAATAGAATGTCCCTATTTTCATCTGAGGAACGTTGGAGGGTATGTTGTTACCCTTGCATGGGGGAGCTGAAGTGAAGAGGGTGGTAGCTACCCTAAGGTGAGAGTGGAGAACCAAGGTCAGCATGTGGCCCTTCGGGCTTCTCTACCTGGCCCTTGATACACACTGCCATACACACTGCACCAACTGAGCCTTGCATCCTCCTCAAATGTCCTTGCCTGGCCTGGAATGTGTCCTTGAATTCTGATTCTTGCTTGCCTGGGTGGAGGTGTGTGTGTGTGTGTGTAGGCCGCTTTCCAAAGGTAAAATTTGCATTTGCTGCTCCGCCCATTTGTTGCTCCGCCCACCCCAGAAGGTTGCTTGGCAGAAGAAATGGTTGAAAATGTCCCCCACACTCACACCCTAAGATGAACCTCAGAGCTCATGCTGAAAGCAAGATGCTCCATCTCACGGAAAGTTCCAGAATCAATGGGAGGCCCAGCGCCCCCTGGTGGAAGGAGAAGAAGCCATGGAAGTTTCCTCTAGATGGGTTTGGCCGTTGCCTGCTTCTTCATTGCGCCCTTATGGGGAAAATGAGATTTGGAGGACCGGAGAGAGGGGTGTGCTGGCAGGCAGACCAAGGAGCGGGAAGCGCTTAAACCCAGGCCTTGACTTGGCTGCTCCACTCCTTGGCGCAGCCGCACAGCCCCCCGTCTTCGTACCACCGCCACTTCACGCCCTTGTACGTGGCCCGGGCCCAAGGTTGGAAGCACAGGAAGAGGCGGAGACGCCTGACCAGGCCGCAGTAGATGGCCATAGCCACCACGATGAGCGGAGACATGATGACGAAGCCGAGGATGATCAGGGCGGAGGAGCTGTTGTCGTCCAAGATGGTCTTGCAGTAGGAGGCTGTGGAGTGGAACACCTGCGAGGGGGTGGAGAGAGAGAAAGTCAGATGATGTGGGAATGGGAAAGAATCAGGACCAGGGCATTGTTACCCAGGCTGCCTATCATAGGATCGTAGAGTTGGAAGTGTTATCAGAAATCTAAGGTCTCAAATATAAATTAAACGTTCATAAATGTACAAGGCAAACACATACATAAGTATATAAACCACGTGTCTGAAATAGTACAGGAGAACAATCCTGAAGCTGTTTTGACTCTCCCAGTGACCTCAAATATTCCTCTGCAGTAAGGGAGGCAAATGGGGAAAGCCTTCCCATTGTCTTTTTGCTTGCAAATCCTGTCTGAAGGGCGTATTTGTGTATGAATAGGGTGACCTGGATTCAGGAACTAAACTATTAACCATCACAAAAGAATGGCCAGACTGCCCAGGTAATGCTATCACTGACCATTATCAGGTATCTTGGCAAACAGGATTTCTGCTGTAGACTGCCTCCTGTGATGTATTTCTGCTGTAGACCACCTCCTTCTGTGTTGTATGGATGATATTTCGGGGGGTGGTCTTGGGCTACAGGGCGGGCGGTTTCAAAGGTCTATATAAGGGCTTGCACACCATTGTTCAGGATTCTCCTCCCTGCTGTGTACAGTGAATGGGGACCCTGTTGCAACAGTTCCTTGAATAAAGATCAGGCTTACTAGCCGCTTTGCTTCTCAATATACTCTGGTTGGCCTCTGTTTTCTCCTACCGATAGGGAACCCACTTAAGGACTCTATACGGACTCTTGGATACCCCATAAGGGAAAGGGAGCAGGTTTTTTTTTTCTTAAACAGAAGGGCTCCTGATGATCATTTAGTCCAACCCCCTGCAACGCAGGAATATGTGACCTGGATTAAACCCGCAACCTTGGTGTTCACAGCACCAAGCTCTAACCACCTTCGCTGTACTCGCTCTTTGGCGCCTGCTGGAAACATTCCTGTTTAGACAAGCCTTCCCAGATGAAGTGGTGCCTCACAAGACGAAAAGAATCTGTTCTGTGATTCTCTTCGTCTAGCGGTTTTTTCGTCTTGCGAAGCAAGCCCATTGAAGGATTAGCGGATTAGCGCTATTAGCGGCTTTTAGCGGTTTATCTGCTGATTGGATCAGCTGATAAGCAGCTTAGCGGCTTAGAAAAGGGGGGGGACCAGCAGGAACTCGCAAGACATTGTCGTCTTGCGAAGCAAGCCCATAGGAAATTTATTTTGCGAAGCACCTCCAAAACGGAAAACTCTTTTGTCTAGCGAGTTTTCCGTCTTGCGAGGCATTCATCTTGCGGGGTGCCACTGTGCTTATAAAGTTAAGCTAATTTCAATCTGTTTTAGTATTTTAACTTTTGAAATCCGGCTGTGACTTTTATTGATTTTACTGTTTCGTTTTTTGTAGAGGTTTGTTCGTGGGTTGGTTTTTTGTTTTTTGCAATCAAGCAGTGTATAAATCATACAAAATGAGTAAGTAAATCATGACCAC